>NC_068948.1:42004882-42628631 GCF_026419915.1 Harpia harpyja | reverse complement strand
CTAAGGAGATAAACTTGTGACTTGGGAAATCTTACTGTATCTCAAGATGTGATTCTCTTTTATATAAAAATACTCTGTCTGAAAGAAAGCCTGTTGTCCAAAAAGTATTATTTTGGCCTTTTAATGGGAAAAGTGCGAAAGTATCCAAAAAAAAGGAAAAAAGTTTGATATCGACATTCTTTGACCTTTTCTATGCTGATATTCCTTTGGTGTTTGTTTGGTTTGGTTTGTTGTTTTTTTCTCCACTTGTGGGGAGGAACCTCACTGCTTATGGCTTTCACCTTTAGATCTTACATGGAATTTCCTATTGCCTATGTGTTCTTCCTCTTCTCTTCTTTGTTCTACTTCCCTAATCTTGTCCCTTTTTTTCCCCTTATTGCCCTGCCTCCTCAATTGTTTGGTCAGGCTTGGTTGCAGTGGCGAGAGCTGTATTTATACAGCCAGAATGACAAGCAGAAGGAGACTAGGGCAGTAACTCACCATCGGCACTGGGAATTAAAGAGGTGCATGGAAGCGTGGCTAGGATACTTAAACCTCCACAGAGAAAAGAAACTTCAGAATGGTGAGTGAAAATGGTGAGTTAGGGCAGAACAGGGCTCAGCCCCTTTGCTTAGGGCACAGTGATTTTTTTTTTTTTTTTTTCTCTATTCTAAGAGAGGCTGTAATGTTTCTGCTTGCTCAACAGATGATGAGGTGCAACTTGGGCTGTACACTGTTACAGGCCTGGCTAGCTAAGGTTATATACTGAACTGTTGGGAAGATCACCTGCTTTCCATGTGATTTAAAAGAAAATGCTTTACAGTTCCCTTGACAAAAACTTGCACATTGCCTATTATATTCTGACTGAGATAGCTGTGAGAAGGATATATTCAGGACTATTATCAGTCAATCTGTATGTGGATTTTCTTGATAATCAGACAAATCACAACTCATACAGGATGGTAAAGATTATTACACCAGTTCTTTTGTTTCTTCCCTTGAAGCCACTGGAATGAGTTCAGGCATTTGTGTGAATTGCCTGTTGATTGGTGGCAGTAGAAAGGAATCCAGCTTGGATATCTGGGAACTAGTAATAAGAGTATGCTGAAATGTAAGCAAGCTTGTGTATGTTGAAAAAGTGATGCAGTGTCTTAACTTCCCCTTCTTAAGTCAGTACAGCACATTCCTGCTTTGTAACTGCTTTTGTGATCAATAAGAACAACATAGTCTATAGCTGAGTATTACTGTGAATTTTTACCACCATATTTCAGTTTTAGAGTTTCTGTCACTTCAGAACCAGTGGCTGAAATGTCATGGCCTCATCTGAGATGAATGAACCCAGGATGGAACAAGTCATGAGTAATTTGTGTGTTTGTTTTCTAGAGCTGGCCCAAGAGCATCACCAAAGCAGGATAGTCCGGCAGTGTTTCTCTGATTGGCAGCTGTCATGGGAGTGCAGGAGAAGAGTGCATGCTCACCAAAAGGACATTGAAAAACTAGCAGCAAGGATTGCCTTATGGAGAGTCTTTGCACACTGGAAGCATTGTATCCAATCTGTATTTAGTCCCTAGCAGGGACAGCTTAAAAGCATTCCTGTGGGGGAAAGATCTGGTTAATAAGCAGGAATGTTGTGCAGTAGTGTGGGTGACAGCAAACCCTGTCATTAGAAGGATGTATGTAAGGCTATATTAACAATTAATAAAACTGTTGCAATTACAGTATGTTAGCCTGTTGACAGCTAAGAGCCTGCAGAAGGTAAGTTTGGGGAGGAATTCCTTACTTAACAGTGAATCAGAAATGTATTGTGATAAGCCAGCAAAATCTAAAAACTTGACTATAATCAAAACTTGCGCAGGTAACAGTGCTTGGAAATTCAGATATTGAAGCAAATATAGATGGAGATTTAGTGCCCCTCTGTGGGAGAAAGTTGTGTATATATCAGAACGGATGTTTCTGTGTAAAAGATACTTTAACTCGGTGACAGATGTTGTACTGTGTGTGGAAGAGACTCAACAGTATGAGCTGGCTGAAAAACACTACAAGCATCATCTGTTGGTAAGAGCACTGTTATGTGTCAGGTGGAAGAGGCTGTGGAGAGGATTCAAATACTTCTGACTGGCAGTGTGCTTTTAATACTAACAGTGGTGTGTGGGTGTTAGGTGGGGGATGCACCATTTTCTGTCATGGTGAGTTTGGATCAGGCATCAGGTTTCTAAATTCCAACTGTTCTGGAATCTGCTGTTTGAATCCAAATGGGGAAATTGTCCTGCTCTCCAAAATAGTTATTCTTCCAACTGGGAAAATGGTGACGTAGCAGATTAATCTTGATGGTATTGGGCTACTGTGCTCCCTGGCCATTTCACCATGAGATTGCATTTTCCCCTTGACTTGCCCTGATATTTTTTTTTTTCCTTCTCCACTCTACCCCAAATTTTTCTGTCTGCTTACACTCTTTTGCTACAAGAATTATTTTTTTTTCCCCTCTGTAGTAATGCATACATGCTTATTTTCACAGGAGTCCAAAGATAGCTTATTGCATATGCAGGTAGTTGGGTGTCTTATGTTTTTTTTTTTTCTGTGTTTTTTTTGTTTGGTTGGTTTTTTGTTGTTGTTTTGGTGGTTTTTGTTTGTTTGTTTTAAAAAAGAGAAATCCTTGAAGGCTGTCTAAAAGGTGGGCACAAGCAAGCCTCTAGCTTTTTTGGAACTGAATTATTTTCAAGCGTGGATCAGTACCGATCATCAAAAGAATGGCAATAAACCTGTTTGGATCATAGACTGAAAACATTAGTGACTATAAGAGCACTTTAAGGCAGGATGCTCTCATAATGCTATTTACCATGTTCATCCCTGAAGCCAGGTATTGTGGGATTGTAGACCAAAAGACCTTGTGCAGAGGAGACCTAAAAGGAAAGTGGATCTTTTTTATTTTTGATAAGGAGTGAGTTATGAGTCTTGAACTGAAGGAGGAGATAGATCGGGAAAGGACTTGGGTAGTAGTGTTGATGGCCGAATAAGGAGTTCGACGTCTCGCAATAAAACCCTGGGAAAGTGGAAGGGAATTTTAGTTTAGCTGGAGAAGTGACGATTTGTGAGAGGAAATTGATGCATGGCTTTGATTACAAGTTCATAAATCTTAGCTATTGCAAGGAGTAGCATCAAACATAGATTGTCTGTAAGGAGCAGCTGGTTCTAAACTTACCAGTGCTTGCTGATTTTGGATTACATGGAAGTTGTGTACATTTCTTGTTGTTACAGAAACTTGGGTTTAAGGGTCTTTGGCAGAATGTCATGAATGCTCGTCTTCAGCAAATGAGAAAAAATCTGTCATACCGTCAGCATCAAGTTACAGTGAGTTTGACTTTATTTTTGTTCTTGTGTTAGTTTTTCTTGAGCTTTCCTATTGGCTTCCACTTTCACCTACAAAATACTTTTTTACTAAATCAGTGGCTGTGTTCCTAAATACTAATAGCCACAGAAAATCTCCTGTGTAAGTCAGCTGTCAGTCTTAGATATGTTGTTTTAGTTTTCTGTTTTCCTATATTTGGTGACTTTTTCTTTTACCAGAAAAATTCATACCAGGTTATAAAACAAGCAGTTTCAGTAGGCCATTTAATAATTTCTTTCTTTGCATTCTTCTCCTCCCTCAATATCTATGTTTTTTCATGTCTTTGTTGTTTTGTTTCAGGTGCTGCAGAAGTTTTGGAACCGTTGGAAGTCCCGTTTGGAACATGAGGAAGAACAGCAGCAGCAGGCCTTAACATCAGTGGCTCATGCCCATTACAGGTACGCAGAGAAATATTAATATAATTTTGTGCAAATGTGGGATTTGTGGGCCTTTGGTTCTCTCTTAAAATCTGGTAATACCTTTGGGGGCATGACCATCCTAGTGCCAATTGCTCTTACATTTTCTATGAGTAATGGACAATTTATGTCTCTTGCTTCTCTGTGAAATGTGAGAGGGAGATTGATTAAGCCTAGCTCTGAGGCTTGTTTAGATTTAAGAGTGGGATGCTTTACTGGTAAGAGCAGTAGGTTGCAGCATGAGCATGGACAAAGCTCAAAATGCTTACTGCTGCTTTACTTTGGGGAGGAACAGGGGGAGTTGATGGCTTGTGTATGCTACCTCTGCTGCTAGAGGTACTCTAAGAGTGAAGGTAAGGCTTTTTTTGTAGAAGCTAAATTTATTTAGTTCTAGGAATAAGTCAACATTAACAAAGCAGCCAGAAGGCTTTCAAATTTGACCATGTTTGTTATGATGAAGTTGAAAGGGTATATATTTTATTCTTATGCTTCCTTTGTCTGTTGGGTCTTAATGCTGCTTTCAGTTGCTCCCAAAATTGCAGGACGTGCAAATACTCTAAACTTTGTTGCCTTAGAACTTCCTTGATTTTTGGGGGAAGCTTAGCTGGAGAGAATGAGACCTCTACAAGACAGGTCTGTGCTACTCAGTACAGCATGCTGTACTCCACAATGCTCAGATCCTCAGGCTACAGTTGAAACTGAAAACACTTCAGCCACAGTACCATGGTGTTGCTCTCAAACAAATGAAACCTGTTGAGATGTCACCATGTTAGTATATTAGTGCAACGAGCCACATAGAGTTGCTTGGTTTAAATTAGATGCAGGGTAGTAAAGGAAGGAAGGGAACCTTCATTCTGATGTGCAAGCTTGTGTGTGATGTTCTTTATGAGCTTAGCACAGCCTGCACTCAAAAAGATACTTGATTTTACTACAGCTCAGAGAACTACCTTGTGGCCTAATCAGTATCTTCTACTCAATAAAATTTCTATCTCATTTCTTTTAATCCTCCCAGCAGAGTTTGCTTTAAGTATTAAAATTTTCTT
Source organism: Harpia harpyja (assembly GCF_026419915.1). NCBI lineage: Eukaryota > Metazoa > Chordata > Aves > Accipitriformes > Accipitridae > Harpia > Harpia harpyja. The sequence continues at coordinate 42,623,808 of NC_068948.1, read as the reverse complement.
GATTGAGAGGCTAATCCTACAGAGTAACTGATACACTTGGTACTGAATTAGAGTTTATTCTTGTTTTATTTTCAGGGCATAATTTTTGCACAAATCTCTCAAATTGCCTGATGGCTTGGCATCAGGATCACTTTGGTTTTGCTCAGAGGTCACTGAAGAAATAAGAAATATTACTCTGGTTACAACTGACTTACAGTCAGTTGCAGTATGTGCAGTTGGATTCAATATGAAACAAACAAGGTGTGCCTGCAAGCTTTAATTCTGGCTCCAAGACCATTGTGGGACTCATAGGAAAAGAACCTGCACTCAAAATGATGATACAGTTGTTTCACAACTGCAGTTGCACCAAAATAAATCCATTACAGCTGCTGGAGTTATTCTTATTTAAGTTTGCAATATGAAATTGAGTGATATTGCTGGGAATCTTTCTTCTTTAGAAGTGCTTGGCATTTCTGTTTTCTGTTAATCGATGCTATAGGTTCTCATCACCTCTTAAAATTCAACCACTAGCCTTTGTCTCAGAGCAATGATATATCTTACTAACTACTTTTACTGGCATATTATGGAGGCACAGACATGCACAGGAGCTACAAGAGTGTGTACTTGTTCATTGTAGAAATCAGAGGTGGGGGAATATTGATTGAGAGGAAAAAAAGTATTTGCCTTTTTTTGAGATGCCTTAAAGGCCTTGCCTGGGCTTGTATTTTTACCCATGGATTCAGTGCTGAGTCTTCAGGTAGATTTATGATTTATGATGATACTAAAACCTATTTCCCATTTTCTGTATTAGAATACTAACCAAAAAAAAGTTTGCTTTTCTTGGGAAAGGATATGTTTGGAAATATGCTCTTACAGTGAGTCCCCTCCTGGGACACTTTTTCCAGTGTAAGTTGAGAGAAAAAAGTGTTTTTCAACATCAAATCTTCTTTCCTAGTAGACGTGGAACCTTGTACCTTTCATTGGCAGAGGATGGTCACACCATGTGTTCTAGATTCATACTGTTCTGTCATCAGAAGCCTGGCTTCACAGTTGAAAAGCAAGCTGCAGAAAGTCTGTTTTGCCTTGGATATTGGCTTGCTTTTTGGGAGATACACAAATTGGTTTGGAGGGCAGGCTGAATAATAAGGGCAGCTGCATTTCTGCAAGCAATTAAGAGTTTTTCCAACTGGTGTGAGAGTGCAGCTGTGGTGCATTAGCTTACCCTCTGGAGACAAGGAGAGAGAAAAGGGTCAAATACTCAGGAGGTTAAGCTTAGTGAAGATGAGTTGCAGCATGCAACTGCTGCAATGTAACTTATGCCTCTCTCACCAGGGAAAGGATGAACAGATGGTTTGAAGGCTCCCATTGGTTCTGTGGGCATACTTTGATTTCATGGGTCAGGAATGTTTTTGTGTGCAATCTTTTCTCTTTAGAAAGGGTATAAATGAAGTCCTATTTCCTGAACACAAAAGAACAAATTATAAGAAGTGTGTTCCTTGTTCAGAGGTCCAGGGCTGCTTTCCAACCAGACCTAAGTAAAACTTTCATGGCAGCTTGCCAGAACTCAGCTTCTCTGTTGGTCTCTGATGCGTGTACATGCTGTCTCACAAGTCAGTGCCCCAGTTGCTGTGTCTGGTGGTAAGGCCTAGGAGATATCCCAGAAGAGCCATCAGCTGAGATTTGTGGCTGTCTATGGATCAAAGACACCCTTGCTGGCAACTACTAGTACCCTCCAGGAAGACTTACTTAACTCATATTGTTTACCAACCTATAAACTTGTAATGAGCTCTAACAGCTACCTACCAAAAATTACCTGGTAAGAATCCAAAATATCTTTTGGGCCTCTTTAGACTAGAGAAGAGCTGAGACTTGCTGACAATCTAATTAGTACGCCCACATGACTGAGTTCTGGAAATAACTGATGTAGTTTGAACTGCGTGCTATTTCCACTAGGCTGTAGCTCAGACTTCTGGACTAGGACACTTCTACTGTATGCTTGTTCTGTGAGAGATGTATAGTGCTCCATCACAAATATATATTAATTGCATTTTTGGGATGCTATTTGATAGTGATTCTTGTGCATCCCTGGGGAGGAGGCAGACTAGCAAGTATTATCTTCATCTAGAGAGAAAGAAGCTTTGATAATGAGGGCAACTAACCTGACCTTGTTCATAAAAGAAAGCTTTGGTAGAATCCCTTTAGTGTTGAGATCAGACCATGCTGCTCTTTATTACTTGTTGTTATAATTTTTTTCAAGTCCTATTACAATGTTTGTTTGTTTTGTTTTTAAATAAAAAAAGTAGAGTAGGATTTTCAAAATATTTCCAAGGGAGGAGGGAGTGGACTATATTTACAGTGGAGAAGAAATAAAAGGTTATTATATAATTTTTTCTTTGTGTGTGTTTATAAATGAAATTAATTGGTCAGAAGGATCTTTTGAATTATCTGAATGAAAGCAGGGAGTTCTGGTAACTTCAGAAAATTAATTAATCTTGTCTCATGTATTCTGGGTAAGATTTCAGGGGGCAAATTGCCTGGTTTTTTTAACACAGAGAATAATGAGGACATATAGCTGCCTGATTTCCAAAGAACGCTTGCATGATATGAAAAATCAAGTAACTGTTTAAGTTGTAGATGGATTGGTCTTTTGACATTCATAAAAACAATCTCTTTTCTGAAGGAATTCTCTCCTTTGCTGACATTCTCCCTTTTTGCTTGCAGGAGGGTGTTGATGAAACAGGTATTTGACACATGGTTGCTGAATGCCTGCAAGCAGCAAGAATACCGAATGGGAGAGGAGAGGGTAAATGTAACTCTTTTACCTGGCCTTGCTTAGGAGATAGAGGGGATGATTTCTTAGTCACTGTCTGGGAACATGCATTAGCATGAGATGGACTTGGGTGTTGTAAATTCCCTTTTCCCAGGTGGGGGATCAAGTCAGGGGAAAAAGAACCAATATTTACTAATCACAATTTTTTAAGTTAAGCTGTTTATTAATAGTAGAATTAAGCTGTTATTATTAGAGGATAGCTATTCACACAGTTCATTCACTTATTCCCTCACCCAGTAAATATGTGTGTGCGTGCTCTCTCTCACACTCAGTCTGTTTCATAGTTAGCTGCTTGAAACAATAATAGGAATAAAGAGCCAACCCCAATCTATTGAAGAAGTGCAGGGTTGTACTGACAAGCTAGTTGCTTCTAGGTAGGTGTCCATAAAGACCCTTAAGGGGTCCTTCATATCCTGAGATGTGCATGTATATATATAATCCTGTAGTCTTTATACATAGCAGCCACTGCTGCCTTTTATGTGGTCAGGTTTACACAACTCATAGTTGATGGTAGCATGTGTGGGTGGCCTTGTGCAGATATGGCTGGCTCCTGGTGTTCTGAGATTATCGGTTCTTGCAAATTCAACAGGACTGGTTTCTGGAGCTTATCGGTTCTTGGGAGTCTTTCACATGCTACTTATCAGCTTGTATTTTTCCTCTCTTTGGCCCACTGTTTTCTGGTAACAGTTTCTCCATCCGCATGCATATAGATACCTGTAGAACATGTTCACATAAACTTGCAGCAAAGGGCCTTTGATGACATGTCCATTGCTGTTCAAGGTGAGAAGAGGAGAACAAACATTGGACAGTTCTGTGCATGTCGTCTTCAAGGAATTCTCTTCTGTTTGTAACTGGCCTGTGTCATGAATTCATTGCCACCTTCTTTCCATTATAGGCTGTACTTCATTTTGAAAGACAGCTATTGCATTGTTGCTGGCGCTTCTGGCATAGAAGAACAGCTGCGTGTTTGGAGGAGCAAGAGGGCTTGGTTCGTGCGAGAGATCACTACAGCAACCTGCTGCTGCTAAAGGCTTTCAGTCTGTGGAAGCAAAATACTCAGGAGAGAAAAACAGAGTAAGAAGTTTTTTTAAAAGGGAGATTTATTTGGATTGGCCTTGTGGTGGCTTACTTCTAAGCATTTCATTCACAAAGATTCTGACTCCTTATTTGTGCTTTGGAAACTACTAGTTTGTCTTTCAGTAAATGACTTACTGAAAACAGCAAGTGTGGATTCAAGTCTCTGCTAGAGAGGTTCAGTAACATGGATTGCATTGTAGGAGAAATAATTAAATTATGTTTCTTATAGGAGGCTCAAGGAGATGCAAGCCTTAAGATTTCAATATTCAAAGTGTCTGCAGCAGACGTGGAACAAGTGGAAGGAGGTGAGAGAGTTAACAGATGGGGAAGAGCTTGAATCCTTTTTGTTATGTTCGGATTGCTTGTACCCATATGGCTAGAAATTAAATTGTTTATTTTCAATACTAGGAATTCCTAAGCTTTCCTCCCTTTCCAGGTGGATAAAACTGTGTGGGCGGAACAGGAACTGTGTAAGGAGGAGAGGGAGTTCTTTGACTTCTTGTTCACTTGTCTAGGTATAGTGAGAATGGGACCATAGTTTAGGAGGTTTATCTGGGAATGTCACCAGAGTTAGTGTGATGAAATTGTCCCTAGACAGTACTGTGTATGTCCTTCTCAAAATTTTACTTAAGTTAAAAGTTTGCAGCAAGGCCATGGTGTATGGTCTGTAGTTGTGTACAGGTCATGGCAGGCCCTGTCAGATGGCGCTTCACTCTTATACTGGGCCTTTTCCTTACCATGATGTGATGTACCAGAGGTGCCTTGCAGCATGTCTTGAGAATCTGTGAGAAATTTTAGAGTTGATGCTAGTCTGTTGGTCCAGAACTGTTAAGCTGAGTGAAATGCGTCAGTCTTCAAGAGTATTCCTAAAAAGGGCAGGGAAAAAAAAAAAGCCTCAACTAGGCCTTTTGGAGGAATAGCAGAGTGCAGCACCAGTTTGAGTGAAAACCTATTACAGCAGGATAAAGCATGGATAAAGCATTGATGTTTCCCCAGAGACTGGGAATGGTCCTTTTCCCTCTGCTCTCTACCATTGCCTGTTTTCCCTCCATCACGGGTACATGTGGGTTTTTGGTTTTTGTTTTTGTTTTTCTTTTCTCCCCTGCATTATAGTACGTGGGACATCAACGTGAGAAATGGAGGAAGTTGGTGCAAGCAGACATGCATTACCGGCACACATTACTGGGCAACACCTTGGCAGCCTGGAAGGTAGGAGGGAACGTCCTTTTCTTTGAGGGACTTGTCTGTGCGTGCTTAAGTGTTTCAGTGAGAACTGAAGAGCTGCCCCGCTGTTTCACTCTAGGCACTTACACACCAAGTGTGCAAGGTAGAATGGAGGCTGTTGTAAATAGGGTTGTATAAGCTCTAGCATTGCTTTCTGGAGCAAAAGAACCAGTCTAATCTTGTGGCTTTGGTGAAGGGTATATAATAGCTAGCATTAACTAGTGTGTAATGACTGTTCATCTCAGAAAAGCAGTGTTTGATTTCCGTGGCTGTAACTTAATTTTTTTTCCCTATACTCTACTGTTGCTATTACTATCCTAAGCTCTGCTAAGAGTTTCTAGATGTCTCCTCTCCTCAGAGATGTTGGCAGTTGAGGGAAATTTTACCTCTCGCTGCTTTTCTTGCAGAGTTACCAACATAACGTACAGTGCGTTTTATACCAAGTAGCTGAAAAGGAGAAACAGCACACTAGACTACTGCTGCGGTAAGCCTATGTTTCGTTGTGCAGCGTGAGAGAGAAGTGACTGCACTGCAGTCAAATTACTCTCTTTCATTGCCACATTTGTAAATTTTTGAGTGTTCAGTGCTGGGAATTGACTCTACTGTGCGTTTATTTCTGTGCAGGTCATCTAGCTAAAAGAAGTCAACCTCTTCCTGGATTGCTTTAACTTTTTTTTTTTTTTAATCTCTGTTTAGTCCCATAAGAGACAGCAGAGAGCAAACTCTTATCATTCCCTACAGTGCACGGATTCTGACTGCTATGATACTAAAGCAGTCTGGAAGATGTAGAGGCTGTCTTGCGTTACAGGGAGGAGAGCGATTAAAGATAGTATCACTTTGTGTTTGTTGTAGTTGTTTTAGTTTTAACTACCTCATTTGTTTTAATGCTACACAACTTGAGTCACTTGCAGAGCCTGATTGACTCAGCTTAAGATGCTATATTTAAGGGTGTGTTCTGTTTTTGCACTGCCTTCTCTTCAGCAGAGACCTGAAGGGGCAGAAGTTGATTTGCAAGTCTGAGTTTGTAGAGGCAGCTGGTTTTGGTTCCCCTGTGAGTGAGAAGGTGCCAAATCCAAATGAACAAGTGAGAATCATTCTTAATGGTTTTTGTTTGTTTTTTAATTTTTTATGTATTTTGCCTTCAGACAGCTTCTGTGTATGTGGAGAGAAAATACCCTTGCTCTTATACGTGAAGCTAAGGCAACTACTCGGGCAGATGAGCACTACAGGAGAGCAATCCTGTCAAAGGTAGGGTCTGTAGAGCAGATACCAAGGTCTAAGTACAGATGGTAGTTTAGGCAGGGGTCAGGTAATGCAATTAGAAGGACCGAAAACTTAATCTAAGAGCCACTACTAAGAAAGGTCTAAAATGTAGGAGTCCCATCTTACTTTTACAGGCATCTTTGAAATTTGTCTCTGAGTGACCTCATGGTTTTTCCTCTTCCTTTCTTTCTCCCCATTTCCTAGAAGGAAGGGGAAACCAGTAGTATGATACTGCTTAGTAGTATTACCTGGGGCAGGGAGGACGGGGTGTGGTGTGGACAGACGGACGGAAAAGAAGGATGCCTTGAAAAATGCCAGGGGACCCTCTGAAATACTGTTGTATTTAATTTGTAGGAAATTTGAACTGTCTTGCTGAGCCTCATGAAAAATGAGATGGAAATGGTTATGGTGCCAGCAATGTGGAGTACATTGCTTCCCCTTCCAAAGAACATTGCAGTGTTAGTCTGTATCCTCTCTCTTGTTTGCATTACATCTTTAGGTGTTGCTACAGTGGAGATATACTGCCTTGCTACAAGTGCGTTGCCATCAGCAGAAGGTGACAGCTGTGATGGAGGCCAGAAAACATTTGGATATAGGTGAGCTGATGGAGGTATTAAACTCTCAAAAGACTTAATTATCTGTGTACGATCCTTAGAAAGATATGGGTTAGTAGGACAGTCTTTTGTGTCATTGTATAGATGAAATGACTGGATGGTCTATTAAGCCTACAAAGGACGTCCCCATATAATGGGGAATGACTTGGGACCCCAGTGATCTGTTGAAGGCAGCTTGTGTGACACTGCTTCTCTATTGGTTCCTTGTCTATATAAGGGATGTTAACACCTCCTTCCTCAAAGGAATTTTCCATTACTAATTTTGAGAAGCTCAGACATCTCTGTTTTGAGGGCAGTGCAAGTAATCTTATCAATTACTGCTTCAGTCTTTCTCTAGTAATTAATACCGAAAGGCCTTCAAACTCTGCAAGTGTTTTCATGGTACAAGCCACATTCTTGACATGAGAAGAGCACAGAGGGCAAATGATTTCCTAAAGATTATACAGAATGTCAATGGCAGCAGGGCAGATTTGCAAGTCATGGCTCGCTGTCCATTACCTGAAGTGTTTCATGATCTTTCTTCCTAGTGCTGAGTATTGTCAGTGTTAAGTATTGCTAAAACAGTCTGGAAGAGTAGCTGATCACTTGATACTCTCTGAGATTAATAATCTCCTTTCGGTACATTAGTTAATTTATCTTCTCCTAACAGTGCGTTTACAGACCCTGTTTCTTCACTGGAAGGAATTAACTAGGGAGTCTCTGATGCTGAGGGCTCAGCAGCAAAGGGCAGTACAGCACCACCAGCAGCACCTACTCCAGAAGTACCTGGTGAAATGGAAGGAATATCATCAGCAGCGTGTTGGGAAAATGGTGAGAAGGATCAGCAACCTCCCCAGCCAGTGACCCAGGGTGGAAAGTTATGAGTGTGGAGGAGCAGGCCATGTGCCCTGGTGAAGGGAATGGTAGTCTTGGCTGAGGAGGAGCATGACAGCCTTGTGCATTGAGGAGGAAGCAACATGCCTGTGTCTTGCCTGAAGAAGCTTTGGTAGAACTAATAGACTTAAGAGATGACAAGCTGGGCTTGCCGTGTGTGGGATCATTTACTCTTAATGAAATCCTTGCTGGGCTCGTAGATACTTGCAAATGGGGTTACACTGTAAGGCACTTAGATACTGAGGGTGGCCTCAACAGAACAAAAGGAGGGTGATAAAAAGCTGTTTGGTACCTCTTCTGCTCTAATAGCATTTGGCTCAGATAAGTGGAGTTTGTCTGCAAGTGACTCACTGTTTTGATTGCCTTACAGCTACTACAGACACAGGGAGATTGGCTAATGACTCGTAGACTTTGCTCTGCTTCCTTCTCTTGCTGGAAGACACAGGTAAGGAATTGTCCCCTGGGTAGGTATCTAGCTCTTTGCTGATCCTTATCCCTTCTCATTCATATGCCATTTACGCATGAGGACCACAAGAATTTATTTAAATGCTCTCTGGATTTTTGGTTCCACTAGCACAAGAGAACCTTGCCATATACTGGGTGAACTGAGTAGGTTATTCTGCTATGGCTCCGCCAGCACTTCCTGTTTGGTTGATGCTCTGGCTAGCATTTCTGGTGTGGGATATACAAACTCCTGACCTGGTTGCTGTGCAATTTTTTTCCCTGATAGCTATTGCGGCAGCGATGGGAAAAGCGGAAGACGGTGCAAGCATTGTGGCACTGGTCCCTTTCATTGCAGAGAAAGGTAAGGGTGTGTGGGGGTCGGGGCAGACAAGTGAATTTGCAGATGTGCAGATCATATGCAGATTTGACTGCAGTCAGCAGAGTGTGCACTGAATATCTGTTTCTTTTCATCTTTGGGGTGCTATATGTTATTTTAGGATGCTGGAAAGCTGTCCCTAAATCCTCTTATCTGATTAAAAAAATTTGCACGTGTTTTTCCCCATCCAGCCTCAGCTGACTTAAATCCCTGTCCTTTTGTCCTTGTGGTAGTGTCCTGCTGTTGCTGTAGCTCTGCCTATTGCTATCCAGCGGAAGGGAAATTGTTCCTGTCTGCAGGGGGAGTCCCTGGCCTGGAACCTGTCTTTGTAACACTCGCAGCTATCTGTTTTTCATGCTGTAGGTATTTGATGCTTGGCTCACATTTGCCAAGGGGCAACAGCAGAAGAAAGATCACGTTGAAGAAGCCACAGGAGTTTACCACACAACTCTTCTGAGAGAAGGTGTAACCCCGGTCTTGAGATACACTGCTGGCACGAAACAGTTGCAGGGACAGCTGCAAGCCCAGCACCAACTGAAGGTGAAAGAGACAAGTGATTGCTCAGATACACCCAGGACTGGTCTGGTCTGATCCTCTGTGTGTGTGTTTGTCTGTATGTATGTATCTTGGAGCCCTACATCTCCGCTCTTGTTTGGATCTGACATACACTTCTGCCTGTGGTTCAAAGCAAAACACTTTGTCTTTTCATTCAGCTGAGACTAGAGCACGTCAGACTTACATTGCTAATTGGGAACCTCTCTTAATGAAGCTTTTTCAAAACTGGCCAATTCCTACTGTAGACAGTATTGCTGGATGAAACCTTTGCATGTGGCTAGGGTCTGGTCTCTACATTCTGTGCTAGAACGAAGCATTAGAGGCTGCATCTAATCCTGTCTTAGCTTTAGCACCGCTTATACCTTCAAACGTGGGCTTGTGGCACTTCTCCCTTTGCGTATCAGCCCAGCCCTGTGTGTGGAAAGGAAGATAGGGATGCCTGTATTGATTGCTCTCTTCCTGCTCCTGGGCAGCTTTCCCAGCTCTTTTTTGGGTTTTCAGGACACTAGTCGTTCTGTTTGCTAATGTGCAGCCTGCCTCATTGAAGAAGTACCCAGTTAATTCTCCTTACCCAAATGTTACCACAGTAGACCTAATTTAGCTTAGAGAGCTGGTATGGCTGTGAGGTCATCAGAAATCTCAGTTCCTTTCTGTGGTGTTCTCCCTGGGTGGTGTTGTGTTGCTTCCTACTCTCAGCCATCAAATGCTCTACTATACTTTATGTTGGCAGGCAGCCGACAACCTTCACCAGTCAGTGTATCGTTGTGCCATGCTGTGGAAACAGAAGGCTCTCTCCAAGAAATTAAATAAGCCTTGTTCTTTTCTGTCACCTCTGAAGAAGCAGGTGACATTTAAAATGCCTGCTGTTAGCCCTGAGACAAGAGGACATTTAGCAGAGGAAGAGCCATGGCCTTCAAAATGCAGTCATCTACCATTTCACCTTGCTGATGGGGACTCAGTTCTCAGTGATCTGTAAGTGTAAAGCTCTAGTCCCTCCTGCGTTTCTCTGGCATATATGTAGTTTTGTATATATGTAGTCTATCTGTCTGCATCTCTCACTTTTGTATTCCCAAGCTTTCATACTGATGACCGAGTGACCTAGAGCTGTTACTGAAGCTCTTCTTTTTTTCACTGAAGTCATGTTTAGGGTCTGATGAAATGATAAACATCAAGATCCTGGCTGTGCAGAAACTGAACTTTCTTCTTGCCCCTTTCTTTCCCTTGGGGAAGCTATTCCTTAAAAAATTCTTGCTGATCATGGGGCAATTGCAAGGAATATTCTTCCATGAAGCTTCTGAGTCCAGGACAGGCGCCTTACAAGGAAATACAGTGATAGCTTCACATTTCTTTAAGCTAGTATATGCTGCCAAAAGAAGTAGTTCTGCCTTGTTCAGTTCTGTCCCTTCCACCACTCCTTGTGTTGGCACAATCATTCATAAGGTGAACCAGATTGCAACATTAATACAGGTCGAGATTTAATCGTTAAAAATTATTATTGCATGCAAGGGGAATGTTGCAGAGCAGGGATGAATGATAGAATAGGACTGTTTCTTTAGCTGCAATGCCAGCTTATGCCAATTTAAAATAATCATGAATCTGGGGCATTACTGAGTCTGTCTGTTCTTTTCAGAAATGCTATTCGACGAGCAAGATTACCACCACGGAGGCCTGACTTTCTTCTGGAATCTCTAGAAAGCAAGGAAATGCTGGGACCTCCTTTTACTAGGTAGAAAATCTGTTTTTAAAAGTAAAGAAAAAGAGGGTGACTTAGAGTGGGCCTTATGCTATGCTTATCCCCTCAAATCCCCTTACCTTTGTAATAAAGAACATTCAGTAATTATGGGACTGTGCATTGCTCTGTACTATCAAAAGGCCATGGTGACCTTAAAAACTTTAGGTTTCTTACATGAAACAGACAAGAATAATGGAACTTTCAAGTTAATTAAATAGCAACCAAGGCCTTTGTTGCATTAGTGACAGATTTTGATGGAAAGATAAGGCACATCACTTATTTCCAAAATTAATGGGCTGAATTAATAAGTTGCCTTTTCTGTCAGTCTTGCCACATAAACTTGGAAGTTTGAGTTGTGCAGGATACTTTTTGGTTCATAGATCATATTTGCTCCACAACAGGTTTGGGTCTGGATTTAACTGATCTACCGGGGAATAATTAATGATTCTGGTAATGCAGAGCCAGAACTGAATATTTCGCTCTGTTTCAGCTGAATCAATTTTGCTGCTCTAAAAGGAGCTACTTTTTTATTTTTACTTTCCCTAAAAGGTCTATGCTGCTGAAATTGTTCAACTAAGCAGTAGTTTCACTATCTATCTTGAGTGTTCTGCACTTGTTTTAGTTATGGTATCACTTCTTAGCCCTGAAAGTGAGGGAACTGAAACTGCTCTTGCTATAGAAGCTGAAGTTGCTTTTAAGCAGATGTTTAGACTGAACTTTTTTAATGAAACTGTTCTGTAATTAGCTTTAGAGAGGGGAAATATCTATCAATTTCCTGTCAAAATCCATCTGAGATTGCTGCTTCTGCTCCCCTCTTTCTCTTGTCCCCAAACCAAAATAAGGCAGGATTTTGTTAATGATTTGGATTCACAGCTCTAAAGAAATTGTTCAGCCTGGATTAATGTATAGAATTTGGAGCAGGGCAGGTAGGAGTAATGGAAACCTTAACTGCTTTGCTGCTTTTTTTTGTTTTTTAAACCATCGTGGTGTGTTGTTTTTTGGTTTGGTTTTGGGATTGTGGTTTTTCTTTTCTTTTCTTTTTTTTTTTTTTTTTTAAATTGGGGTTTCCCCTGCATATTAAAGCAGCTAACTGGGAAGCTGTATGCAAGGGAATAACAAGAACCTCCCTTTTTTTTTGCACTGGCTGCGAAGTACAAGACCAACAGGTTGCAATGTATAGGGACCTCATCCTTCTTCCCTTACAGATCAGAGGCACCCTTTCAGCAAACATCTGTGAAGAAATGTTCTGCACAGACTGGGAACTTAATGCTAACACCTCAAATGGAAGAAAGTACTTGTAAATGTGTCTCTCAAATGGGCAATACCTCTCATTCCTATCCATCTCTCATACATGCTGCTCTCCCATCTGTACCACCGTGGACAAATGATGTGCACCGTGCTGTTCAGAGGCCAGAGCTATGGTGTCCTTCATCTTTCATGCCCCAAATGAAAGCTGGAGCAGAAATGGTGAGTGTATTGCTGAAGGAAAAATTAGTGTGCTTACTGGGCTACTGTCAATATGCATGCTGCTTATTGCTGGTGTTTCCCGTGGCTCCTCTGAACAGCCGTTCCGGTTGTTGAGCTATTCTTTTCTTGTTCTAGCTGTTATCTTAAAAGCTGACCAAATTAACTGGCTCTGAATGCCCAAGAACTGTTTACCACCAGTCTGAAGCAATATTTCGTTAGCTGACCAATCCACATGTGTGTTATACTGTAATTCATGCCTTTTTTCTTGGTCTTGTGTCCTTCCTAGCCAGATGCTTTTCCTAGCAGTTGATTTGAGAGCGCTTCAGAGCAGCTAGTTTGCCAACCAGATTACAGGGATTTCAGAGTAACTCAGTTTAGGAGTAGTGGCTATGGCTGAGAGTCTCAAGAACTGAAATTCACTTCACCTGCAAGTAGATGCTTGCATTTTAAACAACTCCTCTGTTCCACACAGAATGGGAGGTGTTAATCTTGATGAAATATCTCCATCCTAGAAATGAAAGAACCCATTTCTTAAGCTCTGCTTCTTCTGTGGTATTTTATGAGAAGGGCTTAGTGACTACAGGGGATGTCTGAGTGTGAGTAGGGCTTAGTAGCTCAGGTACATCCTACTTGTAGGGCTTACTCAAGAAAACCCTTTGAGAAAACCAGTATCATTCTGACTTTGTAGAGAGGTCAGCCTGTGAGTGGTCACAAAGGACCCCATTCCCAAGACTCTCAACAGGACTCTGTGAAGAAGTTGCAACCAAACTTGCAGCCACATTTGCTGTCACCTGAAGACTTGGTGGGAAAATGGAGTCACCAAACTGCAGGTAGGTCCTCAGATCTAAACCGTAGCAGTTGTGTGTCCTCCTCCAATATATGCAAGACTGCAAGTCAACTCCACAAAATGTAAGGGAGACAAGGCAGTCTTGTATGCCTGCATCAGGTGAAGAGTATCAGCCATTCCTTTTCAGGATGGTAATACAGTTTTGTGGATTCTGCTGAATCGGGGAGCTTAAAACCCTGTTCTAGGGATTGGAGGATAGGAACTGCTAGGGGTCAGCTTTTAGCAAGAACGTGCTCAGGCATTCATGTATGCAAGGCTGAATGTACAGCAGAACTCGCTTCAGGAGGGAAGAATTCACCCAGTAAGGTTCTCTGTTTTCCCCATACTTACAGTATGGTTGTAAAGGGGACGGATGGTGTCTAAGCACCTCTCAATGTGGCGTTTTTACTGACGTAAGGGCATGAAATTTGTGTTCCACAGGACTAGACTTACTACTTAGTTCTAGAGTAGACATAAAACACTAAATCGTGAATAGGCCAAAATAGCATTTGTAGTACCGAACCATTCACTAGAGCATTTCTTATCTTTTTTTGTATGTTTAAACTGAGTCTTCAGTGCTTGTAGTGCTGTCAGGACTCCTGCCCTCTCACGGCACCTGATCTTTGGGTGAACAGGTACATGTCACAGGGTGACAAAATGTGTGAAAAGGACGCGGGAGGGTTCCATGTTTCCTGTCTACTAACCTGACTTTCCTTGATAAAAAGAAACAGATAAAAAAAAAAAAGATAAAAGTCTGCTCTACTTCCATTGCTTGTGCCTTGTATCTTCCATTCAGCTGAGGGGGAAGAAAGGGAGCATAGTTCCAGAGAAGAAGTGGTATTACAGAGAAAGCTGGAAGTTGAACTCCAACACATCAAACAGCAGATGCAGTACTACTTCAGCAGGAAGCAAGAACTCAAGTATGTTGCAAAGCCCCTTTAGCCAGACTTTCTTCATGCCATTAACTCAATATTGCAATTTTTGTATGCATCTACTTTGAAAATAACCAGTCTGTTAACAGCAGAACTGTGAATGAAACGGAGGAAAGTTCTAGATATTTTTATTTTCTCCTTTTAAGAGTTCACTCCAGGTGGGGAGAGTACATGTGCAACTTCTTTGGTAGTCAGCAAGTGGTTTAATTATACTTTGGCAGCTATTGGAGAAAGCATGACAAAGGTGTCATTGGGTGTAACCTGAAGGCAGTACAAATGAACTTGGCAGAGCAGCTGGAATTTAGCTTTTAGTTCTTTTATCATGAGGAGTGAGAACTTAGCTTTTACAACTTCAATTAAAAAAAATATGGCTGGTGTTTGACAACGTCTCTGTTAGAACAAGAACACATTTACAAAAATGCTTCAAAGAAAATGGGGCTTGGAGGGCATTCAACTGTCGGGAAAGGAAGAAGTCAGGAACTAGGAGTAGGAAATGGAGACAACAATTTTCAGACAGATTTCTCTGCTTTCCAGCATCCTTTTTTTTTTTTCCTTCTCTTTTATTTAAAGACTTTTACCATTCACTGGTTTGAGACAAAAATTTGGGTCTTATTGCAAGTATCAATTGCAAGTCTAAGTTGGCTTAGACTGCTGAGCTCCTAACTGGGATAAGAATCCTTCTAATCCATTTTATCAGGTCCTGTCAGCAGCAGGCGCAGATTCTACAGAAGTGGCTAGAAATGAGCATGCAACCAGAGGACCAAGATAGTGTACAAGGAGTTGAGGAAGAATTGGATCAGGTGCGTAAATAGCAAACAAATTGAAGTTACTTAGGTGATTATCACTATGCTATGCACTTAGCCTAAAGGCTAATGGTAGTTACTAAAATGCCAAGAGAAGGGAAACTTGTAATCAGAAGTGGGCTGATGAATGAGCAGACCAGACTGCTGTGTAGATGCATCTTCCTGTTTGTTCAGAAATGTAGCTCTAACTCCAGTAGACCTTTCTAAGGGTATTTCCAAGCTACATAGCAGGCTTTAATAGATTCGGTCTCAGAATTTTTTTCTGTGATTTCTCAGGACAGTGTGGCTACACTACAGTGACTGCACCTGCATTGCTCGCAGTCCCCAAGTTCATACAGCTGTGAGTGGGTATTGTACTGTTACCTCTAAAGCTAACCAGTACTTGGCTGTTCCCCAGTGACACAATCCTGTCACTTAATGGTTCTTAAGTGGGATAATATAAAGGCTGCTAGAGCTCATTCACTCTTCCTCTGTCAAAAAGACTAAATGCTCTCTTGCTGTGCAAAAAGCTTATGCAATTGTCTTCACTTTCAGTTGCAGGTGAGGATCAACACTCTCAGCAAAGCACAAGTGAAAGAGAGACATCATGTGCAGAATCTGGTTGCCCGCCTGCGTGACATCCGGATTGCTCTGGATATATAATGCATCTGAACCAATTTTCCAGCTCGGGGGTAGGACTTTTTGCCCCTTTCATAGCAGGGGAGGATGGAAGAGATGTATACATTCTCTCAGTCTATGTATGGCATTTTTATTTTATAAATTAAATACTCTTGCTTGTTTTGTTACTACAGCTGGTTAAAAACCAAACAAAACAGGAGCTAAATGCACCTCATGCTGCACTCAGAATACCTAGCTTAGGTTACCCTGACATTTCAGAAAGATAAGCAACACTGATAAGACTCTTTATTTCAAAATGTTTGCAGTTAAATGAGTTCATGTCAGTAAGTCATACACTCTGACATACAAAAATACCGTGCTACTGATACAGTTGAATTAAATGGATTCTCCATGCAGGAGAAATTCACAGCATTATCAGTACCCTCTAGGAACTTTGCTTTGCTTTCACTTCCAGGGTGCACTGCTGACCTCTGCATAACAAGCGATGTTTGTTAATCAGCTAGCTCTGCACAGTGTTAAGACCATCACAAAAACAGCAACTTGCACACTGAATCCTCTCCTCCTCAGATTTCTAAAAAGCAAACATCAGGTAACCTATCTATTACTAGGCTAACAGGAACCTTCAGATACTGTGGATGGTGATGCTGAGTAGGAAGAAATTAAAGCTTAACGTTGCTTTGGCTGTGTCTGGATGCCATAGGCCCCAGTGGAAAAGAGGGAAAAGATTCAGTTTTCTCTCATCCACTGGAACGAATTTGCTTTCTACTGTTAACATGACAGTGAAGTTTAGTCAAAAGGCTAGTCATAGCTTTATCTTCTTGGGGGTGATGTTTGCCTTAGTCTTTTCTCATTCTCACTGGTTTAAAAAAGTGCACATTTCTATAACCTGTGTATGGTAATATACTGCTGCAGGAGTAAACTTGCTAGTGCCAAGAAGTTTAACAAGAAAGGTGGCTGAGAGCCACTTCAAGCTTTCAACTCCTCCCAGTGTAAAGTGAGGAAACATTGACTCTCGGAGCCAAATGAATTTTCTCTTGCTTGTCACCCAAACAGCCACCATCATCTGAGTCATGGCTGGGCTACATCACTTAGAGGCAGTTTATCATCCCTTCTTTCCTCATGACAAGCTAAGTGTACAGGACTTGGCAAATGGGACATTTGTACAACAAAATTATATTCTATTTTCTGCAGTGCATACAAAGAAGGTAAGTTTTTTTTCTTTAGGAAATCAGAGCTGGTCAAAGCCTACCATCTCCTTGAAGTAGCAGAAAAGTAGCTCAAGCAAGGAAGTAATATGAGAAATCTTTCAGAGAGCAGAAAGGCAGGTTTCATAAGCATGTCCACTCCAAGCAGCTCTGGACAGCAAAGTCAGTTCTAAATGGTTGAGTGCCTGGACTTGAAACAGTTTATTCTCTAAAAACAATTGATATATTGCTTTAAAACTCAATTCCTCTTCTTCACTTTGGCACCAGTTTCAGACAGTGCCATATAGTGCCACATTCAGCAGCTCCAAAGTTGATTTAAAGTAGATTTTAACTCTTCTTAACATGAAGTTACAAAGAGGCTCTAAAGTTTTGTTGTAGGATGAAGCTTCAGCATAGAGCTTTCAGCCCCCAGCACATTCCTAGCGTTAAGTATGAGGGCAGAGGTCAGAGCTGGTGTGGGTTTTTTATATTTTGAGTAAGATGAAATTGTTGCCAGTCCATTATAGGATGGCCAGGTTGGCACCTAGGAGGCAACTTGGAATTGCTTCAAAGGTCTGTAGTATTTTTATACACAGTCAGTGCATAGGGCATTTCACTCTGTGCAATAAAAATTGGTCCTGAAGTAACTGAAAGTGTTCTGTAGAGGAGTTAATTCTTCAAGAACTTAGTGGCAAAGCAACAATGAAGACAGATACATAGTAGAAACATATTTTGGCTGCCATCTCATCGCCTCACACAAGAAAAACATCCCCTATGTCTTCTAACCCCTTAATCCAAGAGGTGAAGTAACTGTCTCTCATACAAACAAAATCTTTAAGGCCTGGAATAGCAAATTAAAACAATGGATTAGAATAGGACACACAGCTTTGCTTTTTTTTTTTTTTTTTTAAAGAAAATCCCAAAGATGACCACCTTCATCATATGGAATGTAGACACAGTGTTTTCAGGTTTAAAATACAGTGCAAAGTCCATTTTTACAGGGACAATGTCAGGTAAAAGAATTAAAGTTGTCCAACAGTAGAAAACCTGGATGAGTGTAATTTACTGTACTGATGCTGTTACACATTTTGCTTAATTTGGACTGTGAAGCCATACTAGCCAATTATACTGTTTGGTGCTCTATGCATTCACAGGCTCCCTTTTATATAAGAACTTCAGCAGAGTGTCTTAAAATAAAATAAATATGAGAACACATTCTTCACTCAAGGTCTGAAAAACAGATATTGCAGATAAGGTACAAGGTCTGACTCAGCTTGTCAATGTCCCTTTAAATACAGTTAATCTCTACCTCCACCCTTCCCCATTGCACTGGCACAGCCTAGGAAGGCTCAAAAGGGACTTACAGGCTCTAAGAACATAATTATCCTGTGGCACGTTGAGGGGAGGACATGAAAGACTACAGGCACAGGGTGGGACAGAAACCTCCACCATCAACATCTTTAAAGGCAGCTGTACCTGATACATATATGGTCATTCAATTCTCTTTCTGCATTCAGCAGCATGTAAATGTAGACCAAATACTCTCAAGTTTAACATAACAATGACATCCTCTTTATTCCTCACCCAGGTCCTGCTGAGTGATACATAATTGTTAAGTAAGTGAAACACTCAGTGGTGTGGTAAGAGTCCCTTTGTATAGAAAACCTTCTTGCTCAAGGGAGTTTCTATAGAGAGCCCAGTGCTTCTCCAAAGCGGATTTTCTGTCCAGCTTTGAGGTGGAATTTGAAGTCCTTGGGTGCCTCAAAGATTAGTACAATCGTAGAGCCTAAGTTAAATTCCCCTAAATGTTCCCCTTTCCTCATGGGGATTCCCTCCTTGTTGTTGTTGGATATGAAGCTGAAGTCATTGTAGGAACCTTTCGAGTAACAGGGACTGTTGGTGTGCAAGTCCTGTACAGAGAAGGAAGAAGCTGTTACTTGAGAATTTCAGTACTCTGTATTCATTAGCACAGCTGTAGACCACGGGTATCTAGGCATTTTCAATGCAGGAACTTACTTACAATTAAAAAGTGAGATAGGAATATTAAAAAAAATAGTCTGTACTGGAGAGGACTCCCTTTAAATCAGTCTTAGAACATCAGTATTGTGAAACACCTTAATTTCAGGGTAATAATATTTTGTAATTTTACTATACT
This sequence comes from Harpia harpyja, assembly GCF_026419915.1. Classification (NCBI taxonomy): domain Eukaryota; kingdom Metazoa; phylum Chordata; class Aves; order Accipitriformes; family Accipitridae; genus Harpia; species Harpia harpyja. The sequence goes on along the minus strand of NC_068948.1, from coordinate 42,604,856 downwards.
GTACCAACCTCAACCATCAAACCCAGAAAGCTGCCTACTACCGTCTTGCTCACCTGGTCAAAGTAGATGCGGATAGAGCCGACATTCGTTGCTCCTACAGCTGTTAAAGAGAAGAAGCCATGTTTCCAGTCACCTGTAAGGACAACCCGTTCATTGTGGCAGAACAGTTCCTTGATCCAGCGAGCAACTCCAGGATTCACAGACATCAGAGAGCCTGCAATAGTAAGAAAATAATCAAGTTAAGTTGTCTGGTTTGTAGCAGAATTGTAATGCTACCTAAATGGTATTTTCAATATAACTGTAGCTGATCCAGTAAACAATTCTGTCGCTTATTTGCACGAAGAGAGGTAAATGCTAGGCAGAGCAAATGAAAGACAAGGCTGTAGTATAAACAAGGGGTCATAGAAAGATGTCATCTTTAGTCTTCTGTCCAGAAAGATCAACACTCTTGGGCAGGGCTCGTGTTACTTTGCATTTTTCCTAGCAGAATCACAGGGAAACTGAAGACCATGCACATCCTTCATTGTAAGGCTTGAATGCAATCTGGCACACCATCTACAGTTCTCTCTGTTAAAGAGCAAAGGGTTTCAGTTTTCATACCTGGAAATGGTTCTTTGTACCCCCCTGCCTCCCTCAGCCTTTGCTTATTCCCATCTACAGCTTCACCTTGACTGCACTTCCAGACAGTGAAAGCCTGCCATTAAAGTAGGGAGCAAAATCTGGGGTGGGAGTCCCTTTCAAAATACCTGTCATTGCTGAAGCCTATTGTAGCATCAGTCATACCTACTCCTCTATCCCCAAACTGAGGTGGCAGGGACTCATTTCCACACTATCTGATGCTATTCCTCCAGCAAAGATGTAACCAACCAACTTCACACTAGTGTCATCTACAAATTCACAAATAACAACTACTGTTCATTGGCATCCAATAGGCAGAGCTAGTCCCTAGTCTGAGATGGAATTGAAAGAAGCCTTCTAATAAGCACATAAGATCCATCAAACAAAAGGCTACAGGCTACTAAAAGGAAGCTAAAGAAACTTTTTACAGCTTAGGAACAGGTTTCACTGGTTAACTATCTAGTGCATGACAGCAGCCCCTTCCAGTTCTCTTTGGTAAATGGGTAAAAGTGGTTGCTGAGACTATGGCTGAAAACCAAGTAGCTACCTAGCTAGAGCAGACCAGGAAATACTAATAATGTGAATCGGTTAAAAAAAGTTTATTACAGAATAACCTCAAAAATTTAAATCCCTACATAGTCCTTCAAGTAATTTAGTAAGGTAGATTCATTACACACATTTTTAGCTGTAAAACGCATCTGCTTTGCTGCACTGAATCTGATCGTAGCATTTCACTAATACTCCTTTGTTTCAACCAAGGCCTAGCTTCAGTCTGGAACTTGACAAATTTCTCAAACTTTGTGGCAGGTCATTGTCTGTGTCTCTTTTTCATGGTGTTTGAAACCAAATCCACGTTTTTGCTAAATATCAAGAAGTAAAACATTTTTGTTATCTGCTGACCTAGAGTATGATGATCTGCGAAGAGGAGGACAAACACATCTGATCCCAGCTCCAGTAGCGTAACTGTTTAATTGCATCTTCTTTGCCAAGCACAGGCAGAGATCGTATTTTAGGCTACTGTTTGGTCTGATCTGCAGAACTCTTATTTCAGGTGCAAACTGAACAAATCGTGTTTGGGAACAAGTCAGGTCAGCTTGCATCACCAGTTATTTCAAAGATCTAAACCAGCTTGAATACGATATTACTGTTTTCACCATTTATACGTGATTTGTTCTGGTAAACTATACTACTATAAAATTCATTACCATTTGTGACAAATCACTTTTCTACCATTATCCATCATGCGACTGTACAACTGCTCCACTGGCGTGCCTCGTTCAGCAGTGGCCCACACCAGTGCTTCCCTCCATAGCTGCTCTGCGTTCGTTTTCTAGGGATGGAAACCTACCTGGGAAATGACGACGGTGTGACACCCTCCAGTCAGTGGGTGAGTGGAAGCAGTGATAATCCCCCGGTGCAAGGTAGATTACACAATGATAGAGCTCATTGCCCTCCTTTGTGACTAGTTGTTGCTGAAAAGAGTTACCAGGTGGGGCTGCAAAGAAACAACGGAAAGAAAGGGGTTAAAGATACTCTTCATGCAGTCGTCCACCACAGCCAAGCATTCTACATTAGAACGAGTGGTAACAGCAGAGAACTAAATGCAGTCCACTTGTATTGTTGAGACTACAAAAAAAATACACTTTGTCCAGGAATCCAATATTTCAAAGTGTTCTTTTCCCTTTACAACAAAATTAGACCCTGTATTGTTTTAATAATTTTGGAAATTCCTTAATTTTGGAGTTTGCCCTTCCCTAAACAGAAGAGCAGAAACTGAAATCCAGTGAAACAGAGTTTTTATTAAAGCTACCCTTTCAAGAACAGAATTTTTCTCAGAGCAACCCTTTTAAGAACAGAATTTGTGAAGAGGCCCTATTTTTATAAAACGCAGTAGTTGCATTTGTGCTCATGTTGAAAATAACCCTACTATTTGCAGAACTCGGTCTCTCCAGTTCCCTCACCAGTTTAGCAAAATGTGTTGCTTTCATCAAAACTGAAGACCTTGGAGACAGTGCTCCAGGTGCAGCAGAGCAGTAACAGCACAAGTCATTAGAAGTACAGTGCTTGAGCATAAATCTTGTTAGAGTAGCTTACACCAATTTTTGCTAACCAGGTGCTTGGGCACATTTCAGTCTGACAGCAGGAGTGCTACAGCCTCATTATTAGTGGCAGATCTTGGAGTCAAGTAGGAACCAAGCAATTAAATTCAGATAATCAGATTGAGCCAGACAAGAGACTATAATGCACTGGTGAGAAAGAGAACTAGAACAATGACATGTTTATCCCCAAATAAAACAAAACAAAAATCAGACCCGCTTTTGTTCCTGACAGTGTGAGAAAGAGAGGAAAAAAAAGTAATCTCTTTTCTCATGATCTCTGAGAACACTGAAAGGGCAGAGCAGAATAAATGCAGAACTGATGCAGAACTTACCCTGGCTAAAATGCAGTTCCTCTGTGGAGATGCGAGGTCCCAAGAAAGATTCCAGAGAATAAGTAACCCCTTTTACTTGCTCCACTTCACAGTTTTTTACCTGTCCAAAATTAAGGATCTTTCCATCAGAGGGACTAATCTACAATGAAGAAAAAAAAAAAATTAAATACATTAGGAATTCATTCATTCCTCACAAAGCAGACATGTTCCTTTGGGGCGTGGGGGAAGCTGGTAGCGTAGTGTAAAGCCTTCATTTCCTTTTACTCACCACACTGTGCAAACAGCAGACTGGCCGTGCTTGTGGTTTCAGCTTCCTGCGGAAGAATTCGCTGAGGTTTCTGTAGTGATGCAGATCTTCAACAGCTGCCTCCTTCATGTTCACTCCAAATGTCCAGATGTACAGGCTGTAAACAGGCTTCCGGAGCCATGTAGGCAGCTCCACCTGGTTCAGGCGACCCCAGGCTCGTGAGAGCAGTCGAGTTGGTACCGATTTGTACAGAGCAACCTAAAGAAAGATGGATTGCTCCACATCATTCAGTTCTTCCCACCAATGGCTTTCTCTTACTTCTCCCCATAAAACAGAAAGGATCAAACTGTTCCTGCTAACCAATCCCTGGAACTCAGTGGGTTATACCACAAACAAAGTAGCCTTTAAGTCAGCAAAAAATTAACACTGCACTGCACTTAGTCCTCACTCCCTCCATTCTGCTGAGAGCAGGTGAGGGACAGGATGAAATTTACTATAACCTTATACTGAAGCCAGCATCTCCACACCCCTGCAGGCTGAAGCTCCACATTCAAGTTACTGGAAACTGCCCAACATGAGGCTTACAGAAAAAAAAAAGACACATTTCACATATTCCAGTAGAACACTCATCACAAGGGTTTAATGTTACCAATATATTCATTTTTGTGAATAACCAAATGAAAATTGACTGAAAAATAATTTCTGTGTTTGATGACGTGCTTCTCAGATGCATCTACTAATGAGGGTGTTTTCCACATCCCAGTATTGTACTGCTCTAATGATACTGGTACAATCAAAGAAACATACCCACGTGGATGCAGCTACACCAGTATAAACTTATGCCAGCCTTACTCCTCTCACAACATCGGGAGCTGCTAATTACAAGGGTGTAAAGTGCCTTTATTCCTGTAGAAATATACCTTTGGACTTACACCAAAGCATAAGTTTTAGTAGCAAGAAAAACAAATGAAACAATGTTGGCAAGAGGTATATGCTGTTGTAACTGGAAAGATGACTCTGTCTTCCTGTTGGCAATTCCAGCAGGTAACTCTTCTGGGATTTGTGGTACTTCGTATCAGCCAAAAAGCTCACATGACCATGATGTAATCGGGGGAGTGTGGACCAAGGGAACTGAATCCTCTAAAACTAGTTTTGCCAAAGAAATAGTGATCTGCTGCATCTGGTACAATTTTTTTGAACAGTACAGCTCAGCTACATTTAGCTCCCGATGAAAAGTTGTGGGTTTTTTCATTTTCTTAGCAAGAGTCATCATTTGTTCTCAATATTAATCATATCCTTCATAATTAAGTCTTGGAAAACAGCCATAAACACAAATAGAAGCACACACTGGCTGAGAGCCTGTCCATCATATCAAATACAGCGAATTAAGATTTCACTCAGAAATCGCCATCCTGCATCACATTAAAACACAGTGATATTTCAGAAAGAAAACACCAACCTAATCTTACTTCAGATAAAAACTTCTAAATGAACAGTACCTTAGGTTATATAAGCTGAAGTACTGAACAAAAAAATGTTTTGCCATTTTATTTGACATGCCTTATACAGTGTTAATTTCTAAAATAAATTTTGCTCAGTTTTCCACAAACACGGAGAATATGCAGATACAACTGTAAAAATCACAAAAATTGTCAGACAAGGTATTTCCTAGTCGCCCCTTCTCTTCAAAAGAGCCTGGTTTTCAAGTTGATAGGATCAAACAGAACAGCTGTTCAATGAAATAGGCTTAAGAATGGCAATTTTGTTCCAGTTTTCAATCAAAATATTTGTGGTGGTGTTGCATTCTGAAATTGCATGACTTGCGGGGAGAATAACCTTGTGAAAGGCATCTCACACCCTGCTCTCAACAGTGTCAGAGCAGAGATTTGTGTAGCATTTGGATAGGCTGGATTACAAATGCTCAAAAAACTTGAGGAACAAACCCCCTCTGTGCAAAAATGACAAAGCAAGAGACCATTTCAATGTGGCCAGGAAAGGAAACTTGAGAAGAGGTTTGGTCTGCCTTATCCTAGCACTGATATTTCAGGTGACTGAATTAATTCAAAAGTTTCTGTTGATTTTCCTGGGTAGACCCCTGACTGTTGTCTGTGAAGCAATCAGTCGACACAACTATGAACAGTAAAAACTAAAGGTAAACATGAAGTGCATCTCTCTGCTTTCCTACTAGTGATCATCAGCCTGTCCTATATTAAGGATCTCTCCAGCCAGCTGCTGCCAGCTCCCTTCGGTATAAAACAGCTAACATACACGAAGCGCAAGAGAGACCTGCTCACACTTACCCTGCTCATAGGCCTCCATCCCACTCTGGTCAAGGGTTTAAGAGCACCGAAAGGCAGAAGATAATAGAGAATAGTCAGAGGCCAAGAACGGAGTTTCAGAGCAGGCCTAGACATACAGCTTAGCTGGCCCAACCTTCGCCTCAGGGCCAGCTGGGGAAATTGCAACCTGAAAGATTACATACACAACATAAGAGGGTCAGCCATCTCAGCCTCAGAACCACCAGCGTCTGATAGCTGGGGATGATTTATTCCTGCTAATCTTTACTTAAAACATTGATTCTGCAAGTCTTTACTCCTTTATTTTAATCAGTTCTTCCCCTTCCCAAAATAGGAGACCAGTTATCTTAAAAAAAACAAAAACAAAAAAAACCGGACAAATCCTCTGTCCAAAAAAACCAGTGTTCACTCTCACAGGTCACATTTTATGAATGACACCCTCAAAAATTAAAGGCAAGATCACTTGCAGGTGACATTTGAAAAACAAGACACAGCTGGTTCATCCAACTAACAACATAACAACATAACATGATAGTTTACAGTGGAAATAACAAAGAGCAAAGGTTCTTCTTCCAAATCTCAGAAGATTACATCCCCAGAATATGTTTCTTGTGACTGCTCCAGCTGTTGGATAGCCAAAGTGGACAGCAGACAATATTCTGAAAGCTAGGAATCTGTGATGCTGGGACTTTAATAATAACTCTATGGAGGGACACTTTTAAGGAAAGAACAGATACTCCAATGAAAGAAATCCTTGAAACCTAATAAACTGAGGTCCCTCCAAGGGTTCACGTGTTGAAGGCATCTTGACTAGATTGTGCCTCAAGTTGTACTTTGTATCACAAAAGATGACGGAGCCAAATTTACACAGACCTGTTGGTCATTCACGAACTTTGAGAAACAAGCAGTTACTTGAGAAACAACAGGAGTGGCACTCCTGAGTTAATACAATTTACAAATAACTGGTTCCAAAAGACATCCTTCCAGGTCTTAAAACCATCACTGGGCATCCTGGTTCTGAACAGAGAGCATGTGGACAAAGCCAATATTGCTAGTGCTGCAAGATAATCTAGTCTCCATAGCCCAATAACCAACTCCTTCGCCTCAAACCAACTGCATCTATGTTTTTTTGTCACGTGGACATCCTGACTGAGAGGAAACTCACTTTGCACAAATGGCCACGGGGAGAAGCTGAACTTGTAACTCTCAGAGGGAAAAGCTGCTCAGCTTATTAGCAGAGGACATCGTGGGCCTCAGTTCAGACCCTTGCAGGAGGTCTGGAGGAGAGATCCTTCAGGTCCCCATTTATTCTTTGGCTTCTACGCATGAAGAAACCACTGGCATTTCCAAGGCCACATTATCAAATGAAAGTCTGCCTACCTGAGGGCAAAATATTCAAGTCTTCTGGGCACTGACTTAAATCCTGGCTAAAAGATTGTTCTCCACACATCGCTGAAGCCAGTATGCCTGCAAGCAGGATACAGCTATGTGTGCGCACAAACTGGAAGTGGTACGCTCTGTCTGCCGTGAACAGCTCTCTCACTGGATTATATGATACGAAGGATGAACTATAAAATACTGTGTATGTCTTTCCAAGATGGAAAGAAGCTGGGAAATTAAAAGGAAATTTTCTTGCCAACACATTCTTTTCAGAACTTGGATCAGAATTAAAATATCATGCAGGCAGGTACAACTGTCACCACTTTGGGATGCAAGATGGTGCCTTTGGCTCAGATTCTTTTCTGCAGTGAACACAGCTGCTTTCCCCCCAAGAACTAATAAATAAAAACCAGAGAATGATCTGTGCATCACAATGCAAGGGGAAAAAACCAAACCCAAAAACCCCCCTGAGGAGATGAAGTGCTGTCTCAGTAGAGGTAAAGCCGGCTTTCTTCCCAGCAGGAGGTGGGACTGCCTCAACATGGGAAGAAGGGACACTTCACATTCTTCCTCCCATCCTTACCACCCACCAGCCTGCGGTCTGCTCGAGGGCTGGCGGGGCTGGGAGCCGGGTTGCCAGCATGGAGCGCGGAGGTCCCGCTCCCCCTCCCACTGCTCTCCCCCTCTTCACTGCAGTCGCTCATGGACCAATCCCTGCAGAGCTGCATCCTGGCAGCTCCCGCCGGAGCCCTCGGGCTTCTCACTGCCTTGGCCTGGTTTCACAGTGGTCCCTCGCTAATTTTTCCATTCTCCTAGTGATGGAGAGGAGAAAGGAAAGGAATGAAAGCCTCCTCATTCCCCTTGTCACATAACAGCACGCCCTTCTCTGCCAATTCAATGCATAAGGAGCTTTATAGTAATTAGGCCAAACAAAAGCTTTGCAGATGGCTGCTGCTCCTTCTGCCCAGAAGCCCTCCCATCCTCCCTCCCTCGTTTCTCCCTTCAGTCACCATTCCTGCAAAGCAGAAAATACTGAACAGTACCTGAAACGAGTTCTCCTATTTGGTGTACCACCGGCAGAGCCAGCCGGGCCTGGACTCTCCAGTTGTGGGTGCTGGTCCCCGGCACAGCTGCTGCTGCTGCCGTTCCCTGAACGCAGCCTCCGGACATGAATTTTAACTTTGTGGAGGTTGTAGCAAGAGGGTGGAGGGTTAGATAAAGCTTTATAGCATCTCACCATTTCCCTGTGTGCAGATCTGGTCCCTGCAGGGTGTTTGACTGACACATCGTCAGGGTGACGGTTGGTTGCAAGGCTCAGTCTTTTTTCCTCTACCTCTCTTTCCTTTGCTTGCTCCGGCACAGGAGAGAGGACACGGCGTCACAGTTCCTAATTCCCCCGCTGGTTTGTCTCTGGATTCCCCCTCTGTTTCCCACTTGAATCTCTGCTACGAGGGTTGCAGCTATTGCAAACAAACAGGCATTGTGTCATATTTCAACATCCCACTACAAAGCCGACTCTGCACAAGATAAAAACGAGCTGTCCGTATAAGCAGTCCTTGCTTCCCGCTAGTCAGGGTGGCCATTGAAACCCAACTCTCCAAAAAACACCCTGCAGTCTCAGGCTGCTGGGCAGCGATGCACTACAGTCAGATGAGCAGCCAGCTGGCCTTGCACAGCTAACCCCAGAGCCAGTCTGAATCCGAGGCTGGGAGGAGGAGTGGGGCGGAGAAGAGGAGGAGATAATTCCCAGCTTCAATTCTGCAGTGCAGCAGCTGCCCCTAAAAGAGTTCTGGACTGCTGCGCACCAAAAATCCTTTCCTCCTCTTAACGTCCAGCTTGGAAAGAAGAAAACAGAAAGGAAAGGAGCATCTTTCTATTTTACAACCCTTGCCAGACACCGACATCCATCTCCTGAAGTCTCTTGCCGTCTCAGAGACTCACATAGGGAGCAGGTAAAGAACATTCTTCTACAAATACCCAGATACATAATGAAATAAGCCAGTTTTAGGGCCAGCTTCAGAATCGGGTATGAAAGAAGTGTTAACATGTCTTATTATGTGACTCTCAGTACTGTCACAGTTTTAATGTCCAGTAGAACTAAAATACAAAACATGAGTAAAGGAAGCTGTTTTGGTTTCATTTTGTTTTTTAAAGACAAAAGGCTGCAGTATTTCTATCTGAGCATTCTGAATACACAGAAAGAAATTTCCCTCTTTGACCCTGCAGACCATATCTCAAACAGATTTTCTGCATCTCCTGTGACTGGTTTTGGATTGTTAAGGGAGCTTGAAACCAGACCCCTAGTTCAGAAAGTGGAAGTCAGCTAGCTACATCTCACCTCAAGATTAAACCAAATACCCAGAACAATTTAGGGGCTAACTCTCTAGTGGCTAGCCATTTCACTTACATTTTCTCTTAAAGTCTGGGTTTAAAAAACAAAACAAACCAAATTCCTTGTTTCCAAAGCTCTCTAAACACCATGAAAGCTGTATGCCTACAGAGTAGATCAAATAGAATACTAGTGCTCTGATGTGAAGGGTTGTACTGTGTTAGAGACAGAAGTGGGAGGGCCAGCAGGAAAAGCTAGAATTAACTAGCTAATGGCATCCCACTCAGGCCTCGAAAGGAAAAAATTCTAGAAAGAATTGTGTATTTTGATTGGCCTTCAAATATTACAGATATTCCCTAGAAACACCTCTGGAGTCCCTGCATTAGAGTATTTTCTTCAGGAAGAAAACTGCTATATGGTATTCTGTACCTCGGGAAGTTCCAAGACCTGTGTGCACGTTGTTGTTTAAGCTGAATTTTAACAATTGCATATTAAAAAAAAAAAAAAAAATCCAGTTTATTGAAAGAAGATAAATTTAAGATCAACTGAAAGCACTCAAAACATACTCCTTCCTCCCTGTGCCAACTTTTTTTGTTTTCCTAGTTAAAATATCATTCAGTCTTTCTCTGGCTGGCACAAGAAACTCCTACACAACAAAAATGAAGCCATCTGTATAGTAAAATGATGAAAGCAGTTACCCCAAATCCCACCAAAATTCAACGAAAAGCAACGAGGAGCACAGGGGAGCTATTTCTCCTAATTTGCCTGGAACATTAGAAATTACCACCATTAAATACTAAATTTTAAATAGAAACAAGCTAAATTGACAACATCGTTTCAAAAGGCACTTCATTGGACCAAGATGAAAATCATTTTCACACTGAATACGCGTCTTCACAAAACTGTGGAGTTTGTTCATTCATTTGGCGCTGGTGGAGCCAGGCAGGAGGAGGCAGAGCACCCCAACCCGCAGCCTGCCCTTTGCGCGGGCGGCTCGCAGCACCTGGCCATGCCCAGCTCCCCAGGACAGGCTGGCACCCTGCTCCCCTGTCTAATCTCCTTTGAAGACCTTCGCCTATGCATGAGATTGCAGAAAGACAACAGAGCAAACAGAAGTCTTAGCTACATTGTCTTCAGTAGTCTTCCCTTAAGGGTAAGGGAGATAAAACCCACACAGTCTTTCAGTAGAAATTCAATCTTATCCCCCAAAACATTTTCAAGAAATTATTATATTCTAGACTGAACAAGCCTGATTCTCTGAAAGCATGGAACAAGTTAAATAGCCCACCTGCTGCCTAGAAACAAATGGACATTGAAATGTTCTACAGCCCAATGCAGTGGGAACTACCACCCTTTAGTTCAAAACAAAAAATATGGTGCAAGAGAGATTCCTCTCCAGAAAGGGAGAAATATCAGTGTTAAAAGCTTTTTTCCTCCACTTCTTCAAAAAACTGAGTTCAGGTGAGTAAGAAGACCTAAGTTTCTCTTAAGTTCTGTTCTACTGACCTCATTACATTCACCAAGATGCAAATACCCGAGTCCTGCTTAAACGCTGACATATATGGCAGGTTGCCACCCCTGTTGCAACTGCCCCAGAAGCAATGTGCCATTCCTACAGTGTAAGAAGGCTGAAATGAAAAATCCACGCTGAGTTTACCTACTTTCCTACCTACTTGTGAAAGGAACAAGAACTGGTCATCAACCAGCTCATGACAGAGGAACTCATATAATGGCGTCTCAATAGCTGGACTTCTTGGGATGCAGGCAGTGCCACAAAGCCTGCGTTATCAGCTTAGACAAGAATCTTATTGCTGGTTTGCAGGAGGTTGGACAGCAGTACCAGACTCCCCCACCTGTCTGAACTCGCCCAGAATCCATGTTAGGTAAATCAAAGCAGCAGTTACCAGCAGGTATAAATCCCTAGAGAATTATTATCTAATAGAGAACTGCTAATCTGCCAGCTATGTAACACCGTTCTGCTCTGTCAGCTCAAATAAGCATCAAATCCAGTGGCCCCATTTAATTACTTATCATTACTACCTCAAGCCCTTCCCTCAAGTTTTAAAAAATAATACAGCAAGGCGTTTGCAAGAAAGACTAATATACAACTGAACTTCAAACCTGCGGTCTCAATTTTAAATCATAAGCACGAATCGTTAGGCTTGGAATGCGCTCGTAGAGTGCTCAAGGCCCTCTGGTCACATTTTCTACATTTGGTAACTGAACTACTGTTTAAAAAATGCACCGTACGCATCCAAATGCTGTATTCTATGTAAGTGCCAGCAAAAATAAGGTCTTGCAATCAGGGGAGAGGTACTCAGTGACCATTTATTAAAGGTTCCATTCCTTTCCCAGCAGCATCTGTTTAATTTCAGACACGTAATCCCTGCTCCCACCCAACCTTCTCTGGAGCCAGCCCAGCAAGAGAAACACTGGATGCTCCACACCCAGTCAGGAGCTCCTGAACTCCGAGAGCATGACAAAACCTCAAGCTCTCATGCTGCTGGGGAAACCCGAGCGCAGAGTTAGCATCTGCCAAGGCCCCATGATTTTCGAGTAGCACGTTCACTTCCAGCTCTGCTGGGGAAGTTTGCCAACTGTACCGCTTTCTGCAGATTATTGGTGCTGGCTAATGAAACGTACCACGCTCTGCTTTATCCATCCTTAATTTCTAAATTCTTTACTTTTCATATGAAGAAGCCTTTCTACATATTTTTTCTTAATTTATTAGGGTTTAATTTATTAAGAAAAAAACTTTTGATCGTTTTCCCCTAATTTTACGTTGCTCTTTTAGTTGCATTCTATAGAGAAAGAGTTTTATTTACTTTTGCAAAGTGACATGAAACTTGATGACACCTAAAATACACTGTATTATTTTAATATTTTGTAGTAATATTTTCCATTTCACGTCTTAACCCCCCCCCCCCCCGCATTTTAGCTTAAGATACCTGTAAAGCAAACTCCCTGTTGTGTAAGGGATCTCTGATGGAAGCATTAACCCCGTTACATCTTCCCAACAAAGCAGGACCTGGCAGAAGCTGAACAAAGCCCCCGGCGGCTCCTCCGGCCCCACCTGCCCTCCCCCGCCGCGGAGGAAGTTAACAACGGGACTCTGAACTCCGATAACGCTGCTCCGAGAGACTCATTTTGTTTGCATCTGTTAAGAGATGACTCGTGAGAGAGCCGAGACTTTGGAACGACTCTCCTGAAACTTCCAGCCAGCCAGAGGCTCAACGATGACGCCCAACCCTTGGCCACCAGACCTCGCCCGTCCACAAGCCCTTACCCGATGCCGGCCAGCAGAGCGAGGTCTCCTCCTTCCCGGCTTTTTTGCTTTCCCCCGCTGAAACGCGATGCCGACCCGCCCTTTTAAAGCAGTTTTCAGACACGTGAACAAAGCGCCGGGTCGCGCACACCCCACCACCGCGCACGGCCGGGCCCGGCTCTCCCGCCCCCGCGGGGCTCCGTGGTCGGGCCGGCGGGGAAGGGGGGCTCCCCCCTGGGCCGGCCAACCCCACCCCCCCCACCCACCCCCGGGGCCCCTTCGCCGGCAGGACAGGGGACGGGAATGGGGGGTTCCACCCGCACCCCCCCCCCACCTACCCCGCCCGGGCAAGGGGACACCCCGCAGCCGCTCGCTCCCCGCCGCTGCCGGTGCCGGTGCCGGTGCCGGTCCTCGCCTTTAAGGAAGCGGCGCGGAGCAGGCGGCCCTCCCCCCGGGCTCGCCTCCCAGCCACTGGGGCTCCAAAGCGGCTCTGTCTTCCCGTAGGGCCCCGTCCCCCTTCGGAGGAGGAGCCAGGGCAGGAGAACCGAAAAGGAAGAGAAACGGGAGGGGACCGGAACACGGCGACAACGGTGGCTCGGCCCGGGGAGGAGGGGGCTGGACCTCCGGGGCTCCGCGGGAGAAGGGGTCTGGCCAGGGAGGCATCCAGGCCCTGCCAGGCTGGGGGTCGGACGCTCCCGGGGAACGAGGAGGTCCCTTCATCACCGCTCGGCTTCCCAAGGAGCCACCGGCCAAGGCAACGGGGAAAGCGACTGTGCCAGGGAACGAGACCCCGGCGCGGCTCCGGCTGCGCCTTCCCGGTGGTGTCCTGGTGCGGCGTTAACACCGTAGAATCACAGAATCATTTAGGCAAGATCATCGAGTCCAACCATCAGCCATGCCCACTAAACCATGTTCTGAAATCTGACCATCTGACTGACACACACAGTTTCGGCCAAAGCAAGAAAGTGCTCCCGAAACGCTCGGATAAATTGCTCCATAATCCCAGCAAGATGCTCAGGAAGTTGTACAAGAGAGAACAGATTTACATCGTCAAAAAGCCAACTCACGGGTCAGATTAAAAAAAAGTATTGATTCTACTAAGTTCAACTTTCCAGGACAGCTGAGAAAAATATTTATACACTGTCACACCCTTCACACATTTTGATGTTGTTGAAATTTCACCGCTTTTAACATTTTCTGACCATCTTTGTCACGTGCATTGGGCCACTCTACAAGAAATTTTTTCATAATTGCATATTTGCTCAAATAAAACTCCAAACATCAGAACATGGGAGCAAGAACGACGAGTAAGAGACCAACCAACCAGAGATTGTTTCATTCTTCCAAAGTTGGATTAAAAAAAATAATGAGATTTTTTTCCATTATTAGCTCTTTCCTGAACTTGATGCACACCTCTTACCATAATACTAAATGTCTGTCTCCTCTGGGCCAAGGAAAGCACCTTCTGTATTGTACTGCCAAAATAGTATCCAGTATCCTCTGTTCCATAAATACGAGCAGTTTTTAATATCAATAGGAAAGACTGGTGCTCCTACCTCTGAGAATCAAGATCCTAAACCCATACTCAAGCACTTCCCCACTGTATTAAGCTGTTTTTAAAAACTGTGGCCCATGACAATAAGCTGAGGTTTGAAGAGAACTGTGTATTAATCTGTCATCTGTATTATCAGATGGCACTACAGCTCACTTCCCTTAAAGGTTCACTGTGTTTTTCCTGGTGCACGTCACTCCAACAAACACTGCTTTTTGCTTACACAAACCAGAACAAACTATGGAAGCAAAGGACAGCTACGAGAAGTTCCTCTCTCTAGAGGAAAAACTCTTGTTCATCTGGCCACTCTGTTCATCTGAACTCACTCTTTGGCCAAGGTTGCCCATAGTAACTCTTCGATCCCGTATCAACGCTGCCTGGTGCCCAGGTGAAAGGAAGCAAGTTGCCTCTAGTTAGCATATGGATGGCGTGCTATGCATGGAGATCCCAGTCAGGAAATGTTCTGTGACAGCAAGGATTTGAAACAATAAGCTTCCATCCATCTGATAAATATCTACCCATCTCCCTCCAAGCCCTCTGCTTTACCTCATCTAATTAAATGAAAGCTGATCCTCACTGGTATTCACAGTAGGAGACACACTAAGGCGTTAATCAGCTCAAGCTCTTAGCTACATAATGTCTCTAAGAAAATTACAGGAAGAAAAGATCTACGCTAAAGAAACAATAGTTTTGTCTTTCCCTGTGGAAAAACTTACGGGACACTCGACTTCAACCAGATTCATTATTTTCCCCCATTCTTTTATGGAGCTTGAGCAAAGCAAAACCATATAGGAGTATACTCTTCTTAATTCAATCAAAAACTATGCACACTTCTATGACAAAACCGATATGTACCTCTGGAACAGGGAGAGATTCCCTGCTTGCATAACATGATGATGATTACCTATTTCATACCTCTGTCTTCCGCTCAGAAGCAGGGGAATCTGCCTTACAGAGCTGTCAGGTGGAAGATGGTGCGTGTTCGCACATGAACACGAGGTTGGTACTGTGGAATCAGAACTTCATAGCAGCAGGCTCCGCAGGGAGGGGATGTGCAGCAGTTTCTTCTTCTATATTGCCCTTTCAAAGCCTGTTCAATCGCACTTGGTCTCTTTTTTGCCTATGCAAAGGCTTATTCTGCTCTAAAAAACAAGCTGAAACCCCTCTTTTCCACACTCCTAAGCGTGCTTCCAGGGATGCAAAAACCAGAATAATGGAAAATGATAGGTCAGCAAAAAAGACACTGCTTTCCAATAAAAAGGAACAGCGCAGCTCTTATTTTTCTTGAATCCTTCATTGTTTGGAATATTTCTTGCAACCTCTGAACACAGTTTCTCTTTTTCCTTGTAACTGTCAAGCTTCCTTTCCCTCCCACAGAAGCATTCAACAGAACTTAAGCACATCAGGAAGGACTAGGAAACCTTGTTAGTGTCTCCTACTAGTATCTGCTGCATTTGGAGCCCTGCTTATCAGTTTTAAATACTTTGTGTGATTCCCCACTGCAAAAAACAAATCCTTTAGAGCTGTTTCATCAAAAGCAATACTCGTAGCTTCACCAAATAGCCATCAAACAATAACAAAGCAGCATATCAGTATGATGAAAGAAAGCAAATTTAATAAGGGAATTACCCAATTTCATACCTAAAAGTACAAACAGTAACAAAAAAAACATTTGTTTTCGAGTATCAAAACTGAACTGACATCGCCTTTTAAAATAAATACTCCAGGAACACTTACCAGTTCTTTTTTAATCAAAACATAAAACCTGTTTGAAATAAGCTTCAGCAGAAAAAGAATATACAGAAGACAGATTTACAGACAAATTCCTCAGGAGGTATCACTGCCTAAACTGTTAGCATCTGGACTGTCTGGATCATATCTGATTTGGGTCACTAGTGAAAATGAATTTAGGGATTCCAGCCTAGTCCCCCACAGGCATGTGGCCAAACCACTCACAAACTGGCAGTGTGCTCAGGAATGCAAAGAAATGGGATGCTAAAGGTCAGACTGAAGCATCTCCTACACAATCCTACAATCCTAGGATTTTTAACTCCTTGCCTTCAGAAATGGCACTGAAGCAGGCACTCACCTGGCTGTTTGGAAGAATACCACATATACTTTAAACTGTCTAACATGGAGTTGTACAATACACTTAGTATTTCAAAGGAGATAGAGCAGTTACAGGAAATTATGAAGTATTTCTTACTTCAATGCTGCAATGGATATTTGACCTATGAATCCGACATACCTACTGCAATTCCACAATAATTTCTGAACTCCTTGGAATCCAGAAGGAAAAGGCAAAAATCCCTCAGGATCACCAAGAGCCATTACAGACCTAGGTGTTACCTACAAAAAAAAGGTCTTGCTATATATTCACAAAGAAAACAGGTAAATTTTTATTAACTAGGTATTAATTCCGTCTCAGCTTCCTTGTAAAGTATGTAAGGCATGAAGGCATAGAGGAAGTAACTGAAGTGCCAAAAGTAGCACAGATTGAGCAGCTAGTGAGAAGATAAACCCTACAACTACTGCACAAGCTGTACCCGTAGCTAGAACTGCTAGGACAAAAAAACCCCAACAACTCAGCACTGAATGTTTTTTGAATTTTATGATATGTCATTTTAGTCCTGCCTATTTTGATTTCTGTATTTAACTCTGTAAATTGCATAATGTGCTTAATTTGCTACCTTGCAACGCAAGGTGGGGAAAATGAGAAAATGCATTGCGCTAAGCAGAGCTACAGCTCCATCAATTACTGCAGATGCATGCCTCATGCTCTCTCAGGAGTGCAAGTGGACAGTAGGTTGAAGATGAGTCTGCATCGTGCCTTGGCAGTGATGAAGGCCAACAGCATAGCGGAGCACAAGCCAAGGGAAGGTCATTCCATTTTACTCTGTGCATGTGAGACCAGATCTGGAATACTGTGTCCAGTTTTCTTAGGATCAGAAAAGATGTTGATAGACTTGAGCATGTGCAGCGAAGGGCCAGCAGCATGGTCAAAGGGTTGCAGCACATGGCCTTTGAGAATGGGCTAAGGGTATTGAGCTTGTTTAGCCCGGAGAAGACTTAGGAGGGACCTAACAACAGTCTTCCAACTTCCAAGAAGAGGTTACTGAGAAGATGGAACCAGGCTCTTTACTGCGGGAGATGGAGAGGTAACAGCCATCAGTTGAAACAGGGACAGTTCTAACTGGATATAAGGAAAATATTTTTCACTACGAAGGTAATTAAGCATTGGAACAGGCTGCCCAGGGACACTGTGGAATCTTTGTCCTTGGAAATTTTTAAGACCTGAGTGGACAAAGCCCTGAGTAACCTGGTCCAAATTCAGGCCCTGCTTTAAGCAGGAGGGTGGACTACATGACTTCCATCTGAATGATTCAATGCCTACCAAACTTTTTTTTATTCAAAATACGTAATACAATCACTTGATTAACTATCCCCTCTACCTCTGATTTGACAAGTATTTAAAAAAATAGTGTCAGCCGTACTAAAAGATGGCGGAGATGCCAGCAGTTCCTAATGTATCATTACATTGACTTCAGCCAAAATTATAGTTACTTAAGTGACAGAAACTTTAGTTCCATGATTTGTCAAAAACACATTGGCAGTAGAGGACAAATTAAACATTCCTTTGTTGGAATGAAAGCAAAGGAGCTTTGCCTCAAATGTGCCAGAAGCAAAACTGCCCCAAGTTTCTTACCTCCCACTCACTTGCAAGCTTCACAGGCACCTCTATGCCCCTCTTCTCCAGCTGTTCCAACTTGTAATCTTCATATTTTCTGTATCCTGCATATCCCCCACCTGTAGCAATCAGAACATGGAAGGGGCGCAGGCGGAAGACTTGCCCTAGTGGAGCAGTATGAAGCTTCTTCCTGTCTGTAACAGAAAAAAAACACACTTCGGGATAGAGAACAACTACACAGTAAAGAAAAAAGTTATTATGTGCAGTGAGGGATGTCAGCTTAGGTGATGAAAACGTGATCAGAAATCTATGAGACAAGCTATGTTTCGATGCTCCTAAGTACTCCAGTTATTGCAGCTCAGCAAGTTACTGAAACTCAGCTGACAAGCACTGACTGGTCATCTGTGTTTTTAACCTCATCCCCCTCGCCCCTGCCACACATCTCTCCAACATTCTTCCCCCCAAAACATATAAAATGAGCTCCCTGAAAGCACTATCATACTTTCCAACTATGAGATCTTCTATGCTGTTACTATATAGAATCATCAGTTGCTGGTGAACAATCTGTAGTACTGAAGACCTTCATGCTTCTCAGTCATTAAAGCTTTCATTATAGTTAGGGAATCCCCAAATTGTACCGCTAACTGGAAGAGGGAAGGAAATGACGACCTGCTTTAGTGTAGGTTTGGTAAACAGGATAATAGGCACATTTCTGCTGTAATACAGGTCATCACATGGAAGAAAAAAAAAAAAAAAAGACGTCTAGTATTATGTCTGTTTCTTACTGAGAACTGCCACACTCCTCCTGCATAACACAAGCCCTGCATGTCATCTGTGAGATACATGCACACCACATTGGCACTGAGCAACAGGACAGCCACACAGAGCAACCACAGCAGTGGGAAGTATTTCCTTTGCAAAAATCTTCAGAGAAAACAAATATGTTTGGGCTTAATGGGCTAAGTATTAGACTGCGCTTCTATCTGTGTTACAGTCAAAGTCTGAAGGTTCTCAGCAATGAGCATAAGTCACTCCCGGACAGAGAAAATGCCCAGAGGAACTAATTCTGATTGGTGTCATTTCCACAACAATCGTTAACATGGGTGAGCCAGAATCAAAAACAATGGACTATATCTTGTTCCATCAATGTCAGGCTTAGGGTTTTACTATGAAAGGATGCATTAACAACCAAAAGAATAAACACCAAATCTCTTTCTAGGCACGCATAGAGACAAAGCATAATTGCTTAGCAATCTGGGAAGCTTTAGTTCTAAGTAGTAGAGTTGATTAGAAACATTCAGCTATTCTTCATCCATTATGCGGCAAAAAGATGCCCAATAAAAGTAATTGTTGCTCACATTTTGTTTTACCAAAATAATATTTTTGCTCATTTCTTTCCTACGTATGTGATTTAAAACAATGTTTGAATTATATGTCCTAAAATACATCATAATACGAAAACAGCTTTATTCTTACAGGGAAAAAAAAATATCTTATTTTCTGGGGGAAAAAAAAAAAAACCAAAACCCCAATAACAAACAAACAAGGCAGCAACTACAGTTACAGTTAAGATTCTAGAAAATATTCTGCCCTAAAGAACAATGCTCAATAAAGGACAGGCATCATTTAGAACAGCTAAATGTTTATAAAGACACTTTTCTTTTGAATTTACAAAGACTCTACAATCTTTCAACTTTGCATCACTATTTCCACAGAAATATCTGTACCGAAGCCAACCATACTCTTTAGCCCTAAAGCCTTTAATTCCCTTCCCACCACATCTTTGGTCCTAAGTTAGCAAAGCTGCTCAGCTGTTTCACCAGAGCTTAGCAAATTCCCAAACCAAAACCCCTCAGTGGGAACAGCTCCTTCTGGTTTGTATCCAGCAAGAGGCTGTTTCCACTTCAAGAGCCCCTATTGATTACACCGATGTGAACATTTCTCTTCCTGTGCTAGAGACCAAACCATTTGATGTTCCACAAGCCACAGCAAACACAGTTTAAATTGTTGATAAATGATTTGAAGACTTGACTTTTCCCCATCTCCAGCATTAAAGAAACAGCATTTCTGTAACTGGTATCCAAACCATGATCATTGGCAAAGACATCTAACACGCCATTGTTAAGCTTTTTTTACCCTGACAGAATAAAATTCCACACCTCTCAGACACGAATGAAATTCACACAACCAGTTTACAAATTCCAAGACAAAAAGATTAGTTACTGATTCTGGCAACAAAACCATGTTCAGGCAGTTGGCACTGTTGAGAGATTTCAGCTGAACATCATGTTCTCTAACGATACTAACACTACTGCAGCTCTCTGGCAAGCAGCATGAGAATATGAAGAAAGCTCATGTCTTGGCACATGAGCCAGTAGAGACAAGTCCAGGACAAGAGGAGAAAGGTGTAGGATTTTTAACATACTAACGACACATTTTTAGATGCTTTGAACCCTAAATCTGAACTCCTTACAGGTAAAGCTAGCCTATTTCAGATTTCTTTTAAACATTGAGTATATTCAGCAAATGAGAATAAAAACAATTTCCTTCTTTGGAACAGATGAGAAAACCTCATTACCTCAGAAACATTAGAAAATGCAGGATGAGAAAGCAAACTGTGTAATCAAAGGCATGCTCTAGTCTATGCAATCAGATGCAATGATATAAATATTGCTTTGTTACTCTGACAAAATGAAGAATTTCTTCTAGGAAAGGATACAAATGTGTAGGGGAGGCTGTTATAAGGGGTAGAGATAAAACTAAAGAAGAGTTATTTGCTCTTCCTAATGACATCATTTGCAAGTCATCTAGATTTAAATCCACACCAGAATCTGAAATATCAATGGATTAGAAAATGGCTGGCTAAAAAGTTAATTTGTTCAAAGCCAACTTCAGATGACTTTTTCTTCCATGTGATCAACAATTTTGCATTATGCGTCTCAGCTTCCTAGATATTTTTTTTTCCCGTAATGACTAACTTTGATTTCTAGGCTACAAAGAGCTGCTGTTTCTATTAACCTGTCCAAGCATATTTTTCAATAATGAAATATCCGTATATGGCATGCCAGACAAAGGATTTGGACAGGCAAGTTAACCCCCCAAAATGGTTATAGAAAATGGGATCCACACCTCAGCTGGCAAGGAAAAAAAAAAAAAAAAAAAAAAAAAGACAACTGCATGCAGTTGTTACACTAATATACAACAACTCATATGCTACAAGTTTACAGACAAATACTTATTAGAAACAAATAATATTTGATCTTCACAGCATTACCCAGCTACAGTAACTCGAAGTGCAAGCACCATTTTAATCAGGTCTTAAACATTTCATGTAAACCTACTTTGATTTCCTGATTTATTAAAACTACAAGTACAGTTTGAAATATAAAAGGATATTTATACCTTTTCTTTCTTACAGACCTGAAACTGCTGAATTCTGAATTCCTCAGACCTCTCAAGGTGAATAGCTGATAAGACTTGCACTACAATGCAGGTAATACAGTTGAACATTTTCAACAAATTCCCACCTGGTTTGTGCTGTTACTTTCTTTTTTTTAATACAGAAACACTGTCCTAACTTGAACCTCTCTGCCAAATTGTGTCTTTAAAAAAGTAATTTTTCCACTGTAGACTCCTCAGAAAACTAAGTAATCTGCAGAAGTTAATTAAGAAAAATTAACCTATGATTAATGGGTTTTAATGCGCTACACAGAGATCATCTTCACTAGAAGAATTTCAGATGTTTTGAAAAGTTTAAAGTCTACATTTAAAGAGATTCCATTATATACGCTCTTCCCCAGAGTCCTTCCTCCTCTAGCACCCGATAATAGTATCACAGTCAATCTGATTAAATTTGCTTTACAAAATAGTCTACTTTCTTCAGTTGTTGAGAGTAGAGAGAGTTGAGAGTACAGGGAAACCTGAAATCCCTCATTTTGCATACAGCTGACCTAATGAAGCCAAGAAAGTGACACTGTTGTTACACGACTAACTTCTAGTTTACAATTTGTTGTTAAGTTGTACAAAAACACTCACAGGGGAAAACCTTGATTCATTAGTGTGCCGAGATGGATGTGATATAAGAAAGGTGCATTTGTATTGTATTTACATGCAATAAGCCATGTACGAAGGATGCAGAACTGCCCAGCTATTGTAATGTATGAACATATAAATTAAATACCAAACTTGTAAAAAAAACATATTGCCAAGGAAGATGGAAACAGATCCCAATATAAATTTCCCATAGGAAAAAAAAAAAGAAAGAAATAGAGAAAATAGAAACATAGCAGCCATTCACATTATTATCCTAGCTCCTTTTCTGCTGGCCCTGTTACACAGGTTTCTTCAGAAGTGGTAATACCAGTGAAAAGGATGATTGTCAAAGTATCAACGAAGCTTAAAAAAAGGCAAATACCATCAAAGGGGGCACATTAAAAGAGACCATTAGGGCAGCAGATGTCACAATGACAAAGCAAGCTGGTTACTTGCTGATAAACACACACAGGTATAATACAGTGTTAGAGTGAACAAAAATAATGAGAAAAAACAACCCAGAAAACAAACAATTGCACGGTCTATTCATAAGCCCCAATGGAGGTATTCCTGATTTGGGGGGCTGACATTCCCCCAGGTAGGATCAGCTTTGCCTTTCCAGTTTTAGCCAATACTGCTCTGCATACTATAGCATCTTAACTGCTGCCCAGATTTTTGTCTCTGCAAGGCTCCTCATACCTACAAAATCATTGTGGAACAGATGGCACTTCTAAAAAGGCAGAGAAGAAGCTTTAACCATGGCTAGGGAAGCTATTTGTCCAAAATGCTCCTCTTGTTAAAGGAAATGATTTCTGGCTTTTGGGTTTCTGGTTTTTTGTTTGTTTGTTTGTTTTTAATTTATTTATTTTTATTGCTACATTTGCTATCCAAGTATTCCAAAATAGCTGAGAAACAATGAATAACACCTCACAAGGAATCTCATTAAATAGGTAAATACACTTCTTTTACTATCTGGAAAATGTAACACCAAAGGAGTAAACCATAATTTACAAGCTTGTGTCTATGGAAATGCCATGAACTGAATAGGTCTCTGATGCTGGACTCCCACTACTACTTTAATCTCAAGAACTTCACCAATATGTGACCGTAATTTGCCTAACTTTGAGTAACCCTGAATTTGAAAACACTGGGTAGATACAAGCCTTCACTTACCACTGAAAAATGTCCTAGAAGGTGGCTGCTTCCAGAGGGCTTCAGTTCTAACACACAGGTTCTCATGTATAAGGAAGTTACAGCTAGTCAGCAAACTGCAAATACAATAAACAAGAAGCAGTTGCTTCAGTACAAATGTTTAATAATGCAAATGTAAGCAGTTCAATGTAATGATAATGTTATATTCAGAAGCTGAATAATATAGGAAGTAAAAGTCCCCTCAAAATATCATAAAATTTCCACTGAGCCTATTCCCTTCTGGCCTATTCCTTCCCTAAAAAAACAAAAAACCTGACAATCCAACTGCTCCTGCAGATACTTATTTTATGTTGCATCTATTTTATCCTTTCTTTTTCTTACCAAATATGGACATATGTTCCTCTTGAGCTTAATTCTATTGTAACAGTGATAGTCTTCTGAGTATTGTATGTGCTGATCTTGGCAATAGCCCTTTTCGTGCAACTAGTTATGTTGTCATTATGTACCATATCTTGGGCTGTTTGGAGTTCTAAAATGTTTGTGATGGTGAATACAATCTGAGTCTTTTTTAAAAAGCAAGATAATATAATCTAATTTCATCTTGTTTTATGCACTGCCCTGACCTACATGTTTAGTAATCTGTTACTCTTTTTTTCTTTTAAATAAGTGATTCTAGAACTGATGAGAGTTACTATTCTCTAAATCTGCTTCCAGTTTAACATAGACAATTTTATCCAACAGCATGCAAAAGACTCCTTTTAAGATCAGTAAATTACTTGTATTTTGCTGGAGAAAACACAAATGTTTAAAACACGATTGCTCAGCTTACAAGGAAAGTACATACTACAAGCATCAGTATCTTCTATAACAACATGGCTAACGTATTCACTTCCATCCAAAGGTAATGTTTATAATGGACAAAGTTGAATTCAGCCATGCTGATCAAAACAAACTCTGCTTCAAATGTAGTGGTAAATTTTGTAATGATTGTTTAGTGCTTGGGATTATTCCATCTCCACCAGGCTGCTACACAGGTGTGTCACGTAGGAAACTCCTACAACAGCAACTGTCTTAAGAGACACTTAGGAATTGGGTTCATGTATCTCCTTCGTTGCCATGCTGGCGAGGAAGAGGAGTACCTAGAAAAAGCTATGGATTCTGTGAGGAGGTAGTGTCATTTATTAGACCAACTGGTATAGCTGGAAAAGTAAAAAGGCTGCCAGGCACAGAAGCTCTTCTTTAGAATTTGTCTTACCACTCTGTATGCTGGTGAACTGTAATGCGAGTGGTTCTGCCACTCTGAAAACACATAAAACAGACTTATAACTGGCCAACACAGGGAAAAGGTTCAACCAGGATTTTTCATATGTTTCATATATCATATTTCATTTAATGTCTCTAATAAATCTGAAAAGGATCCATCCAAATTGTACAAGAACTATTCCTGTTCAAAGTCTGTAATTAAGCACGTTTAGAGAAGTACTTGAAGATGGCATGGCAACACCACACCCTGCTGTTAGACAGGATCACAGGCCCAAGCCAGGGCAGGATTGGGGCAGAGTTCTCACACCAACAGGCTCGGTCCCTTGGGAAGAACCAGGTCTGGCAGGTCTTTGTGCAACCTACTCATTCCTGGGATGTAAATGCCACAGCTGGGATGTCTTCATTTGGCCCTCTGACCTTTTGTCTGCTCTTCATCAGATACATGCTGAATACTGAATTACTTCATTAGCTTACAAGCTACTGCATCATTTAGGGTGATTCAATTCCAGGAAGTGATTATTAAGAGTTTTAAGAAATAATTTTGGGTGTCTACTGAGTAGACATTATATAGACATTATCTTTTTATTTAGAAAAGGAGCCCACAAATAACACATTTCTTGTCTAGAAATCACATAATGATACAAGCAGACACTTGCTAACAATGTTTTAATGTTAGCCAAGGATAAATAGCTATAGATTTCACTTATCCCCATAACATGGTGTCAGTAACATTTCACTCTGCCCTTCAGCTTCATGGTCTCTATTAAAACCACTGTATTAACCCAAATGTGACAGGACAGTCCCTCCCCAAAACATAGAATCCGGTAACCAGGTGCTAAACATGCCACACTGCTGCATCATCTCCCAGGATATTATTTCCTTAGCGAGACAGAAAAAGCATCCCACACTGCTGCAGAACCTGTATGTTTGACATAACAACATGATGTAATTTTATCATGAACAATGAGGTCAGCTGATCCACATGGCTCATACACCAGAGCTACACTAATTTGCGGTATTACAAAGCCTGCGTTACAACATATTAAAACACCTGGGATAAAAGGAGTACTTGCCCATCAGCAAGCTGGGATCCTGTGGGCTACTTCTAAGGGATTCAAAAAAAATAAGAACAAATCCAGTTAGCATTAGACTTAAATTTACCAGAAAAGTTTGAGAGCCCTAAAAAGTCAGGGAAAAAAAATAATTAGAACTTAGCTACAGCCTAAAGCACTAGTATTCTCAAGACACATACTAGTCCTGATACATAATAACCTACAAAAAAAAATGCACAGCCAGAACAAAACTAGCTGCGTTAGCTTCACAGGAGCATCCAGGAGCTGTTCATGTTGCCAAGGTAGAGTAGGGCATACTGGGACTGGGTACTTCAGTAGATAGATCATCACAGAAGAAGGATGCAATAATTAATTGCAGACCCTAGCTCTTACCAAAACTGTTTTTGGTGTCCAACATGGGAAAACCAGTCTCCTCTCTACTCTGAAATCTGTCTAAAAAGAGGTAAAGATGTCAAGACTAAATAGTTTACTGTCAGCCTCACCTTCCCTGCTCCTGACAGCCTGACCTTGATGGGTACAAGTGTATAGGAGAGCGTTGGCCTCCTGATTCTGCCACCTGACTGGAGGTTGTTGGAGGGGGAAATGCCGGGACCCCAGTTAACAACTTCAGCCCCTCGGTGACTTCAACCGTGGCGGGACAAGGGATGACACTCCGGGGCCGGATGGTAACGGCGCGCTCTGCACATGACATGTTTTCTCCAGGTTTTGAAAGAGAAGGTGAAGTAAAGGGACTGTGTGTTCTGTACAAGAACACAGAATCGTGTCCTATAAACAGTATTCTTAAAATTGTTTCGTTGCAATGGAAAACATTAGGAGAATATCTCCTGTGAAGAACCGCCGGGTTCCCAGTGAGGTGCTTCTCCTCACAGCTGGTCCTCCCCGGGGGGTTACATAACCTCAGGGGCAGTAGCTGCCCCCCTCTACCAATTTCTACTAAACACTTACACACTGACAACTACAGACTGTGAAACCGAGTTAAAATTATACAAGGCCACACGCTTTTCTTTCTTAAAAAAATGTAAACCCTTCACCTTTCTTTCCAGCTTGGAGAACGAGGACGAGACTCCTCGCACATGCCCAGGGGGACAGGGCCGAGGTACCAAAACCAAACGTATTTTCACCCCGGCAGGGAAACGTCTGCGAACGAGGCGGCCGGAGAGGAGGGGGCGGCTGCAGCCCCCGGCCCGGGGGAGGCCGGGCCACCGCCCAGCTCCTCCTCACGCCCCCCGCCCCCGGGGGACCGGCTGTCAGTCAGCGGCAGACCGCTTCGCCCCCAGCGCTGCCGGGAGCCCGACAGCCTCAGCCCCTTTGCCGCCGGGCCGGGCAGCGCGGTGCCGTGCTGTCCGTCCCGCCCGCCCGCTGTGCCCGTACCTGCTCCTCCGCAGCGCGGCCACGGCGCCCCGCGCTACGGCCGCCGCCATGTTCCCGCTCCGCCGCCACCGCCTCCTCTGCTGCGTCCCGCGCGTGAGGGCGGGAGACGGGCGGGGGGCGGGGCCGGGCGGAGGGGAGGGGCCGGCGCGGCTGAGGGGAGAGCGGGGCCGGCGCGGGGCGGTGGTGTGAGGGGACGGGGACGGGGATGGGGATGGGGTGTGGAAGGGGTCGTTACCTGAAGGGAATGTGGTGTGTAGGGACGGGACCGTTCCTCAGGGGAGAAACGGAATGGGGAAACGGGTACGAAGGTGTTCCCCAAAGTGGGATGTGGTATGTGGTGAGGGTTGTTCTCTGGGGGTGGTGAGGGGACAGGGTTGTCCCTGAGGGGATGTGGTGAGGGGGCAGGGTGGTCCCTGAGGGGATGTGGTGTGGGGACAAGGCTGCTCCGCAAAGGGGGTATGGTATCAGGACAAAGCTGTTGCCCAAAGGGAGGTATGGTTTGAGGAGAGGACTGCTTCTTGGGGAGCTGAGGATGCGGCAGTTGGGGTTCAGCTGCTTCTCAGTGTTGCTGTTGTTGAGGGGCAGGTAAGTCCTTGACCACAGATATGGGAACATCAGGGATGTCAGGGCTGGGGTTTTACTGGGGGGGAAATGACACGGGACAGAGACAATGCTGTTCCTGCAAGTGAGATGTCGGGCAGGGTAGTGCAGTAACATCTGTTCCTACTCTGGTGTCCCTTGCCTGTGTCCTAGCAGCACAGAGGCGGTTTTATAGAGATTATTTGGTTTCCACCCTCTTAGATGCATCCCTAGATAGACGCATAGATGCTACATTACTGGGAATTAGCTAATTACCATTTTCTGACGGTGGTGGGGGGGTAGTTTTGTAGGGTGAATCAATAGGGAAAGAATTCCAGAGTCCTGCCACTGTGTTTCTGCATCCTCAGTGCTTTAGGATGCGGTCCTCTCAGCAGACCTGACTACATTTGTGATTAATGTTTGTTTGTTTTCCTGACCAGGCCTAAGTGAAGTCTACAACACCTTCATGTCATCCTTTTTTTTTCACATCACCACAGACAGCAGCATAGTATCTGTACAAGTATCTTAGACAAGTACAGGAAAGCCTTTTATTTTTAAATATGTAAAATTTGAGCAGAGATCCAGATGCAGCCCTCATGTAATGGTAATATTATTAGCTGACTGAATTGCTGGGATGTACATATATCCCGTACGTAATGGTAGGATTGGCAGGAAGTAAAACCTCAAAGAAGGTGGGATTTGATCCTGTTAGGTGCTTTGCTACAAGCATTGCAAGAGCCATTATTAGCTTTGATGTCTAACTGCACCCTGCTGGTGGTCCTGATGGACAAGTTTCCCCAGAAGTGATTCAGAGGTTAAGGTGTAGTTAGATGAAACACACTTGTTTGTAGTGTATATTAATTGACATTGACTGAACTGGTTAGTGATCTGCCCTGATCTAATCTTTCTCCCTGGAATTAAAAGTAAATATGTGGACCTTTAACTATTTTAAAATTACTTTTAGCATGTGTTTTGTTTTTACATTTGTGTTGCTTTTTTTTAACATCTGACCGCACTCACTGAGGAATAAAACATACTTCCCAAAGGGTACTGAGCTGTGCTAGACCTGTGCAGGTGAGCCAAGTCAAAGGGTGGATTAATACCACAGTTGTTCTCTTAGCAAATGAGAGAACGAAGATCTTGGGGCTTGAGACCATTTGTTCAGGGAGTGCAGGAAGGAGTGAGAAATATAACTCCTTCTGTGATCGGATTAGTGGGAAACATAACACCTCAACAAATGTTGCAGATCTAGTGAGGGAACTTGTGAAACGCAGAGATAAGCAATGGAATCCATGTATGTGAATGCAAAAGAAGCAAGTGGGGAATAAGGACTGTGAATCACTAGGAAAGAGTACGTAAGGCAACAAAAGAAATCTGGGAAAAGTGTTGGCAAAAATACATGAAGCAGAGAAAGTGCTAAGAAAATCCATAGGATGAAGAAGGAAAACAAAACTAGGAAAAAGACTTTCTTTCTCCAGGACTCTTGGACTAGTCAATTCTTCCCTGAACAGGAAAGATGAAACCATATTAGCAGTATTTTATGCATCATCAGATCAATTTAGTATGCATGCTTCTGCTTTATATATATATATATATATGTATTTTTTTCCCTGCTGTAGAATTAATGACGTTAATAATGGCTGCTGTAGAGTAATTAAGAGGTAATACTCCAGGCTAAGTGTTAGAAAACAGGGAAATAAGCCAGTTTGGATGAGACTGCTGTGCTAGAATGGAATGAAGAGAGTCAAGAAAATCAACAGTGTCACAGTTCTGTTCTGAATTCTTAGGGAGGCATGGGATTACTTTTTTTTTAAATTACTCAGTAGATAAACCATTATCCGGTGAAAAAATAAGGTAAGAAGGTCCCTTCAATATTCTGTAGAGAGATATGTTCAGTAGTTTGGACAACTCAGCTTTAGGTATCTTTTTTTGTAAGATAGAGGTAAGTCTTACCTATCTATCTCCCAAAGGCACTTTGGTGCCTTTTGAAATAGGAGAAGCACGATTTGTTTCAAAAGCAGAGGCTTACATTTCTTCCTATGTCTGTTCATAACAAAGCAGAAAATGCACGGGTATTTTCCATCTATAGATAGGAATAGGACACTGTCCCTTTCTCCTTTGCATACAAGGATATACCATCCTCTGACAGTTTGGTTTTTTTCTTAAATCTTGGTTTATTCTTGTTGATGCCTGAAACCCCTTTGTTATCTTCCAGAAGCTTTGGTCATCACTGTGGAATTCCTGGTATGAGAAGGCAGAGCAGCAGGATAGAGAGAGGATCCTTGCTGAACTGCTGTAATCATGAAGACAGTGATTTTAATTGTTCTAATCATCTTCACTTTGCTGTCTTCAGGTAAGGCTGATACAGGGAGGGAAAGAGAAAGGTGACCTCTGGATGGGTTACCAGGATACAAACTCTAATATGTGCTTTGGTTTTATTTTCTTCTGTGCAAAGAAGTTGCAGCTAGAACTATGCCTGTGATTTCCATTTGCCTGTATTTTTCTTGTTTGATCATTGGCAGATGGTGACCCTGTTAGTTTTGAAGCAGCTTGATACACTAGTTTCTTAGTAATTCAGTGAAGGCTTGTTTCCTTTGAATAGCTGAGGTCTGTGTACTCATAAAAGCTGTCAAAATGAATCAGTGTTATTTCAAGCTGCTCCCCTCTAAAACCACAACGGGTTCTTTTTGGAATTGTGCCAAATTAACATCAAAACAAGTGGAATACTAATGTCTGATGCTATGCTCAAAGAAATAAGAACTTCAATGTTTTAATTGTAAACATTATTTATTCCAGGCAATATTTTTGTTTAATATTAATAGATCGCCAGAGAGCCAAATGCTTAAACACCGGGAAATTACAATGTTAGAGATGATGTAGTGTTTTCTATTCATTCAGTCCTGGTTTTCATTACATGGTATAAGATTCTCTCAAGTTACATAACTGCATGGTATTTTTATATGTAATAATAACTTTTTTTCTCCTTAAATGTATAGTATCTTCTTGAGATGTATATGATGATGTATTTCAGAGTAGAAGGCATTTAATAGGAAGAATACAAAATAAGTCATAGTACGTCCAAGATGGAATAAAATTGGAGTCTAAAGCAAAAGAGAAAATTTTGTTGACGTGTCTGGACTCCCATAAGATGTAGCTTTATAGTCAATTTAAACTAATCGTACCCCTGACTCCTAGTGGAAAAGGAGGTTTCACCTTCTTCTTGCATCTTCTTAACCCCTTCTTTCTGCTGGCGCTGTTTTGGGGTTTTTTTAATTGGTTACTTAGTTTTCAGCTGGAAAAAGATCTGACAACTGAATAGTTCAGTTCTGCTACAGTTCTGCCCAGTGTTCCTGTGCAGGTTATTTAATCTCTTTGTTTGGTATCCAGAAATGAAGATAATTCTTACTAACTTCCTGCTTGAAAGAAGTAAGATTTTGAGGATTTTGTTGTTAATGTTTATTCAATACTCTGTTCAACATAGTACGTGATTCTTCATTGTCAACAACCAAATTGTCCCTAGTTCCTGTCTTTCATAGTGGGTGTTGTCATGGAAGATAAACCTCTCTATCTTGAGGGAAATCCAGCAAGGTACTTGTCATTGCTGAAGAAACACTTACACAGTACATTGTTTAGAAACAGAAGAAGGTCCAAGTCACAGAATTGCCATCATAATTTTGAATAGTTCTAGATCCTCACCTCCTGGGTTGAGGGGTTTGGTTTACTCTATTATAAAGTAGCATTTAATTGTCAATTTCTTCCAACTTAACATTTTCATATGTCTCCTCTGATCTAAGGTTCTCAGACCCTGGAGCTCTGATATGCATCTTATTATTTAAAATCAGGTAGTATTTGTCTGGAAAGAAAATGGGAAGAAAATACTATTCTAACAAAGCATGGTGTTCAGTGGGAAATGCTGTTCTAACAAAGCATGTAGCTCAGTGCTGTGAGACACCTGGGACTTGGAACAGTAGTTATTGTCTCTTTAAAAAACAACAATCCCCTCTTGAAAGACTAAATTCAACAAAGCTAAAGCAACTTGATCCGATCTTAACATCCTCCCTCCATATTTCTTGTTCTTTCGCAGGCTTAGTTCTGAATCACTAGAACTTTGTAACAGAAATATTAAGATTGGTATGGATAAATTATGCATGGGAATATGTGTGTGTGAAAGCATCAGAGGAAACAGCAGAGCAAAGGTTAGAAGAATGGCCTGTATTGATAACCAAGGACACAACTGACAGCAATAAAACTGATAAACCCTGGGGAATGCATTGTTTACATCAAGATTAGGAGGTCTGTGCTCTGATAAGGTCACATCACAGTTGACTTGTTAGGAGAAAAACTGCAGTCTGATAACAGAAAGATGGTAACAAGGTTACCCTACATTGTGAGTGCCATTCCTCTTCTTGCTATCCCAACAGGAAAACAGACCATAGCCATACAGATGTCCTTGCTTTTGTTTCCTCATTTTGGGTGACAACCTTGCCTAAAATTCATGGAGCATGAAGCAAGGAAGATTCTGAGGCAAAAGATCATGCCATAATAATTGTTGATTCTTGAAAAATCTACCCAAAAACTAGTTTGTTGCTGCCAGTCAAGAAGAAGCAAAGAGACTTAGTAAAGATTCAACAGCAAACATTCATTGTCCTCCCTGTTAGGCAAAAGTGATCCTGGTCAGACTGCTTGGGCACATTTCTTGGGTGCCTGTAAGTATGTGGATATGCGAGTGTGAGTGAGCAGAATCAACTTACTTGTGAAGTTAAATAAAATAAAATAACTTCCTTCTTCCATAAGGTCTTAAACTGAGGGTTTTTTTTTTTTTCACTAAATCCTGCAAATCTTGACTTCTTTTTTGATCGTCCAGGGAAGAAATTCCGATGGTGCACCCTTTCTGACCTAGAACAGAGAAAGTGTGCTGAACTGTCCAAAGCACTTACGGCTGTGCTGCCCCTTGCTACTGTCAACTCGTTTGCTAGGATTTCTTGCATCAGAGCCCACAATACACATGACTGCATTGATAAAATCAGGGTGAGTTCACAGAGATTTTTAAAACTGATTTTGAGTTCAAATCCTCTTTTGAAGACGTAACTGGTAAACAGAATTCATGGGAGAATAAAATGATACTGAAATGATGGTATTGCATATATGACAAAGTACACGGTAGCTTGAGAGGCAAGAATTAAAACCCATGAGCATTCTACTAGATGTACTATTTTACCCCAGCTAATGTCCTTGCAATTTCCGGGAAATAAGTAAAAAGCTGCTTGGAAATAAATGGACAAGACCAAACTAGTAAATTAAAACGTGCTCAGAGCATTCCCCTTGCTTGTGGGTTTTGGTCCTGCTCTGACTATAATGACTATTTTCTCTTCCCTTTCTTCCCTGCTATTTTTAGCCCCTAGTCAGTCTTTTCTGAAGTAAAGAGCAAAGCCTTTATTCATATAAAAACCTTTAATTTGAAAAAGTTAGACATCAGACCTTTTGTAAGTGTAAGCTCTTGTAATTGACCAGTTCTGGAATGAAATTTTCATAATGCTATATGCTTTGAAAAAAAATCACTAATGAAAAAGGAAGATAAGCATGTGCTGTAGAATAATTTCATTAACATACCTAAAACTTGACTGGGATAGAGAATTTCAGTTTCCATTTTCATTCAGTCCCAGTTGCCCTCAATGGAGTCCAAATCTGACCTGGAAAACAAAATGAAGAAAACCTTTCTTGTTGGTTCAGGGAATAATTTATTTCATGTTTTCATTCAGTCCTGCAACCCTTGTTAATAGACTTCAGTTCCATTTTCTGGGTTACGGAAAGATTATAGGCAACAGAACTCTGAGAAGGATTTGGGGTGTTGGGGGAGCAGTAGGAGAAAATAGGGGTTGCCTTTGTCTTCAGTGGCATCAGAATTGTGTTTTTGGAATGGAAGGCCCAAAGACGAGGTGAGAAAGGATGTTACTGGAAAAGAACCGGTATTTTTTGAAGGTAACTCAGCCTTCATTGCTAACATTTCACCATGCTTTGTAGCAGGGATTCAATTAAAAGCAAAGCAAAGCAAATGCTTGTAAAAATCACTGGTTGCTACTTCTCAGGCAAAAACTCTGCTCTTGAAGCTGCTCTGTTTGTTTCCCTGTAAACGCACTTGTTTTGAGGGTTTTGCTGTTGTTTTTAAGGTGAATAAAGCAGATGCTGCCTCCTTGGATGCTGGAGATGTTTACTCTGCTGTAAAGCTCTATGGTTTGACAGTGGTGGCAAAGGAGATCTATGATCAAGGTAGGTTCGTAAAGCAAAAGAATAAGCTGTACTTCTGATTTGGTTAATAAATTGCTGTGCAGTGAAAGGCAAAGCTCAAGAATTCTTGAAAAGAAGTCTATAAGTTTTCATTAACTTTATAGGAGTACGGAGGTGACTAACAACTGTTTCTAAAATACTTAGTGATGATGAATAAAATACTAGTGGTGCTTTGTATCTAGTGGCCTTTCTGCCTGTGGTACTGTCACTAGGACAAATTGTATCTGCACTTGCCCGCAAGGAGTTCTACGTCTTGTAGGGAATAAGAAGGGGTTTATTCCATCTGTGTCAATTCTTATACCATACTCTTTACTAGTGCAGCTGAACATTTACTAGTAGTTCTTTAAGAGATTAGCTTCTCTCATGACTTAATTCTCTCCTTCTCACCCTAAAGAGACAATAACGTAAGGTGGAGAATCTTGTTACAGTAAGATTCCTCTTCATTCCTGGCAGAGCTGAACAGTCTGTGCAATGAATGATTTATAAGGCAAGAATAAGTAAGTCTGAGCCAAAATCAAGCATACAGCAGAAAATACTTGTGGGACATGAATCTGAGAAGGAAGCCAAATTAGCAGATGGATGTAGGAAGAGACTAAGAAGGGGATAGTATAAGAACATAAGTTAATTTTGTTTTGGCTGAAGAACTATGAAATCATAGTGGAATTGATATGTTTCAGGTGGTAAGCATGTTCTGAGGATAAGACATAGGAGTTCTTTCCATTACAATACCTAAACAGTGTGATACAAATGTTCAAAACTCTTGAGAAGCAATTGCATTGGATGATGGAGCTGGATGATCTTGTAAGCCTTTTCCGCCAGATTTTTATGTTCTTGCTTTGCGCATCACTTGCATTGCTCAGTTTGATGAGGTGCTGTGTCGCCAGTATATGGTAAAGTTGAGTACATATGTTTCATATGTCTAAGATTTTTTTTTCCTTAGCCATGTTCACAGAAGTAGTTGAACTCCTGTACACAAATGGAAGCTGCAGAATTGGGATTTAGTTATTTCTGTTACATATTTTGTCCTATCGCAGGAAATTGTGTGTTTGCTGTGGCCATTGCCAAACGAGGAACTCTGGATATCCAGAGGCTACGAGGTGTGCGCAGCTGCCACAATGGAGCGAGATGGACATCAGGCTGGAATATTCCACTTGGCTTTCTCCTTGCAAGAAATTATCTTTCCTGGGATGAGGCGCAACCTCTGAGCCAAGGTGGGTAATAGGAGCCGTAGGGCTATGTCTCGCCCTCAGCAAAAGTGAGTGAAATGCAGACAGATGTAGAATGAACTGAGCTGTGCAGAAATTGAAGGCTTTGTGGATGAGATATCCTCTTGGAGTGTTTTTGATACTGGCTCTTAGCTCTTTTCAGAACTCTTCTAGTGATCTCAAAGCAGCAGAATTGTTACCAAAGCAGGAAATCTTTGTGTTCTCTATGCAACAGGGAACAAATCTTTGCAATATCTAACCGGCACAAAGATGGTTTTAAACAAGCAAAATTTGATCACTCTGTTTCCAGCAAATGTTTCAAATTTGAAGTTTAGACAATGAAGCTACATATGCTGATTTATTTATTTATTTATTAAAGCACCATAGTCCTAATAATGTCCATGATAAGTTTGGCCCCTTTTCCTTCTTCCATTTTTTCCTATTTGACTTTTTTTCTTCCCCCCCCCCCCCCCCCCCCATCTGCAGTAATCAGTGAGTATTTCAATGCAAGTTGCATCCCTGGGGTTGGTGTTGCTGCTCCTCGACTGTGTGCTCTCTGCCAAGGACAAAAATCCTATGTCAGAGACAAGAACCACTTCTGTGAGACAAGCAGTAACGAACCCTTCTATGACTCTGGGGGAGCCTTCAGGTGAGCTCTGTGACACTGCTATGAATTTACCTTTGGGGAAAAAGAACTTGTGAGGGAGGAAAAGGCAGGTGACATGTTAATAGGATGCTGTTTGTCTTTCTGCAGGTGCTTGAAGAATGGAGTGGCAGATGTTGCCTTTTTAGATCACCTAACAATTACGAGTGCCACAGGTAATCCTAAAAACTCAGATTCCTTTTAACCTCTGGCTGTGCTCTTTCCTGCATGGGAGTTTGGGGGATACGCCTATATTTTTATTGTTTCCACGGAAAATTCAATCCCTGCAAGCAGTTCAGTGGTATTTCTTGGCTCTCCACGCAAGTCGGAAGGAAACAGAAGAGGAAAGAGTAAGTGAGAAATATTTGCTCACGGGAGATTCTTAGAATAGGAGCAGATGTTTTTATACAGGTGATTTTTTTAGCCTAAAGTCTCTGATGCAGCTGTCAGTATTTGCATTGCCTGAGTTATAAGGTTCCTTTTAAAATTCAGTGTATTGAGCTTCTAGAATGTGCAGTTCCTGTATACCTGTTTTGTATTTTTAAACTTAGTCGAGCTCTGTACCAATGTTTTTGAAGGTGATTAGCAGTAGTAGTTACAAGTAAGTATTTTTAAACAAACATATTTACAGGGGTACAGCTTAAAGAGTATTTTGGAGTATCCCTGGCTGAGGTCCCTCTCTTTGTTAAGAGAAGAGTGTATCAAAGACAACTTTCCCAAGTGTGCTTGGCACACTGTGCTGCTTGCATAATCTTTGAGCAACCTCCTCTGAAAAACATTTTACCTTCCATCTCTGTGCCTGCTGCCAAGTCATGTCTCACTTCATAGATTCATGAGTATCCCCTTGTTTCAGAGTCAGAACAACAGGAATATGAACTCTTATGTCCTGATGGGACTACAGCTGAGCTGACTGAATACAGCACCTGTAACTTGGGCAAGGGGCCTGGCCGTGGCGTCATCACCCGCCACAACTTCCAGAAGATCACCAACAAATTTCTTAGCATGATCCAAGTGAGTGGATATTACAAGCTGTCTATCTCCAGACACAGGTTTTTCTTCCATCTTTGTGTGGAGATTACCACTCAGTTTGCCTTCTTTCTTGAGAAATTTATAGTTAGTGTGAACAAAGCACAAAAAATTGGTTGTTCTGGGGAAGGATCCTGCATTGGCTTCTGGAAGAAGGTTTTCCTTTTCTCTAAAGTGTTCTTCTGTAGAAGGGTGGGAATAAATAAGTAAAGATGGGGAAGATGCCATAACACCCAAACTGGAAAATGGCTAATGATGTTCATCCAGACCTGGAACTTACATGAATTCTTATGTAGCTGAGGGAGACGCATAGATTCAGGCAGGGTTCACCTTTGTTCCTCACTTTTTCTCAACTTATAAATAGTATCTGTTACCTTGACATCCAGGAATCTATTTGAAGCTGAACCTGAAATGTGTATTTAAATGCAAATTTAAAGAATTTATGAAGCCATCTGGCCCTTAAAATAGTCCAGTAGACAGTGAAAAATTCAAACCAGTGGGCTGGGTTGTGCAGTCACGCAGACTCTGGTAGATAGCAGTTGTACAAAATCTCTTCTTTATTGAGAGATCTTCATATGCCTTTGTCAGTGCACTTATTAACACATCTTAGCTGTGTTCCCCCATACGTAGCAATGGCTATGCAGCACTATTCCTAGTACACTTCTCCGTGCCTTCTGTTCCAGTACCATCAGGCTGAACAGAGCTACTTTGCACACAGTAATTCCCCATCATAAAGCACAAGAAATCTTGCACCCCTTTACTGCACTGATCTTTATTACAAATGTTTCTCACTCAGCTACACTCCCTCAGTTGCCTTTCCAGGGTAGGAGACATTAAGCATAGCCCAATAAATTGGAATAACTAAGATGGGAAAAAATTCTTCAAAAAAGTGAATCATATAATGCTTTTAGGACTGGAACCATCCACTCACTGCTGTACCTGTGGGCTTTGTCCCACTGTCATGGAACCCTGAGTGCTGTGTTACAAACAGTTGATATGAAGGGAGGGAAGGATGAGGCTGTTACTGGAAGGATGAGCACATTTGTTGCAATTAAAAGTGTTGTTCTTGTCCTAGCGCCTCTTTGGGCGAAAAGGAAAAGAAAGAGCCAGGTTTGAACTCTTCACTTCAGCACCCTTTGGGGGAAAGAACCTGCTGTTCCGGGATGCCACTCAGCACCTGCAGCTTCTTGAGGAGCAGCTAGAGATTGCCTATATCCTTGGTCTGGATTATGTAGCTCTCCTTAAGGGACTAGGCCATGAAGGTGAGAAGCCTTCCTGTAGCTAAGGAAAGGGAAGAAAAAGTTCTCTTTCCATGTTATTCCTCCCTGCCAGGCACAGTGCGTAGACCTAAACGTCCCTTAAGAAAGAACAGATTGGTGCATAGGTGACATGATCTCACTGAGCTCCTTCCTTCCAATTCAGGGAGCTCTTTGGACAACAGTGTTGTGCGCTGGTGCTGCATCAGTGATGCTGAGCTTCGCAAATGTGAGGAGTGGGCGCTGAGTATCAAATCCGACCCATTAGTCTGTGTCCAAGCAACTTCCATGACGAAATGCATTGAAATGATAAAGGTAGGAGACTCCCTCTGGTCAGAGTATATGATAAGACCGCACAGGGTGTGTATGTCCTTGTCTGAGCTGAACAAGAGGAAAAACAGCTTCTACACTAGAGAAACCAGTGGGAATGAGAGGGAATTTATGCAGGGGAATTTCCAACCAGTGGGGAAGTACAGCTGCTTGGTTACACAATTCATGCAAATCCTGGTTTTGTTATTTTCTGTAATGCTGTTGGCAGAGCGGTGAGGCTGATGCAGTCACCCTGGATGCAACACATGTCTACATTGCAGGGAAGTGTGGATTGGTGCCTGTAGCTGCAGAATGTTATGGTAAGTTCTCACGTGACCTTAGCAAGAAGGGAGGGAATCAAAAAAGTACCATTAAAAATGTAGTTAAATTTCCACAGTTTGTGATGTTCTGTGATGGAAGCAGGAATCCATATATATGTCCAAATACTCTTCCCAGCTCTTCCACTAACTGGCTCTAGCATTTGGTCTGGCTGTTTATTATATCTCTTCTGTAAAAGGGACAGAGATGCTGACATGGCATAAGATGATTGATGGGGTGCTGCCATGTCATCTGAATGACAGCAGTCGCAAGATCCTTAATGGTTTTCTCTCCTCTCCAGGGGGAGATTGCGCCCCAGCTGCTGAGAGCACGGAGGAAACAGGGAAACTAATGCTTCTTAAGCACAAAGGTAACAGGACAACTTTGAGAAGGCAAAAGGTTTCAATTTTCCTGAGATTGCCTCTAGGATTTATGTAGGAATGTATTTGCATGTTGGTTTGGGAAAGAATTTGCTGTGCATGTTCAGTAGGAGCTTTACAGACAATGCCACGCAGCTAGGAGAAGAGCTTTGTGGCTAAGCAAAGAATACAGATCCTCTACTGTAACTGAAGATACTGTGACAGGATGAGGGAGGGAAGAGGGGGGCTGTACCTGTGTGGAATACTTAATTGCCTTGGTATCACTGGTTGTTGTCATTGTTTTACAGCACTGCCGTCTGCTTATGCTGTTGCCCTAGCTAAGAAAAATGCCAAACAGATTAACATCCATAACCTTAGGGGAAGGCGATCCTGCCACAGTCACCTGTATAGTCCTGGAGGATGGTTACTTCTCTCCAGATACACAGTGGGAACTCTGGAGAATGATACTGAGAACTGTGACATTGGCTCTGGTAAGAGCTGCTCTAGGTTATCTGTTGACTAGACCATGGAAATCTGAAGCCCCAGATTTGGGAGTAAAATAGAGATGGGGCCATGAGGATTTGATGAGCAAGTGGTGATTGCAGTCTCGGAGGGTGTTGGAGCAGCTCTTCCGCCTATCTGACTATTTGTGATTCTTCACACTATTTAGCCCTCTTCTTGCTAGCTATTAGGATGGAATTCCATTCCTGTCTTTTCCCATGCACCAAGAGCCTTTGGAATACCTTGCCTTAATCTCACCTCAGTTTTCTTTACTCAGCTTATCAGAATTACTTTTGGAAGGGATGCATGCCAGGAGCAGATGGAAACCTGTGCAAGGTGTGCATTGGAGACAGTGAGGTGGAAGGGGCTCGAGTATCTAGCAGATGTGCTGCAAGTCACAATGAACGTTACTATGGCAATATGGGAGCACTCAGGTAAGCTTTTTGTGAGAGTTAGAAATGCAGAGCAATAGCCAGAATTGGCTTATTATTTTGCTGATGGTTTTCTTTGGAGGTTTGTTTTTGGTTTTTTTGTTAAGCAACTGGCTACGTAAACTTTTGCTAGCATTTATTTTGTTTTCGTTGCAGTTGCTATAGGATGTTCAGCTGACTGGTGATTTAAAACAGTCTTGAAATCATTTCCAGAGCCAGACAATGCTTCCAAACATGTAAGGTTTAAAGCATTGGTACTGACTCATTAAAAACAAGGGATGAAAGACAGTTAGAAGGGCAGAGAGCAGAGGTGTTGTGGTAAGAAGCAGTGTAGGGTGCAGGAGGTAATTAAATAGACTGGAGATATTAAAAAAAATAGTTGAAGACAGAGGAAGAGAAAAATATTGAAGCTGAAAGCACTCTTATAAAATATATATAATGCATTTAGTTGAATTACATTCTCTTTCCTGGCTAGGCACAGGTGAGGCTGCATAGACATTGTGCCACAACTTTGACTTGGGAGTTGCTTTAACAGATGAAAGGGATTGCCTTATCAAATAGGTGAATACGGTCCACTGAGATCTATATTGACATCACTAACTTGTTCCATGTAACAACCAAGTAATTACAGATGAGAGGGATACTTCCAGCTACTCCTGGTTTAGCTTCAGATGACTGTCCAAATGTCAGTCGTCGTGTAGTGGCTGTCTCTAATAACTTCTTGGTTTTTTTCCTGCACTAGGTGCCTAGTTGGCAATCCCAGTGGAAGAAGCTTTGGAGATGTAGCTTTCCTGGAACACTCTAACCTACTCCAGAACATAGAGAGTGAGATGCAGATATTCTCTTTTCCTTTGAGAATGTTCATTAGCGTCAGTTACTTCCCACACAGTGACCATCACTCGTGAGGATCAGCTTTTACAGGTTTAATCTAAGTCCATGAAGTTGTGTTTGTGACTGGAAAGTTGCAAGAACCTTCCTGCATGTAGGTGTTCCAGTAAAGCTCAAAATTCAGATACTGTTCAGTTTTAGAGAGGAAAGAGGAAGAATCACTGAGTGCAAAGATCAGTGTGTGTGTTTGGGTGGTATTCATCCTTGGAGACTGTGCTAATTTTTGGAAAGCGCAAAGCTTTAAAAAGCAAGTGACCTTTCCCACCAGACCTTCTCCCATAGGCAGCCATAGCACATGTACTCGTTCTTTTTAATCAGAGTTTCAAGAATTAAAATGGCAGATAAGGGCGATGCTGTGGGCTGTTTGTGCTAGGGGATGTTCTATGGCTTCATCATGACACAGAAACTTCCTCGTGTAGTTTCACAGGCACTTAGGAATAAACAGTCCAAATAGCTTAATAGGTAACAATACTGCAAATTATTTTGTTTTTCACAGTTTCTAAAACAACATTGTTACTACACTGTGAAATGTTTAATATTTCCTCTGGGAAATACTGATCTTTGCAACACTCTAGCAATTGGATTGTGTTGATGAAAATGGTTTTGGCTACAGTACCTTAAATCCTCAATCTCTTAAATTTTGCTTACTTCTCCAACAGCCAAAGTATGCTGTCTTTTCATAGAGTTGAAGAGAAAGGGAAGCCCCATTTTGTTCAGTCTGATAAAGCACACTGAAATTCTATTTTAGGCAATTTCAGTAACAGAAGAGACTTTTCTAAGAGGAATCTCTCTAAAATCAAGTGGAGTTATAAGGGCCTGGAAACCCACAGGAATTCATGCAGCAATGAGCATTTTGTCTGGGGAAGCAAAGGAGATGCAGGCTGAATTGCTTTGTTTTCAGAAAGCGATCTGATTACAGATGAAGATGAGACATGATAAGCTGTTCATATGCCTTGGTATTACTCTAGTTTTTAGTTGATAGGTGCAGCTTAAGTTCACTGACCTGTTTCCTCAGTGAAAACACTACCTTGCTCCTTATGTGTTCCTAATAAATGACCATGTAGCATGGAGTATTTGTTTTGAACATTCTGCCTCTCAATTTTTAACATTTTGCATGAGATTCACCCTGTTTTCTCTTTCATTTTTTAAAAGGATTTGCTTTCACTTCATCTTCTTTTCAGATCTGGACAGCTCTGGTTGGGCAAAAGGTTATGCCGCTATTGACTTTGAACTCTTGTGTCGGGATGGAACGCGTGCTGCAGTCACAGAATGGGCAGGCTGTAACCTTGGCCCCATTCCCCCCAGCACAGTCATGACTCGACCAGTCACTGTCACTAAAATCTATGACTTTCTAATGAAATCCCAGGTAAGACAG
This sequence comes from Harpia harpyja, assembly GCF_026419915.1. NCBI lineage: Eukaryota > Metazoa > Chordata > Aves > Accipitriformes > Accipitridae > Harpia > Harpia harpyja. Next base: position 42,562,983 of record NC_068948.1, on the reverse strand, counting down.
AAAACAGGGAAGAAGTTAGCATGTTATCGCTTGTTATGTATGACTGCTGAAAACCCTTTCAAGATCAAAAGCTTTATGTACTAAATACATGAAGTGCCTTCAGGTCCAATGTGAAAGAATTAAGAATGTGCATAGGATATTGAGAAAATAATTATTTGGATTCTCTAAAGGGGCATTTTGGCACCAGTTGCCATTCTGCAGCGGTCATACTTTTGCTGAGAAATAAGCCACTGCAAAACTGCATCTTTTTGTACCTGTAAGGACAGTGCTAGGTGAAAATGGAACCTTTTTTCTGCTAGATCTTGCTGTAAAACTGAGGGTCACCAGCTTAACTTTGCTATTTATGATTCAAGCTGTAGAACTTATTTCTTTTCTGTTTAGGAATCTCTGGGAAGCAAACTGGATTCTGAATTCCATCTCTTTCAGTCGAGGAAGTATGGTGAAAGTGATCTGCTTTTCAAAGATACTACTCAGTACCTTGTTCATGCAAGTCACATGAGCTATCAGGAACTTCTTGGAGTGTCTTTCTTTCAACTGGCAGAATCAGTATTTAATTGTACACCTGCAGGTAAAGTCAAGTTTTTAATTGTGAGTTAGAGAAAAATGCAAAGCAGGAAGCCTTCTGTGCATAGCTATTGCCCTTTTGTTTAGACTGAATGGAGAAGTATGTTCTAGATAATCCTGTTAGTAACAATTTTCCAAGGAGTACTGTGTTTGGAGCTCCTTTAGAGCCTCTTACAACTCCTATCCAAAAGCACTGAAACTGGAGCTCTGCAGGAACAGAATAACCAATACATTTTAGAGCAAATATGAGGTTACTGAAATAGGACTGTTTTATTCCCACTCTGAAATTTTTCCCTTCAATTCCAAAGATCAGTTCTGGGAAAAGGGAATATAATGTTCATCTGGATATGCCAAACTTGGGAAAAAGATAACGAAATTTTATATTTAATTCTTGAATTAATCTCCAAATAAGTTAAATAATTTCCTTTTTAAAAAGAGTGCATTAGAGAACTCAAGATCAAAACCTTTATAAACTTAAGGAATGGCTTTTTCATGATTTTCCACTGTATGAAGTATGCATTTAGCTATCACTAAAACTGAAACTGTCTCTAAGCCAGGGTCAAGCTGTTTTGGGATCTGAAAATCTGTATTGAAGTAAATGAAGATTACACAGCAAATTAGACTTCTGTGAGTCTAAGCTGTTAAAGGACTAAAATTCAAAGGGGGAATTTTATCTCTATTCTGCTGTTTTAGTGAATAGTATCTGAAGAATGTGTTATTTTTAAAGCTGATAGCATCTTTAAGTGTATACTTTTACTGGTTTGTAGGCATCTTAGACTTCTGCAAACAGGATATCTGTGCATCCTCATCAAACTGACAGCTAATACAGAGGCTTTGCAAGGCATATATATCACCGTCAATGTTGAAAACAAGGAAATATGCAAGTCCAACCTATCCAAAGCAGTCAGCAAGGAAACAGTCATCTCTAGAAAGTATGCTGAATACTCTTTTTTTAAAGCAGATTTTTATGTTTATGATAATGTAATACTACTCACATGTCACCCCTTTCTTGTTTGGAGCATGGCATCATGTGGAACAGCACAAGCCAGTCTGCATAACCCACAGCACAGAACTAGGATCAGCAATTCTGTACAACTACTATGGAGAAATTGGCATTTTTGTGGAAATAGCAGGGCCAATAACATGGACTAAAATACAGACTGTCATAATTGGCACAGGTTAGTTGGTAGCAGTTTGCCTTGCTTGTCTTTATAAACTGTTTCCATACAAAAAACAAACAAACAAAAAATCAACTGACATTTTGGTAGTTGCAGCATTGTCCTCCTGTACCCATGATTTTGGTTGCAGCTAGATAGTCCTTGCTGAATACATATATATGTTATAGGTTGTATATGTAACTGCTATCAGAATCAGTAATCTTTTCTGCTTTTAACGGGGAAGAATGTATTTGCTTTTTTAACCAAGGATTTATACTAGTAAATCAAAACATTTTTATCTGACAAATTAATGTATTAAGGCATCTAATAGTGAGCAGAACTGGATGCTCGCAGCCTTAAAGTGAAGGAAAGCAATAGATATTCATCCTTGTAAGAAACTCTAACTTTGAATCTATGATTCTATGAAGCGTCAAAATATGATTTATCAATTAAAAGAATTGGTTTTACAAGCAGAAACTGCCTGAACATGATATGAAGCCTTTTGAACAGAATGCATCATGTATTCGTTTTGCCTGTTAGTGGATAAAGATTTAGAGTAGATGGCTCTTCACGGTCAGGGCTCATTTCAGTTTGCAAGAGTGTTATCACCTTCTGTTCCCATGCACCCTGAACCAGGCAAGGTTAAGATTTTTAATTAAAAAAAAAAAAAAATTCTTCACCCCAAACTGTCCAGTCCTTGCTACATATATTGCAGTTGTATTAACCTCAGCTAGCAATAAATGACATGCAAATAGTGAAGACATGCTAGCTGCAATAGAGATAATCTCCATGTATCTGTCATATAAAGGAAAAAACGTAAAAAAAACCCCTCCACCAAAACCAACGCTAGGCAGCAGTAAAGTACTCGGTTGTAAAATACACTGCTAAGAATACCTGGTTTTAAACAGTTTGTTCCATGCCTAGCTTGTCTTTCCTGTTGTTTGACTTAGTCACCCCTCTTTTCGCCCTTTTCACTTCCTGAGAAAGAAAAAATTTGCAATCTATCTGACCAATAGCAAGGGTTTTAGATCCAGTGCATCTTAGCTGAGACTGTTCTCTTATCTATCCCATTTGTTCCATTGTTTGACATTGACTAATCAAACAGAGAGAGGATGCAAGTGCAAACTCATCTACCTTTCAGAGAAAAAGGGGAAAGCTAAACAGTGAATGAAGCAAGTCCCAGTATGGTAACAGACCAAAATCCTCATAGACTGTGTTGCAGCCAGCCAGCTATAGCCCTGAAGAAGCTGGGGAACAGGAGCAGGATGCTTGTTTAGGTCTCTGAGGTCCTCCCTTCCTTTCTTTACTGGAGCTTACATGCCATCTGCAGGACCCACGCAATACTGCACTTCAATCAGAAAACGGAGTTATAAGAACAGAGTTAAGAAATATATCTGCCAGCTTAGTTTTGCCAAGAGCAGCATGCAGCTGAACAGCAATAAATTGAAAAGCTGGGTTATACACAAGATTTTAAGGGTTGGAGGGGCAGGGGTGTTGTTTTCTGGCATAGACATTACAGATGCTTAATCGGCCTTTTTGATGTTCCTATGCTTCAGCTTTGGTTTAAAAGCACCAGTCTGATGCTTTGCATAGACTGTAGTACATGAACCAGTAGCCTGCTTCAGCTGTGAATCTCTCACTTCTGAATCTAGCAGGAACTGTCTGTGCTGTCTGGCTCCTATCACCTTAAGAGATGGATGCTGTCTCAGCGCTATGAATAGTAGCTAGGATCATGCTTAAAATCCCCCGGTCTGTTTCTGTTCCTGTTAAAGCATGGCTATGGATGAATGAACACTAGAATTGCTGTTCCATGCCTCACTAACAGCCCACCCAGTTACTTAGTTGTGTTAATCTCTTTGGAGATTTGACCTCTTCCCCCCACATATGCAAGACAGATATATCACGCATATTTACTGATAAAAGCCTAAAGGCCTTAAAAAACTGAAAGGTTCTCAGAAAAATTTATTTCCATAAATTAAAAACACACACAAAAGAAACAGTAAAATTTTAGATTCACACAATATTGAACAGAAACAAAATGCCAAAAGCATGATGGAAGCTAATGGCACAAGTGTACAAATTCTCAATGAGCTATTTGTTAACTTGATAGCATCATATAGACTTTTAATCCACAGTTACCATCCATATTCTAGAAGAGCACCTGGAACATAATATACAAAAGGCCCACCTCAAATCAAATACAATAAATGAGGACTGCTTGCAGAAAATAATATCCAGCAAGCATCAGAACTCAGATGTATGCAGCCACAAGGCCAGCCAGGCAAATGCTGTAACATACATTAAAGAAGCCTTAGCTGGCCCAGTTGTAGCATGATGAAAAGTCTGATTTTTTTTTTTTTGGAAAGTGATCTTTACCTCCCATAATCAGCAAATTTAGCAAAGAGCTGCCTGGTTCTGCAAAACTTACTACTAAGAGACAGTACACAGCAAAAGCCTTCCAATTCTTCTCAAGCTGCTCTAGTCATCATTCTGCGAGCAATATGTACAATGTCTTTCCATGATGATACAAAAAAAATCCCCACTGGAGTGGGTTCGCTTTATGAAAAGGCAAGTGTACATATCCTTCAGCTAGGGATGGATGCAAGACCCCCAAAAATGCATCCTCTATACTTTTTTCTTTCCATTATCTGGGACAGAAGCAGCTCAGAGTGGCAAATACCTAGCTTTTGCACAGTCATCACACCCAGTGTACAAGCAGCAGCTGCAAGGAACAAGGCTGTTCCATGAGTGCTGTAAACAGGAACAGAGGTGGGAAAGGAAAAAAGAAAAAGTGCACAAGCAGGACTGACATCTGTATGCTGGAGTGGGGGAAGAGATGTTTTGTCTCAATTGGCTTACATCTCTGTCATCATACAAATACTAAACCAAAACAGAATAATGCTGTATATTTGGGTTTCCACAAACAAACATCTGGGACAAGCTAGGCAACTGCAACATCATTTTATAACTGCTCCAGTTATTGTGAACAAAAGAAAGAGAACTGAGTGTTTTCTTTGCTCTGCTCTCTCTGCTGTAGCTGTTAAAAAGAAAGCTAAGAAATGTTATTTCAAAGCAATCAGAAACAAGACAACAGGGAACAGACAAAAAAACCAAACCAACCCCAAAACAAAAAAAACCCCACAACCCAAAGGAAAAACCCAACACGTTCCATGTTTTGAAGCACATTAGAGGTCTGAACTTTACCTGGACCCAAGTTTCCTCCCTCCCCACCCATATCCTTGTTTCCTTAAAAGCCCCAGTAACGTTACAGCTCAATTGTGTCACAGCACTAGAAGCCTCCCATATTAACAGAAGGTGAATAAATGCTGTGTAACAATCCCATTCTATAGCATAAAACCATAAAAATATATATCTCACTCTTGCTACAGCTTCCAACCAGTCAATAATTGGGCTTATAAACCAGCATAGGGAAAGTTTCAAACATTTTTTAAAAGCAGTCGACCTTTATTTTCTAGGGATTTCTTTTTATAAAAATAAAGAGGATCAATTAAAATGTTCTACAGCAGCCCAAGTAGGTTAACCAGACCTTGCTGCTGAAATAGTACTTCAATACGTTCAAAGTTTGCCTGCCTTGTTATTTTACCCTTAAAACCCAAACACCACTACTTTAAGTGTGCACTCCTCTCTTTTCTTCAGTCTTCCTGATTAAAGATAATTAGCCTCCAAAACAAGACTGTAAACTTCTAGGAATCCCAGCACATAAACTGGGAGCAAAACAAGCCCAGATTACATTTCTTTCAAGACTCAGGCACACACAGTATAATAATCTTCTTCCATTTCTCTACTTTCAAAGCTCTGGAATTCAACAGATTGCTTTTTAATTTTAGTTTTCTGTTTGGTCAGTAACAGAAGCAGCAGAGCAACAGAAGATGATGGTATTTTCAGTCCTGCATTTATTGGGACTTTATTAAAAATACCCACCCACTAGATATTTGCTCATTTTGAAGGTAAATAAAACTCTATTATATGGGTAGGTAAATAAGAAAGTGCAAGTTTCAAGTGACAAGTGAAAGAAAGAACAGACTAATTAAATTTGAGCATCCCAGCAATGACAGCTTTGCCTGAATAACTTCTATAGGCACTAAAGGACAGAAATTACCTGAACTGCAGCTAGCATTCATTTTGAATTATGCTTCAAGTAAGTTTAACAGAAGTTATCCCAGAAGGGAGCTCTCTTCCCTCAAAAGGTATAGCTGAGAAATTGCCCAGTGCTGCATCAGATAATTACAAATGGCCTTACATAATGAAAAAAAAAAAAAATTTCCACATGCTAGGAGGTCTTTGTACAACACTAGCTATTATATACAACAGTGCTGTACAGAGAACATCTAATTACGAGCTACATGAATTGTAAATCTAAAATGGTAAGAAAACCCTCAAAATGGAAAAAAAATTATTTTCTTGTTCGCATTAAAATCAAGTTTATATTTTTAATGGAATTAAAATCACTTAAAAATTAGTCTCAAAAATTTTGCTGGTGTTCCCTGCATGCAGCAGCTCAGCTCAGTTAAATAAAAACCTCTACTTACGTATCCTACAGCTTAACATCCTCATGGGCTAATTACCTTTTCCGCTGGAGAAGAGGTTGGCGTCAGCCAAGTAGGTAAAAACTCTACTATTTGGGAAAAATTAGTACTGGGCACAATTTTTTCTTAAAATATTACCTTTTTTTGAGCTCAGTCATGTTAAAAGGTGTCCTCATGCAGCAAATAAAGAAATGTATACAAAGTGCAAGTTATTTAAAGTCTAGTTATGTGGGGCTTCTGCTGCCTGAAGCCAGGAAGGGCACAGAAACTCAGAAGGAACCTTCTAAGTAAACAGAAGGAAGGAACAAATGAAAGCAAACCCAGACAGCTACTTTTAATTATTAAAAAGTTAGTGGTATATCAAGAATGTGTTTGCTAGAATTCATCTTTATCAAACACCATATCTCTTCTGTCAGGTTGTTCAAAATAGCCATTACAGTAACAACAGCAGACTCAAATGTGCAAATGATCTGGAGTACAGAGTTCTAGCATCACTGAAGGTGCACTACTTCCTCCTTTACACTCCTACTCTACCCCCAAAAGGTGTCTAAGCATAATTAAACATTAGCAATAATTTCCAGAGGTTGGGGAAGGAATGGTAAATTGTATGTGGCTGTGTTACACTCAAACAGGGACCTAGAAGAATCCCTCCAATAGCATTTAAAAAAAAAAAAAAAATAGCACCTTAAAGAGGGCCACAGCCAAAAACTGATCATCAGAGATTACAACAGAGTGGTAGAGTAATGTATGAAGTCAGTAGATTTCTCCCAACAGGACTAAAATACTAAAGGAGCTGATTGGACCATTTTCAGCTAAATGGCTCCCTCAGATGCTAGAGGCCTGCTCCTGCTCAGCCTCCTTTGCAAAAAAGGCTTCAAGATCCATTAGCTTCTGACTCAGAAGAGCATCTAACTCTGCACTCTGTAGTGCAGCTTTTTTTGCTCGGGTGAAACTACCCACTGCTTTGATTTTGCCTCGTGTCTTCCTTTTCCGGGGAAGAGTAAAGTCCTGAAACTCTAGAATCCGCTTTCTCTTCTGCTGGCTGACAGAGATCAAGCGTCCATTTTTCTCCTTGGGCTCTTCAAAGATTGTTTCCAAGCTCCTGGTAAAAGCGAAGGATAGAACTCATAAATACTCAAGAAGCAGTTAACCACCTTACAAGGACAGGGAGACTGGTGGATTTCATAACCCAAGTAAACACACTTCTAACTTTTACATTTTTACAGTCCCTCCACACCTCTTGTAATGTATACTTATCTACAGCTTACACCTTCTGCGTGTTACTGCTAGCTAAATAATTTGTTATTGGTGCATAGGCATTTGGGTTGAATCTCTATCCATATTTCTGTTCAAAAGCACAATTACAGAATCTTAGTTTTATAGAATAAATAAGATTTGAACATTAAAAAAATGTTGTGGTCTTGATAATCATGCTATACTTGATGACAGGCAGTTATTCTTAGTATTTTAAAGAGTATTTAGTTGCCTTTGAATTTTGAAAAAGTACTGTACTTGGATGACGGCTGGAATGAATAAGTAGATGAAAACAATATACAAATCCACACTTAAACAGCTGCAAATTCTTATTTCATATTCTACTTCACTGCTTTCCATCCAAATAGTAAAAGATACTATTTTTGAATTAACTTTCTCTACCACTTTAAGCTAGAGCAATTTTAAAAATTTATCTCCCTCTTAGCTTGCAGACACCTTTAATGTTCTCTCTGCTTAAGTAATTTACATTTATCTTAGTTTTCTCATTAGGAAGCAGAACCAACCTGGCTGGAGGAGGGGACTTATAGTTCTTGTTTGTGTAAATTTCTTCTAAACTAAATTCTTTCTTCTTAAGCCTGAAAAAGTAATGAACAAATCAATCAATCAAGAAGAATTTCAAAACTACCTCTCTTCACAACAAGCAGATTTATGAGAAACAAGTATGGTTTGCATTCTATGCCTAAACACTAACTAATTATGCCTTAACTAATCGATGATAGGGAGGAATGAAAAATGAAGTCGTTGAGTACCTAATTTCACACAGTCTTTTTATAAGGTCTGGGTCAAGGCTTGCCATTTCTGCAGAGGTCAATGTTCCTTCTAGCATTCTATGATGTTTTGAAATACTGATGCTCAAAAGAAGAAAGGGAAATCCCTTCACAGGTCACTTGTTTGTGGAAGCTAAGAAAAGACTTACAGTTTTGCAGATTAACATTTCATCTCTTCGGACTGATTTTAAGTTATTGACACTTAATTAGCAAGCTGATCTCTGAAGAAATGCATTCCTTTGTCAAAGCTGGCACTTCTGTTTAGGACAGAAGTGAACAAAATACTAGATGGCTGACTGGAAAAGCTTTATCAATATCTGGCACTGTGATTACCCACATTTACACTGAACTGATGTTTCCCTAAGATCATATACCACAAAGAAGGAACTGTGAAGAACTCCAACATAATTTGCATCAACAGAACTTCCTAACAGATCACTTCATCTCACTGTGCACTGCAGAGTGACTTATTTTCAATGTATGTTAATCAATATGAACTTCTTTCGAGAAATCATTCCATTGCAGCTTAGTTTTTCACATTTTGCCTAAAACCCAGTCAGTAGTTCATATCCCATAGTCCTTTTCTTACTTGAAAAAAGTTCTGTTCAAAGACCAATTTCTTTCTTCAGTCTTTTATACAGTTGGTACAGCTGTGTCAATCTTTTCTTATAAAGGAAGCAAACATCAGACATCACTCAACTGGGAGCATACAAAATAGTGGTGGTAAGAGAAGCATTTATTGAAATGATTACATTATTATGCAGGAAACGTAAGCAACAGAAGCTAGTATGAGTCCATTTAAAAAGTACTGCTCACCTTTTTGGTTTGGGGAGTCCCATTGGAGTAAGGTTAGGGTCTGGCTTAGGAACAGTTTTCCTGATTCGGATTTGTGAGACTTTCTTTGGCCTCTTTTCTGGCTCAGTCTTAAGAAAGAAAAAAAAAAAAAAAAAAAAAAAAAAGTTAAAATTAAGGAAATAATGACCACGCTAGTCAGCAGCAACAGAATTCCCTTTTGAGTATACATTATCTATAGAATAAGCATTCCTCTTTGTTTTATCACCTTCTGTCTGCTTGAATAAAAGAAAGCAGCAGCACAGATGAGGACTAGTAGCCTGTTTTCTCTCCTCATCTTTAACAGTTACTAAATAATATTCAGCAGCAGCCGCTTCAGGTTCTGGGGAACCAAGAGTCTGAGATATCTAAAATCTAAAATGAGCTCACTTTTTTCAGTTCTGTGTCATCCTGGGGTCTAAGACAGGCTGGAACGGAAGCATCAGCTTCATCAAGGGCACGGACCTGGAGCTCAGAGGCTGAAAGCCTGGGGGGAGATGGTGATGATTCTGGAAGTGAGCAAGACTTTGGTAACGGAAGAGGGAATGAAGTTTCCAGGCTGTAACAGAGGAAGAAGGGAACATATGTAGATTCATACCCAATTTATGCTGCAATAGCATTCCATGCTCTCAGGTGATGTTCCTAAATAGCAACATGGCCACAAAAAGCAATGAGTTCACAGGAATTGCTTTCTCCAGTAAATACATACAGTAAAAAACTGCTGCAGCCCGCATTGATACTGAAACAAACTAAACTGCCAGTGTATTTGAACATGTAATTTTAAATCCTCTCTTTTCCTTTTTGTATAAACAGTTTACAGCTCTATTTAGTAACTACTGAAAGTGATTAATCCTCCTTTTCTGCCAGCAAATTTCTTTGACCCAACTATTAATTTAATACTTTTTGTTTACAGATAAATTTAAAAAGATAGCTTTTATATCTGCCATCCCAACACTGACAAAGAATAGAAAGAAGTTTCAGCACCTAACGTCCAGTCGCCCAGGCAAAAAGAACATATATCCAAGTAAGGAAACAAACTTCTATAGTTTCACATATTCATTTCATAACAAGCAGCACAACATGGTTGAAAGGAACAGAATTGTTCTGTGCAATGACCTACACGGTGTTTGTATTAATGCCCCTCCACACTTCTCCATTACATGATCCAGTCAGTTTATTTCACTAACATTTTAATCAGAAAGCTATTCTTGGAGTGAACTGCCAAAAGCTGAAAGCCAAAATGACATAAGCAATGTCTTTCTGAGAAAGCTTACGATCCCACTACTCAGAATAAATATCAAAGTCCAAGAGACTCACCATATCTCATGACCTGCAGCCTGTAGTGCTTCCATACTCTGTACAGGTAAGTGCGGTAACATGGCATAGCTGGTTCAAAAGAATAATGAAAAAAAAAAACCAACAAAAAAGACAGACAGAAATTAGGTCTACACTACAAAAAAGATGAGGGAAAAATTATTAGTATAAACTGGACTATAAGACAAAAAATGCTAATATCAGGAACGAGAATGAAAGACTCAAACGATGTAAGAGCAAGCCACATCTGCCATTTAGTCCACTAAATTTCACTGACACCTTGTTAGGGAAATAGTCCTCCTTTCACTTAAAAATGGTAGTGATGAGAAAAGGAAATAAAAGTACAGAAAGAGAGGGAGACAGTATTAGTCTGAAAGTTGTAATTATTTCTATGGAAGTCTGTATTCCTCATTCAAAAACCCCAGGTTTTAAAATTAAAGTAACCAAAAACCTTGAAGGAATTGGTTACTAAATGAAAAAAGTGCATAGTGGCACCAGTAACAAGTGAACGGAAGGATTTCCATAAGATTAACTCCTTGTTGTCTCCAACCCCCACATTCTTACTTGAATATTCTTAATCGATTGGAATAACCAAAGGCCTTTCCATAAGGGTTGGTAATTACCATAACTCTATGGCATAAAAGTCAGCACAGCAGCTCTAAGTCTTTTAACATTAAACTTTATTTTTGTGCCCACACTATTGACAGCAGGAAGAAAAAAATCAGTTGGGACAGCTTTTATTACATTAAACAGCAGATCTTGTACTTGCTGTTCTCCCAAACTAACAGCTAAAGGTACTTCACTGTTCTAAAGCAAAGAAGTTACAGCCAGACTGGAATGCTACAAAATAAATGAAAACCAACCATGCTGGCAGTACAGGTAAGTCCAAACATAAGGAGGTCAGAAAGACCATTTCTTGTATTTGTCATTTAATATCAGAACTATAACATTTTGTTGCCCAAAATGTTCCAGTCACTGTCCCAACACTACTGGAACCTGTATCAATAGTGCATCAGTCTCCTCTGTGCTAGAAGCAGAGCTTCCTGTTTTATGCAATAATAATAATAAGAAGAAAAAATTACAGGGAGAGAAAAAAAACAGTTTAGAAATTTTGAATCCAAATGAGCATTAATTAGAAAAATGACTTAAAGAATGTCTTATTACTGGCAGTGGAAGTGACAGAAGATTTTTAGGCAGGAGAACTATACTAGTTTCTTGTTTTCCTGGTTATTGAAAACACTAACTATGAATGAAATAATTTAAAGAGGACAAATCTCTTCCAGAAGAAAATGGCCTGCAGAGAACTTGGAGCCACTTTTTAATTTTTCTGATTTTTAACTATCTTAATCAAAACAGGCAAAGATTTTTGTCATACTGGAAGCTGAAAATTCTTCTATACTGCACCAAACATACTTCTTGTATTCTTGTATTTATATACCAAACATTTATTTCATAGAAGATTTTTTTTTTGAGTACACACAAATTTAAGAGAGATTTACTGAATTATCATTTTGTCATTGTTCCTGTTAATACCTTTAAAAAAAGATTTATTAGTTGCTGAGAACAGGCTGTCAATCTTCAGCAAAATGGAAACTAAAATGGTATGAAATATTTAAAAATGTTAGGTTTTGTTCTTTACGTTGTTTTATAACCAAACCTTTAATACTAATTTTTGCTTAACTGTTTTAGGAATAGAATTTATTTGCTGCAATTTAAACTTCTGCAAACATTCTTTTCAACTCACTGCATGCTACAGTAACTTCACTTTAAAGAAAATCTGAGAGGGGCAGAAGAATTAAGGCTACCTCATACACATATTTGTAAGGTATTTTAGAGAAAAAACAAACCGAGTTTTACACGATTTTAACTTTGGGTTATTTTTCACTTGAAGTGATAAGGTTTGATTTGGCTTCTCTCCCTTTGGGATAAAGATCATTCACAGCAAAACATCTGGTTTTCAAATTACCCTTTACGTCAAGGTATTAAATCCTCTTATACTTTCGCTAACTGGATATGCTGTAAGAAGCTGTCTGGGAGTCTGTTGGCTTAAGGATGGGAGAAAACATGAGAGCATAAGTCAGCTCTGATCTCCCAGTCCAAGGATAACATGCCTCAACAATACAAAATAATAAATTCATCTTATACACAGAAGTAAGTTTTTAAAAGGTGTTTGTTTTGTTTTTAAAGAATGGCAACAATGTCTTATTTTTAAGTTTAGTGCTCAAACTGTAGTTTACTAGTATGATTACTTCCAGAGTACTAATTTGTACACTAGAAAATTCAGCCTGATATATTGACTCATATGGATGAAAAAGAATGCAGGTGCAATAGAAAGTGCTGCGAAGTTGTCTCTATGCCATTATTCAACTTCATTCTTTTAGTGCAGACAGCTCCCAGAACGAAGTAGTACTTGCATAAGCTCACTCACACCGTTAGTAGACGTTAGAATTTATACTAACAAGTGATACGCTTAAAACTTTTAGGTATGTTATCCATTTATACAAAGCAAAATGCAGCATTAGTTATCTGGCAAGATTTTTGGTTATACGGATGTCAAGCTATTACATAAGATAAGCCAAATGCAACAGTTCTCTAGAGACTGCCATATTAAACAAAAGAATTAATCAAATGGACTTTTCTACAGTGCTCATGAGCCTATACTCTGTCCAGGAATCTCAAGACTATAAAATCAGGGACTGAACTGCCCCATGTCACTGAGGCATAACATAAAGGGCAAAATCTTTGCTCAACAGCATGCAAAAATCCTGTAATAGAGCTAGGAACCTCTTCTCTCATTCTGTTTCTTAGTAAAAAGATCTCAAATGCCGATAGCAAAGTTAATTAAATAAACAGAGTAGATTTCAGTCCTCTTCCCACTCATAACGAGAACGACATGCACAAAAATTCATTACCAACCTGAACTGGAGCTACAGTGGCTTGTGCCAACAATGCATTGGGCACATACTATCAAGGTTTCAGTTAGCGTAGAACAGTCATGGAATACAATTAAAAATTTAACTGAATGCCATCCCCCACCCCTTAGGACTCTTCCTAATCTGATATTGAGCATATTGAGCATTTTACAGTGGTTCTAAGTGGCACTTGTGGCTCAGACCTCTGAAAAAAACTTTCCTACCTCAGAAATCCAGTTGTTCTGCAGTCACTCTGAATAGACCTAATGAAGTAGCTCACCTTTCTGCATTATATATTCTGATGCATGGTGTGTATATTTTGCAAGGGAGAAGAAAATAGAGTTAGCCATTCTGCCAAAACAGGATAGTATTAAAGAACTGAAGGCAAATATATTTCAATTCAGCTAACAGACTGTTCCATAGGGAAGAATCTTCCACGTTGAGCCATTTTTGAAGCAGAATGTGTAGATTTGGAACAGGGGAAACTGACCCTCCAATGCAAGCTGCAATTACCCTCTCCCTCCCAAAAAGGAGCAAGTATATACCCTATACATATTTAATCTCAGAAATAAGTTGATGGGTTTTACCTGTTCTCGATGCCCACACTTGGCTGCCACTTGCAGTGATTGGAATGGAGAGGAGTGATTTCGGAGGGACAGGCAGAAGGACCATGCTGACTCCATATGGATAGTACCCTGCCCAATGAGTATGGCAATGAAGAGACGAGGTCATCTGATACAGAAGTTGGATACCTTGCCCCTTTCAAACCCTGTGCGAATTGCGATATAAATAGTCTCTGGATGGTAGGAATATGACTGGTTAAGTTTCTTCTTCTTGTCCAAATCCTGTAACATCCAGGGGAAGAAAGTGCTAACACTGTGTGAAGGCCAAGCATGGAGGAACTTCCTCTTCTTTCAGCTACGGCATTTCTTCCACGGTCAGGATGAAGGGCAACAGCCCTTGGGGTTGTTACAGAGAGAGAGGAATGCAGCTCATTATTTAGACTGGAATCTTCCTTGAAAGCTGTTGTATCTGAACAGCTCTGAGACAGGAGAAAAGAAAAAGTCCAGTTTGAAGGTGGTGCTGGCATTTCTCCCAAAACTGATCTGTGATGTACAGAGTGCTGGGATGTAATCCCTGTGAGGTCTGCCACATGACTGGAGTCCAATTTTATGTGAAAAGAAATTGGGAAAACTGGGGTATCCAAGAAAGAGGTTGGAGGCTTGTGGCTCAAGTCTGAAAAAAGTATTTTGGTAGATTCTACAGGATAAAGTGCCAAAGGCTGAAAGCTGAACATCTTGGTGCACCAACTGTCAGCCCAGCGTGAGTGTAAGTTCCTGTTAATGCAAGAAAAGGCTTCCAATAGATTTTTAGATGTACGTTGGCTGTGCCTCTCACCCACTGGAAGAATTTCAGAAGAATATGGCAGAGGGTCTAGGTTAGGGATGCTTCTGGTAGGTGCCAGGAGCTTGCTAGCCATTGCAGTCAGCTTGCTTAACAATGCTCGTTCTTTGGTACATTTTCTAAATTTCAAGCTGTTCAACAAACTGCACCTCTTGGCCCTCTGCCTTGGCATATGCACAGATCTCATGGCTGTTTCAGTTTCCATTGTCGGTGGTTTACATGGAAAGTACAAAGATTTGAGAAGTGTGTTTTCCTGTTTAGGGAATATTTCCGGGGGAATTTCAAAAAAAGGTGAACTTTTAATTTTTTTGCTTTTTCTTACAGTTTTTGGCTGATATGATGTGGGAACTTTTTTGCACATCCTTGCAGGCTGTCTTTTTAATGGAAGAGGTCCTCTTAGTTTATTTGTAGTTCCAAAGGCACCAGGGATTCCATCATACCCTAAATTAAGGTTCAGGTTTTCCATTTCTGAATCCTGAGTCTTCAAAAACTGTGAACTAATAATATCTGTGGTAATCTTTGGCCTTTTGACTTCTTGTAAAGTGCTACATAGTTTATTTTCACTGCTTCTGACAGCAAAGATCTCCTCTGGAGGACCTTCAAACTTCGTGTTTCTTGATGTCACCAGCTGATCTGAAGAGCTGCACAAGAGTTCAGAACTGTGCAACATACTTGGTTGCAGTGTGATTTTTGCTTTCTTTTGGTATTCTGACTTCTGTTCTTGTTGTGCCTTGTCTGACAGATGTGCTTCCACCTTTTCATATTTCTTCTTTCGTTTAAGTACCTGACATTTTTCTATTTGATCAAGTCTCTCTGAACCTAAAGCCTCCTTCTCCTTGCAAACTGAATGAGTTGGTATAGCGTCCTGGCCTTCTGTAATCTCCTTTACATTACCTTTGCTCTGTGCATTTAATTTGTAAGGCACACTTACTCCACTGCAAACCACACAGTTTGGGGATGATTCTTTGCAACTGTTTGATAGTATACCCATATGTGGATAAAATGCGGGTGCTGTATTATATTGCAATTCTGGTGAAGTTTCTGCATCAGACGCATCTTCAGCTTGACAATCACGCATAGTTTCTGAAAGGAGACTGGTACCTGCTAAGTTTGTGAGCTTTGTATCATTTTTTCTTTCTTTTGAAAGATTACTTACGTTAGATCTTAGGATTTCTTCCAAAACCTTTCCATAACTCTCAGTACTGAGAGGGACTATTTTGCTGCCAGACTCTTTTGAATCTTTTAACAAGGCCCATAGAGAATCTTCTCCATCAAAAAAAGAATCTATGGGCAACTTTTTTCTAAGGACTACTTCTCTTCCCATCTTCTCTTCTACACATGTATTCATAAACTTCTCTCCACAGTGAGTACTTTCTGGTGAGGTCACATCCATGTCTTTTACAGTTAGCATGCTATGCCCCTCATCTCTCAGACTTTCTTTGCTGTGTGCACAAATGCCTGAGCTTTTTGCACCGTTCCGAAAGCTAGTTGCCGTTTCATTCTCTGAAGATGGAATCTTAGTATTGCTGGCTTTTCTCTTAACAAATGTTGTTACAGAAAGAGGTTTTGTCATGGAAGAATCTTTGCTAAAAACTTCAGCTGAAGGTGAATCACAATTATCTATTAGTGTGTTCTCAGATGACATACACAGCTTTTCTTTCTCAGGCAGAGAGATTCCCAAGTCCAGAGCTGATGGTGTTTCTGAATCCGCCTGAGTCTCATTAAAAGATTCTTGGATGTCAAATTTTCCGAAATCGGATGGACCCTTTTGAGCATCAATTTCTTTACCAGACTCAAATGTTAACTGTGGGCAAGGGTTATTTAAGATAGATTTTATTCTCAGACTTTTTTTGTTTTCTGTCTCTGAAAGTACATTCATATTTTCTGGCTTATATGACAGACTCCCATGAATTGATGAGAAGAGCGAAAATTGGGCACTAACTGTATTTTCCTGGTTCTCCACCAACCACTTCATCTTTGGCAAAGATTGCTGCATTTTGTTACCTGCTAATACTAGCTCTGCTTTCTCTTTTGCACATTTGATAAAGCAAGCATGCTGTGAGTAATGTGATTTGCTATCAGAAAAGCTTTCTTCAAGAGTTCCTTTATCTTCTCTTTCACATTCTTTCTTGTGTTCTTTTAGTTTGATTGTCTTCTCTTCAATTAGATCACTGATGAAGCCCACATATCCTGAACAGTCTTCATTTCTCACACCATTTAAAGAGTCCAAATCCACTACATTCTCTTTTAGAGTTCCTTGAAAATTGTCTTCTCTTGCATATTTATGAACTAAAGGAGGCAGGTTGTCACTTGTTTTTAATAGTATCTCTTCACTTTGACTAGTGCCAATTGATATTTTGGTTTCTTCCACAAAAGTAGCCGTAGTTTGTAAGCCAGTGTTTGGTTGGTTGTTTAAGCTTTCTAAATGTTGCTTGCTGCCTGGAACTCGGCCATCAAACTCACTCTGACATGCAAGACACTGATTTTCCATTGGACGAAGGGTCTTTTCTGTTTGGCTAGCATGTTGTGTTTGAATATTCATGTTTTTGAGTAATGGACATGTATCACAGGTTGAAGCACTACACTCAGAGGGATTAGCTGTGAGTGATGACACTTCTTTCTTCTCATATGTGCCTAGTTCTCTCTTCTTTGGGCCTAATGGAGAGTTGCAAAATCCAAAATTATGAACACAGGTTTTTTTGTTCAAGTATCTGACTAGTAGCTGTTCACTAGTCTTATTTCTCTGATTGCCTTCAGGAGCCTTTGTAGAATCCACAGTTCTTATTTTATCAAATTCATCGGTCTGGAGAGCACACACGCCGATTTGTTCTTTTGCCTCATCTCTGTCACAAACAATTTCACTGCCATCTGTTACTTTACAAAGATCAAATTGTTTCACAACCTCCATACTCTTATTTGAAATCTCATCTCTTACCAAGGTAGCAAGAGACTTCTCTGCAGTATAAGCTGAGCAAAACATGGTTTTTGCTGTGGAAATGTCATTTATCCCATGCAGATCTATACCTCTGTTGCCCCAGTCATCTTCACAAGGAAGAGATCCACATGCCAAAGGGAAGTGTGCTTCTGGAAAGATGATTGCCTTTTTACTATTATATCCAGCTGAAGCTTCTCTTTCCAAATTATCAGTTTCTTCGATCTTCTTATCAACCTCAACATTAAAAGAATGACTGTTTGGGAGAACATCATCTACACGTGTACTCCCTGATAAAATACAGGAAGTACTGGCAGCTGTACACTGGTCTTCTATACTCTGATTATTACAATTCCATGTGTCATTATGTTCATTTTCTAAACCAGTGACCACAGTCTCTATATTTCCCTCTGAAGACTTCATGTTCTTTTGGGAAATTTTGCTTGTCATATTAGGGTTATCAAAAGTCCTGGAACTTACTGAGGACTTAAATTTGTCTTTATGAAGCACAATTTCAGTGACTTGTTCCCCTGTTGTTCCAGAAGCGCCAACTGACTCTTTTCCAGATAGATTATCCTGAGCCTTGTCCCTGCTTGAAACTTCATCAGCAGTACAAGGAGGACACTCATTACGATAAGGTTCTCTTGATTTTTGTGCAACAGGAGGTAGAGTTACATTTAGCGTATAAATCAAATTAGTTTCTTTGCCAGTGGTCAAACTGTCATTACTATTAACTTCTGTAGCTTCAACTAAACTGCCAGCCAACTCTTCTGATGTTGTATTACTTTCAGATTCCTTTTCAAGCAGTTGTGCCTCAGGTGAATCTTTTTCTAGCTTGGTACCAAGATCCAGACAGCTGTGGCTACTGGGAGGAGAAATTTTACTGGAGGTATTATAAAAGCATATGTCTGCCTGTCCAATTTCACGGGAAGCAATGTTGCTCGTTTCCATCAATAGACTATTTTCTTTTGTATCACCCTTGCATACGTCACTGACAGAGAATTGCCCCTCGTCCTTTTTCACACCTTCTGATGGGACCATTTTAAATTTTTCTTTTGAGAACTCCTCAGGAGATGAAGCAACAGAACTAAAAACTGAAGAATGACAATGCTCAGAATTAGCACTTTCTTGAGCTTCAGGCCAGCTACGAACTTCAACGTTATGTCCCACAGCAATTTTTGTGCACACTTCAGCAGCTTCTTCAAATTCAGAGCTGTATGATTTACCGATACTAGCACTTACTTCCCTGTGATCAATTTTAGCACTAGACAATCCTTTGCTCCTTACCACTGAAATCTGCTCTACTGGTACAGACGTGGAGGTTTGATTTTCTACAAACCCAGTTCCACGATCATAATGAGTCTGACTTTCGATGTTTTGGGGAAGATACTTTTGGGGGGTTTCATTGATAATTCCATGGACTGCAGTACTATTGTTTTCTAGTGGTGTATTTCTGAAGTCCAGATAACCGGTGCTTTTCAGAACTGAACATACAACTTCAGAACTTTTTGTGGAGAGTGTTCTACAGCTTTCTACTGATGACAACCTATGAGATTCATTATGTTTAGGTACAGGACCAGTACAGAAGTCATGAGCATTGTTTTCTTCATCCTGCTGGTAAGTCTGGCAATTAGCAAGTGATGTACTGAATTCATTAACAGGATTTTTTCTGGGTAACTTTTCTTCTCTAGTCTCCAAATTAGATACAACATTACCCCCTGTTCTCAATGGCATGGCAGTATGGGCTTTCAACCCATTATATTCATTTTTTTCTTGTGGATGCTCTGTGGCTGATTCAACGTCCGTGACTTTTAAAGGCTCTAAAAAAACTAACGTGCTGTTTCCAGAAACCCCAGCTCTGGCCATGACTGTGTCTATGTCTGGGCATTCATTGCGCTCAGGTGGAAGACCTTTACTCACTCTGTCATTCCTGTATCCTGCTTTACTAAATATCCTAGTCCCATCAGCCTTCATACCTTGTACTTCTTCAGTGAGCTTTGGCAGAGTTTCAGCTGTCACCTGAACATTTGCTTGGTTTTCGCCTGCATAAGAAAAATAAAGCAAATCAGAACCATATACTAAATTTAGAAGGCATTCAGCTTAATAAGTTCCTTTTAGCATTGTACAGAATATTGTGTACAGTGTTGGTTACCAAAATGTTTTTAGAAGTGAGAATCGATGCTAGAAATTCTACTCCAAGCCTTTAGATGAAAAAACAAACTACCCCACCACAAACCTAAGGTAACAAATGCAATCCTTTTCAATACAGACATTCCCCATGAGCAGCAGGCATCCAAAGACGTACTGAATTTTTCAGATTCCTCCAATATCGAGCTAGGTGCAACGCAGGTCCTATAACTCAATACATAGGAAATCATGGCCAACATCGTAATGCTTATTTGTAACATCAAAGCTCAACGTAGCTGGGTACTTTATCTGCTCTATCCTAGAAATATGGCGGTGCATTGAGCAGCCATCTCCATTTCTTCTTCCTTGAAGGCATTTCTGTCAGTAAGTCATCCATAGGTAGACAATGCGTATCTCATTCTGTCCAAGCAATTATGATTATTACTAAACTTTTTTGTAAAATCACAAAGAAGGTACTAATTAAAAAAATTACAGTTACTGCAGAATATCTTCATATTCAAAACTTTACAGGGAGCATATTTGCTCAGAATTCTGCAGATCTTTTTCATATTTTCTAAGGACCAAGACTAGATGGTATTCTTCAACTAAGTACAAGTTTTGGTTATGAGAGCACATTAGGAGAAAGAAAATTACTAGATGCAGGCAAAGTGACCAAAGTATTTGGAGCTAGAAGATTATGGATCCTAATGAAATCAAGAATGAGTTTTGTTGTCCTCTTCATTTGGATTCTGCACTTTTATTTTTTAAAACATTAGAAAATTAATGAGTCATACTTTTTCACATCTTTGCTATTACTGCTCTTGTATAATCCAGCTTTGAAACAAAAGGAAATGCAAAACATCTGCTCTTAACAACACCTTCTGCTTTGGGGTAAGTAAGTATTTGAATTAAATAACTAAAACACGTCTTGTACATAAAAGGTCTTCAGGCAAGTACACATGCTGTCAGGAAAATGCACAGGATTAAGTTTTCATATTGTTCTAGCTGTGCAGGGTAATAGTTTCTACTGTAAAGCAAAATAAACGAGCTATCCTACAATCACTCATCAATTTTAAATTAAAAAAAGTAACCTGGGAGAGAAGCAGGGGGTAGATAGGGATGTACAACTAAAATACGCACCTGTGTTCTTCAGAGATCCCACTATTTCAGTGCAACAGGTTCTCGAAGACTTCACCTCATCCTGGTTTAAGTGAGGGTCCTCCTGAAACAAGCCAGAAATATCAGTGGAGATTGATGGAATTTCTGAAACGTTTAGCACATTTCAGGGACTGTACCTGCTCAGCTAGGTTAGCTCTGAACAAGAAAACCACCAAGAAACCTCAGAACATATCAGCCCTTGCACAGAGGCAGCCTTGCATTGCAAGTGGTTCACACAAGCACTTGTCATTCCTTTCTGATCCTATCAATCACTATCATCTCACCATTAAACAACGATGCATCTGGAAAAGATTTGTATTTAGCAGCAACAAAGTCTTGCGATGCATCTAAAACATAAGTTGCTTAAAATGCAAATTGTCACAAATTTGAATCAGAAGAATAATCCAGTCTCCAAGTCTATCTCGCATCCCCAAACCATCGCTGTATACCTCTGGTAAGATGCATGCATTTTCTGATCTTTATTAGAACTTGCTTTCTACCTCTCCTTCCCTTGGCTCAAAAACACAAACCCAGGAACACATGACCTAGGTCTACTTGCAAAAAAACGCCGAGCCAAACCAAAACAAACCCCACAACCAAACTATCTGCATTTTGAAATATGTGACAATTCATCTTGGAAAACTGAACGACTACGGAAAATTTAATTATTTTCATAAACTTTCAAATAAATCAAACAGACATCAAAATCCAAGTTAAAACCACAAAGTATTTTGCAACATCCAGTAATTAGTGTAAAACATGCACCTATGTACCTTATCCAGATATTTCCTGGCTGGTATGTGTTCAGTCACAATACTTTTTTTCCTCCCCTATGTTCTTTTGGTGTGGTGAAAACTATTTACAAACTAAAGAAAACTGATCAAGAAAGTCACTAAAAATCTCAATTTTTAAATAGAGAGTTTTGTGACTCTTCAGTTTTTAATAGAGTATTCTTTGGCACATTTTTCAGAAGCCTTTGCCTAGAAATAACATTTTACCATCAGTGTTTGCTAGAGGGGAGGAAAAAAAAAAAGCCATGACCATGTGAGTCTCTTGTTTTGAAAGCGGAAACTAACAGAGATTTCCTCTCTAATTACAAACAATAATTCTAAAAATGAAGAATAATCTTTATTTTTAGATTAAAACCTGAAATACTAAACTGGAGCCCCCTGTAGCATTATAATACTATTAGCAGACTGAAATAGCTATTATTTAGTGGTTAGTACCTTGACTGGGGATGACGGTACCGGCAGAATACGCTATACCCACAAAATGTGGATACTGGGCAAAGAGCTTTTGAAGTTGTTTCTCTTCTCCTTTTTAGTCACCAGTCAGTTCTGTTCTTCATTCTGTTACATACCTGCCTCACACCATTCCAACAGTATTTAAGAAAGTGAAAAGCTTGATATTTTAAAATAGGGCTGGTCTACTGAGGTATAGTCTAATTTTTCAATGGACCCATGATAATCCAAATAATGACACACATGCCAGAAGACACAAATAAGAAACAGGAAACCACATGGACAAAGTCCTCTGCCTAGTCACTCTAACCCTAAATTCAAAATATCACGCAGGGATGAATTTTTGCATTTGCTTACTTGTTTTGAACAACTTTCCCCAGGTCTTAAAGCACAGCATTCAGTGTGATACTCCTCAGCGTCTTGTGCCTCTTTGTCTTCTTTCTGGTATCCATCACTAGAACAGTCTAGTTTCCTAAAGTTTCTTTTTTTGTTTTCTTCATCCTCTTCAAGGTCTCCAGCCTTTAGTAATTCTTCAGTAAGGGATTCTGCTGGCCCATGAGAAATCACCTTGAGCATATCACCCAAATCCTCTGTCTTCAGGCAAAAGTTTTCTACTCCAGAAGTCCTATGATGCCCAGCTGACAGGCTGTCACTGCGTGCCAGCACAGGCGTCGATACCTCAGATTTTGCATCTAATCCAACATTAGGCTCCGATACAGCCATAAGTTCAGTGGAGATGCTCTCTGGCAGTCCAGTGTACAATTCCTCTATTACAGCAGACACAGAAGAATCAAGGAGAGATTCCACCCCAGATGATAGCATCAGGGCAGCTGAAGATTGGTTGTCCTGAGCTGTTCACAGTTTACCCTAAAAATAAAAGCAATGTTAAATCAATGTATGTAGGAGTAAGCTCTAGATTAAAAGGAAAAGCTTCATTCTTCAAGATTCAAGCATATATGTTTAAGAAAGATACTTCCAAATAATTTTTTTAAGAAAGGAGCTGAGAAAAGTTTGAGTATCTAAGCAAACGCTTCATTAACAAAACAAGAGAGCATGGACAAACAGATATTCCCGAGCCTCATTTTCACATTCAAACGCCTCCCTGCAGATATAACTGTGTCTTCTGGAAAACCTGAAAAGAGACTATAAAGCAAATCGCTAGGGCTTGTATTAGACATCCTTCTCCTTAGCTAAAACTAAAGCATCATTTGTTTTCCTGGGATTTTCTTAAGTTTCTACTCTTTGGGAAAAAACCCATCTTTTCTTTACAGGTTTTCTGCCTCAAAGGAACACTTCTAAGACATCATCCACCCCACACCGTGCCTCGTAGCTTCTCTCATACGAGCACCTGACGCGCCGTACGTAGGACGCATTGCACCAGCAACTGCTTTTCCGCACACAGCCCCGGTACCGGCGTCGGGATCCGCTTCAGCCCAGAATGAGACGCACTGGTCCCAGCAGCCTGCTTTGCCAGCGAGAGCACAGAGCTGCATCGCAGCAGAGCGGCGTTCCGACTGACCCGACCCGAGCGCCGTCGGCATGACGAGAACGCTACAATCGAGGGGTTCCTAAAGACACACGCATGAACAGGAATGGGCGAAGCCAGGGTTTTACAGCAGCGCCAAGTTACTCGCTTTACAAAAACACAGGTTTATTAGCCCAGCCTTGACCTCCCTGCTCCTTAAGCAAAGCCAGCCTAGAAAGAAAGAAGCTCCGCCTGCCCCAGCCCGACGGGAAGGCAGCAGGACAGCCGTCTTTAGGAGACGATCCCCTTTCTAGCGACACGGACCGGTTCCAGCTAGGCGCCGGCCTCCTTTGTTCCAAGCACCGCAGCAGCGGGGAACGGGCTCAGCCCCGAACCCTTCTCCTTCCTCCGGAGGCAGGAGCTCCCGCTTCTTCGATCCCGGACAGCGGCGGACCGACCGGAGGCGACAGCCCTTACGCCCCGGCCCCGAGGCAGCGCACCGGAGGAGGCCGCCGCTCTCGGTAATTATGCAACCGCCGGTGTTTCCCCCGGTGCTGGCAGGGAGCGGGCTCGGCCCCGCAAAGCCCCCGCCGCGCCCGGGAAGGGCCGGCCACCCCCCCCTCCCCCCCCGCCCCGGCAACCACTCGCCCCCCGCCCCGCCTCACCGGGGCCGACGCTACCCACTCCCAACCGGCGGGCGGAAGAGGCGGGCTCACGCCGGACCCGACGGTGGCAGCGGATCGTTCCCCTTACCTCAGCGGCAGCGGCCGCCGGCCACCGCTCCTCGCACCGCCGTGCCGTGCCGTGCCGCCCCGCGCCGCCCCCCTTCTCCGGTCAACATCACTTCCTCATCCGGGCCCGCCGCTCAGCTCGCGCGGACCGCGCGCCCGGCCCACGCAGCCGTTGTGCCGTTGTTGCTGCCGTGGCCTCGCCCCCGCCAACGGCCGCGCCGCTTCGCCCCGCCCCGCCCCGTCCCTCAGCAGGGGCCCCGCCCACCGTGACCGCCAATCCGAAAGGGGTTGGCCCGGCCCGCTCCTTCCCACGTGACGCGTGCCTGTGCTGGCCCCTTGACGGCCCCCGGATGCGGAAGTAGCGAGTGGTCGCCCGTAGGTGGGAGGGGGGGGGGGGAAATCTCGTCGGGACGGTGCCGCTGAGGCCGGTCGCCGGCGGGAGACACGGGACCGGGAGGTTAGGGTCCCCGCTGCTCGTTCCGCGGCCGACTGTAAGGGGGGGGTTTGCGCTCGGGCTCTGCCGCAGAAAAGCCGGCCCTGGCGGCGCTGCTACCGGCGGCTGGCTCAGTCCCGCGGCGGCACGGAGCGTTGAGGCGTCCGAGCTCCCGCCGTGCATCCTCCCCTTCTCCTCCGTCGACCTTCCCCTGGGGTTGCCGGGGCTCTGGCGCGGGTCGCCGCGCTGCTCGCTCTGCGGTACAGCATCCCCGGAGGATAGCGGCTCCCGACGGGCCCCGCCGCTGCCAGACCGCCCCTAGGAGCTGCTCCGGGGGGAGGGGGGGGGGGCGGAAACTCGGGCCCCTCGCTTTACTCCTCTAACTAATTTTATAAATGTGCAACTGAAGAAACGCAGGCGTTTCCATAGCAGGGTTAGCGAGCGTGAGAGCTGGCTGGGAACGCATCGGGTTTATTCAGTCTCCCCGTTCCACCCGTGCGGGGCAGTACGCTGCCGGCCCTGCTTCCCCGCGCCGTCCTCGGTGCGAGTCCTGCCGTCACACGCTGCAGCCGAGTCTCTGATCGTTCCAGACCCACGTCAATCCCAAGTTCGAAGGTTTTACAGAGTTTGTTTTCACAAACTTTGGATGTGCGGGTTTTTTTTCCCACCGTGCCTTTGTAACTCGGTAATTGAATCGGCTTTCTGAAGAGCGCATCTGCAAGCTTAATACTTTAGTATTGTTGAAAGGCATACTTCTAAGTTCCTCTGCGTTTTCATTTGCTGTAAGAGTACAGTTGTGACTAGAAGAGCTTGTATTTTAATTTACTGACGTGGCTATAGCTTTATGAAGAAAACCTTATTCCTACTGATAATTTCCAGTTGGAATGCACTTCTAAAAAGAGTAAATCATAAAAGTAAAGGTCCTCCTTTGAAATATGCTTTATGTTAAATGAAAGTGGCAGAAAGAAAAAATGCGGTGGTTGATGCAGTTAAAGTAATGCACACCGGTGCCTCCGATGTTTGCTTGGCCCTGTACCTCTGTACCGCTGCCCTCTGCTGGGTACAGCTCTGCTGCGCTGCTGTGAAATCAGTCCGGTTGTGGATTCCAGCATCTTTGGGAGACGTGGGAAAGATATGTGAAAGAGATGGAATGACAAAATCAGGAGATATAGTTGGCAGTGGGCATGAGTCTGGGTATTTGTTTTAATGCGTTTAACACAACGTTCAGAGTTTATCCTTGAAATATGAAAGATGTGATTTTAGAGAGTGGTACTAGCTCTCTGACAGGAGGCTGGTAGAAGAGGTCGTTACTAAACTTTTAGTCTGACGTTTATTAAACTTTGTAGTGTGCCTGCCTTTCAGGGGTGGCGTTCTTGGCTATGGGGTGGTACAACATTCTTTGATCACGCACAGAGTATAAAGAATGGTTTTGTAATGACGAGAGATCTGTGTTTGCTTTCATTTCTGTATTAGGTATGCAAGATGTCTTCAACTGTTTTTACTCAAAGCAGCTGAGAAGAACTGGAATTCAAGATGAGAACCAACAAGGTGTACAAGCTCGTCATACATAAGAAGGGTTTTGGAGGCAGTGGTCAGTATCTCCTGGTTTGTAACAGTGAGACCAGCACTCTCTTACTTAACTGAAAGCAAATAACTGATTTATTGATCTTTTTAACAAAACAGTGAAGATGGAACTTTGATGTAACAAGCAGTATTACCAGCCAGAGTTTGGAAAGCTCTTTTTTAAAAGCAAGGTACAGCAGAATGAAACTGCATTTGTCGGAACAGAACGAGATTGCACCCATAAAATAAAATTGCTTTATTCTACCTCTTCCCCTTTTGTTGCATTGCTTTTCTTTTAAACTTGTATTTCAGTCACCCTAGTAAGTGACAGACATGTCAGTGACTTATGACTGTGTGTAGGTGTGTTTCTGTGTACTAAGAACAATGTCATTTATTTGATTGCTCCCTACTTCTAGACTTACAGCATGTTAATGAATCTTGTTAAGATTCTGTAGCTATCTACTTTCCTGCTGGTGTTTCTTATATGAAAAATACAAAATATGATTCTGCCTGCCTAATTAAGGCACGCTCTTTTGCCAAACAAATCTTTTGTGTAAGTTCTGTGATTTGAAAGAGAAGTTTTCCCCACAAGAGCGGCCAGACTGAACTGGCTGGATAGGGGCAGTGTCATGTAGTGAATACAATACATTGCTGATGTGTTAATCCTGGGCTAGTGTATTTATGTCGAGTAAGCTATTGCATATGAACATGCAAGCATCTGTGTTTGGTATATATCTGTTCACTGCAGTTTTCCTCATTCATTTATGTCTTGTAGATGATGAACTGGTGGTAAATCCTAAAGTATTTCTTCAAATCAAGTTGGGAGATGTTGTGGAAATTGCACATCCCAATGATGAATACAGGTGAATTCCCTTTTTGCTGATATCCATCAGGTGTGGTTAGAGTACTGAAAGGGCGTGTTCATGTGCGGCGGCTTCCAGAGCAAGAGGCTCTTAGAGCTGGTATACCTTTGCTTCAAGATGCTGCCATGGTTTTTTTTCTGCCTGAAGAAAAGTAAAGGGGATAACTGCAGCAGGAGCTTTTCCTTAAAGTTTATGGAATTGTTTTTGTTGTTAGTTTGCTGACCTTTCATAGGGCAAGTAGCACCTGAACATAGGATCTACAATGTCTTTATCTTCTTCATCGAGCTGCTTTTACCTGATGAGATTATTCTTCTGTCCTATAGTATATCTTAGGCAAAATGAAAACTTCCTGGTCAGCTATAAAAACATAAACCTTCTTATATGAAGCTGTTCATCCTGCAGCCTGTATCTGAAAAGTACCAGTGTACTTGTATGAGGTTCTGAGAAGTTCCTGTGTGACATACTTTCCCATTTAGAGTATCACCTTCACCTAAAGAGTAACTTATAATAGGTGTAAAGAACAAGACAGGGTGACAGGCAGGGAGGATGCTGTATGAAACTTTCTAGAAAAAATTAATGTTTCTCTTGGCTTATCCCATGCTCCATGTTAGTAAACAGTTTTGAGAGGGTGATTTACCAGAGTAGACTATTGGTATCTCACCTTGTCTATCTTTTTTTTTTTTCACATGCTAGTCCCCTGCTTCTACAAGTGAAGTCACTTAAGGAAGATTTGCAGAAAGGTAAAACTCTAGACTCATAGTATGCATAGTAAAACCATAGACAAAGATTATGTGATTGGGCTGTACCTGTGATTGACTAATGCATGTATTTTACCTTTGTAAGAAAATCAATGCTTTGTGTATTTAGGAAAGGAAAGATTATAATTTTATCAGAAGATGAATAGCCAATTAAAAATCTGCTTTTGATTTAGTAATGTGGGGTATAATTTAAACAAAATTGGCTTTTTAGCCTTAATTTTTTGTTTCTGCATTCTCTGACTAGCTTTGTATCTTTTCTTCTTGCAAGAATTAATTCAGCCTAAACTTTGAGTTTCTCTCGCCTGCTTTCATTTTAATGACTCTTAAATTGGGCCGTAGCTGAAGGAAGCTGTTGTCTTGCTGAGGCCCTAAGTGTTTAATGACAGTCTCGCTGTATTGCTTTTGTATTTGTAAACCACTTGAAACCTTTTGGGGATGTTCACTTCTCTGTTGTCCTTTCTCATTTTTGTGGCAGAAACTATAAGTGTGGATCAGACAGTCGCACAAGTGTTCCGGCTGCGGCCATACCAGGATGTCCATGTGAATGTTGTTGACCCAAAGGTGTGTGGCTTTGCAACTTTTTTCCATCTGTCCCTCACTTAGCTCAAATCAGAGCCATGTGAATTTCCATCTACAGTAGTATTGGAAAAAAAGGCCTTTATTTTTTATTGAAATGTATTTAGCCTTCTTTCCTAAGAAAATGAGGCTTGGGCAATTGAACTGCTTGTTTGTTTGTTATGTGTCTCTTTCTTCTCTCCCTACCATCCCTGCTCTCTTTTTGAAGTCTGTGGACCAGCTTCAACACAGCTTGATAGAAATTTAGAAATTTCAAATGTCTTTAAATTCCAGAAATTCAGGATAACCAGGCAGAGTAAACAGTAAGTGGCCTAGCCAAAAGAAGAGCCATGGCATGGATTTGCATTATTTGACACCAGAGAGGCATATCTTGTAAATGTCCCAGCTATTAAAAGAGCTTCAGTCAGAGCTTACATTCAGCACAAGACAAAAATCTGCAGGAAACGAGGCTTCTGTAATGTCATGAACAATGGAAATAATTTGTTTTACTTGTGCTTCCAATCTGCACTGAGACTTGTAGCACAGATTGTATCCTTGGGCTTTTTCTGGTCACATTGTGCAGTGTCTTGCAGCTCACAGTAGTTCCAGGTACACCTGCAACTTTGGCAGTTATTCTGATGTGACTTCCCTTTTATCTTGCATCTGTTAGGAGTATTGACTTGCTTTAGAACAGCCCTCCCTGTAACATTTGGTTCTTACCGGAACAGATTGAAGGGTGCTACTTAGAAACAACCAGTAAAATCTAAGAACTGTTTTTCTTCTGTTTCCCAGGAGGTGACCTTGGACTTGGTGGAGCTGACTTTTAAAGATCAGTATATTGGGCGTGGGGATATGTGGCGACTGAAGAAAAGTTTGGTAAGGCCTCTGCTGTCCTCATGTGTAGGGTGGAGACTACCTACCTTTTTCTTTGCTTGCTATAAAAGAAAATAAGTGTTTTACAAAATACAGAAAACTGAGGACAAGACCACTATCAGCAGCTCCTGAGGAACTTATGCTGTAAATGGTACATCAGGGTACCATTCTCTAAATGGATGTAAATGTGTCGCAGAAAAAATTAATCCCATCATTTCCTACTCCATTGCCATAATGTTAATTACTGCCTTGGGCACTGAAAATGCTGTTGAGAGTTTTTTTTTCTTATGTTCTGAATTTTAATGATTTACTACATTTGGCAGGAATTGAATCCAAATATTTTTCAAGTAGAAGTATGCTAAAGTATCTCCTCTCCAATAGCCCCACTTAATAAGCAACTATTAGAATATTTTGTTTCTGTATCTCTGAAGAGCAGTCTTTGGCTCTTCTAAGCGCAGTGAATTAGACAAGTGAACCCAATAAAAGTTCATATGTGTTAAAAACTATTTTCTGTTGTCTGTTGCAGAGGTTCTGTAGGCTGAGATAGTAGTAGTAAATATGCTAAGTGGTTTTCATGATTTTATGGCAGAAGTCAGGTGTTTGAGCTTGAATGTTTTTTTGTGTAAATTGGTCTGCTCACTCTGAGCCTACTGTTCTTTTAACACCTGTAACTATTCTTTCTTAGGTCAGCACATGTGCATATGTCACCCAGAAAGTTGAATTTGCAGGTATCAGGTCAGTGCCTCCTCTGAGGGCTTACTGTTACTTACGACTTTAGATTAATGGGTCCAGAGGATCCAACTGGAGTATCTACTCTGAAAAATTCTTCATGTTTTATTGTTCTCTTACTCTTATGCAGATGTCTGTCTGCACCATGAGGTGGGGGAAGGTTTCTATCTGATTTGGGGTGGAAGAAACTAATAGTAGGACAGCCAGCCACACTTGTTGCCTCTGATGAATGCCAAATAATTTTCCTTTTACCTCTTATAATATTTCGCCCCTTCCTAAGATGTGTTAATAGCTCAGATGAGGGTTACTTCAGTTGCTGTTGAGATGACAAAGGGACAAGGAACTGTGCAGATGCAGAGGGAAATGGCTGTTTGGCATCTTTTGGATTAAAGATCGGGTTTTAACCAAATAAACTTTTACTCTGTCTTGAAGTCATCCTTGAACGCAGATTTTGGTACATCCCTTATTTGCTCAAATACTGATTCTCTAATCTTCATATTCACTCCGGTTAGCAAATATTCTGCACTGCTTTTCTTCCAGGGCGCAGGCAGGTGAACTGTGGGTAAAGAGTGAGAAAGTCACTTGTGGATACATCAGTGAGGACACTCGGGTAAGATTTCAGGGAGCAGAGGAAAGGAAGTTTTTTCACTTCCTTTCCTTGTTGGGTTTCTTGTAATTCTATCTTGCTTGCAGATTTGTATGGATCATTTGAATTGGCTGTATTGTAAGGTGAAGAATGGCCATAAATTCAGGAGAATGAATGATTAGTAAAGTTTAACTTTTCTGCGCTGGCAGCACTAGGAATTAGTCAGGCTGTTGAACTGCCGGCTTGTTAGAGGGTAAATTCCCTATGATGCAGTGGGCATAGTCATAGAAGTTGCTCTGTAGTTAACTTCTGCATTTGGCCCTTTTAGTGAATGTACCTTGTTTTCAATAAGATCTTTCATTCCTTTGCAGGTAGTCTTCCGCTCCACTTCTGCCATGGTTTATATTTTTATCCAGATGAGCTGTGAAATGTGGGATTTTGATATTTATGGTATGTAGGTAACTGACCTCCCTGATTGTGAATGTGTATGGCAGCAGCTATCCTTTCTGCCCCTACCGGAAAACTGCCACAACTATTTATTTCTGCCACTACTAGGAAGCTAAAATATCCTGCCATTGGCCTATGCAGTGCTCTGAGGGGCACTGTGGTGCATTATTAGATCCTTACTTGCTTTTCTGTCTCCTGGGCATTCCATAATTTTCCTGTCCCTACTGTAGGGCCTGGGTACTGTTAGCTCAGTGACAAAATCAAGTGGGACAACTGACTATGAACCTTGGAAAGGTTTTCTGTGGATATGAACATGTTTGATGATGAGGGCAGGTGCAAGCCTGTGTGAATCCTGAAACCAGAAATGTATGGAAGTCCTGTGCAAAGAGGACCTTGATGTTTTAGATTTCTCTTGACTTTGGCTTAGCAAGGAAGCAAAAACCCTGCCTTAGCCCTTGTGAAGAGTCAGTTAGAAGTATTAAAACTGTAGGCATTAAGAATGAGTCACTTATCTGTGTCACTGTCTTTTTTTTTTTTTTTTTTTTTCTGGCTTAATTCTTTAGCAAACCTCTTACCACTTCCTTTGACCATGTGTTTGGGCATATGCAACTGGGCAACTATTCAAAACTGAGCAGGGAATCAGTTGTGCATACTATGCCTGAAAGATAGTACAGATGCTTTCTCAGCATGCTGCGTATGTGTTGGAAAAATGAATTTAAAGGTCAGATCCTTTTGACACAGAGTCTTGTTTACATCCTCTGAAACATAGTCATGCTTTTTAATCTTTTTATCATCTTTGCTTTAGTGATCTTAGCATTCCTTATGCATACAGCTGCTCTGATTCTAATAAAAATAATTGTCCTACAATCTCAGGGTTAAATATACCCTATAGTTGAAGTAACTGCTGTTATGTGATGCTTTGGAGATGTTTACTTTGCAGGGGACCTATACTTTGAGAAAGCTGTGAACGGTTTCCTTGCTGACCTCTTCACAAAATGGAAGGTAAATAGCTGATTGAATTCATTCTGTTCTGAAAGAACAAGTCAATGCCATCTTAATGAGCCCACTGATATGCCAGTTTGAGGAAGACCCAGGTTGTGTCAGGCAGTGCTAAGATTTACAGCACTATGAGAGGTGGCTCCTGGGCATCAAAAGAGTGGTTACTGCAGGTCTGCATTAAATCATACATGTGCCGAGTGACCCCAGTACTGATCTGTTGTATCTGCTGTGTTTGTATCATGCAATTTGTTTGTGTGGAGGCTTTGACTGCACTAAAGTCACTAAATGTGTGATATGGTTGTTTGTGCTTGTGCAGTAATGCACAAGTCTGGTTTACACAATTTTATTTGTTCTGGGACTCGGTTCCGAATATTTCCCTGGTACAGTGTGTATGTAATCTGTTTAGTGCTGCAGTCTTTTAGCATGAGGGGTTCCAGGTTGTAGCATGTGGGCCACTGATGATGTGCAGTGTTCTTGAAAGCGAATTGCTTCAAAAACAAAGCCTTACTACCTCTTATAGCTGAACAACCCAGAGCTGTCTCCTGTCTCAGTGCATGATCTGGCTCAGAGCCAGGTTAACTGCTGTTAGCAGTCCTGCAGCAGACTTCCACTGACTTGAGAGAACCATATCAGTACTCAAAAAAAGGCATATATAAATTCTGCAACCTAAGTTGAAAGAACAGCTAGACAAGGCAAAAGAGTCTGAAATCCTAAATGTGTAACATCTATGCATAGTGCAGCTCATGATGGTCCTGAATGTTAAGGAGAGCAGGAGCGTGCCCAACAGATTTGTCTCATTTTCACTGTGCTTTTCATTCATTGGAAAGTTATTAGGAGCCCTGTGTGACATGTCTGTAAAATGCGTGTTTCACTTTTAGTACTACTATAAAATGTTGAATATGGACCTGAGTGATGCCAGGGCTCACGGGGCTTTTCAAACTTTTCCTTTTGAGGGGATGGCCAGTGGGCTCTTTACAGCTTAATTCCATTGCATGCATTAGCACTGTAACTGTTTAGTGAAGTTTTAATTTCTCTGGAATTGTTAGGGGCATCTCTCTAAACAGAAGCAAATAAGAATATCAAATTGCCATGAGTATTTATAAAAAAATTAAGTCAACTGTCTTTATTTTTTTAAACAAAAATGTTGTATCTTAGCAACTACAGAGAGGAGTTTCTTTAGAGACTGTTGGAGAGTGCTCTTGTTAAATGTGACATAGCCTAGAAGCACAGAATCTACAGGACAGACCATTATGTTATTTCGTAGAGGCACATGCAGCACTCATGGAGGTATATTAATACAGCAGTCTGCCTTTTTCTAGTTACCTTTGGCCCTAGGTGTGAGGGGAAGGAGGGTGTTACCATATGTGTATATACACAGTTTTCTACTGAATGTGACCTGTAAGGTTTTCTTTTTTCATCTGTTTTTCCTGGACAGGAGAAGAATTGCAGCCATGAAGTGACAGTGGTTCTATTTTCTAGAACATTTTATGAAGCAAAATCTATAGGTATGTAAATTCTGTATTTTCATGTTTCTGTTTTTAAACCCATCTCCTTCTCTCTTTAAAGTTGGTCACAGGTTGCCAGTGACTTTTTTCCCTTTTTTTTTTTTTTTTAATGCCCATGTCCAAGGTATTCCCTTCCAAGCACAGTGGATACACAGCTATTCTTATGAAAGTACTGCAATGAAAACCTTATGTAGAAGAATATACGGCAAATTTTCCTCATCATACTCAAGCTGTTATATTGGTTTAAAAGCAATTTTAATATTGTGTAGGAGATCTGATATTTCTCAAAGTGGTTTTGTTGGGTTTTTTTGTTTTTTTTTTTTAAATGGAAATAATAGCTTCTTACTAGAAAAGATGAGTCATTTCTATACAAGAGCATAGGATAATACATGCTTTTGTTTCTGTTTCAGATGAGTTTCCTGAATCACATCGTGCGTCAATTCGGCAGGATCATGAGGGAAGATTTTATGAAGATTTTTACAAGTATGTCTTTCTCCCAGTTCTTTTACCTCTTGTTCTACAGTATATATGCAACCCATGTGGGGAATATCATGTTAGTAACTGTAGGACCTTGCAAAGAATTAAGACAATGAAAAACATCTATGTCTGAAATTGGCAGCAAATTGATAAGCAGTCCCCATTCTATCAGTGAGTGCACACCCATATTTGCCAAGTCAGTCTTCCGTGTGCATGTGAATATTGTGTTGTCTGTGCTCTACTGGAATTGTCAGTAAACTTAAAAGTTCTGTAGTGTTGGGAGTGGTTTTTGCATAAGGCTTGGCTATTTTTCAGATCTTTACATTCTTGAGTAGCTGAAGAACAGATGGTGCCATTGCTGAAACCAGAAGTGTTTGCAGTTAGGTACTGGAGCTCTTTGGCTGATGGTCACAACAGATGAAGCTGTTGAAGCTGTCATGTGATTCTAAACTTGGACTGGTTAGCAATCTTACTGCTTTGCAGAACAGTGATGCTAGTTGATACATAAAGTTGATCACCCATTTAGAAGTGAGAAATTATTCTGGCTGGGCATGTGCCCAGCTTTGTGTGTCCATCTACACCTTAGTGATTGCTACAAGTATGCAGTAATTCTAATGTGCTGCCTAGCAGAAGGAAGAGACACTCGCCTTTTTGTGCATTCCTTTTTCTATAGTTTGTTCATTCCTTCTCACTTCCTCTTCATAGCTTTCTTTCATGATCCTCATTAAGTTGTGCTCTTTGTAGAGTTGTAGTTCAGAATGAGAGACGAGAAGAGTGGACCTCATTGCTTGTGACCATTAAAAAGCTTTTCATCCAGTATCCTGTGTTAGTACGACTAGAGCAAGCAGGTACAAGAATCCTCCTTTCCCATGCTTTTACCCTTTTCTCTCTCTCTCTCTCTTTTTTTTTTTTTAAAGTTGTCTCTACACTCTCTAGTTGCAGTTGGAGTCTGGTATTGTACAACTTAGTGCTCTCCTGGCTCGACTATTTTGCTTGGGTCTTTCTGTGAGATACACCAATACCAATTTTGCCTGTAATTTGTTGGAGTGATGGGATTTACTACAAATGCAGTTTTATTTTGGTTTGTTTCGGGGTTTTGTTTGTTTGTTTTGTTTTGTTTTGTTTTAGAGATGATAATTTTTTTCTTTTTTTCCTTCTGAACACCTGTCCAGAGGGCTTCCCTCCAGGTTACAATTCTACCTCAGCACAAGGGAACTACCTGGAGGCCATAAATCTTTCATTCAATGGTAAGTTATGAACAATGGGTAAAAATACACAGGGGAAGAACCATTAAAGCAGCTGCCAATAAATGGGTGTTGACTTCTGTTGCCTGTTCCTTAACACTGTGAAGAGGAGGGGAATATTAGGTGGTTAAGTTATCATTTTCAGCCTCAAAAGAATTGGCTTGTGTGTCTCTGGAAAACCAGTGGCTCTCAAATAACTGAGTATTGGGTATTTCAGGCTTCAGGAACCATTTACAGGGCCTTCTCAGGATGAAACTTTTTCTTCCAGCTGTATATTTGTATGAGAACCTCTTGGTATAGAAGTTGAAACTTTAAATTACGGAAGCATTTCAAAATCAGGTTAGATCAAACATGATTTAGGTGAACCTGATCCATCTTTTTTTAGCAGGGAGATGGATTTGATGGGCTGGAAGGGCTCTCCAAAGATATACTTTTTGTGATACTGTACATCAGATGTTGTTCAGTCACCTTAATGGCTCCCATGAGAGGGAGCACAGGATGTTATTTAAATGATTAGTAATGGACTTTACCTTGTTGGGGTTTTTTGGGGTTTGTTGGTTTTGGGGTTTTTTTGAGATGTTATAAAGGAAACACTAAGAATATGAGGAAAAAATATTCCTTTTTATGTATCTGGTTCCCATCTTCTCTTCTGCCCTAACTCCGATCTCTCCTGTAGCTTTATTAACATTTATCGGTTGGACGAGGCTATATACAAGCCCTCTCATGCTTGCATGTACTTTGTGGAAACTTGTTTAATACCACTGTTAACAGTCACCTCCTTTGCTCTGAAAAAAACCCGACCATCCAGCATCTTTTTTCTTTTAAAGTATTCCCTAATTCTTTCTCTTAGTGTTTGACAAGCATTACATAAACCGGAACTTTGATCGGACTGGCCAGATGTCTGTGGTTATCACACCAGGTGTGGGTGTATTTGAAGTTGATCGACTCCTTATGATTCTAACCAAACAGCGGATGATAGACAATGGTAAATAACTAGTGATACTGTGTAATCTTTATGAAGGCAAACAGATATATTTGGAAAAGCCCTAGCCTTTTCTTGCTATGAAAAAGTATCTATTGTAACTTGTGTACTCTGGGAAGAGGGGTTACAGCTGGGAGACTTGTGTCTGCACTTCATATTGAAATGGGCAGATTTTTGGAGACCTTAGAGGCATTTAATTTCTTTTGTTTGTGATACAGAACTTCATCTGTCCATGCAGACCTTTCCCTTAAAGGATAATCTTGCATGACTTGCATTGGTTTAGAAGAAACATTTCTTACATCCCCACTGGCACTGTTGGTTTGTAACCATACCACGGGACTGTTAACTACCATTTTCAATATAATTACATCTTAAAATCTGGTATGAATACAAGTTGGGCCTTCAGCTCAAGTTGATGATCTGTTTTGGCTTAGTATATCAGTCCTGCTTGGTACATAGCTGAACTCTACTGTTCCTTGTTTACAGGGATAGGTGTGGACTTG
Source organism: Harpia harpyja (assembly GCF_026419915.1). Classification (NCBI taxonomy): domain Eukaryota; kingdom Metazoa; phylum Chordata; class Aves; order Accipitriformes; family Accipitridae; genus Harpia; species Harpia harpyja. The sequence continues at coordinate 42,526,041 of NC_068948.1, read as the reverse complement.
GTGTGCATGGGAGAACAACCACTGCATGCTGTACCACTCTTTAAGGTAATGCATGCTTCTTTTCCCTTCTCTCTGCTCCTACTAGAAATGTTACTAGTTTTGTGACTAGCTAGACACAACTAGTTGCTATGCTTCTGAATTACTCTTACAGCTCCATAATCGCTGTGGACCTGGCGACTCCAGATTGGGTGATGACTACAATATTCCACATTGGATAAACCATAGGTAGGTGAACTCTATCAGCCTTTGCTAAACACTTCTGCTTTATAATCTGTTGAATTCTATTCTTTCATTGTTTATTTCCTCTGCTCTCCTTGTGAAGCAAAGACATATATTACAATAGTCTTGCAGAATTAGGAATGTTCTTGCAGAACTCTGGGCATTAATGCAACATGTCAGATATGATAGGCAATTTGCAGAGGAAAAGGTCTTGATCTTAAGTTCTCTTTCCAGCTAACTTAGTTCTAGCCTTTAGCTGTGCTGGAAGGAAGTCGGGAAGCTAAACAAAAAATACAATCACTTCAACTAGGTTGGTTATTAGTAAAACCAAATACATCTCAAATGAAGAGTTACGGGTAGAGAAAATGTGGATAACATGGATAAATGTTGAAAGAGTTGCAGGAAACACTGAGGCTCAGCGTTACACTGCTTCACTCTAAGACATGGTAGGTTTCCTTTCTGCTTTCTGGAAAACATTCTGTGCCATAATACTCTCTCTTCTTTCCCTACACATAGAGATCAGGGCTCAGGATGAAAACTACCACTTCCTCCTCAGTTCTTGTTCTGCTGTAGGATTATTTTTTTTCTCTCTTTTAATACCTCCTTCTATCTGCATGCATTAATTGACTGTCCTAACCAATTAGCATTTATGGGTTTCTTATACCGAGTATTTTTGAGTGGCTGGAAGGCATCTGGTCTTTGCCATAGATGAAAAAGGTGTTTGAAGGCTTATAATAAGGCAGGATTTAAAAGATTCAGATAACAAGAAACAGGTCTTAATGACTAAATTATTTCAAATGGGAGGAGGTCTGTAGTTTTCAAGTAGCTGATGCGAGTCATTATTGTCATGTAAATTAGGGAGAGAGTCATGTAAACTGCACAGTACTGTATAGACAGTGAAAGTGGATACTTTTCTGTAGAAAGAGGAAGTGAATGGGGGAATGCAGATGTAAGCATATTAAGAGGTCCAGACTGAGGCTGTATGGGAATCAAAGGCTGGTCTTTAAGGAAAGAGTAGCTTCTCTCAAGTTAATAATTTGTCAGTGTTTTCCATATGTCGTCTTATGCAGAGGAATGTATCCCCTTTTCTCCGTCTAAGCTCAAATTCACGGGCTGTTTGCTGTGGAGCTAACCAACTATGTTCAATTCTTAGAAGGCAGCTGAGCCACCCTGTTTTTCCTTTCAGTTTCTACACATCCAAAAGCCAGCTCCTGTGTAATAGTTTCACTCCACGGATCAAGCTGGCAGGAAGGAAGGTAGGTATCTTTCTGATTTATCTTGTCAGATAGCTTTTCTCAGCCAAGCATCAGAATCTTTCTAGCAAGTATTCAAACAGCTATAACCAAGTTTCTGTGTTAAGAGACAGTGAAAGCAAAGCTGTAATGATTGTTGTGGGGATTGTGAATGAGGGTCTAGTTTGTAGGTCTTTCCTTTCTAGGATGAAACTAGGTGAGAAATGTTTTAGCCACCATAAAAATTAGTTTCATTCTGTAACGAAGAACTTCATGGAGAGGAAGAAAGGTGTTGACAAAGATGTGTTTTTTACACAGGTCTGTGACCCCTATTGGTATTTAATACTTCTGCAGTGGTCTGGCTGCCTCACTGAGTCAGCAGGATAAACTTTAAGTCTGATGCTTGATCGCACTGGGGGATATTTCCTTAGAACATGCTGACTGTTTCCCTTCTCTCTGTCTTTTGTCTTGCTCTCTCTTTTTCTTTTTTTCTTTTTTGTTTTTTTTTGTCACTTCACACTTCCTTTGTTGGACCTTCCAGCCACTGACTGAGAAAGCAAAAAATAACCGAGATGCCTGTAAGTAATTCTGTTCTGGAATGATCTATCCCACTGACTCCCAAACTAACAAACAGCTGTAGTAAGACAGTAAAAACATTACCGATGAGTTGTGGGAAGGGACAAAACCATTAAAAGCACATAGTCATTATCCGGGATGTTAATGTGCATATGTCAGTTGCCACCTTGGCAAATAACTAATACGGATGGGTGAGCTTCTGCCCTGGCTGCTTGTCACCTGGCTAGAGGAATAGATGGTATCTGGCTGGTGTGCTAGCGGTACTGTTTGTGGGAGTAGGACAGGAGGGCATTCACTGGCTTGGGATGTTGTCAGTGCTATGGCCACAGAATTACAGTGGGAGATGCCTGCATTCTTCTAATACCACCTCGTTTCAGGAAGGTGTATGTTCTGTAAGTGAGTCTGTCCATTCTTTCAAAGGTGCTTTAAAATGTGCAGTTCCCTCATGAGGGAACTCGAGGCACCTGTTTATACAAGGATTGATTTGTTGATTATTAATTTAATGTCTTGGGTATATGGGGGACAGATATTGGGGCCTCAGCAACCCTGATTCAGAGGCACCAACTTTGATAATTGAGCTGCTCCAGCTGTTCTGCTCATGAGACTTTTATGTGTGATTTCTTTTGGAATAGACACTTTTCTTAGCAGTGAGAGTTGGATACTTCTAACTTGCAGATCTCAGACATTCTTGAAAGAGGTTCCAGTGCTATATGACTTTTATTTCAGCATTAGGGGCTCCAAAAGATGCTGAGAATGCCCTGCCTATCCAGGTAGATTATGATGGCTATGATGCCCAGGTGTTCAGACTGCCAGGCCCATCCAGAGCCCAGCGCTGTACTACTTTCAGGTAAGAGGCTTGTGAGTGTACCAGTTCTAGAGAAGCCATGTTATGGTTGATGCGTAAAATGCTTTGAGAAATACAAGGAGAACTAAGCTTCACGTGCTTACAGTTGAACAAAAAGCTTTATCTGTAGCTAGTATTTATGGCTGGTTATCTGGTATTTTACTTCTAAGGTGGCGTGTGGCATCTAGGAAAAGGCATAAGTATACTTTTTCCTTACATCTTTAATTTCATCTGAAGTAGAATGAAGCTAGTCTTCCTTGCTAAGTTCGTAGCAGATTTTGCAAGCTGGATAAGAAAGTACTTGCACAATAGACTTGCACAGAGTTGTAGAAATAGCATTAGGTTGATGTACTGCTTAGTAACTGGTGCTGAACAGAGTGGTGGGGAATCTTCCCTGAAAATGATGCCTTTCTGAATGAGAGAAGAAACAGAGAAGCTGAGTGCAGGTTCTCAAATATTCCATGGTCTTTCATCTGAGAAGAAAGGCTAATTATTCTCTGGTCCTGGCCAAATTCATTGAACAACCTATAAATTTTAGTGCTTTTTCAGGAATATGGAATTGATGAATTTCTTTTGAAGTATTTTTTTGCTTTCCTCCTTTCAGTAGTATTGTCTAAATCTGAGGAAGCTGTGCATGTAGACTTACTTTTTAATATGAGCAGCTTGTAGAAATCCATGCTGGAAGATGCCAGTACGATTTAATGTAGTTAATAATTCCAAGTCGTTTCCCTATAGCTATGTGTTCCTAGCACTGTAGGCTTAGGTCTATTATCTTCTACATCACATCGATATTACCAGCTTGGTGTGGTGTCTGTAGAATTGCATAGTCAAGCATGCTCTTTTCACAGCTGTTGTGCTGGAAGCATTTTAATGTTCTGTTTTTCTATTATATGATGCACAAAAGTTATATAGTACCCACATAGTCAAAAAAATAGTGATAGCTTCCTTGTAGTCCTCTTCTTGAGTTCACCTATTGAGTATTGAGTCTCTTACATGACTTGGGCCTGTTCAAGCCCCTTGATAACCCAGGAATTAATCTCTTCTTCATATCACTGGACATATCTGTTTATTTTCAGCAGGTCTGTGAGGGAGAGAGAAAGTCGTACCAGAAAGAGCTCTAGTTCCTATGACGTCTCATGCAGCCCTTCTCTGCAGAGCCGTACGCTGCCCCCAGAGGAGGTGAGGAGCCAGGCTTCTGATGACAGCTCACTGGGCAAGATGTCCAACATCCTGATGATCCCACGGCCTCATCTGCACCAGTGTGAAGTCAGCAGCTCTTTGGGCTATACCAGCACCAGAGGTCAGCCTAAGGCAGATGGGAAAGTACCTTAGGTGGTGAGAGGGGAAAGAGAAGTTGGAAGTTTGTGTTGGCCACTGCCAGGCCAGCACAGGGGAGATGGTGCTTATATTAGCATGCATGGTACACCTTTTCCGCAGCTTCAGCTACAGCCGGGTGTGTGTTCTCCCTTTGTTATCCTTGTCTAATTCCATTGCTTTTTTTTATTGGCTTGTCCTAAATAGAAGTGTCCTGACACTGATTTGCTCTTTTCCCTTGTCTATTGCCTTCTTTAATATTTGACTATTCTCCTGTGCCTGCCTGCAAATGTGGACATATACAAGTGACTTTTTATTATCCAGGTCACCTATAATCTGTCAAATGAGAATTGGCCTTAGTAACGAGCCCTGGGGGACCCTGCTTATAACTTCTCTCTATAGGGATTTGTTGTCATTAAGAGTCACTTTCTCGATCCTTCCTTTTGACAATGTACTGCTGAGCTATCTTGGTGTGTTAGCAGTGCTGGCAGTCTCCTTTCTTTCCTTCCAGTTTAATTTTGTTCTCAGACAGTAAGTGGTATCTTCTACAGACCCAACTCATTTCTAGGTAAATTGTATTCCTCCTGCAATTGCTTGATCTTCTGTAAAATTCTGTCCCTGAAGGCTCTTTATGGGGTTTTTATGTCATGCTGTATGACACCTGATACCATATTCATCCTGTTACAGGAACTGGATTTACTGGTGTGGAACTGCTATCACACAGCGTACTTCACATTACATTTACCTTTCATGTTTTCCCCTGCTGTCAGTTAATATACGCTATTTTTTTGTATTTCTGTTACTCCTTTAGTTTGAAGGATAGCCTTGTGACCCAGCTGAAGGTGTGCAACTGGATGGGGATGTGTGTGGAATAGGACTGGTGGGGAGGGAAGAGTCAGAATAACTGAGGGTTTTCACATGTTCTAGTTGGCAGTATAGAGTGGTAAATGAGACCCTTCTCTTTGGGATTTCTGTTTATTGAACAGAGTAATTGCTACTTAGTCATCTGGTTTATTTCTCTCTCCTATTTCTAAATGACTGCACTTCTTTTCTACATTGAATAGTAGTGACTAACTGCTAGCTTGCTGAGATTGTGTCCCATGTCTTCTGGAAGTAATCCCTTATTTCAGTGGTCAAATCTGAATGTTACAAAAAAGACATATGTTGCTCAGTTGTAGCTTCTAGCTATGTTTTTGCCTGTACATCTCCCAATGTATGAAACTCATCCTGAAGTTTCTGGTGTGTCAGTCTTTTGATTTCTCACGAATTCTCAAAGCTCTGAGTAATTCTTCATAGTTGACTTAGCAAGTGGTTTCTTTATGGCTTCATTTAGTATAAAGTGACACAGTATACAGCAGTGCTGTAATGGCAGATGAAATAATACTCTCTCTTGTCTGGATTCTTGTTTATGTTGTAACTTGTTTTCAGCTTCTCTCCCTGCCTACTCCTCAGCTCTCCTTATTCCCACTTACCTTGGGGAATTGTTATATCCCTAAGCAATTAATTCTCTTTTGCTTGGCTTCTGCGTGATCTCATGCTGACTTTAAGTTGTGTTTTCTAGATGTCCTTGAGAACATGCTGGAGTCTCAGCAACGTGACTCCAGTGCCCCTGGGAGGTTCCATGTTGGCAGTGCAGAATCCATGCTGCACATTCGGCCTGGGGGATATACACCCCAGCGAGCACTGATAAACCCATTTGCCCCGTCTCGCATGCCCATGAAACTTACATCTAACAGGAGGCGCTGGATGCACACTTTTCCTGTGGGTAAGTCTGTTTCATACCATATTAGATCGGTGTTACTTTTTCCTTGTCCAAGCATTAACACAAGAGAACCAACGTGAACTCTTGTGTCTTGAAGTACTCTGCGCTGTAACAGAGACTGAACAAAGTGTATAGGCTTGATAAATCAGAGATCCTTTTTTTTGAAAATATTACCATCTGTTGGCAAACTTGCAGCATCAGGTATTGTGGAACAATCTTACAGTAGATGGAGGCTGTTGAAGTGAATTGTAACACTAATTTGGGTTGACTTTCAGTGCTGAATTGTTCTCATATTTGTTTAGCGCCTTGTAAGTAGGCCCTCCAAAATGTTTAGAAGAATGTTCTGCTTCGCTGGCTTCAGAGAAGATGCCAGGGGTTCAAGTCTTTGGAGAGTTCATAAAGATGCTTTCTTAATTTCCATTAGTTAGCATTGCATATTTGTTGACAAAAGGAGGGTACAAGCAACTGAGGAATCAATTCAGATGTGGTGATTAATGATCAAACTGTAACTGTGTAGGTCCATCAGGAGAAGCTATCCAGATCCATCATCAAACCCGTCAGAATATGGCAGAAATGCAGGGCAATGGGCAGCAGGATTTGACGCATTCCTCTGCTGAGCTGCTGGAACTGGCTTACCACGAGGCAACTGGCAGGTGAGGTCCTTAGGATGAATCTGTGTAGACTTTGCATGAACATCCCTTTTCCTTAAAATTTTATATATGTTACAGTAAGGCAGCTACAGGTTGTGATCTTTAAGTTTAATAATACACTGTATCAGTGCCACATATGCAATATATACTTTTATTTTGAGATATAAAGCTCTTTCGGCAAGGCTGGAGATGGTTTACCTCCCCTAATTTGGTGAAGATGGTTGTTTATCACATAGGGCTTGCAGTGCGCATGCAATACAATGCATCATTCTTGGAATTGTTCAAAATTGCCTTACAAAAGCCTGTGTCTTTAAATCTTGACTTATTATCCCAATAGCTGTGACTGTCATCCTGGAATAGAAAATTTTTTAGCACAGGGCATAGCTTTGCCTCACAGTAACTGTTGAGCAATTTCAGTGCTATCCATTCAGTCCTGTCTTCCCCGTGCTGATAAGAAATACAGCAATCACAAACATCAGGGATGGATTGCAAATGAAAGTACCTGTGTTCGTAAACTATTTTTCTTTTGAAAAACAGGCTTTGGTCAGTGTTGGGAGCTTACATTGATTGTTGGCTCCAAGTAGAGAAAAAGATCCCAGTGTTACTGGATGTGGCATAATTGTGGGGAGGCTGTTTTTACAGTGAGAGAAATTAGATCATTCACTTCACCTAGGCCATTTTTCAAGCTGCACAATTGTTCTCCAATCTCCAGATAGTCCTACCTTATCAGGTTTTTATGTGATTATTCTTTTATTGACAACATTTTGTCTGTGTTTTTCACTCATTATTAAATGTTGTTTACCAAAACCATTTTGTAGCTTAGGCAACTTTAGAATTCCCAATGAGTTTGTTTCTTTCATCATTAACTTTGGTATCTTTCCAGCTATGTGTTTCCTTCCTCTGGTATGCTTATAGAAATTCATGTTACATACTGTTTCTGGATGTCCAGGGTGAGTGAGTACACTGCTGGTATCCTCTGCCTTTTTAATTTTCATGGTTTTTTCCTGCTATCTTCAAGAATTCCTTCAGGGGATTGCACTGCCTAATTAGTCTTTCATGTTGGTTTTTTTTTTCTCTTTTATAGGGAAATTGTTGTCCTGTTTTATACTTTGTATTGTCCTTTAGAATACTCTAATCTCTTTCTGTGTTGCATAATTTTAATATTACATCATCCTCACCAACTTTGTTCCCTAGTTCTACTTTAAAAAAAAAAAAAAAGATTGCCTTTTTATTACTTCATAAGTACATCCAAGTGTGGTAAAGTATCTTGTCATTAACGCCAATCACTTGTGTCATTCTTGATAATTCTTTTTCTGGATCCCTTTGTCATCTCTGTGGATGATGTAGTCATCCAAAGCAATTTGCTCAGTCTGGAATATTGGTTTTGTAGACCATGAAATCAGCTCTGTAAATAACTAGCTAAGTTTTATTTCTCTCCTGGGAGGTATGCGAGTAGCTGGTTGTCCACTGTCCTGCAAAGACAGTGCATTGGTTATTGCTAGAGGCAAAGACCAAACACGTATGGGCAGATATGGAATATTGTTGTGGCCTTCTCTGTGCTGCTTTTGTGCCTGTTACCATCTCTGCAAACATCATTAAGAACATGGTTTCACCACTGGCTCAGCTGAGATGGCAGGCTGATTACTTGTTATTTGTTATATCAGCCCTTGTTAAAAGCAAGGAGTGGCATGAGCAAGGAAAGTTTGTATAATACAGGTTACTTTGTTTTTCTCTAGGCATATCAGCTCTCGGCATCCAGGTGACAGTGCCTCTTTCCTGAGCTTCAGCGGAACAGAAGAGTACTCTAATGGTCTGGCTGGCAGCAATGGTGCAGGTAACAAAGCAATGATAGAGCATGGAGTTGGGAGAGAAGGCCCTTCCTTATTAGCAGTGACAAAGTAGTAGGGCCAGAAGTCATGGAAGGTGGGGAGACCAGGCATTACAAAGTAGAAAGAATCAATAATGGAAAAACAGTTTTCAACTTTGAGTGATCTGTTAATGCTCTTACTTGGACTTTTTGGTGTGTGGTAGCTTTTGAGTTGGGTTGTTGTTTTTTGGGTTCTTTTTTTTTGTTTAATGTGTTTCTACTTCTCTAGGTATGTCTTATAAACTTTACTATAGTAAGATGCTCATTGTTTACATATGATAAGCTCTCAGGCAGTTGCTTAGTTCCTTAATAACAAAGCACTGACATCCAGACACAAAAAAATAACTAAATATGCACTGGTATTGTTCAGAACTTCTTTTTCTGGGTGGGGTTGCCTTAAGGTGTCACCCTTTGGTTTAAGAAACTTGTTTGAATATATATATTACATATACAAGCTGATGAAAAGAATAAAGTTTGGTCCTATCTAGGTTTTGAGAGAAGCTGAAAAAAGCACGTTTATTTTGTGTGGTAAGTTCTGGGATTCAGTGTTTTCTAGCATTTCTTGTCATTATCTACAAAAGCACTTTCTCTAGATTTTAGACTTTTTGAAAATGGCGCTGCTTATACTAAATGTTATTCACATAGCCTGAAATATTTCATCACGTTTTTGAGAGAAGGCACATGTCTGTACTTTCAGTTGAAGATTAGCACTGTCTTTCTTACCTTACCTAGACCCCTGAATTAGTGGAAATTCTCAACATTTCTTTTGAATCCTGTAAGTGGAACAATATGCCACACTAAGCATTCTGTTGTGTTGTCTGGTTTTTTGTAACCTACTTCCTGATTTTACGGACATGCTTTTTAGATAGGCACATGGAAAAAAATTCTATCTTTTGAACTATAGCATTCAAGAATTCTGTTCTTTTTTTCAAAACCAATTCAAAGATTATTTAAAAAAAAATAAATTCACCCTTCTGAATTACATTTGGATGAAAACAATTATGTTTTCCCCTATGCTCATACCTTGAAGAGCCATAAAGAAGTTAACAGACTTAATTTTCTTGTGTTCACATAGTCTCATTAAAAGTGATTTTGTTCTGTTGTTTCCTTCTGTGAATTTAATCTGAATACATTTCATTTTCTTGCTTTACTTTTTTTTTTTTCCCTGCCTTCCAGATAAGCTGTTTGTTCTTCCAATTGCTAAATTGCATTTCAGCTGTTGGATGCAATTTGCACAATGTAGATGCAGAGCATATCCTGGCAATAAATGTGCTTGCATTTTATAGAAGTCTTTTGTGTCTGTAGATTGGATATAAATCATGTATGTGGTGGAAGTTAATCTGTGTCTGTCTGTGTGACAGTCGTTATGAGCACCTTCCCTGAAGAAATGCCCTCAGCCATCTGTAGCTACCACACTGTGACTCAGTGATTTGACTTATGTTTCCTCCCTTATGGTTTGAGTCACCTATGAAATGAAACAGTTTGGGTTTTTTGTTGTTTTTTTTTTAAAATTTCCAAAAAAATGATTTTTTCAGTTCGTCTGGGTCTCCTCTGCTGCCCACAGCATGTTTTGCTGCAACATGGGCTTCGCAGTGAAAAATCACCCCATCTATTTACACTGACATTCAGTATGTTGTCTCTATTGTCCAGCAGATGGTAGATGATAGTTCAGAGCAAATAAATCTCGTTGCAATTCCCTAACTAGATGGCAGATGGCATCAGTGGAGCTGGTGAAAGATGAACGCCAATTTGAGCCAGCTCCTCTGCTGTTCTACTGGCATCATCATGGAAGCAGAAAACCCTCCTTTCTGTTAGTAATGCTATTTAGAGTAACATCTATGATGTTGATATCAATTTCCTGGATAAATCTACATAAACTAGTTTTATAAAAGTGGCTTCTTTTAAATATTTGGAGGCTTCCTGAAATTTGTATTTTGATAAATGCATTTTAAGCTAGCAATTTTTCTTGTCTCCTTAGCTGCTTGTTTCCTCTTATGTGCCACAACAGCTGTTTATACAGCTACATGGTGAACCAGCTCAGGGAACTGATCCAAATGAAGAGTAACTGGGTTTTTTTCTTTGCTGTATGGATTGTTTCACCGTAGCTACATAAATATTGATGCAAATACAGCAGACAAATGTGAAATGGGGAGTAGGAAGAACTGGTCAAGGGGTACCATAGCATCATGTTGGCTTGGTGTTTACTGAGCTGTAGTTTTAGTATCTGTTTTCCAGGTTAGTGGGCTGCTTACAATGAATCCATTTGACAGTGAGAAAAATCATAGTGTTTTAAGTCCTAATCAAAACTTGAACATAAATTTTCATTAGTCTCAAGTCCCTTATTAGTCTTAGTTTAGTATAAACTGAATTTTGCTCAAAAACTGAGCATCTTTTCGATAGCTATCATTTTGTCTCCCTTCACAATGAATAAAAACTTCCTTACTATTCTTTTAGTGAAGTGTGAACCAAGGTATGTCTTGCAGGTTGAAACATAATGGAAGTTGCTGCCTTTTCAGAACATGGTAGTTTTAAACAGTCTGTAGTTAATATATTGGACCTATTTAGGGGAACTGAAGGCTTAATTAATGTTTTTCAAATTTTCAGCCTGGCAAGGGATAAAGAGGTAGTTTGTATTTGCTGAGTCAAGAAGATCAGCTGTTTGTTTTGTTGCCTCCCCACCCCCTGGCAGAGAGCTGAAATGTGTACTGGTAGTTTATGCCTAAAAATGTTGGAATTGGAGTAAATCTGTGTTGTGATTTTTCATAAATCACTTAGACTCTTTAGAGTCTTAGATAATTAGAATCTTATGCATGGGTTCTCTTCTACCACTGAGTCAGTCTGCTACAATTTTCTTTCTTGCTGCTCCTGTGTATTATGAAATTCCTTCCTCTTAACTTATCCTGTGTTCATAAAATCAGAAAACCAATAAAAAAGATCCTGGTTTTGAGTACTGGATGTATTTAAAAGTACTTAGCTGCTGAGACCTTGAGATTAGCAAGCTAAATTATTACAGGTGACTCTTCTTTTTTTATTATTTGCTTTTTTATGGTATCTACTTTTCAAGATGTGTTTCACCATTTCGGGGAGGTTGTTTTTGCTTGTTTTTTAGCTACTGAACACTTCTAATGAGATACTCAAATTTCATCCAAGATGTCTTTTTTTACTCATTAGTTGGCTTTTTGTATTTTTCTGCTGTGCAGAACCCTGAGTTCTTTCTAAGGAGAAAAATGCCATATTCTTAAAACATTTGCATGCTTTTGATTTATTTTTATTTGAAATGAAAGTGAAGTGCACAATTGCTTAAAATAAAATACATATTTCTTTCTTGTAGGGATGAATCTCAAAACTCAGAACAAGGATTCCTTGGAAGATGCTGTCTCTAACTCTCCGGATCCAAGTAAGCAGGAGAAACGTTTGGAAAAGGGTTTGCATAGGTGGGAAGATAGGGAGGGAAAGGGCATGTACATATATAGAGGCATCAGGAGGTGGTAGGCGAGAAACTGAGGAGCCTACTTGGCTTTTGGCAGTATTTTATTTTGCCCTGCAGTAATTTGCAGGTTTTCCCTGTACTGTGTGTCTCACTGTGATTGCAGTTCTATATCTCTTAAGACTATATGAAACTGGTTGTTGTATTACATCTGAAATTCTTTCCTTACCAGACACTATTATGCAAAAAGCTAAAGCTGCTGAACTCTTATCTGCCTCTCAATAGGAAAAATTTGCTTGGCACTGGCTAACTGAAACAGAAGTAGTACAGTCAGTTTCTGAATTTGTTACCATTTACTGAGAAATATCTGTCTTCATCTAATACAGAAATAAGTGTGTGACTGCTTAAGAAAACTTTTTTTTTTTTCTTATAGCGGTCTGTCCTGTATTACATTCCTGTGCAGTGTTCCTGCCATTAATGTTAACATTTTTATAGTAAAATAACTTTCTGTCTGTAATATCTCTATGGCAAGATGTTAAGAATTAGTAGTTGGCCAAGTGCCTTGATATAGGTCATTTGAGGCAGGTTAGAATGTAGTGCAGCAGTGAATTGATGATTTGATATAATTTAGTTAGCTTTTGCTTTTTAATGTCTAGTTTTAGATCTCTAATCTCAAAACTGCAACATAACTCTAGGAAAGGGTGTGGGGAAGGATTGCTTTTCGAGTCACTATTTTTCTGGTCTTCCCACTCCTGTGGATCTGTCTTCTGTTTTTGAAACTACAGAAATACTCCCTTTTCTGCTGTTGTACTATTCCAGAAAGAGGCTGGTCTGTCATTCTTTCTCTCCTCATCCCTAGCTCTTTCTGCAGTTGTCTAGGATGCAAAGCTGGTCTTGTTTAGACTTGGAATGTTGATCTGTTTTATTAATAATGAGTAACTGCACCTGACTCGCTGTAATTTTGCAAGAGTGGTGGCTATGTCAGCTCTAGCTTTCAATCAAGAGAAAATTAAATGTATTAACTTTGAATGCCATTTGCATGATGGGATTGAATTAGCATGTGCACTGCATTGTTTAACAAACTCTGTCTCTTTCTCTCCCTCCCTTCTTCCCGTCCTACTTTCCTTTTCCCTTCCCATCCCACCCCCTTTTTTGTCCCTGTTGACTTTATGCCAACTCTGTTTCTGTCCCTCATTCTTTCTAACTTTCCTCTTCACACATTTCTTTCATCTTCCTCTGCACCCTGTTTTTTCATGGGTGACCATATATACCCCCATTGTCTGCCCCCCCCAATGATACAACGAGGCAGTTCTGACGCTGTCTGCTCCCCCCGTAGTGCCAGGCTTCTGTTGTACAGTTGGAGTGGACTGGAAATCTCTCACTACTCCGGCATGTCTCCCTCTTACTACGGACTACTTCCCTGACCGTCAGAGTCTGCAGAATGATTACACTGAGGGTTGCTATGATCTCCTCCCAGAAGCTGACATTGACAGGTTTGGCCAGCACCTTCTCTGTAAAGTAACTTGTATTGATTCAAAGTGCTTAAGGCGCAGTTGATGGAAGAGGAACACTTTGGAGACTGTACAAGAGAAAGATGAATTGCTAACATTGTTAGCAGCAGAACACTTAGATTTTTCTCTTTTCAGTGGTAACTTTGCACCTTTTCTGATGTTACCATCTGACAGTATCGTGTTCTGCAGATTTTATGTTAGAAATTGTTTGCGTACAAAACTTTACATCTCTTGTTCTGTTGTGTTTCAATCAAAAAAATCAACCTCAAGCTATTATTTTTGTTAATCTATTTTCTAGAAAGTATTTTTGAAACAGTAAATGAGCAAATGCATGTGTATACACAGTCATTAAGATGCTTATCCTCGCTTTCAGGGATTTTAGTTTAAAGAATCTTGGTGGAAAATAGTGTTAGTGGGATAAGTAGAACTTCTCGGCTTGTCTTGGAGGTCTCTGGTAACTGTTCCTTAATAGGGTTGGTTTGGTTTTTTTCTGAAGCTGTGTCATCTTCTTAAACACTTTTCAAACTTGCCACAACTTGTAAGACATCAGAAGGACCTGTTCATGTTGCTGCCTTATGGGAACAAAACAAAAATATTAGTCAGAGTGATTGAAATGCATAGGAAATAGCAGGATTAATGAAGAAATGTCAAATGTCCGTTTATAGCAGGAAGGTGAAGTTCAGAGCAGAAGTAGTTGTAATAAGATGCCATAGTGATGTGTCTTTTAATCTCTGTGTGCTCTAGACTTCCTGCTGTGGGAGAGGGTGGAGCATTGCCTGCACACTTGCAATTCTGAGCTCTGCTGAATGTTTACAAACTGCACAGAGATTCTCTGCAAAATGCTGTAAAAGTGATCATTGGTGAATTTATTGGAAGTTTAACAACTGTTGTAAGCAAATTTGTTACTAGTTGCAAAACTGCTTTCAAAGGCATTAATAAGTATTGCCAGACAGCTAATTACCACCTGTTTAAAATAGAAAGGTACCCATTTTTCTCTCCTGTTCCTGCAGGTTGGTTTTCGCAGGCAGAGGGCTCCACTTGCACAGAGCCCAGTGCAGGCATAAATCCTCAATTGGGAAGTGCAGAGCTAAGAATAGGTGTGTAGTCAGCTTCCTTATTCTAGTCTGCTTAACCTTTGTGTTCAGGAGAGATGAGGAAGGAGTGCAGATGACAGCCCAACAGGTGTTTGAGGAGTTTATTTGTCAGCGTCTCATGCAAGGCTATCAAATTATTGTGCAATCCAAACCACAGAAACCAGCCACAACTGTGCCACCCCCGCTCAGCAGCAGTCCCCTTTACAGTCGAGGTGAGTGACTTTGTATTGACAATTCAGTCTTTTGTCTTTCTCTCCTTCTGCCAGTCCCAGTAACCTCTATGAATTGGGCATAGTTGCTGATTGAAGCCTTCTGTTCTTTTTTTCTTTCTTTTTTTTTTTTTTTTTTGGTGGTTTTGTTGTTGTTACATGAAAATCTTTGCTGGGGGAGAGCCTGATCTGGGGCAGCACAAACAACTCAGCTGCACCATGAAGGGACAGGTGCAGGACTTTTGAACTGTAATAAGAAACTGGCCTCATTCATGATGGTGAACCCAAATGAAACATGGCTTGAGTGCCGTTTGGTTGAATACATCTTAAACACAATTCATATGGTGACTGCAGAAGACAGACACAAAGCTACCAACTAGAAGCAGTTTCCCAACTCTAAAATAGCTGTGAAGGTTCCATGTAGACAGGTAAAGCTTCATTGTCCTGAAACCATGAGTCAGCTAAACCTCGTTGAACCCCAGAGGACTGGAGTGGGTTAAGAGGGTATCATATTCCTTTGAGAGAATCTGACTTACTCTTTGACTTCTGCCTTTTTTTCTGGATATTCTCTAGACAAGTCAGCATGATACAGTGTTCATAGAGCAGGGAATATACATGAATAGGATATGGTTGTTATTCACTGGTTTGGGAACAGGCAGCAAGGCTCCTTTGGTAAAGTGCCGAGCTTAAGTGGTTAGTTCCAGGAATGAAGCACAGAGAGGAAGCGAAGGTGGAGCCCAGCTTTACCATCATACCCACCAGTTTCTCAGCACTTCATATTGTCTGTTCTCTGGTTGTCCTGACTAGAGAAGGTCTATATTTGTCATGTATGAATTGTGAATGTCCCCCTTCTTCAGTTGTGATACTAGGAAATCTTAACTGTAAGAACAAAAGGCTCATTGTGCATATGTTCCTTAAAAAGGTGGCCTGAAAGATGGCTTTTTGTTTGTCTTGAGTTCAGAAGCCCAATTCTAGAGTCTCTTTCTATAGGTACAGTTTGTTGACAAAGGTCTGGCTATTGCAGTAAGCTGAAAGGGGGTGTGTTTTGCTTTTTACAATTAGGTCTTGTATCAAGAAATCGACCTGAGGAAGAAGATCAGTACTGGCTGAGTATGGGCCGTACTTTCCACAAAGTAACACTAAAAGACAAAATAATTACTGTGACTCGATACCTGCCAAAGTGAGTATCTCTCTGAGCTGTTTGCTATCAATGTTCAGATGAACATGCTTTTCCAGCTGTCTGTACTTGCTTGAAAGAACTTGCTTGTAGAACCTTCTTTCTCTTTAGGAGTCGAAAGAGAAGCACTGCTATTGATGATGCTGAGATTAATGTTTGCGTCTTCTCTTTTAGGTATCCATACGAATCTGCTCAGATAAACTACACTTACAGCTTGTGCCCGTCACACTCTGACTCTGAATTTGTCTCTTGCTGGGTAGAATTTTCCCATGAGAGACTAGAAGAGTACAAGTGGAATTACTTGGATCAGTATATCTGCTCTGCTGGTTCTGAGGATTTCAGGTGAGATCTCCTTTTCCATCCAGACTGTTCTGTGTCCTAATTGCCTCTTTTCCTTTTTGACCTAAAATTTCTTCAACAAGTTCAACCCACAAATGCTCAATACTCCAGGGAGAGTAACTGGCCTGCTTTCACTTGTATGGTGCTAGCAGCTGTTGCCTTGTAGGAATCTTACTCTGTTGCTGTTGCATTATCTGATCTTTGATACAAAGTCTTGATCGCAAAATTCAGCATAAACTATTTTTTTTCCTCTGCTACAAATGCAAAGAAATATGATGGCATTTTGTACCACACAGATGCTTTTCTTGGCTTCTTACTCATTTCTGGATCTGACTCAAAACTTCCATTTAGTTCGAATCTGTTGAAGGCTTGCTTGAGTCCTAGGCTTAGCTTGACTGTAGTCCTACTCCTAAGCTATGCAGAGCAGGGTTTCTTATTAGCAATGTGGAATATCTCCACTAGTATCAATATGCTTTTTGATATCTTCTCTCAACAAAACCTTTGTTTCTTTTCATGTCTTAATCAAAAAGGTACTAATGTGTACCTTTAAAATTCCTGCTTCTTTGCTTATTTTTAGAGAAAAAGCTGTTTTAGCCTATCTTTTACAGAAAAGAAAATATATTTCTATGGTACAATTACTTTGAAGATAGCCTTGTTTTGTCTTTTGCCTGTCAATGTTTTAATACTTCACAGTCATACTCATATTGCTGACCATTTGTTTGCATATCTGCTCTTTCTCATTCAGGGACAGCAGAATGAGATTGTCACTACTCACTGAAATTTACAGCAGATAGATATGTATTTTACTTACTGTAAAATCCTTCATAGGAAACTGTGCTGAACTCTGTCCTGTCTTCCATGTTCCTTCAGCCTTATTGAGTCACTGAAATTTTGGAGGACCCGCTTTCTGCTTCTGCCTGCCTGCATCAGTGCCACAAAGCGCATTATGGAAGGAGAAGTGCACTGCGATGTGTACGGTGACAAGCCCCGTTCTGATGAGGAGGAGTGGCAGCTCCTAGATGGATTCATTCGCTTTGTGGAGGGTTTGAACCGCATTCGTCGACGCCATCGATCTGATCGAATGATTCGAGTGAGTCAGCTTTTAGTTGGGTGAGAAGCTGAGTTTGAGTTTTATCCGAACCATCTAATGAAGCATTAGCAGAGAGACCCTGAGACAATCCCAAGCAAGTTGGAGGGTATATGTGTATATGTGTGGGTAATCCACGCATAAAGCATAGTGCTGACTCATGTACTATTTCAGATTTCAAATAGTATGGCCTTGCTAACACCTTGCTATTCTTGAACTAATTACATTTACCTGGAATGTGTATCCCATGCTGCTGTGGCTGGAACCAGAATCAGAACAGTTAGCTCACTCAATGAGAAGCCAAGCTCTTCTGCATAGCAAAGCCATGCCTTAGTCTGTTGGTGCTCTATTTTTTCCTCAGCTGATGTTCTCTTACCATAAGGCTGATGCCACTTCTTCGCAAATGTGCATTGCTTTGTGCTGTAGGTGTGGTTAGCCTGGACATGTTATTGCACCTTATGATGCAGATAATTGATAAAAAGGGATCTGTGAGGTAGTTAAGCTGGTAACTTCTAGCTGGGTTGGCTGTGTGCTGCAGACGTAGGAAATGGATTGTGAAAAGAGAACCATATGGGTGAATTCCTGGTGAACAGTAGTTTCAAGAGGGTGATGAGAAACTGGTCAGTGTGTATCAAATTCTCTTCCAATTCACACGCTGAATGGCGTAATCTATTTCAGAGCAAATCCACCTTTTCCAAAATAACATCCATTTTATTTTGAGAATAGCATCCACACAAGACACTAGGCTGTTCCATTTCTTGTATACCTGTGGTTTAACTCCCTTTTTAAAGTGTACCTATTAAAGATCTGCTGACGTGAGGTGTTGTGTTCTTGCTTACTAGTTAAGCCTAGCTTGACTGAAGTCTGTGCTTTCATTTTTTCTTTGTTAGAAAGGGTCTGCCATGAAAGGCTTGCAGATTGCTGGTCCAATTCCCACCCACTCTCTGGAGCAGTCTGGGCCTCCCATTGGGAAGAAAGGAACCTCAGCACTCTCAGCTCTGCTGCAGATGGAAGCCAGTCAGAAGTGAGTCTCTACAACTAGGCTGTGTGAAGACCACTAGAACATCCTTCCTGTGTATTCCACCTGGGCTGGCTAAAGCAGATTTAGGGAACTTTGCCTCAAAAAGGGATGTGGGATCCTGCTTCTTTAGTATCCTTGTGGCAGGCAGGGCTGGGGAAATACTGTTTTTTTCCGGTGACTTCCTTGTGTTATGTTTCCATTAATAGAATGAATATCAAAGACTAGAAAGGAACATGGAGACTAGAGAAGTGAATGTCCAGTAATTTAGAAGGAGCATCTTTTAAAGTAGCATTTCAGTCCATTACACATCAGATTTGTCATCTATTTGTGATTTGCCAGTACGGTTTTATCCACATAAGAAGAGCTTAGCTGGGACATAAGTGTACACAAATACATGACACCAGTTGAGTGGTCTCAGTGTAAACACTGGGTAACAAATAGAGCCTAAAGAAAATAGCTTGTTTACACTGATAACATCTGTTAAAATACCTGTGAAACTTCTGAGGTTCTTTCTCAGTATTGATCTAGAATGGTTCAAAGAAACTCAGAGTACTAATACCAGATATGCTGTAAACACAATTTAAAACATTGTTGCTGTTAAATACATAAGAGACTTTAATATTTTTTTAATGATAAGGTAGTATTACACATGCATAATAAAACTGAGTAAGTTCAAGTGTCCATGTTGTTTATGTGGGGTAAAAAGCACTTACAGAACTTTGGATTGACTCTGTGCTTCAGACTGTGGGAAAGCAAATGCCTGAAAATGCAGTAGTACCTCTCTTCAACAGTTGCCTTCAGGTGGAAGTTGACACAGAGTATGTTTGAACAAACTCTGCATTCCTTCCTTTTGTTTTAGGACACTGGGGGAGCAGCAAGCAGCAATGCTTTCTGGGAAGAGCTCTGGGCAGCCTTCGGAGAGTGGGAGCATTGCTATCACACCTACCTATATGGACAGCCCTCGTAAGGTAAAGACTTTCTGGTCTGTCTTTAGCTACCATTTTTACATAAGAATTTCTCAAATAATAGAAGGTTATTTCTCTAAGCACATGGCTACGTCATACTACATCTTACTCTCTAATCCAGCAAGGACTGGTCCTGGACCGGGGATGCTCTTAAGGCTTTGTGCGTAAGGGCGTAAGAAGAGGTTGGGGCACAGCCATCCGTCAATTCTTTAATACTATGACAATGAGATAGAATCCCTGGGATGCTATCTCATTGTGTTTTGCTAATTTAAGTGGTATTTGTTAATTAGTCCATTTCTTTTTCCGGTAGCACATTTCATTTCAGTCAGGGTTTGATTTTTAGATTTAGTAGTACAGCGCTGTCTGCATCTGTATGAACGCTGTCTTTAAGAGCAAAATCAAGCTCTAGACCGTGACTGTGTGAGGCTTCAGTGGAATTTTAACAGCAGGAACTCCAGTCACTTGCATCTGCTTCGAGGAGAGGATGTGTTCCTGAGTAGTGATTTAGATGTCATGCCTTCACTGGCTGGACTCCAGGCTGGAGAAAACTGTCTTCCTGGAGCTCTCTTCAGACACTTAAAGAAAAGACTGTGCTATCTCTCAGCCTTCCTGTCAACTGTCCTGTGAGTGCCAGGAGGGCAGAAACTCCACCTCCAAGTCCAACCAGAAGTACTTGAATATTTTTCTGTATTCTGGCATGAAGGTCTTTCAGCAAAAGTAACAAGGAACTGAACGAAGATACTATCCTCAAGTGTGACCTGTCTTTGGGTTCAACAGTTGAAGTATTGCAAAGAAAAAGTTCTCAGATTCCCCACTATCAATTTAACCATCGCTTTCAGTGGTTTTTTCTTAGCATCTAGTGTTTTGACATCCACCCTTTTCTGCCACCACCAGGGAGGGACAAGTGTTGTGTTACTCTGGAGACCTGGATATTGCTAGTTGAAGTGATAGAGTAACTGTAGTCATCTTAGTAATAGACACCTATTTGTAGAATGAGAGTGTTTCCAAAACACAGATGAGATTCTGGAGCAGGTCATGCTAGGCTTGGAAAAAATAGGTGCAGAAATTGACTTGAGACATGTTTGCAAACTTCCAGATCATAATTCAGGCTTTGCATTCTCCTCTTCTACCATTTTGGAAAATTAACTTCATCAAACTTCCCTCTTTAAATACGGAAATTGTAAATATGTCTTTCTACCAGTAAAACCGGTGAAAATTCGA
Source organism: Harpia harpyja (assembly GCF_026419915.1). Taxonomy (NCBI): domain Eukaryota; kingdom Metazoa; phylum Chordata; class Aves; order Accipitriformes; family Accipitridae; genus Harpia; species Harpia harpyja. Next base: position 42,505,526 of record NC_068948.1, on the reverse strand, counting down.
CGTAGGACACAGAACAGAAGCATGTTGTGTCTGGTGGTTCTGTGCGGCAGAGGGAAAAAGGCAAAATGGGCTTCCGTAGCAATAGCACACTGGTGTGTTGGAAACAAAGTAGCAGACTTTGTGCAACCAGCAACTGCAAATAAGTAAATGAGATCTTGTGTAATTTTAAAAGTAACTATATTCAAAAGCCTTTCTGGAGGGCTAACCGGGGAATCTGGAAGAGTGTGTTATCAGTTGAAAGCCTTTCACATTACAGTAGTAAACACTGCTATAAATATTTACACGTAGGGACTGGGAGAGAAGCTATTGGGATCTCCAAATTGATGGTTCACGGTTGTTGGAAAGGTGCCAGTGGACAGGCAGCCTTATCAGGCAGCTTTGTGCTCACTTGGAAACATCAGCAAGTGTGTGCCTTGTTCCCAGGACAACACAACTCCTTTAGGGCTCACCAGCATGGCTATGTCTATTGACTGTCCAGAGCCTTGCAGCCAAAGTACTGACAAATTGTCACAGCTGTGTGCTCTGTCAGCAGTCAAGGGAGCAAGTGCTTTTCTAGGATGCTGTTCAGTGCTGGAGTTATTCCAAAACAAACCTGAGCCACTGGCTCCACCTTTACTCTGTTTCAGAGTAGGACTGACAAGTCACTTCAGCCAGTTACTGGGCAGTACAGTATGATTTTAACAGACTGAGTTAGCTTAATGCGTAATCTGTTTGGGAAGTTTTTACCCTTATGGATACAGGGTGCTTGGCTCTGTTTCTGCACTGCGTAAACTGCCAGCCATATAACCCTGGTGTTGATTCTTTCCAGAAAATGTTTTGTATGTACATACCAGGGTAAGCATCATCTTAATTGCAGGCTAGACAAACTGTTTTGCCTAGGGAACAGAATAAAGAATTGCAAATAGGGAATGAAAATCTAGTTGAGTTCCACTGCATTGTCTTATGTGATAAGAGAATCTTGACACATCTTTGAATAGCAGCCGGGGATAAATTCATCCAGGGATTGCAAGTAGGCGGGGAACATAGCACAGGCAGTATCTGTTTAATTTTGCATCAAGTATTAAACACAATGTTGGAAAGATCTTTGCAATGAATTTTTCTTCCCTTTCCTTTGCACCGTACCAGACCTGCATTTGAGAGGAAGAGTGTGCTTCCTGAAAAGAGCTTCTTTGCCTCTCCTTCTTTATCGTTTGAATGACTGACAGATTAGAAAAAAAAGCTGTTCTCCTTTGGATATTTGTCATTACACACGCAGTTCTACAGGTTTCTGTATCACTATTCAGCTTTGCATTTGGGATGGAAACCCACATACTTTAGAGCTCAAGCCTTACTCCTGTGAAGTGTGGAGGGAAGGCTGTAGTTTCAATTGGCTTCTGATCAGTGTGGTTTTCAAAACTTTGAAAAAGCATCTGTGCTAAGGAAGAGCAATGTCTTGTTACAGAGGGAGAAAGTAAGGGTATGTGTGTGAATAACTCCTGATGCTCTGTGTTCTGCTGCATCAGACGTTCTGGGTCTGTTTGGGATTTGCATTCTCCTCATACTTTCTCTCTGTGGTCATTTCGTATTTGCACAACCTTGTATTTGCTTTTCTTCAACTCCTTGTTCCTGTTGCTGTTGCCATTAATGGGCCTACTTCCTCTGATGCCTTCAGGATGGGGCCTTCTTTATGGATTTTGTTCGCAGCCCACGTACAGCTTCAACCTTCTACTCACAGGTTAGTTTTGAATGGGGTCTTGTCATCTCTGGCTTTTGGACAGAGGTGATGGAGAGCATTTGTTGTCCTGAGCTTGCCACGTGGGGAACCTGTGTTAGTTTCCAGATCTGCTCGTTGAGAGGGAGATGTGCAACATTAGCAGGACAAAATGACTGGTGGTCGTGGATGCGACTATTTCCTTCCACCATTCAATGTTTGTGATGTGCTTTGGATGTTCATGTGCCCTGCCTTACTGTCCTTTGCAGTACTGTCTTGTCAACTACTGAAGCTTCTCTTTTTGTGTTTCAGTAAGTACTTGTTTTCCATCTTCCCTTGCTAAACAAAATGGCAACAGCTTACTCATCTCCTTCTTGGCTAAATTTCTTCTATGGTATTTGACTGACAGGTGGTGGCTCTGGGAGATCCAAGTCAAATTGTGTCCTTGGATTCTTAAACAACTGAGGGCTGAAAATATTGGTGTCATTTTGGTTTAAAAGAGTCATCGTGACAGAACTTGTTTGTACACTTAACACCGGTTAGGAGTTAGCAATAACATGGTGTCCATAGAAAATACTGCTGGTTGAAGTGAGCTTTGAGAAGGGAGAGTGGATTTAGCTGGCTGTGGGGACTGTAGGTTCCACATTGGAGCATCTGCCGTTTTTGGCTGCCCAAAACCAGGCATCTGCCGTTGCAGAGTGAGAGATCTTTGGGATGTGAGAAATGGCATAAATAAAGGACTCTGGTCTGGCTATCAGACCTAAGTCAAACTACCAGCTTTGTGATTTTTAGCTGTGCATGTGCTGTGGCTTCATCGTGGCAGATCAGCCCTCATATTTACACCAGCTTGAGTTACTGAGTTACTCTGCTGTTCGTGTTTCTCTCCCCCACCTATCTAGCTTTTATATAAGATGCCTTTCCTAAACCATACGTGTTAATGACAGATGGCAATTACAGCCTGTACTTTGCTGAATCTTTCAGCATTCATGTTCTTTTTGAAACGATTTTATGTTAATTTTGTGAACTATTCAGTCTACCGTTGGAGTAGTGCAAGTGTTCCTGCGGGAGGAAAGTGTTCTTGTTGTCTTGGCAACATAGGTGTGGGTGGGTGCCAACCAGCCTCCTGATACTACCCTAAGAAAGGAAGGAATATGAGCTGATTTCATGCATTATGAAACTTGAATTCCATGTGATACATTTGCATATTTTTGTCTGAGAGTTAGAGTTGAAATGATTTTTTTCTAACTGCTTACTACTTTTCCGTAGTGATTAAGTTTCCTGTTCTGTCCATTGTATGATTATAATCGCAGTTATTCACTCAAGTTGAAAATGTTAGGTTGGGACTGGTGTTGCTGGTTTGCCAGTAGTTCTCTCAACACAGTTGTTGCTGGGTTGGTGATCCTCATCTTACTGGGGTCTGAATTCTGTGTTTGTCGGTAGTTCTGTAGTGATGACAAAACTAAGACTGTATTTATCCTTTCTGCGTATGCTTGTGCTTGCCTTATAGTACTGCTTGTTGTTAACTAACTTGAGCTTGAGATGATGCAGGGAGGGGAGAAAATGAGAAATGGATTACATCGTAAATTTCATAAAGATGTTGCTGTGTTTACTCCTTACAGGTCTCTATAGATCAATCAGTTCCTGCAACCTCCGATGGCAACACATTGATAACCATGGGGCAGTTACCTGATAGGAGCAACACACAGACCTTGGGAAGTTCCCAGAATGTTGCAGACCAAGGATATATCACAGCTGGTGTTGCAGAGGGCAGGTAAGAAAAGCACAGTAGTGCTATACTGCAGTTCAGTTCAGTTACATTCCCCTTTCTGGTGTCAAGGAATGGGCACTTAAACAGGAACCTGAGAACAAGATGTGCTGTGTCTGTCAGCACTAGAAGGCACTTGTCACAAGACCTTACTGCAGCATTTCCACATGCAGAAAGATTGGTAGTAAAATAAGCCCTGCAACCCAGTTTTCCAGAATTAAATGAACACAAGGCTTGATTTCCCCACCCACAAAAAGAGCTTCATTCTTCAAGAAATGAAGAACAAAGAAATTCCATTTCTGAAATCTGTTAGCAGAAAACCAGGCTTTGAATTGACATCTGTCTTCTGTCTGTTTTAGCAAAGGGGTGGGCCCTGCAGGTCTAGTTAGATTGAGTAGGTTGATGAAATCCAAGAGGTTCTAACCTGGAGGCGAGACACCAGGGAGGAAGCAACATTGAAAATAAACTACATTAGCACCTGCTTCCTGCAGTTGTATATTACAGTAACAAAGAAAAAGCCAACCTCAAAATGTTTGCTCTCAATTGCTCCCGAGTACATCTGTATGTAATACAGTGTGCATTGGTTCAATATAGCAATGACCTGACGACCTCAGGGGGAAATACAGGTCTGATGCTTTTAGTTGTCCTTCTTGAGATGAAAAAGGAAATAAATGTGGCAAAGTCATTGTTGGGAAGAGGAGAGAGCATTTTTCTTAAATGTGCGTATTTGAACAAATCTGGCAGCTTCCTTGACTTTTGAACATGCTTCTGTTTACTTCCCAGCTCTCAGCAGTGTTCAGCAAGCACTCTGACTTCCTCCTCCACCTTGATAGAGATTCTTGAAGCCATGAAACACCCCACGTAAGTTTTTAATATAAATATGCTTAACATCTGTCTAGATGTTTTGTAAGAGGACATGAGGCATGGAGTCACTCAAAGGAGAGCCCCATGTCAGCTGTGGAAGAGTTTTAAGCTTCCTTTTGTTATTCAATTCCAATCTCTCCAACAAGGAATTTTATAGAAATTGAGGTACGAGTATTGCTGCAGAGACTCCAATTATTAGAATTCCAGAATCTTGTCAAAGCAAGAATTCTCAGTAAGACGCTAAAGTGCTGTCAATGTCAGCTCTTCATCTTGTTATCAGAAGCTAATGGTATGTCACTCTGGGGGCATGGTGTGTTTCTTGTCCGGTATCTTTAGCCCCCTTTTTTTCCCCCAGCAGTGATTTTTGTCTTTGTAACTTAGAAGAACTATCAATCAGTCTGTGTTAACGTGTGTGTGACTTGCTGTGATTCAGCACAGGGATCCAGCTGCTCTCTGAACAGAAGGGCCTCTCTCCATACTGTTTCATCAGTGCAGAAGTTGTACACTGGCTGGTGAATAATGTGGAAGGTGTGCAAACCCAAGCCATGGCAATTGACATAATGCAGGTAAGAGAACTATCAAGGGGTATATGGAGGGCCAGAGATACCTCACTCTGTGACGAAAGTAGAATTGTAGAGGAAATCATAGCAATAATTTTTGTTTCGTACTAAAATCCTCTTATTGATAGGTATTGAAAACAGTCTTCAACAGACTATGAGGTAATGATGACATTTTTTGGATTCCCTATCACAAAACAGCAATGTATTCTTCAGCAGTAATACATATTATTTTTTCCACCTCATGTATGATGACAGTTCTGTGTATAACCTCCAATTAGCTAGTAGTTACTAAGAACTCTCCATTGTGTTAGAATTATGAGGCACTACAGTGTGATTTGGTTTGGGTTTAGTTTTTGTTTTTCTTCTGATAATTAGTTAATGGAGTTGTAATAAAAACAGCATATGACCTCTCTTTTATGGATGCTGAAGTATACACACCTTATGCAAGATACACTGCTTGTGTTCATGAATTTTTTTTCTTCTCTGTCGAACTATGTCAGGGCAGAAGGTTGGAAATGTTTTGGAGTTCATTCCTCTGCTGAGATCCCATATCAATTAACAGAGAACCTAGAATGTTTCCAACCTCTTATCTTCCTATAAATCCATCTATAAAACCAGAACAGGGTAAGGGAGGAAGCCAGGTATCTGTGGAAAAGTCAAACACAATTTCCTAGGGAGATAAGGACTTGGTAACATTGCTGATATTCTCGTTAGGCACGTATCTGGGCAAAAAGATGTCAAGAAAAAGAAAATTGTTTCCTAATGTTCTCTAGCAACCTTTTTATGTAACTGGAAGAGTTACTTCTCCTTTTTTATCGTGTTTGCTCTGTTTTCTTTTTTTGTTCAGAAAATGCTAGAAGAGCAGCTTATTGTCCATGCATCTGGAGAAGCTTTACGAACCTTTATTTATGGCTTTTATTTTTACAAGATTGTTGTGGACAAAGAACCAGACCGAGGTCAGCATTGTATTATTACAAGACTTTCCTCATTATCCCTTCGCATAATCACTAGCTGTACTTGATTCTTATGGGTGCTGCAGCAGAAATGCATTTAGGGAGCAACCAAAAACACTGCTCTAAAGAGAGTCAAAAGAAATTCAGCCTATTTGAATAAAAAAAAAATTGCAGACAACATAACCTAATTCTTTTTCCTTCCTCTTTTTCAGAAAGAACTACATCTCTTTCTTGATCTTGAACACTTGTTTCTAACTGCAATCTGTCCTTCCCCTTGCTTTTTGTTCAGTGGGCATGCAGCAGCCTGCCATGTGGCACACAGCTGCCATGGATGACTTCTCCGCCTTCCAGAGGAAATGGTTTGAGGTGGCGTTTGTGGCAGAAGAGCTCCTGCACTCGGAAATCCCAGCATTTTTCCTGCCCTGGCTTCCCAGCCGCCCAGCCTCCTATGCAAGTAGGCACAGTTCCTTTAGCCGCAGTTTCGGAGGACGGAGCCAGGCAGCTGCACTATTAGGTAGATGCACAGCACAGGTGACAGCTGGGGAAGTTCAAGGGGATAGTTTGAAAGGGGAAGAGCAGCCAGCCAAGGGTATGATCTCACGTGGACCAGCAATAAAGCTGCAAATTTCATGCTGGCCTTACATGTGTCTTGCACGTGGACTTGTTCTCATATGCTGGAGGTGTGTTTCACTGGCTGAGCAGGCAATTTCTGCTTCTGAGTACTGGAATACAGTAAAAAGTATTCTTTAAATATGTCTTGTTCCTGGACCTCCCCTGCCATGTCATCCTCTAGAATTCAGAGAGGAAAATACTGACTTTGTCTCCTTGCAGATCCAGAGAGACTCTTCACAACCTGTGACAAGCATGGAGTTGTGATAAGTTGTGAGAACAGCAAAGCAACCAAACTGTACTTTAAATGACACATCTAACTGCTTCTTAGTGGCAAAAGCCACAGTGAGATCCAGATGTGTTAGAAGTTTTCTGTGATGTGATGGACGTTTCTTGGCTAATCTGATCCAGGCATAGCCAGACTCCTTATATTTAAGTCTGGGAAGCACAGCTACAAATGATCCCTGCAGTGTGGAAGCATTAGGGTTTGCATATGGAAGATCTTGCTGCTGGCCAAGATACCATTACAATAACTAAAGTTCTGTAATGTGTGAAGTATAACACTGACTGCCACTAACAGCCCGTGAAACATACTGGCTGCATGACTGACTGTGTTGCTTTGTCAGCTTTTTGTTGCATTTCCAGGCCAGCCTGAGTCACTTGCTTTTTTTCTTCTTTCCCTGTTTAAAATTACGAGAAAAATCATTGCTATGGAACTGCAACTTCAGATTTACTTAGATGCATCTTTTAAAGGCCTATCAATTAAGCATAAAAAGAAAATTCTGCTGTTCTCCTGTTTTGTATATTTGACCTGCTGAAGAAAAGTGACTTACTGCTGGTGTAGTATCTCTTAAACCTGAAGTTACAGTAATCCTTGTGTATTTCTGAAAGCCTTGTTGGAAGAGGAACAGCATCAGAAAGTGTTAAGGGATAGGAAGTCTGAACTAGTGGTTAATTCCCTGAAGCCAACATATGCAGGATGTTTTTCCCTGTCACACGATAAATCCATTGCCTTGGCTAGTATCCAACCTCATTAGGTCAATGATTGGCCAGAGCTGATGCCTGAACATAGGCTGGCATGAAAGTATTGTGATGGCTGGAGGTGCTTGGGCCAGATCTTGTTCCTGCTTTGATCTCTTACTCACTGTTTAGCCCAAGAAAACCACTTTACTTTTCTACGTCTTTCCACTTTTGTGAGATGAGAAGACTGAGACTCCATAAGCTTGCACCTAGGGAAATGGGCAAAGAAAGAAGTGTGCTTTAGTGCCCCTCTCGCCTTTTCTTTAATGCCAGTCAGGAAAGAGTGTATTTCTTCAGCATGTGATGTAGTTACACACCCGTGTAGCCCTCCTTTTTCATTTCAGTTGGAATTATGTCCATTCTGCTATTTAACTAATTAGCAGTCCTTGGATGAATGAAAAATGCCTCCAGATTCCTCACATGCGGTCTGCTTATTCCAGGAATAATAGTTTCTTAGAGAAAAATCCAGTGTGGAACCTTTTTCTTACAAAGGAACTGGTTTAATTGATGTTTCTGTGCTGTCCCTCTTCTAAACAGTATTCCAAAAAAAACTTTAGCAGTTCATCTGAGGCAAGGAGCTTTACTAAACCCAGATGACCTCTGGTCCACGTGACTTCATTTGTTCCTCTCTTGGCTTTGATTTGGTTGTGGTTTTTATTTCTTCCTCTCCCCACCTTCCCTAAATGTCAGGCTGTGACATAAAATTGCATGCAAGCATTGGGAGCTCTGGAACAAGCTCCACGTATCTCTAAAATCTTTATCCCTCCGAATACCCCTATCACTTGCCCAGTGATTGTCCCCTTTCCCTTCCCAGTGGAAGTCTGACCTGTGATATACCTAATCGTGTCCCTTTTGATTTATAGCAATGCATGCACTAGCAATTGTAGCGTAGTCTGTGACTGGAGAATAACCTGCCTGCTCCTCTCCGATTTACTCAATAAATCATTAGTTAAATACTCATTGGTACAAGACAATTGGGAAGCAGGTGAGTCCTCTTAAAATCAGATCTATGGAAGCCAGAGTTTATTCTGTTAAAATTAAGTTGGTTTTAATCTGAAGCTTCTGAATTCAGACACATGGATATTTCTCATCAGTTTTTAAGGTCCTTTGGATTAGCTCACCTGGTTGGACTGTTTTCCTGTTGCTTTACCTGTGAATTACAGCTGCAGGCAAGATGGAGAGAGAAGCTCCAGCCCTAATGGGGAGTCTGCATTATCTGGAAAAAGGAACAGTCTAAGGGAGCAGGGAGCTCATTCTTCACAGTGTGCTTGTTTGGGCACACTGGACTGTGGTGTTATCACTGACCTCTTAGCTAATGACCAACATCTAGCTGACTGAGCTGCTTTCGCTTTACAGCTTTTGGGATGTTGTTTTCCAACATACTTCGTTACAAAACTGGCACGGTAACCTTCTAACCACAAGCATTGCATTCACAGTGATATTCCACTGAAAAGGAGCAAGAAAAAGAAAATCACAAGATGTTGGTCTGTCTGACAATACCAGACCAACTCAGAAATTGCAAATGATACATTTTCCAAAAGACGAAAATAGATCTTATGTACAAAACAAAACTGGGTGATGTTCTTCCATTTTTACTGGTTTTTTTCTCCCCCCCCCCCCCCCCCCCCCCCTTCTGAAGCTGCAGTAATAGCAATGTAAAGGATTTTCTTATAACTTTGAAAACTGTCTCCAGCTAACTTGCAATAGAAGTGAAGGTGGGAACTTTCCATCTACCTTGAGGAAGAACTTCAAACATTTTTTTTTTAAATGCCATTAAATTATAAGGTCATTTAAAAGCTGACCATATAAAAGGGTGCACATCTTTCTCTACTTAAGCAAGAAATAACAACATCCATCCTTCATGCACACAATAAAAAAAAAGGGCAAAGTTTTTTCAATAGTAGTTTTTGCAGCCCTTTGTTTTGTGTCAATTTTTGACATTATAGAAATGTTAAATTTTGTATTTGCCTAAAGAAAAGTTGAAAGTGACAATGTGGTTCGTAGCAGGACTTTGGTCGCAAAGTCAGGAGATCTGGGTTCTATCCCTGGCCTTGCAGTCTGCTATATGACACCAGCCAGGTCACTTCCACTTTCTGTGCTTCTCTTCCTCTCTTGCCTGATATCCGAGATTTTCTTTCACGTGGATGCTGGGGTGTCGGGCACAAAGGGAGCTGGAGCTTGGGCACTATCCCAGCACTTACTGCAAAGCAATAGAAGGTATTGCAGTGATCGTAATGCTGCTGCATGAGTCTTGGCTGACTTTTCATGCTTTTACAAAAAGTGTTGGATGTGCAGTTTTAGCAATGCGGTAATGTGGGCTATTGATACGGGGTTAAAGAAACTAGAAGTTTAACTTCTAATCTCCTTTAGCTGTGGAAAGTCCTGGAATGCTCCTGCCCTGTGTAACAGCACCCTGTTGTGATTTCTGGTGGGGGCGTATAGAAATATTAAAACCAATTTGGAATGTCTTGGGTATGAAGGAGTTGATATTGTCTAGCCATATTTAATTATGGCACCGGTCGCTTATTGATTAGCTGCTTGACTCTTGGTTCTGTCTCTTTATTGCAGCTGAAATGTCTTTTGACTGCTTGGGGACATAATTCTGTGGCACAGACCCCTGATATGAGTAATACTTCAGGTCTTTTGTGATCTGGATGAGCAGCATTCTGGGACTATTCTGCTAGCCCAAAAATATTTGGGGAGGAGTGGGAGGACAAATTAATTTCCAATAGCTTGTCTTGTTTCTTCTGTTCTCTTCATCCTGTCTCCTACCCTCTCTTTAATGCATCTTTTAAATATACCCCTATTCCTTGGCTGCGTAGCTGCTACAGTGCCTGAGCAACGGACAGTGACGCTTGATGTGGATGTGAATAACCGCACTGACCGTTTGGAGTGGTGCAGTTGTTATTACCATGGCAATTTCTCCCTGAATGCTGCCTTTGAAATCAAGTTACACTGGATGGCAGTGACTGCAGCTGTTCTTTTTGAGATGGTAAGAGTCCTTGTGTTCTGGGTGGCTGCAGCAATGCCCGTCTGGCCTCTGTATCCTTTAGACTACTGGGGACACTGTCATGGGAAGTATTAGGAGAGAGTGGGTTGGATCTGCCCTTATTTCCATAAGTAATTTTACTAGTGCTTGTTAGCATTGCTGCATCTGGTCATCATTTATCATGCTATCTATAGTCCTTCTGTCTGGAGGATAGTGTTCTGCTTTTAGTGGGTTTCATGCACAGTATGCAGAGATCAGTATAGGTCAAGGTGATAAATTTAAGTCCCCCTTAGGCAAATCTTAAGCCCTGAGCTGGGTCTTTGGAAAAGAATCTATTTCACATTGCATTCCTTCTATCCCCAAACCTGAAAACTTTAAATCTCAGTGGAATTGCTTTCATGACAGGGCTTTTCCAGGCAATGTGTTCTTCCTGTTCAGCAATACTTTTTAGCTTTTTTTTTTTAACTTGCTGAAAACATTTTGAATTGAAAATGCAAGTGGTTTGTGTCACTTCTTAATTTTAGATTTGTTTTCCCCTTTGTAGCTTCTGTAAAACTCAAATTATTTAACACCAGGTTTTACCCCACCCAGCCAGATAGCACTTGCTTTTGTTTAAAATCTATTGCACTGTTCCAGTAAAGCAGCAGTGCTTAGCCACTGATGATAAGTAGGCTGAATCAGTTCCTGAAAAATGTCCTATTTTAAAGTGCTTTCTGATCGATGTGGCACTTCAGAAAGGAAAGCCTGATGTCTTGTGCTTGTACTGCTTTGCTTACAAGGATGCTTGTGTGCTTGCCATGCAAAGCAAGCTGAGCCTGTGGAGAATTGAGCATGTCTGATCTATTCTCGGGGAATAAGTTGGTCCTATGCACGTAAGTGCCCTTCTTCAGTTTGGCATATGTTGTATGATTCATTGTTTGAATCTTTTCTCAGGTTCAGGGTTGGCATCGGAAAGCCACATCTTGTGGTTTCTTGCTAGTTCCAGTCTTGGAAGGCCCATTTGCTTTGCCCAGTTACTTATACGGAGACCCACTTCGAGCTCAGTTGTTCATCCCACTCAATGTTAGCTGCTTGTTGAAGGAGGGTAGTGAGCATTTGTTTGATGGTAAGAAATGTTCTTTGGTTTACCCCTTCGTATACTTTTCTGCAAGCAGGTCCCTTCTGGCATGTAGCTGATGTGAAGAACCTCATTTAGCAGACATGCATTAGCTGGATGAAGGGCCTGTTTCTACCTTTCAGCAGCCACCCTCAGACAGGTGGTGATCAGAGGAGGCTGTGCCGGCAGGCTAATCAGCATGCAACAGTGTTATGAAGTTGGCAGCAAGAAGTGCCAAGGCACAGGAAAGGTTGACTCCCCAGTGGTCTTTGTTGCCATAATGTTGCATACCCTTATAGAGCCTATATCAAGTAGTTATTGTTTGACATGATGCTATACTGTAAGTCTGTTTTGCTGGCAGACCGTGCCCACCGCTGCTCTGCATTTGTATCCTGCATATGTTTATTCTCCCCCTCAGTGAGATTAGGCTTTCATGACTGCCATCCTCTTTTTTTTTTTTTTTTTGTTGTTGCCATGGTTACATTCACGGTAAGAGTGTTTGCACATGAGATTAAGAGCTAGAAAGTGCAATCTCCTTCTCTGCAATGTGACCTCGCCTTTTTGAGTGATGCTGTTGTGGTAGGTCTCAGGTGGAAGCTCAAAGATCAGAGAACTCTGTCCCCATGGAGGGAGAAACAAAATTGCATCATGAGAAGGGACAATTAGCAAAAGGCTCTGTTTTAAAATGGTAAAGATGATGGTTTTCTTTATTTTCATTAATGTTTGACCCAGTGTCCAGGTGTAAATGTAGAACAATCAGTGACAAATCCATATGCTGTGAGGTCACCATAGCCGCCCTGACTTTGAACTAAGTATTTGCAGACCACTCTGTGGTGATATACAGCAGCCCACTCTCCTTCCTTGCCCCCTCCTGCACACCCCATTATGTTCCTCTCCATCTCAAGAGACACAAAAGCTAAATTCAGGGATGAATCTGCTACTGGAGTGTATAAGTCACGTCTCTAATAAGATGGCATTCAAGGGACAGCTGACAGAAAAAACGTGACTAAAAGAAATGGCTAGAAAAAAGTGCACAGAGGTCTTCTGAGGAAAACTGAAGTCTTGAAAAATAAAGAAATAAAGTGGCTTTACTAGGTAATTGTTACCTTTTTGTTTGTTTCAGGCTTCGAACCAGAAACATACTGGGACCGTATGCATCTCCTTCAGGAAGCAATAGCACACAGGTATGTACAGAGCAGAATGACTTGAAATGTTCATATCTATCTTGGTAATAATGTAGGATGAAGACCTGTGCTGAACAGTCACTCCTGAGTCGCATGGGTTCTGTGCCATCTGCCTCTCTGAAGTCTGCTTGCAGGTTATTAGACTAAAATATAACTAGAATGCCTGGAGGTGGTTCTGTGGGTACAAGGGGCAGGTAGATAGTGTTTCAGCCTGTCACTTATTAGCAAACCATACCCTCCTCATAGGGAGGGCGTTGCCTTTGGAAGGTGCCCTGTTTTTCTAAGTTAGCAGATAGACTGTAAATAGATTTCTTTCTGAGAAGGGACAGTTACTTCCTTCACGTGTACTTAACAGTCTTGAACTGGATGATGACCAATGATTGACAATAGCCAGGAGACTGGGATGGGAGCAGTACATAGGAGGTTGGGCCCAGTTTAAGAAGGAATTGTTGGAAACTTTGCATACTATCTAGCCTAACCCCTCTGTGTGCTTGAGCTGCCAGTTTGTTTCATGGTCTTGCTGCCAAGGTCTTTTTCATGACAGAGAGACTGCCTTTTGTAATGGACTTTAGCTTGGAAATAAGCTTTCATTAGCTTAGAAAGCAGGAGAGGAACAAGTATTCTACAAACAGCAAAGAACTGTCAGGTGAGCTGCTTGAAGTTCTGCGTGGAATATTGCCCAGCATGAAAAAAAGGATGTTACAGCTTGAAACATACCCAAGGAATGTCTGTCTTGACTATCACTCTTCCCCCATTGATGTGCAGCTGCCCCATTTTGTCAGAGACTGCTCAGTGCCCTCCCAAACTGAGCTACTGGTGCTCTTGTTTCTCTCACGAGTTAGGACAGAGGTCAGTGTGGAGTTACAAGCTTTCACACTGTGCCTAGCAGGGGTGGAGAATATTTGGAGAAGCTCAGCTCTCTTCATACCTTTTCCCCTTGCCTTCAGGCCATAAGAAGAGGGAGCCTTTGTGATAGTGGAAGGTTTTCCCTGGTGCTCCTGCCTTGGGCTGAAGGAATCCTAGCTGGAGTGGCTCTCTATCTTTTTTTTAATTCCCTGGTGTTTGTTTCTCCAGATTTGGATTTGTGCAAGATAAATACTCGGCCTCTGCATTCAACTTCCCAGCTGAGAACAAGCCCCAGTATATCCATGTCACAGGTGAGCAATACTTGGCAGGCTTTGGGGCAAGGAGGAGGCTATTATAAACAAAAGAACCATTTTACGTGCAGTTTGTGTTTTGTGTCAGTGATGTTGGTCTTCATTATGTCCCCAGTCAGATGACAAGTAGGTGTATCAGCCAACACAAACGGGAAAACTGGAAAGGCAGTATGAAAAGCACAAAGTGTTGCTGCTAATCAATGGCATTGGTTTGAAATCTTGCTTTATAGTGTCTCTGAAATTTTTCTTTCCAGGAGATGGAGAAATGAAAAAAAAAATAAAAAAAGGCAGAGCTTATTCCAAATGCAGTGTAAATAAATATGTATCTAGAAGCCAGAAGGAGATAAAGGTGTTGGGACAAGTCAGTGTTCTGTTCTCATGCTTAAGGTCAGTTGTAGATGCATCTCTACCCATGCACACTGTGTGGGAGATAGATAAAGTACTTAGGATCCACTTGCTGTCATTATTATTCTTCATAAATGGTGATGTATCCGCACTTCTAACTAAGCTCCATGCATGGCATATTAAAGTAAAATAACTTAGTATGTTCAGAGGGGTTGCTAAGACATGAGGAAGACAGCTTTTGGAAAACTGCAGAAGAGAATGGAAATTGATACAAAGTTAGAAAGATGGATCAGAGCCTACGTCTTTGCTTTGTTCCCTTCTACCAAGAGAAAGGCAAGACTAAGTGTGCTCTCTCCCAGTGTTGTAATTTGCAGGAAGAGGTAGCATGTAAAAGCGAAGGAGGAAAAGTGTATCGCATTTTATCTTGCTAAAAGGCAATTAAATGAAACTCAGTCCAGTTTCCGTTTCAGAATTCAGTGAGTCAGCTACCAGCTGTAGGGACTTAGGTCTGCCTAAGACTAAAGTCCTGTCTGTTTCCTCCAGGGACAGTGTTTTTGCAGCTACCATATTCCAAGCGGAAATTTTCTTGTGGGCAGCAGCGGCGCCGGCGCAACTCCACTAGCTCCACCAACCAGAACATGTTTTGTGAAGAACGCATTGGCTACAACTGGGCCTACAACACCATGCTGACGAAAACATGGCGGTCCAGTGCCACTGGGGATGAGAAGTTTGCTGATCGGTTGCTAAAAGACTTTACAGACTTCTGCTGGAACAAAGATAGCCGGCTTGTTTTGTTCTGGACTGATTGTCTAGATAAAATGCATGCTAGTGCTCCATGAAACAGGCTTGTATCTCTTAGGGAGACAGCTAGAAGCTTTACCTTGTGGCAAGGAAGTAGAGGTGAAGGATAACTGGAAAAGAGCCTCTCTGTTGGATTCATCTTGAGGCTCCAAGATGACCTGATCAATAATGCTGTTGATATTCAACAGAATTTGATTAAGCCCTTGGAAAAAGAATCTGAGCTCTTGGCTTGCCAATATCTATCACCTGACCTCAGCTTGGTTTCAAGTAGCTGCAGTCTTCGATTGCCAAAACTTCAGTTAGAGCAGAGGTAAAAGGAGGGAGAGTGCAAGTGGGTTTCAAGGGCAGTTAGATTCAGCACAGAGTGTGATGGTAGCAGCTTACAGTCATTGGAAATGATTGGTGCTGTTTGCATCTGATGTGCCTGACAGCAGCCTGCCTCTTTCCCTTTTGAGGTGTACCTGATTGTGTGAATATGTAAGATAAAATGTGAGACACACTTGTTAAATTTCATACATGTAAATAAGTAAAAATGCAGAAAATCAAGTGACCTGATGTTTTGTTGTAACTCCAGACAGCAGTACAGAATCGGGGAGTAAAGGAGAATAATTGCCAAAAGGAAATACTGCTGCTTATGTTCAGCATGATAATGAAATGCTCGAAGTTCAGTGGTGGGGCTTTGTCCTTTAAGCATCCAGGACTTTCTGTCTCCAGCTCTGGATCTAGAACAGTGTCATGCAGCAGGAGCAAGAAGCTAGTTACTGTCCTGCAAGGCCAGCATCCAAGCCTAAGGAGAACTCAAGGGCGACTGAACACGAGATGCTGCCGACTGGAGGAACAAGGAGGATTACGAGCAGATTTTTAGGATATGTCTGCATGCAGCAAAACGAAGATGCCTACGCTCAAGTATGTAGTCTTTGTCTTTGCAGAGAAAGCTTGCATATGGCGCATGGCCTGGGCATGAGCTAGTTATTTAAGTGTGGATTCAGGGCGGGTTCAGGACCTGCACCCGGGAGCGCTGTGCGTGGGGGGGCTGTTGACTCCTGCTGCGAGATCGTTACTATTGTTATCTGTCCTCGCTAAATTGAAGTCAGCAGAGGGCTGACACATTCACAGTGGTGTTCAGACCTGATTCAAGAAAAAAATCATTGCTGCTTCAGTTTTATCCCCTAAACTGAGTCTGGATGACTCATCTGTTATTAGACAGCACCCACCTAGAAAAGGTGGGTTTGAGCTGCATGCCTCTTCATTCAGTTCATCTCAGCGTGTCAAAATTACCAGTGCACGCCTGGTCCCTGTTAACATCTTCAAAAATACTCTCTACTATTGAAAGCAACTTGCTGCCTTCTATTCTACATCATTTTACTATGGAAGTAGCTGTGCAGGCAGCAGTTGCTTTGTCAAAGCAATTTAAGGGGGGGGGGGGGCGGGGGTGGCTTGCAGGGGCAGCCCTGCAACACCCCCCCCCCCGCCCCGTGCAAGGACCCGGAGGCCACCAGAGGCTCCGCACCTGCAAACCGGGATCGCTTTTAAGGCTGCAAAGCTCTTCCCTCCCTCCTTCCCTCCCCCGCAGGAGGCCCTGGACAAGGGTGAGGTTTCGGCTGGCTGCAGCACTGGCCTTGCGCTCCCAGGGTCCCGCAGCCCGGCCTTTCCCGGCGCAGGGGCGGGAGGGAGGGAAGGAAGGAGCCCCCGCCGCCCTCCTCCGGGGCCCGGCGGACACGTACCGGGGCCCGGCGCTTCGCCGCGGGAGGAAGGGGCCGGGGAGCCGGGGCGGGCTCCGGAGGGGACGGGGCTGCCGGGGGTGTCCGTGCTCCTCAACCTCGCAGGTATTTAACAGCTTTTCCTCCTTTTGTCCGGTGGGGCTGGAGTTGGCCCAGGGGTGGGGTGTCCCCGAGGGCATCGCGGCGGCCCCCTTTCCCCAGGAAAATGGGCGAAAAACAGTCCCGACGGTCATTTAAGTTACACTTTGCTGTAACTGCCGGCTGCTCCTGGCCTGTCCCATGCCATTTTGGAGAAAAAGCTCATTAATTTCACCTGAATGTCTCTGGGCTTCACGTTCTGGTAGTTTTAACCTGTAAGCAGAGGATGTAAAGCTTCGTGTTGTGATTTGGATATGGGGGTACCTGATCCGAACAGGAGCGGAGGGTCTGGAGGCACATGTGGGGGGGGTGGGCAGTGCTGGCAGCTCTGCAGCACCCCAGTGTCCCCAGCTGTGCACACAGACCGAAGCGGGGAAGACTGGGGCCAGCCCAGCGTGTGGGTCCCCACAGCAGCCCTCCTGCTTTGGCTGCCTCCTTCAGTCTCCAAGTTTTGGGGCAAGTTTAATGTGTCTTTTTGAGCTCAGTTTTCTCAACTACAAACCTGGTGTGGCTTTGGCCTTTCAGGGCTGCTTTAGGTCTGGTTTTATTTTAAGTGTTTTGAGGTCCTCAGGCTGCTTTTAACAGCACAGTGAATTTCTTTCCTTTAAACAAACAACAAAAAAGCATACCATAGAAGCTAAAAATAGGAGATAATAGTTTTTATCTAACCACAACTTTGTGCATTGCATAGAAGAAGCTTCCAACAGGACGTAAGGATGAAGCGGTTCATGGCCATGTTAAATAGGAATAAAAACAAGGACCCCCCACCTGCCAAGCTGCTGGATCTAGCAGGACAGCTTTGCCAGGACCTCCAGAGCTCATCTCCTAGTCTGGAGAAGCTGGTTGGGGCCATGATGGGATGCAAACACAAGATGTATTTTCTCACTAACATCCATGTTGTCCGAGCTTGCGTGTTCGTTCATATTCATAATGGGCAGCATGACACAGCCTGCAGACTCCTGGAGGTAGGGATGTGTTCTTTGTTTCTTCATGGAGACAAAAATCATTATTAGAAAAATAGTAGTTAGTGCAGAGGTACCTGAACTGCAGCACGTGGAGCATTTCCAGCTGGTGTACGGCTGTGGAAGGTGATATCTGTGTGTTGGTTGACCTGAAACACAGGATAAAGCCTTTGCTATAGGTGGTTACTATCAATCAGCCAAGGGGAAGAAGGTAATTGGGTGATTAGGGGGTTGGTTGTAGTTTGTGAAAGCAGGATTTTTGTTTTCTAGTGTGGTGGTTCTTGGAGTTTTTCACAAACTTAAGGCTCAGGACATAAAAGCCTTAGGGAGGCCAAGTTTAGAGGGCTTACCAGGATGGGAAGATATGAGGAAGGCTGGAGGGCACCACTCAAGGTGAGGGATTTTGGTCTCTAGATCTGGTAATGTAGCCCTTTTCACCAGGGGAAAAGAAGGAATTAGGCAGGCAACTCCCTGCGTACATTAGAGAAAGTACAGCGAGCCATATACTTGGATAATGCTACTAGCTTTGTCAAAGCAGTAAGAATCTCTGAGTAAGTTTCTAGTTCTTGAAGGTTTTCTCCTATTTTATAGGGAGCCTGACTGACTACCTGGAAAGAGTTTGCTTACATACTGTTTTGTTTTAGTATTGCAAGGCTGAAGAGAAGGAGGAGCTGGTGCAACTTTGGCATGAGATTCACTACCAGAGGGTTATGGAGAAACACCACACGGATTTTCTGACACCACTGCAGAAATTCCGTTGCAGGAAGAGGTACCATGGTGTGGGGAAATGGAAATTTTTTTCTCTGCTGTAGTTAGCAGATGCAGGGGCTGTTTTTGCATCTCAGGATGGCTGCTTCTTGGAGCTAGGTTTTTCTTGGCACTTTGACCACTTGTGGCAATGTGAGCAAATTCCCATGAATGTGAATGACTCTTTTTGGGTCCTTTTTAATCCTGTTTTCTTCCGTGTACAGGAATCCTCCGCCTGTTTCCCTTTGTCCTGAAGGTTTGAAGAATCGAAACTATTCAGATGAAGTACGTCAGCAACTGCGCAGGTTTGCTGCAGAGGTGACGACAAATCCAAACAAGAAACAGCGGGTAGGGATTTGCTACTTTCAGTCAAGTCTCTTAGTGACAGAAAAGCAGAACTCTGCGATCAGGGGTCTATAACTGGTTTCGTTCTAAATTCTTGCTTTCAGAAGCCCCAGTGAGGCTGCGATTTCCCATATTTGATCTTTTCCTAAAGGTTTCTTTAAAAAAATCTTCAAGTTCACGCTAAGTAATTTCACTTGCTTTGGACTAAAGATCAGGGGAAATAACTTCCTTACTGGGCTGTTAACCATTCTAATTATGTAGTGATTGAGCATAGGCAGCAAAACAGCCATCACTCAGAAGAGCTGTATTACAGTGATAAATAGTTCTGACTTGAATGAGTTATAGCCTGTACAAAATTGCAGTTTGCTTACCAGAATATATTTTGTACTGACGTATCACATTAAATTCACAGAGTTTGAAAATGCGATAGGCTGTGTTGATGTATGCATGTATCTACCTTATTTGGACAGGGACGTATTTGTAATGAAAGTGACACATGAACTAATTTAGTAATCCTTGTTGATTACTACCTTGCAAGTTGAAGGCTTCAGACTTTAAAGTCTGCCTCTGTGGTGCTCAATTTTTCTAACACCCTTCTTATATGAAGCAGAATGGCCTGGGGAATAGTTCTGCAATGTCAAGATGGTTTATTTCTTTCTTCACAAAGCAGCAACAACTTCCAAATTTTCATTTTAAAAAAACAATCTGAATTGGGAGCATAATGAGGTTGCATGATAAAAGGTCAGGATACAATGATCACTTATGCATTACTTTCCCAATACGTTCTTCACTTATGTGATCTATTATTTAACAGTTTAATACAGCAGAAATTTTTCTGTGAACGTGATACAGATGTTTATACTGCTTACAGTTTGTGAAAACTATTTAATGTGGTAAATGCATTAGTGTCATGTTAGTGATGTGAAGCTGTCGTTCTGTGGGAAGAGCATGCTTTGGTGAGGTTTTACATTTAAATATGGCAATATAAAATAGCAGTATATGGTTTCCTTTAGCAAACAAATTGACTAGGGGAGCAGGGTTGAATGTGTTTTCCAACAGCTCTTCTGAGTTTATAAATTGGTCTCGATGAGATCCACATAGACTTATCGGAGACCTAGTGAACAAATGTCCTTGGGTTTGAAAGCTCTTTTGCTGGGCTGCTTTTGGAACTGAAGGGAAAAGCCTGATTATTCGGATGTGGTTTATTCTTTTTCCATTGATCTCTCCCTACACCTGGTTTTGCAGGAAGGATTGGCTCGGGACATGAACCTGCAGCCAACTCAGGTCTATAATTGGTTTGCAAATTATCGACGACGTCAAAAATCCTGCCTCCCTCGTACAGAAAAGCTCAACAGCTCATGTCCTGAGAGGGCTTTGACTTACCACACAAAGGAGCAGCAGGATAAAGGATCCTACATTTCACAAACTGAAGGTTTGTTTCTTCCTAATGGGCTTAGGGTGTGATCCAGAAAGCTGAAAAACAATTTTAAATTCCCTCAGGAAGGGAAGGATACTCCTTCTCCAGAACAGCGTCTATATGCTGATGGACCGAGTGGACACTGGAGGACTCTACTTCAGTGGAGTGCCTCATTGTTTGGCTAGAGGCTATCACTCTATCAAAGGAGCAAACATTTATAATGCCTGTGCAAGGACAGGTGAAAAGAGATGCCCATCTCAGAAGGGGCACCAAATGAAAGCAAGTACATGGGAGGCAGCAGGTTTTAGCTCTCAGATTCTGGTATCAGGGCAGTACTCCGGTAAAACCCAGTATTTCCATGACCCTTCACAGAATCTTGACCAAACTTCAGTCACGAGGAATAAGAGGGTCTTGCTACATTTGGCAAATTAGACTTGTTTCATTGCTTTTTGGAGTAACTAGTGTTCCTTCACCTGCCCGGCCTGCACCTTTCAGATGGATCTTGTGTAGGCATCGGCTCTGAGCAAGTGGAGATAACCCTTGTGCCCTGTGACCCAGGGTGGGAGCAGTCAGCTGCAGATCTGGATAAGCCTCCTGAAGGAACTTATTTAAAGATGCTGGAATCCAGGTGATGTATGAAAAGGTCTTTAAAGGGACAGTTCAGAGATGAAGCAACCTTTAAACTTGTTCATGGAACTGACTTTCATGTCAGTTCCCAGGGGACATCACTTAGGAGTTGTGACTCCATAGATGGGAATGGTCCATGCCCAGCATCAGGCAGTCGGAGCATCTAGCAGTTCACCTCCCAGCTGTCAAGGGCAGGATTCGAAGATTTAGCTGGGGGCATCCTCCCTCTTTGTAAAGCAGTATGTCTGGCTGATTTGTTTTCTCCATCATTACAGCTTTATGCAGAGCAGTGAGCTGTATGAAGGAAGGACCACTCACAACACTGAACAACCTGTAGCTTTTTACACTGAGGCTGTGCTGGAACCAGGAACCTGCTTTAACTCTGCTGTCCTGCAGCCCAGAGAAGTAGCGAGCAGTTCTGATGCCAGCCCCCAGCTGGATAACTTTGTCCTGTGCTCTTGTGGGTCCCTTAGCTTCCCAGATGAACGGCTGGCCATGTGGCAGGCCCCTTGCAGCGCCAGAGGAGTCTCTGGCTCGATGTGGACCCCAAGTATAGAAGGTTAGTAAAACTGCACCCAGATCGTTGACCTTAAGAGTTTTCAAGCTTCTCTTGCCTTTGTTGTAAATACTCTTGCTCACTTACGTGGCTTTCCAATGTCATGACAAATGGGAGCAGGGCTTATCTTGAGCTCTGGAGTTCTGCTCCCATAGTAGCTCAATGAAGAAAACCTGTTGATTTAAGGCGTTGAAACGGACATTCTTACTCTTTTGCTTAAACAGTAACTGCTTCCGTAAGATAGTACTTTTCCAGCAAGGTGGATTCCTTTTAGCATTTCCATTGGAAGATTCCCTTCAGGTGTTGTGTGCTCACCTTGTCAATTTGCAAGCTTTTGGGTTTTTAAATGCCTGTCATTCTTAAGAGATTGCCTGAGCAGAGGCTGGGAACTTTTTAACTGTGACATGGTGCTTGTCTTCAGCAACACATTCTCAGTTTCCTTCCTCCTTCCTGCTATTCTTTCTCTCTCCTCTGTTTCCTTCCTGTCCAGTCTTGTTCAGCATTCCCACCATCTCTTTTCTTCTCCCTGTTCTTCAGAATAGCCTTGATAGGATACCTAAGTGATGTCCACCTGCTTTTGCTGTAGGTCCACAGAACAAAGTGCTGTGACTGCCACTCACCCAGCCGCTGGTGAACGTGGAGCAAGGAGGGGAGGAATAGCTAGGTCAGAGGTTGGGGTCATGTTATCTGTAATTGTCTTTAATACGAGCATTTATTTCAGCAGGTATCAGAGCTCCCTTGAGCAGAGTCCCTCAAGGTGGCTGTATTGAGGCCAGTTCAGGAAGACTCAGTCAGCAGTCAGATTTAGAGGTTGAAAGCTTCATCCTTAGAGAAGGACAGCTAGGGACCCTGGAATCTATTCTTCCCCACAGGTAAAGTAGTGGAAAGCACTGGGCTTCTTAAAGGCAGGAATAACAGTGATGCTGTGGATCTAGCCTTGTCCTGATCCCTGCGTTGAAGAGGGTTGCAGAAAGAGTGTAGTGATGCATCTCATTCCAGGGGCCTGACTCTCCTTGTGTCCATCATATTTTGCAGATATTTATATCTGTGCAGTGGAAATAGGAAAAGCTGTATAAATGTATATGTGTTTTACAGTGGTGGCACAACGGAGATTCGGGGCCAGCCTCATCAGAAAAGATATGAACCCCTCTCTTTAAAGCAGGTTTAGCTTCTAAGCTATTTGCCCATTTTTCTTTTTGGCAGAAAATCATATCCTGTACTGATCCAGTGAGAGCTGATGCTGTGGGCTGGGTTGGTAGGGCCCATACTTAATCCTAAAATAGTTTTTGTAGCTTCATAACCTCATGACAAGATTATTCCATAGTGCAAGCTTTCCAAATTGGAAGAAAGACAGGCACTGTTCTGTCTTTCTGTTTTCCACCTGTAACAAATGTTTCAGGCTGCAGGTTTTCTCTGGGACTTGAGATAAATTCACAGAATGCAAAACAACAAAAATCTGTGCCATCTTCTGTATGTTATACAACTTCCATAATGTTACATAAAAATAAAAACTGCCAAACAGACATTACGAAGTTCCTTTAATTTACTGATCTGCAAGACAGAGCAGGAGCACTAGCCCCATTTCATAACCCTTCTGCTTGATACTGTCAATAATACGTCAGAGGCAGGTAGAAGCAGTTTTATTCCCACTTTATAGATGAGGAAGCAGAGGCACAGACAGGCTTTGTGGCTTGTCAAGCAACAAGGGAAGGCAGTGATTCACTGGAGATAAAGATCAGTGGGTTTTCACCTCCCAGTTCCCTGCTAAAAACATTTCTGCCTTTTACCCCTGTTTCCCAGTTGGCTTGGTGCCTACAGTTCTTCACATTCGTGTCAGACTCCTCGCTCTGAATCGCTGGGGAGAACCCAGGTCTGGGCATTGTAAACCCACCTCAGTCTGTGTTTTAGGATTCACAGTTTTAAACAGTGGCTAAAGGTCATGAAAGATCAATGAGGCTTGCTGGCAATATTTTGGCTGGATTTAAAATTGTATGTTCTGACTCTAGAGTGAGCTCATGTTTATTTTTAAAATATGTTCCGCCAGTAGCAGAAATCTATGGTGAATGTCTCCTTGTTGGGTATGTCAGTTGTGCCAGGAATCCACACACCCTTTATCGTATTCCTGGCAGGGGCAGGACTTGCTCCTTCTTTGACACCTTCTGGTGAGGATATAGTTATTTGAACTCTATTCATAAACCCTGTTTAGTGGCCTGGTCCAGCTCCCCCCAAAACCTTGAACTCCCCAAAATACCATGAATGCTATGGAACATCGATCTCTTTAGAAATGAGTGATGCTTAGGCTGCAATTTCATCTAGGCCCTTTTTGCAATTTCTCTCTAGAGAGCTGGGAGACCTTGTGTGGATAGTCTTGGGTAAGATCACTGCTCAGTGAATGGCAATGAATGAGGATCACTTTTGTTATCAGGCAGAGCCCTCTAGCAGAGTTACCGGATTAGAGAGAAGTATGGTGTCACCAGAGTCATCTTTAGCAGTAATGTTGCAATGAGCATCAGTCATCTGGGAATGAGTGTTGCTATCCTGGAAAGAGAGGGCAGTGAAGTTATCCCCGCTTTACAGATAAGAGTAAAGCACAGAGAAGGAAATTATTTAGCCAAGGTCACCCACCTGGAGTGGACTTAGTGTTATGCTTTCACTGCCCTGCCAGCACCTGTGACTCCCTGCTTTGTAAGTGCAGAGGTAGAGCTGCAAGTCAGACAAAGGACCCTTAATCTGCTTGTCTCATTTTTAAAGGTGCCTACTTGGAAAGGACTTGGCCTGAAAGCTTATTAGAACAATTCCTGTTGATTTCTTTAATGGGCTTTTTACAGTCGGTCCTATGCATTTGGGCTGTATCCAAACCTCTTATGATCTACAGGACTGCGAGGTGGGAGTGTGAGGGGGAACCGGGCTGGAAGCTGACTGTCTCCATCTGCTCCTGCTGCCTGACAGGAGAATTTGATCCAGCTAGCGAACTGGAAGTCCCTGTGGACACCAAACAGATGCTCGCTTTTACAGATAGTGGTGGTGTATCCTCCTCACTCCTCGAGTTGGGACAGGTGGAACGTAGCCCAGCTAATGGTTCATGCAGAATATAACTCTCTCATGCTTCCCATTTCAAACAGAAAAGCACACTGAACTCTATGGAGCAAGACAGACTGCATTTGTGAGCCAGCATATTGATTTAGAAAACATCAGTGCTGAGATGTTCATTGCAGCTTACCGCTTCTGCCTGCATTTTTGGGATTCCAGCTTGGAGTGCTAGGAATCTTCCTGCTTGTTAGGCTCTCCCCTCTGGATAACCCAGCACCCTGACACTGGCAGACAGCAAGTTCAAAACGCACGAGGCTACTTTTTGGCATGTAGCCTAATTAAATCGCAGAATTTTTTGCTAAGGGCATTGTGTCTGTCAGTGTAAGTGGGCTATGAAAAAGGATGAGACAAATTCTTGGGGGGCAGGGGGTTGAATCCATTTGTCGTTAGTACATGTAATTGCCTGAATGCAGTCTCCAGCAGAGGAGTCCCAAGACTGATTGCTGGAACCTGGAGGGTATTCCAAGGAAGGGCAACTTGACCACTTGCCTTGTTTCTTGTACTTTTTTCCTATGCTCTGTTACTTGGCACCTTTGGTCTGGGCCTGTGTGGCCCTTCATACCCTGGGCTGTTCTGGGTGCGGTATGGACAGTGTTGCTGGAGTATAGATACTTTTGAGTTGGTGATAAAGGGAGAGAACATCCCACTGTCAAGTACCCAGTGTCTCCTACTTGACCCAGTGCCCGCAGACTATGACCTCTTTCGGGATGTTGGCAGAGCCCCGAAGGGAGGTGCAGACGGGGAAGCTATGTCCCCAGAGTCTTGACTGGCGGCCTTGAAAAGCTATAATAGAATCGTAGCCAATGTTGTGGCTATGTCTAAAGCCACATGTTTATCTGTTTTGACTCTTAAGATCTGTGTTTTTTAAAATATGTTCCAGGAGAGACACATTTTGGTAGACTTCTCCTTGTTTATGGAGAGTGTCCTGAGGGCATAAGGAAAGTTGCAAATCGAGATGTCATTCCTCTATACTGCTCCTGGTCAGGCTAGTCCTCCCAGGGCAGAATCTGTATATTCAGGCCATAACAATTTGGAGAAATGGGGCAGGTTTGTAGACAGCTTAACGGAACTCTGCTGAAAGAATAGTCTTGCCAACAGCCCCTCTTGTCCTGCTGCAAAACATTACAGTAAGTAGTGAGTAGAGCATAAATACAAATGCATTTGTATATCATATTTTCTTCCAGTTCCTGTCAGACTGTGTTTGGCAAGCCTCAGTGCCCACCTGTTTCTGCACCCTGCATGGAACAAAGCCAAGCCTTGGGACAAAGCCAGGTAAAAGAACACACCTAATGTTCAGAGAAAGGAGCTCAGCCCTATACACACTATCCAGCTGTAGCTCTCACACAGGAGATGTCAAATCTCACATCGTATGTAGTATGAAACATGTCTGATCTAAGCAGAATCCAGTTCAGAGCAAACTGAGCATTCCCTGGGTAGCATCCAGCAGATGCTAGGAGGAGAGGTGTTTTTGTTGTTTTTTCCACTTGGATTGCTTATCAGACCCTGATTTTACTAAATGTGTCATTGAAATGATAGCCAAAGCAACCTGTGCAGATCCAAAGTGTCATTTAGATTTTGAGCAATGGAGGACTCACCTAGCATTGTGGAAAGAAGATGACAGGAAAATCGCTGCTTGAGGGTCCTCCCCTCTGAGGGGTTCTGCAGAATTTGAGTCTACTCTCTCAGACATCTTAAAATCTTTCATGTAATTTTCATTTCCAAGTCTGTGTTATTGCTGAGGAAAAGGGATTTTGCACTGTTCCGAGATGGCTGATAGCAGAGCAGTGTTATTATAGGAAATGATAAAAGAAGTTACTCCCGTGATCTGGATGCAGCCAGCATGCCTTCTCATGGTGATTTTAAGGCAGTAGAGAATAGAAGTTAGAAATCTGGTGCTTTCAAGGGGGTGGGAGCACATCTGTGAATTAAATGTTACTTAAAAATAGGACCCAAGAAAGCCCTCTCTAAACTGTACCTTGAGCTATTTTTTGGCTTCACATGTGTTGGTCTACTGATCAGTTATCCATTTGTGTTTCTCTTGCAGTGTAAGCTGCTGGGGAAAACCTTTTTAAGAGATTTTTAAAAGCAGGAGACCATATCTGCTGGCCTCATTATAGGAAGCGGCTGCAGCTCTGAGGGCAGTAACAGAACCTCTTTTGAGCCTTTGAAAGCATCAATATAAAGATCTGTATCTTGGAAAGTGGCCTTATTACCAGCCATAATGTGAGCCAGATGAGCAGGAAAGCTTTGGGCATTAATAATGAATGAGCCTTTTCTAAGATTTCCAGAGCATGCAGTCTCTGTAGCTAGGGTTTTCATCTTGCTGTTTTGCATTCTTGCACTGATTTTGCAATGGTATAGAAACATGACACTCAGTGCAATGTGGGCTGGGGAGCAAGATACCATGTGATGCCTGCAGATGTCAAAAGGGGACATCTTCAAATGTTTGTAATAATTACTCGGTTCAGGAATTCAGAAAAGCAATTCTTGCATATTTTAATGTGCACTGTAGGAAAGGGAAGAGCTGGAATGGGTAAATGATCTTACAGCATTCTACAGACTTCCTGGGCACTCTTTTTCTTGCTGAATCAACTTGCCCTAGGCTTGTTGCAGGAATATGCAGATGTTTGGTTCCTATGTGTGAACCACAGGGGTCCAGATGTACACTTCCTTTTGTCCACACATGACTTTCAATTTGCTTTTCGTAGGTAATGCATCCCAGCAGAGCCAAAATGAGAGAAAAACAAAACAAGCAAACAAACAAACAAAAGTTAATTCATTTTGGAGACATTTCTTTCTCTCCCTGAACAGAGCTCCCTCCTTCAGGTGATCACTCCCTTCTTAATTATTTCATTCTGGTCTTACCCTCTGTTTTACTTGCTTTTATAGGAGCCAATGCCTTGGGCAAAGGGAAGGGAATTGCTCTTCTCTGAATTACTAAGAGTTGAATTGTGCACTAATTGTGCTTGTAATTTTTACACCCACGTCCTGAACTTAGAGGGGAACAAGGACTTTGTCACTTCATGCACACAGCCCTCACCACTAACATTTCCTCCCATCGCACAGTCTTGTGCCACTGCATGTCTGCCCAAAGGAGCTCTTCCACTGTGAGCAACGGCATCATTAAAGATCGTATGTGGTGAAGCTTTGATTCATTCCTGTGTCTTTCAGGTCCTGGAGGATCCAGTTGCTGACCCGTTATCCAGCGACACGTTCTGGGCAGCATGGCTGCTCTTTGAATTCTCAGCTGGTGGACGAATGTGACCTGCCTGCAGAGATGCTCAATGTGGTCTGCACTTCTCCAGGAAACACCCCATCCTTTCCTTTTTTTTTTTTTCTTTTTTTTTTTTTTTTTAAATGAATGAGGGGTTTGACATGGAGGTGAATAGAGAGAGTGAGGTAGAAGGATGAAGACTTTTTCTAATGGTTACAAAGTTTGCTTTAGTTACAGTTGTATTAAGGATTTTGCAAAGGATAGAAGAAACCAAAGGTGCATTGTGGATTGTAGGTTTTTACTGGAGCAGTCTGAAGCTGCACTGTAGATGCTAAAAATAGCAAGTCACTGGTTCTGTGGCAGTTACATATTTCTACCCATAGCACTGGTCAGCTCTGAGTCTTTCATTACATCATGAAGGTAAATGAAGCTCCTGTACTCAAAAAGAGTAAAATTTAGTTACATTGCCTAGTGGTTGGATATTAGTTAACTTTTTCTCAGGCCTGGAAAATAGGGTCTTGGCTAAGTGCTGGTAAATACTGCTATTTCTTATCCCTGCATTTCTGTTGTACTGCTAGGTGTAACTTCTGGAGCATCCCATACTCCGTAGTGCCACAGATGACGTGAACTGGAGCATGGCAGAATTTTCAGTGCTAAAGTCAATGTTCTTGCAGGACTGGGGGACAGCATATCAGTGTTGTCAGTATTTAATACTACCTGCAACTCAGATTGCCTGGGAAAGAAGGATGAATGGAGGAGGTGGGAGCTGCTGAACCCTCTTGATCCATTTTCAGTCCCCAGACCTAGATGGACTGAAACTGCCAAGGCAATTGTGTCACCCTTCAGGTGGTCTGCAGCAGTCTGACAGCAGGCAGCAGCAGGCGAGCACATCCTATTCAGACGAGTGCCCTGCAAAGCAGTGTGAGTTGTGCAGACTCTGTTTCCTACACGCTGTAGGAAGTGTGGGGCTAATACTGTGTTTGGCTGAAGGCTGCTTACTCCGCGGGGGTAAGCAGTTTCACTGCAGCTCTCCTGGAGAGCATGCGCAACTCTGTTCCTTTTGCCCAGTACTTTTCCTTACTTAACCCAGCCTCAAGGCTGCCTGTTACACTCCTTCATCTCACACTGCTCAGGGATCAGGAGCCCTGTTTCCTTTCTCTTGGAGACTAAAAAGCAGAATTGCGTATGAGAGCACTGGGGCATGAGTAGCAAAGCAGACCCTTGATGCAGGTTTAAAACTAATGCTTCAAGTCATTGGGCAGTCTTCTGGGTATTTTCCCTAAGTATTACTGCTGTTTTTAAAATCTGTATTGCAAAAGGGGTAATCCTTGCCTGAACTCCAGCCCTGATATACATGCAGTAGTTGTCTCCAGTACCTTTTGTAATAAAGTTAGCAAATAAAGGTTATGAATGACTCTTTCTCCAAGGTTCATTTTTCAAGGTAAGGGTGTGATTATTCACACGTGGTATTTAATTATATATTAAAACCCTAGCACCAGCTGTCCTGGGCACACTTGTGTGTGTTGAGACCCAGATACTTCCTTTGTTTTGGTGGATCTCACACGGAAGGCCATTTTCTTGTTGTCAGAGGTTTTGTGTTCAAAATGGCAACGTTTGGAAGGGTTATGCATACATTCACACTTTCGTTTTCTTCAGCAATGAGGCCTTGGGTGGATCCGAGGAAAGGTGCTGGGTGACTGCTGCCCTCCCAGAAACCCGTGAGGGACGCGTTCGCCCCTTCCCCACAAGCGGGCTCCCCGCCTCACCGCCCCTCTGGGCTCGGCCAGCGCGGTGGCCGCTTGTGACAAACATGGCCACGCGCTCTTCCCGCCGCTGTGGCGGCCACGCGCCGCCTTCCTGCTTCCTCCCTATTGGTCCACCGCGCCGGTAGCAACAGCGACAAATATATCCTGCCGTCCCCTGATTGGTTGCCGCCTCCCGCCGAGCCGTAGCAACAGCGGAGCGGGCGCGCGCGGCGACCGTTGGCGGCCCGCGCGGGGTGGGGCGGGGCAGCGAGCGCGGCCGCCTGGGCTGAGGGAGCCTCAGGGCTCTGCGGGAGAGGGGAGGAAAGTAACTCTTCCGAGGTAGGAGGCAGCTACACCCGGCACTGCTGCTGCTGCTGAGGGTAGGCGAAAGGTACCGCGAACCCAGCCACGCTGCGTAAAATCCATTTTCTAGGTGTTTGCGCTGTGGTGGTGAAGAGCTGCGTCTTCTGCGGCCTGTGGTGGAAAGAAAACAAGGCGCTGCCGTGTGCCAAATAGCGAAACGGCTTTCATGCAGAAGCAGCAGCCCGGTAGCAAAATTTACACTGGATCTTGATAGATTTTTGTATGAGTTCCCAAATAAGGTACTTTAATTCTCACCCCTAATGATATGTCATGTCACTGCAATTACTATGATTTAGCTAGTCAATGGTATGTGATACATGTGGATGAAAGCCAGGGTGGTTACGTTTCCCTGCTGTTGATGTATTGGAGTAAAGAGGAATGATGCCTCTCTTACAATGAGACATATTTCAGCTCCTTTCAAATATTTAGTGCTGTTCCCTGCCAGGGAAGATGATAAAGATTACTCCACCTGTATAGAAATTTTAGGTACCTGTCATTCAAAATTAAGTAGATTATTTTCTAAGAAAACAACCCATGCTAGGGAGTGCAGGTATTTAGGTTTTGGAAATAACTGACCTTTGTTCTACCATCTTAACAATGCCAGTGTCCTAAGGCCTTGTAAGCTTTTTAATAGTTCAAGAACAGAGTTGTTTTGACTTTTTAATTAAAAAGAAGAGGATCAATTCAGAATTCTTAAGGAGTGCTAGAATTACAAGTGTCTTTCCCGAACTTAAATCTGAAAAAGGCTTTGCAGCTAAAGCAGAATTAAAGCTTTTTCTCTTGCACTTCACTTGATGAATTTCATTTCCAAATTTGGCACAGTTGTTCTTTGGAGGACAATTGCATTTTCTAGGTCATTTCCCAGATGAAATAACTTATTACTTTTCTGGAAACTTACGTTAGATAATTCAAAGCTTGATAAGTGAAATCCAGCAAATTAAAAAGTATTTCTCTTTAAGAGGTGTAAAGTTAAGTGGTTGAAGTACAGTATATTCTGGCCCACTAGCATCTTTACCCTGTGCCACCTGGATATTGAATCTGCACAAAACACTTTTGAGGAGGTAATTGCATTTGGACGAGAATTTGCAAGCTGTGCCTATGGATGATCTCACAGGACTTGACAATGCTGAGTCACAGGTGACTGAGCAGGGTTCAGAGGTAGGCTGCTGCTTCCCCATCCATGAGCTAGAACAGATGGGATGCATAGCTGTGCAGTAGAGGAAGAGATCAAGTGAATCTCTGCTGAATGCCAGTGATGTTTACTTAGCATTTGGCCTTCTCTGCCTGTGCTGCTAGGTGGAATTAGTCATTGAAGGACTGCGTAGTGGAGTTCTTCATACTGTATTCACATTGGGCTAATATTTGAATTGTTCAGTTTGTGTCCTAGCTTGTTCTCATTTCCTAGGTGTGATTTGCATCCAGTCATGTTCTGGTTTCCCTACCCTACCATATGTAGCAAGCTCTGGATGTGTTTATGTTGTTCTTCCTTGGAGCTGTATTTAGAAGCACTCTGAGCATGTGGGTGACCTGCCCTGAGCTGAATGTGCTGTACCTGCTGTTGTCATTCCTCCTCCTCAACATGGCATGGCCTATCAAAGGAAGGAGCTTGCCCTAGATAGAAAAAAGAAAGCCATTTTTATCTCAAAATGCATATAAGGGCCCAAAGAATAGTACTTACATGTGTTAATTGATCACAGAGAGGGGATGAAAATCTAGGAGCACTTTCAGAAGTTCTGTTCCTTAGCTGTCTGAGAGGGACACTTTCCCAGTAGGCAGGCAGCTGTATTTCCCAGCAGTGCTGCTAGAGGCAGCTTTCCTCTTGGCAGTTCGACAGACAGGCCTAAGACTCACAAGGTCAGAGACTGAGCTGTTGCTCAGAATCGGTAGTTCTAAGTTAGAAGTGTGGTACAAAAATGGCTGTATGGAGGACCTGCATGGCAGCTGCCGGTGAAAAACTACTCTGAACTAATCCACTACAGTGCTAGAGAGGATTAATGATATGAGAAGCAGCTTTCCCTGCTTTCAGTCCCATTGTCGGTTCCGCTAGCTATCACAGTTACTGAACAGGCACATCAGAGGCCCACTTGGGACAAACATTAGGAGGTACAACTTCAAGGCCAGTATTTTGCAGTTTCTTGTTCTGGATGCCTGGCCCGACTTGCTCAGGGCCTCATTTTCAGAGGAAATGAGCACTTATGCAGCAACTCAAGTAGGGCACCCAGAATAAGAGGCTGCTTTTGAAAATGTTGGCAAAGGCATTTTGTTTTATCTCTGCACTTCATTAGTCTTATCCCCAAAGTCTTTCATGTTATGTTCTACAGTGAAAGGTCATTGTTCCAGATCAATCATTTTCAGTGGGATTTAATCCAGTTCTAAGTCAAACTAATCCATTTTGGTAAAGTTTGAAGAGCAGTAAAAATTCATTTGTTAGGACAGATCTGGGCTTGTTTTTTAACTGTGTCTGCTGATGCTGAGTCCTTAATTGTATACACCTAGCATGAGGTGTCTTAGGGCTGGTTCCAGAAGTGCTGGACATCTAAATTCTGATCTTATCTGTAGACTGCAAATGCTCAGCACCTCTGAAAAACCCTGGAGTTTAGTAGGATTGAGGTTTTTTTTGTTCTTTTTTAAATTTTTTTTTTTACTTTCAGTATTATCATAGGTTGGGGTTTTTTTCCTCTTACACATAGAGTCTTTTTTCAATATGGTGCTCTGGTGACAGCTGCTGATAAGCAGGCTTTTTCATGTTTTCCTGTTTATGCTTGTGAATTCTGGTTACTTTCCTTTGATTGCATACAGAATAAAAACACATTCTTATATCTGGGCAGGACTAGCAAACACTGTGGTCTGAAGCAGCTCCTGAAGAGTTAAAGCTGCTTTCAATTAGCTACTGTGTTCTTGCCACTTAAAGAAACCCCCACAACTGAGCATGCTTCACAACCTCCTGTGCATATCCCTGAATCATTCTGGCAAGTAAAAATACTGCCATAATCTTTTATTCAGACATAGGACTTACTCTTCACTGGACTCTGAAATGAGCAAGTGCTTGAAAATAGCACATTTTGCCAGAGAGTTCTGGGGATTTATCAACTCATGTCTGCACAGGATTTTGAACATGCAAAAGGCTACTGTGTGTGAATGCTGAGTGGTATTAAATATACTGCAGTGATCCCAAATAGGTTTCAGTATATGGACCTAACCTTTCCCATGAGGGAGCAAGAGCTTCCTAAGTTTTGTACAAATGACTGCCCTTTTGTTTTGAAGATATTCCCATGAGCAGCACTCAGGCAGTATAATCTTTCTCCCTTCATTCTAGGTTTTACCTTTGAGTTATGAGGGAGGTTCTGTGAGAATGATTCAAGATATAATATGAAATTGAAGTATGACAAAGAGTAGAATATTTTCACACACACTGTGACAGCCTAGAGGGTTCTGTTGCTCGTTAAACTGTGGTGTATGGTTTGGCTAGAAATATATCATTGAAATTATAGTCCCTCGTGGTTTGGGAAAGAATCATCACACTTCAGCTACACCCACTCCTATCTCGTGCTCTGATCATGTCATTGGTTACACCACCTTTCCTCCCTGATGCGCATTTATCTCACTTTACTGGGGGGATGTGCTGCCAGGATTCTAACAACAAAAATTATAGATAGTCCTAAGCCTGCGAAAGAACCTGTCCTTACAGCACTATCTGAGCATCATGCCCCATGTAAGTGCCAGTCACAGTATTTCCAAGATCAGATGCCCACAGACTCTCCATCTCTCTTTCTCTAGCATACTCATCTCTACTTCTTTTGCTGTGATGTGGAAGCTGCTTAACCTCCCCCATCGATTGGTAGTTGCTTCTGTTCTCTCTCTCTTTTTCTGTGTCTTGTCCCCCAGACTTCTATCATTTAGCAGCTCCCTAAATAAAACATTTCCTTGCTGCAGAAAAGGGAGGGAAGATCGTTTGCTCCATGGATGAGGAGGATGTTAGTGGCAGGGACTCTGTAGTGCCACTGCTTTAGTTCCTTAAGTCTCAGGAAGAGTGCTGCAAAAGGTGCGTGATCCCTCACTGTTACCAGGACAACTAAAGGGGGAGGCTTTCCACCATGGGGAAAGGCTGGGAATGGCATGGGGTAGTTTCCTTGCGGTATTTCCTCTTCGCCAGTGTACCTTCTGGCTCCGTCCCCTCAGCTAAACGTCAGCACTGGGGAGACGCCCTCTGAGACCACTTTGGTGTCCCCAGTGCCCCTGTGTGGAGCCGAACAGTGAACTAGAATGGCATTTCAGCAGGGAGCTATTTGTGGAACATAGGTGCTGTCCAATAACCAGATATGCCTGCGGAGCAGAGCCACTGCCTTAGGTCATAGTGCAATTTTCAGTACCATAAGTTTCTCCATCTACAAATTCTTGCTGGGTGTGGTCACTTTACCAACAACTCTCAGTCCTGCCTCATGAGAGCAGCATTTCTGAGCTCCTGCCTGAGCTTTGCTGGGAATCGCGGAGCTCTGTAACGTCATGCGTGATGCCTGGCATCTGAGCTTGGCAGGCGAACCACAGTTAGGCAGTGTTTTGCACCCCATTCAGCACTCTAGTAAAAGGTCTGCTGAAATTTCCATTTCCTTTCCATTTTTATTTTTAAGACATTGTAACTTGGCTTATAAATATTGTAGCAGATTAAAACTCATTGTTTGAGCTCTAATTTCATTTTATTTGTACCTCTGTAGATCCGTGGAGCCACTGTTATGGCTGAAGATCGAGAGCACTAGGCACTGTACGCACAGGAGAATATAGGTACTCTCCCACAGACCTTATATGTGTGAAATGCAATGTCTTCACTTTCTTTAGGTTGCAGTTGGGCTGTACAAATGCTGCATACAAGGTTGACTTATTTTAGCACCTTTCCTTGCAACTGTTGGATTTAGACAGGTATCTGATTTTAGAGCAATGAGGGTACGTATCACCTTGCAGATTCAAGGTTAAGAATTTTTGAGATGCTTTAGGCTGAGAAATAGCCATTATACAGAAGCTTCAATTAAAAAAACCAAAAGCATTTAATAAGAATTTTTTTGTGCGTGTGTAAATATATCCACATATATTTGGCAGATTAATTAATGCAGATTGTCTGGTTGAGTGGGTGAATAACTGGTTTTAAAAATACTTTGTAATCTGTTTCCCTTGGGAGAACTGCTGTACGAGACTAGAAAGCTTTTAGTAGACCCTAAAAAATTTTCAGAACCATTGGAACACTTTGCAGACTGACTAATCCCTACTAAGCAGTTACTACAACTGCAGTTTCCAAACTGGAGAAGTGCATTGGGCATTTTGGGTCAGCCCATCTCTCACTAGTCTTGCATAAATGCTAGATACATTAAAATCTGTATTTTTACATTGAGTCGTACCTTTTCAGGAACATGTTCCTGCTGTCTATAGATAAAACTTCATCCTAGGTAAAATCAGTATGAGTTTTGCATTAATGATGATAATGAATTAGACTGATACTTGGGATCCATTCTGTTAAGATTTTATATGTCACTGACTTTTCTCAGAAACAATGAAAATAAAATCCCATTAGGAAGGAGGCACCGTTCACCTTGCTGGTGTGTACGTACAACTGTGTGCTTCACAGTACTGCAAAGAGCTGTTTCCTGAATGTTCTGGCAATCAGTTTGTAACTTACGTGTAATTTTTATCTTTCATGCTTTATTATGGATAATTACCATTTATTCTTGTCATAATATTTATTTATGTCCTTCAAAAAAATTAGCAATATTCATCTCTTCCCTTTTAAAGCTAAATGCAGTGTTCATTTTAAATGATGTTAGGGCTTAATGCACAAAAGCCAGCAACGTCAGAGTTAAGGCTGAAATCTTTTGGCTGACACAATGGACTGGATTTACTGGATGGCAGCAGTGCAGGAGCGCTGAGGGTAGTGGGAGAACAGTGTGTGTCGTGAGTGAGACCGGCCTCGGCCCGGCCTCCAGTGTGTGCTAACACGCTTGCTTGCTTTCCTCCTCTTCGGGGGTGAGAGCAGATGTGAGCTTAAATTGATACACGTGCTGTGGTCAGTGGCCCTGACGCTGAACTGTCTGACGGTGAGCAAGTCTTTCACTCAGATGTACAGCAGCTCCCTGTACATCCAGAGGTGTTTAAACGCTGGCTGTGGGTTGAACAGAAAAAGTTAATCTCTGATTTATCGTAAAAGAGGAGTAGCATGGATGCAGCCACCGGCAGCAGCGGTGTCATTTGTGCAATGCTTTTCCTTTGAGATGATTTTTAGGCAGGGCTGGTGCCCTGTCAATTTATGTAAGAGGAGCTCGACTGTTACAAATTAAAATAGGTAGTAAAATTGAATGTAGGTGCATCTCTTAGGCGAGGTAGCCAAACTGGTCCGTGCCTACCACCCCCACCGGTAGGAACGTTTCGGAGCAGCTGGGATACGAGATACACTTATTTCGCTGGAAGGAGACACAACTGTGTAAATACTGCAGGACAAAGCTGGCGCTGGAAGGCCGTGGTAGCACAAAGCCGTAATGGCGCAGAGCAGGGTCGGACACGTGAAGGCGGTGCGTCGTTCCACACCGAGCGCAACACGCGCGGCAGCCGGGCTCCACCGGCTTCCCTGGGCGAGGCGCCTACCGGGGGTCGGTGCCGGCGGCTCTGCGCCGTGTCACCGGACGTAGGCGGGGGAGGCGAGGCGGTGGACGGTGGCGGAGCCCGTCCTGAGGCATTTCCACGTCCGGCGGGGCGCGGGGGAGCAGCCCCGGCCCGGCCCGGCTCCGCAATGCCCGCGCCCACCGCCCACCTCCACCTTTGCAGCAGTAAAATGCAGCACTCGCAGCGCGCATGCGCCTCCCCCCAGCCGGCGCCCCGGGATAGCTATTTATAGCAAGTGACGTCACCTAGAAATAGAACGCGGGGGAGCAGCGCCCCCTCCCCTCCCCTGCAGTCCCCTCAACTCCGCCCCCTCGTTGCCTTCCTAGCGCGCAGGCGCAGGCGGCGGCAGCAGCGCGAGGCTCCGAGCCGGGCTGGAGAGGAGAGGCGCGAGCTGCACACGCCGCGGAGGGGACGCAGCGAGCGCGCGGTTGCCCGCCCTGCTGCGGTCCGTGAGCGCGAGGCGCCAACCGTCGCCTGGCACGCGCGGCCGGCGGGTGAGCGGCGGCTGAGGCGAGCCCAACGGTCGCTGAGGGAGCGAGCGGGGCGAGCGTGAGGTGGCGGCTCCGTTTAGGTTCCCTACTCGCACCGCCCGCGCGTTTCGAGGCGCAGATCCCCGCCCCCCCCATCCTCTCTCTCCGAGGGGCGCAGAGTGCCCAGCCCAGCAGCCACCACGGAAGCGGCTATGGGGGACCGAGAGCAGCTGCTGCAGCGAGCCCGCCTGGCCGAGCAGGCGGAGAGATACGACGACATGGCCTCGGCCATGAAGTCGGTGAGTGGGGCTGGTAGCGTGGCGGCCGTGGGTCGTACCCGGGGAGGAGTGTGTAGGTTGGGTGGTGGCGGGGGAGGGAGGGAAAGGAAGTCCGGGCTGGTCCGAGGCGGAGTTGGGTCCCGGGGAGGATGCGAGCCGCCAGGTCCCACCCGTCGCGGTGAAGAAAGGAGGGCGGGAGCAAGAGCCAGACCATCCCGCCAGGACCACCTCGCCGCCGTGCGGGGCGGTGCCCGTTACTACCTGCCTCGGGGAGAGACGAGACGGCCAGTAGCCAGTCCCAACCGGACCTCGATCCCCCTTTTCTTTTCAATTTTATTTTCTTCCTCCCTCGTTTTCCTTCATTCTCTCGTATAACGACTCCCTTGCAGCCCTCCCGCTCCCTTGGCTGTTCCTGCCCTGGAGGTGTGGCTGTCCCCATGCCCTCCTCTCGCCTCTCTCCCCCACCCCCGCCAATCCGGCGCGCAGTGCAGCAGTTTGAATACTGCCCGCCTCTCTCCTCGTCGCGGCGGGAACGCAGTGGATTCTTTCTCTGGCTCCTGCTCGAGATGGGGTCCATCCTCGCGCACCGCCCCCCCCCCCCCCCGGCTTCTTGGGGGCCAGCGGTGGGGATGACGGGTTTGACCTTGGGGTGCGTCTCCCCTTCTAGGGGAGTCTGGGACAGGCAAGCGGTTGGGGGTGCTGGTCGGGTGGGGTGGCCGGGAGGGGCGGGGGGTGTCTGGGGAAACGGCGCACGGCAAGAGGACCCCCTTCCTTTTCTAGACGTTTCTTTTTCTCGCCGTAAAAGGCACGAATAGAGGCCTCACCCACAGACATCAACGCTCTGACTCAAAGGTGGTATGGTAGTTGCATCCGGGTATAACAGCTACCCAGTGCACAGAGAGCGTTTCCCAAGCTTTAACGTTGCCTTTTTGCCTTTTCTTTGTAGGGCAACAAATTCTCAGTGTGTTCCTTATCCAGTTGAATACTGACATGTGTTTAAACAATAAGTTACAGTTGCAACTCGGCTCCTTTCAGAACCAAGCAATGAAAATTACTTGTACTGACCTGTCTGTACTGATACATAATAAAATTGCAGAATGATCAAACTTACTATGTCTAGTCCCTTTTTTAAAACCAGTATTCGTATAATCTGAAATTTAAGGGTAATGTTAATGCCAGTAAATGCTTAGCAGTGTCTTTGCTGTATCTGATTACAATTGTTCTTGCCGATCTGTCCTTTGTGAACACCAAAGGCCCCAAGAGGAATCAAGTTTCCCTTGAGAGTACTGCTGTTTAAAGACACAATATTATTTTAGTTTGGAAGAGCAGCTTCAAATGGACTTGACATTTTTGTTCTAAGAATCAATCCATTTGGTCGTGTTCAGGGGCTGTGATGTATGTCACATCCCTTAAATGAGGGCAGTAAAGAGACACTTAAATTTTGCTGCTCTTGTTCACTTTTGCTTTTGTGTCATAATAATTACTACAACCAATCCAGTTCTAAAGTGGCAATACTTATGAGTATCTCAATATCAGAGGCATTAGACATTAAAATAAGCTGTATTTTAATGATATCGCTAGAATTTTCAATGCATATAATGTTGCAGTAACAGCTGTTTCTCTCTCAAATCTTTCAATTGCTAATTCTAAAAGATGAACCTGAGAAACCACTGACATCCACTGCTGCTCTAGAAGGCTGTATTTCTAGCTGTAGTTTCTAGATAGCTTTTTATTTTTCCAAATATTGCTGAACTGGCTCCCTGAACATGTGTGAAACAAACAGAACACAGTTGCTATGCTTCAGGAAATATGTAAATAAAGTATATATAACTAGTGCGTATGTCCAGTTGTCTCTTTAAACTGTCCTAATTACTATGCAATTTTCATTCATCTTAGAGTCACGGTTTTCTCATCTGTACTGCTACTTTTGCTCTCAAATAAGTTGTATAGTGATGAGCTGCTTTAATTGGGAGCTTGAGAACACCTTGTGAAGGAGCAGAGTATTGGGCATTTATGAAATGTTACATTATAGATACTTTAAAAATATAAAAAGTAAAGCCAAATTTTAAAGGCAACAGTTTCCTTATTTTAGGCTGTTCATACACTGTTGCATGCCTATAATGTAGCATCTCTTGGTTACTTGGCTTTCACAGGTGTTCACTCTAACATGGTAATTTCCAGAATGCTCTTCAGTGTTTGAAGTTGATTTTGTAGGTCTGAGCATAAGCTCCTATGAAACGTTGTTATGTGGGCTGTCTGTTCTGACAGCCAATATTTCCTTCTATTTCAGTGATTGTATGTAACAGCTATTAAGAGAACTTTTTATTCATATAGAATAACATTCAAATAATCTTCTCGCACTCAGAGATGTTAGACTTCCTTCAACAGGAGATCAGTGATCTAACTCGGGTGTCTATTCTCAAAGCAGGATATCTTGATTTGAAAAGTTTCTTTTAAAAATCTCTGAATTTAACATCTGATGGTTTTCAAAGGTGCTATATGAAACTAGTGCGCTTCCAGTGTAAATAGAAATCTGGATGATTAATTTCCATTCTAGGTATTTATCACCAAACTTTTACAATACACAATATAGCCAACAGCCTGATAGTTACTCCTAAAACATAAAGTAACAAAGATGACTTTAGCCAAAGCATGATTTTTGAGACTGACACTGAAGGAAGAAAAAGTATGACAAAACTGCCATATCAGCTGTCAGTATAAAGCTGGAGAAACACTAATTTTTCAGTCCTGTCAGCCCCTCCTTTTAAAGAAAAGCCAGATGGAAGTAGCAATTGTAGCTTAAATAAGGAAACTACTGCTCAACAATATGTTTGGGTTTTTTGTTGCTGTTAAAATTTTTCTTGGAAGAATTCTAGTATTTTGGCTTATAATGTGTAGACAGGAGAGGAAAATGAAACTTTCACTTAGTTTGCTCTTTTAAATTAATGAGTTTAGTTTACTTTTTTCTAGCCAAAATTATTTTAATAGAAAATACAATCATATGTAAGTGTGCCTCTACTAAATGGCATTCTTCTAAGGGGTGTGGCATTCTCATTGCATTAAATGCTGCTCCAAGATTCCAGCTATTTGAAATAACCCTACATGGTAGGTAATAAATGACTTCTCAACACACTGGGGAAAGATATGCTTTTAGTGTAAGTGTTAAAGGTTCTCACTTGATGGAATGCACACTCTAGCATCTTGAGAATACAGCATTGGGTACCTTTGGTTTTAGATCATTCCAGAAATAGGTTAAACGTTTTAGCTGTATAAAACCGTAGTATTTCAGACAGTATTAATCCTAATACGTAGTGCTTAGGACCTCTTAATTTATGTTGCTTTTCTAGTATAGCTACATAATGGGTAGAGAGTAATTTACACTTTAAAATTGGTGAGATGAATCTGAGTTGTGTGAGATGTTTAATTTTAAAATTAGTTGTGTGTGAAATACTACTCAGCATGAAATAAATTTAAGTCTTGGAATGCTCTAAAGTTTTTTAAGCAAAATAGCTTGAGGTTCTAGTTTAATTTGTAGGCTTTATCTGTGTACATAAATGGACTCAAAAATTTGAGATGTTCCATATTTTTAGTATTGTATCACCAAGTTCTTCACATCAGTGTCTGGTTTTGGGTTAATGAAATATGTGTGTGTAGGAGGGGGAATGAGATGCCTTTAATGTAAACAATATCCTCCACTGCTGTGAGATTACTTCCTTACTGTGGTTTTATACAGTAAATCTAGCTCTAGAACTTCCAATGCTTGATATAAAACACTGAAGCCACATGATGCAAGAAACTGATCTGGTTTAAATTCATTAGTCTGGTTTCTATTTGTTCAAAAATTATGAACTGTATAACTTTGTATCAGGAGAGTTTTAATAATTAAACCTGACTTTATACTGGCTCGGGTACAGTCATTTTTGCAGCAGCTCTCTAAGAACTGGCTCTAGCTGTGACTTACATGCTCTGGCTAACAAAACAGAAGTATAATCACACACATTCAGTTGACCTGGGTCAAATTCTACTAGGTAATCCGACAGTGCATCATAGATCTGCTATCAGTTGTGGAACCTTCACTTTGGTGTGTTTTCCATGTGAAAGTAACTCAGCTTGGTGTGGCCTATGAGCTGATACAGTATTGTCTCTTATATCTTGTATTCTTGGTACAAAAAGCA
Organism: Harpia harpyja; assembly: GCF_026419915.1. Taxonomy (NCBI): domain Eukaryota; kingdom Metazoa; phylum Chordata; class Aves; order Accipitriformes; family Accipitridae; genus Harpia; species Harpia harpyja. The sequence continues at coordinate 42,464,003 of NC_068948.1, read as the reverse complement.
GACTGTCAGTCTGAATGAAAACTGCTAGCAGATGATAGCCTGTGTGTTCAACTGCATCATCTGGCTCAGGGCTGAAAATAACTCCAACCTTAGGTGTGAGAGAGAGGGGGGTGTTAATGTAAGGAAAGTATAGAGTAACATCTGAGTAAGTAAATGCTACATTGAAGTCATACTACTTCATGGATTTTCATCTTTTAAGTGCTTCTGTTTTTCCTAACAGCCATTATAAGAAAGTATGTCTACATCTAAAATGTGAAAGTAAATTATTGCAGTCCAAGATCTTTTCTGTTAAGGAAAGGCTATAGGTAGAGTGGAAGATAGAAAGAAATACATTTCTGTCAGCATTTCAAATTTTCTTTTTCTCTACATCGTCCCCACACGTGAAGAGAAACATGTCTGTTTTTATCTACTTTGCTAATGTATCGGAAATAGATAAAAGAGTAGATAGCTCCATAAAAGTCACATGCTTTCCTTTGAGTCTAGTTTTTTGTAATATAGCTGTTCCACCAGGGAGGTAGATGTGATTTTTAGATACATCTACATAGAGTATCAGCATTTTTTATCTAGGATGGGGAATGATTTGCCATGGACTTGAGCCGATAGTAGTTGCTGATTCTCCAAGATACTTCAGTAACTTCTCATACAACTTAAAGCTAGTAAACATCTCCTAAACATGTTGAATTAGCTTCTCTGTTAATTTTTCCTTTTTACTTTAAGGAATGGTTTCAAGGTGAGTTTGAGTCAGTCAGGGGAATATTAAATTATATAGCAGTCTAGTGATGATCTGGAATAGTCTCTTAATGAAGTTCTTTAATCTTATCTCTTAGATACTTTCATGTTTTGATTAAGAGGTTAACATTCTTTTTCCATGCATTAACAACTGTTCTGCAGTTAGTCCTGAGAGATGGCTTTTTTCCTGGGCTTTTTTTGTTGTGCTTTACGTGAATGTATCTTGAGTATTCCCTGCTATTTCTCAATCTTGCTATGTTAGGATACATTCGGTTAGTCTGGTGCTTATTGGGAGTTTTAGCAAACTTACTCAGCCCAAGCGGATGCAACAGCTAAACCTTAACTTGCTGGTCTAAATATAGTATGAAGATGCTTCCGAAAGTTACACTGCATTTTAGATTGTACTGTAGACCTACTTTTAATACTGAATGTTGAGTAAAAACCAGCCAAGATTACCCGAGTTCATGCTAGACTTTACAAGATCCTCCCTCTATTAATGTGAACTTCAGAAATTTCTGCAAATATGCGGTTTATCAACACTTGCATTGAATTTTGATTGTGATTAGGGAAGGTGGGAGGGCTTTTCAGGTGTAGGTTATCTGCAATTGCAATGGCTCCTGTGCAAGTGGACTTTATAAATATTTTTCAGGGCAGGTGTTGTGATGCATTTTCTGCAGCTAAAAATGAATAACGCCAAAAGAGAGACAATAGACCAGAAAAAAACCTGGTATATTCTTTCAAGGCTAGTGGTATTCCTGTATTTTGTCTCTTGTGACAAACTGGATGAAATTTGAAAACTGATTAGTTTATCTCCCCTTAAGTAAATACACCAGCTATATAGCATAGTGAAAAATTCAGGTTTAGTACTCAAAAAATTTTTGGTGGTTCCCAGGACATTTGTTATGTACTGTAAAAGGCCATTTTGGTGTTTTGAATACACAGAAGACACCTGTCACTAAAAGTTTATATTAGTCATAAGGAGGTGGAAGAAATAATTATAACAAGGTTTAGGATGATGGCATATCTTTTTTTGGTTATTGAATACTTAAATACCAGCATACAGTAGGATATTTAGTTTGAAGCAGAGGGAAAGGGATGAACATGAAGGTAGCAGTTAGCTGAGGGTAAAGAACAGAGGTGGTAAGTGGAAGATGAGGTGAAAAATGGAGGTGATGATGTATGAGGTGAAGAATTAGGATAATTGTGGTTGCAGTCTTCTTGTAGCTTTAATTTCTTTTGTATGGAGTCTGGACTGCAAAGCCAAGAGATGGTATTTCTGTTACCATTGTCCTGTCCCACTAAGTCTCATCGTCAGTTATTTTTGTGTCTTGTGTGCTTTTCCATACTCAGTTGTTATTTTTGTGGGTAATATAGCTAAGTAGTATATTAACAGATCACAATGTTTTTCTTTTTTTTAATACTGCAAAGATAATGAAGGCAGGTGGGGAAAAAATTGATTTATTTGTGTGGTTAAATGATAAGTTTAAGTTTTAGCAAAACATTACTGACTCCTTTAGATCAACCACTGTGTTTGAGAATTTGCAGTGAACTTTCAAGCTAAGTCCTCCAGGAGTGCAGGAATGACCAAGTGATTATTAATCTTCTTTGGTGGATTTCTTTATTCTTGTAAAAGAAAGTGCTGTCCTAATAGATTGTAGGGAATAAAAAGCTCTTAGCCTTTACACCTTGAGGGAGTTAATACTAGAGAAGACGATATAGGTGGGTCATAGTAGAGATTGTTGAAGGAGGTATTGTTGGGAGGATGATTGGAAGCTGTGAAGAAGGTTATGAAGGTGTCATTAGAGTTGATTCCTGTGCGTTTCACCCTCTGTAGATTGTCTCTAATTGTATTAGGCCAGGCAGAGCAGTGTCTTTTGGGAGTTTGGGTTCCTGAGCTGTGGGGAAAAGGCATTTTGGAGATGAAACTAATTGACTTCGAATATTTTAAGAGCAAAACCTAAATTTGAAAGTAAGCTCTCTCTTAATGTAACAGTTATAATTCATAGAAATTATTTTTTAGACTTGGAACAATCCACATTTATTGGATGGTTCACTGGCTGCACCAGCAATCTCAGAATAGTGTAAATATTTGTGACTTGATTATTTGTAGTAAGTATTTGGTTGTGAACCTTCTGATGCCTGTCAAGCAGTGTAAATATGCACATTTTAAAAGAAATAGTTAATGATTTTGGCAGTGTCTGAGCAAGGACAAGTTTACTTTCACACCAAAGTATGTATCCTTAGAATTCTCGTGACTTCTTTTAATGCAGTTAATGCAGTACACTTAAAAGTGGTGGAGTTACATTTTTCATCCTAATTCCTGTGAGTTTAATTTCATGTTTGTAAATTTGCAGAAGTAGAACAACTTAAAGTGATTAGAAGTCTGATAGGTTTTATTCCCTAAATTAACACAGCAAGTGAAATAGGCCTAAATACAGTATTAGAAGTATTATCCTTGCTCTATCTCAGCTTTTTGTAGTAGGAATTTGGAGTTGATCATGGCTTTTTTTTCTCGATTTTCTGTTCTATTTCTCTGCAGTTGCTTTCACGTCCTATCCCTGAAATTTGTCTGCAGCCACCAGTTAGCAAAAATCAGGATAACTTTTGTATTACACTGTATAATTGCTCACTAAGTGACTGAAAGATACTATGAAACACTAATTCCATTTGTACTTAGCAGAGCTTAATCATAATGACTACAGCGCTTCCATCTCTGCTGTTGAATGAAAGAAAGCAGCAGGGGAAAGAAAGGCAAGAACTGCACCAGTTTCCAGTGTTTGTGCTGTGTTCCAGATTCATAAAACTGGTATTCTAGGTGCATTTAAATTCATCACTAAGTGTTTAGTCTGCATAATTACAGCAGACTTCCTAAAAAACCTGAGCCTTCCTTCTGTGAATGCTTCTCCATTACACAAGGCTGACTCACTTTTGTTCAGTGACTGTGCTTTGCAATGGCTTCTAAATACCCATTCTGTTACAACAGAACTGTGGGGTTTTCACTCATTTAAGTCTTGGCTGCAGAAACAGTTTTAAACTTTCAACGTTGCAAAGTGACTCCTGTCTAGGAGGAATTTTGGGATCTAGAAGGAGTTTTGAATCTTGCACTTAAGGGTGGAAGTATTGAAGGAAGTTTGCGTGCTCTTCTCTAAGACAAACCCTTTAAATTTTATCTTTGTCTGTATTTTCAGGTAACTGAGCTGAATGAGCCTCTCTCGAATGAGGATAGGAACCTGCTGTCTGTAGCCTACAAGAATGTAGTTGGAGCTAGACGATCTTCCTGGCGTGTCATCAGCAGCATAGAGCAGAAGACTATGGCAGATGGGAATGAGAAGAAGCTGGAGAAGGTTAAAGCCTATAGGGAGAAGATAGAAAAGGAGCTTGAGACAGTCTGCAATGATGTTTTGGCTCTCCTAGATAAATACTTGATCAAGAACTGCAATGACTTCCAGTATGAGAGCAAGGTCTTTTATCTGAAAATGAAAGGGGATTACTACCGCTATTTGGCAGAAGTTGCTGCTGGAGAGAAGAAGAACAGTGTTGTGGAAGCCTCAGAAGCTGCCTATAAAGAGGCTTTTGAAATCAGCAAAGAGCATATGCAGCCCACTCACCCAATTAGGCTTGGGCTGGCACTCAATTTCTCAGTGTTCTACTATGAAATCCAGAATGCTCCTGAGCAGGCCTGCCTTTTAGCCAAACAAGCCTTTGATGATGCCATAGCAGAGCTGGACACACTAAATGAGGATTCCTACAAGGACTCCACTCTCATCATGCAGTTACTTCGAGACAACCTCACTCTGTGGACGAGTGATCAGCAAGATGAAGAAGCAGGAGAGGGCAATAATTAAAGAGCTTTCCTCCGATCCCTCTTTCATCCACTTCACCATCCCCATCATCACCAATATTTCCTTGCCACAGTCACACTAAATATCTAGTGCTAAGCATATCTGTATTGTACAGCTGTTCAGATCTGCTGTCCACTTTATCAAGAAGCAGTTTCAGATGAGTCTTCGTGGGCATTGATGGATTGATTGGTTTATTGGCCCTATTTATCTTAGTTGCACTTGAGCAGTGCAGAAAGGTGCATAGTAAAGGAGGCATTTTTAGTTTGCCTGTTGATTGGAAAATATGGGAAAGAATAATGGAAAGTGATTGAAGATAATTATATTCCAGTTAAATTTTTTTCCATTTGAAATGAGCTGACAGTTCTGTTAAGCAGTACATTTTGTGCATGCAAAGTAAATTAGCCACCCCAAATTTTTTCAATGAGAACAGTTAAGCTGATGTGAAATGACAACCCTGTTCATCAGTTTACAATAAACTGTTTGAAATGTGCAGTTTCAGTAGCAATTTTTTTTTTGCCTCTAACTTATGTGCACAGTTTCTTTTAATGCAGTGCATCTACCTAAGAGTTTTGATACTTGTAACCTTTTGCAGTTGTTTTGAAGAATCCTGAATTTATTTTTTGTAAACTCTTTGGCTGTTTAGTTGTCTGTGTATTCTGACAACACTATGTCAATATTAGCCCATGTTAAGATGGATGACTGAGATGCCAGACTTCTAAATTAAATGTTTTGGAATTAAATGAATAAAATAAAATGCTGCTTCGGGGATGTTATCTCTACATAAGCTGTCCTGTCTTTTGTTCAGAGCAGAGATTGAGTTACCTAACACATCACTGATGGGTTAAAACATATTTAATCAAAAGTTTAATGAGAAGTTGCATCACATGCTCAACAAACAAAAAAACCCAGTATGCTGAAAAGAAGGGAAAAAAAAAACCTAAAGAAAAAAAAAAACACAAAACCCAAAACCACCCACAGCCATCTAGAATGTGATACTGCTCACCTGTGTTAAAGTGGAGTTTCCAAAGGTGGTATATTTAGTTATTTGCTTGGTAGAGCAGTTGTCATGCAGTTCTACTCAGGAGCTGAAGAGTTGTAAAGACCATTACTTGTCATACCAATGTAGGGCCTTGTATTTGCTTCTGTCCACTGTAACTTCTAAACTTGTTTTTCTGAAGTGCTGACCACCAAATCACCTTTACACATGAAAATCCCAGTAACTCTTTCATATTTACCTGCTGCAACAGAAGCAGTATTTGTTCTTAAAGAATTCCTCTCTATTTTAGCTAACTTAAAGTCTAGTCCCCAAGCTTATGTTGTTGTTTTTGTGTTGTTTTTTTTTCTCCCAACAGTTAGTGTATATGTATACTTATTGGTTCCATACATACTTCTGTAATGGTATATTACAGAAGCAGGAAAAGTTAGCTGTTATGTGTCGCTGTATCCAGACTGCTACTGGCACCTGAGCTAGCTCAAAGGTCATGTAAGTTCTCATTTATCTAAATCTATTTTTCTTTGATGTGTGCAATAAATATTACTGGTCTGAATACTCACAACAACTACTCATACTTTTTAAAAGAAGTCCACTGGTTATTTTTAGGTATCTGGAGGATTAGAATTTTTAATGGTAGATTTGTGTGTATTTATATATTCTGTCATCTAGATAATTCTAGCTTTATTACATCAGTAAAGTTGGCAACAATTGAAAGACTAATGCAACATCTGAAAAAGATGAAAGTACAGATCCTTGATGTGCTATTGTAGAATCTTGAGGTGCTTGACCTCCTAAAGTAGTTTGAAATGTGTACTTAATATAAATCACTACTGTCTGCCAGGGCCTATTCTGGAAGTCACTTTTTCTTATTTGCTCCTGTTTCATCAAACAGTATACAACTCCCTGTTTTTCTGTTCCCCTTTTTGCAAGTAAACTTACAGGAGTCTTCTGGCCAGTAATATCCATCTGGGCTTTACCTGTCTCCTAGATTCCTATAGCTTCCTTTCCTTCCACTCCAATCTGCTTACCTGCCCCTGTGGAACCAAGGTAAAACTCGGCAATAAGACTGCCTTTTTATGTTGAAACACTCTGGCTGGTTAATAATTAATATCATTGGCAATCACTAGGTTTATTTTCTTCCTGTTTATAGAAGTACCACTATCTTTCTGTTAATTCAAAAGCTAACGAGTCCTTTCTCATTTTAGTTACTGTCTTGTGCAGATCCTTTGTCACAAAACTATGAGCTTTATGTAGTCTGCAAGTGAGTCAGCAGGTCTCTGACATCTCTGGACTAGGCAGTTGAAGATTAGCTATTGACCTGGTGCATAAGATCCAAAATGGACACCAAAGGGATTCTGTGGTGCAGTTCCTGGGTGCTTTAATAATTTCTGGTAGGAAAGTTTATAAAGTATACCAATCAGGTTGTTGTGGTTATCTGTGTTGCCATTAATCTGGGTAGATCTTTGCTGGGTATCATAAAGTATGAAATTCTATTTTGAAATAGCTTACTGATTTGACTCTGCTGGAAGGGTGGATTCCCTTCTCCCAAGCAGTATAAATTTCAATGGATAGATCTGTTGTAGCCATAAGTATCAACAGATAAGAAGATAGTTGCATATTAGGAATATATGTGAAAAGTTGCAGTTCCTTCATCATCTCTTGATGATGTACTATCATGTCATACATTCTCTCTGGTTGACTGAAGGCATTCTGACAGTTTGTGAATGTGGAGGCCCCTCAGAATGATTATAGAGGTGACAGAAAATTAGGAATGCTAGCTGTGGGGTATTGCATACTGGACTTGGTATGCTTGCTCTGTCTAAAGGTAATCGATACTACAAAACTATCTAGGCTTTGTACCAGGTATCAGGATCTAATAGCATAAGCAGACGTGGTTGGAGAGTAGCAGCTGGCTTCTAAGAATTTTATACCTTGTGCCAGGATCTTCAGAGGAACTATCCCAAAGAATTAGGAATAGCAAGAGCTTCCTAATTGAACGTCCCGACATAAAACTCACCAAAATGACAAAATTTCTCAGTGAACTGTCAAATGTAGGCAGCTTATTATCAAGTGCTCCTAGCAAAGCAGAATTTGGTGAAGAGCAAAAGATTCAAGTTTATAGACTAGCTCCCTCTGAAACATGGAAGAATTGAAATTCATCACGAGGAACAGCTGACAGGTTTTTTTCCTGCAAGTGGTAGCATGTGTTTTTGCTGGGCCACCTGTGGATTTAAGATTATTCAAGCTACAATCTCAGTATACCTGAGTGATGATCAAGTTCTTTTGAGGGTGATGAACTTAAAGGCAGGTGAGTGAAATTATTGGGTGTAATCAAGTAACTGTGTGCACAAGGTCCCAATCCCAGAAGTAGTTTTGGCTTCATTAAAACTGTGGAAAGACTGTCTGTACTTAGGTGTATGCTTATTTTGTGTGATCTGCCTTTTAGCTTTGTAGCAGTGGATGCTTCCTGGAGGACAAGGACAATTCAGCTGCATCTTCAAATAATCTGTACATTTTTTCAGGAAGTTCATTAAATATAAATGTCTTATTGCTCTGTGGCATAAAAAGCATTTCTGTCCTTGCTAGGGGTTCATAAACGAAAGCTGACAGACACGGTTGCTCTGCATAAGTTGATGACTGCTCATCTAATGAGTCTCAGGAAGTCTTCTAAGTCAAATTCTTTCACTTGCTTCTGCCACTAGCAGTATAGCAGTATATTAGATTTTCAGTAGGAGAGCAGATACTTTTACGTTCTCCAGTTGTCAGTGAATGATCCAGTGGCACAGAGAGCATGTTTTTGTGATTGTTTTTTGCTAGGAGTCAGTAGAGAGTGTTCTGTAGAGCAAGAAAAATGCTCCAGTGCAATCCATATTCTTGCTTCTACTTCAGAAGCTTTTTCATTTTCTGGGCCCTGGGATTGCTATATGCTTTTTTGTAATCCTTATTGTAGCAATGATCTGGGGGAAACCAAAGCAGATGAATAGCAGGTGTTGTTTATTGCAATATTCTTCAGCGGACCATAGGATTCAGATATTTTGGAATTGGTATTTCTCTTAAGTGAGACCCCCAAGTCATGTCTTCTGTCTCTCAGTTTCTAAAATGAATAAAACCCTAGGCTACACCCCATTTATTGTTTGAAGACACCAGATGTATTCACCAGAAGTGCCTTGCTGAAGTCCACAACGTTCTGTGAAGTAGTAATTCCACAGGAAAGACTAAAAATTGAGTGACTTTCCCCCCGCTGGGAGCTTTCTTTACTTTGCCTTATTTCAAGCATAATGGGATGCTTGCTAATCTTGAAGCGGTGAGGGTTACGTTGGTTACATAAGGGTCCACCTGAGTATTACTCTCATCCAGAACCAATCTTTCTATGGCTTTCACAGGCAAACTTTGTTGAAAGGTTAAGTCACTCTGAGGGTGTTGATATAATATTAGCAAGGTGTATGAGTATCCTTGAATTTTTAGCAACCTGATAGCCACTAACAGTAAAGCAGCATTTTCTGTGAAACTATATGGGCTTGAAAGCTAAAGGATAGTCAGACCTTAAATTAATAGTGTGGTCTTTACAGGGACAGAGATACTTTCAGTCTATGTCCTAATCTGCTCAAACATGTTCAAATTTTATATAAACGATTGCATTCGTCTCTTAAGAGTACACACACACACACCCCCTTTTAAACCCCACACTAGAACAAAATGTGCCAACGCTATGGGAAACTAAACTTCTTAAGCTGTATGTAATAAAGGGCTGCTTATACAATGTAAGCGATAGCACTGAAGAATGCTGACTTTTTAGACAAGCAGAAACCTTAAGAAGAGTATGAGATTGAGATCTCCATGGATAACACACATCAAAGAACCACAGTTACTCTGGTAAGTAACCATTTTTTCTAGTGACTACTTTGGTATAACTATGGGTTTGAAAATAGTTTTTCCATGTTGCCTTTCCTTTTTATATAACTTCTGTTCATGGTTTTCCATCCTTAAGACTCGCACTTGTGACCTAAATCTGTAAGTTGGATGGACTGACTTCTAGAGCCGAATGTATTTCCAAAGGAGCACAAGGGTACTTCCTAATCTGCTCCCGTGGCTTCTTTCAGCAGCTGCAGTAGGCTGCTGTGTAGCAATCTAGAAAAGAAATTACGGTAGTACACTTCAGATTGAGGGAAATGAAAAGACTGGCTGTATTTTAAGTCATACATGAGAATGACTTAATAATAATGGAAGTCAGAAGGGTGAAAACCTATGTCAATACATGTTATCAAATATTCTCTGTCAGTGTGGGACCAACCTGAAATTCTTCAACAAACCAGTTTGAGTTTAAGGACAGAGAGAAAACAGGAAAAATATTTCAGTGCTTTGGACTATTGTTTTTTAATTCTATCCATACCACATATTTGAGCTAATTTTAACATAGCTGCTCAAGAAAAATTAACTAAAAAAAGAAGTGTAACAATATGAAAAAACTTTTTGGATATATTTTAGGTTTATTGAAGAAGCTCACTGAAATCAGTGGCACTTTTCTTTGAAGAGTGTGAAGTTAATTATACATATAATAGATAGAGGATGTTTAGATCTTGTTCTGAACAAACCCAAAATACTTGAAGTTCCACCTAGATGCAGATAGTTTAGTTTCTGAGTCTTAATGATTTCTGAGATAAATGAAATTGTATTCCAAACACTGAGGTTAGGCCAGGTAGATTTTTAATTAGTGTCATTAATTGAGCCATCTGTTAGAAATAAAGTCAGTCAGTCTTCCAACTACCTTTAACTGCATGCCCCCAAGCTAGCAAGTACTTTGTTGATACAATTGCTTTCCCAAACTAGGCCCAGGTAACTGTTCTTCTATATAGTTGTTAACAGTCATTGTCATGTCTGTAAGAAAATAATCTATATGTGTGATTATTCAGGCTCCTCATTTGATTTTTATGTTTGTGTCTATGTAGTTTGAAAATGATAGATAAGTGTAAAATATTTCCAGAAATACTGCAGGAGGCAAGAGACCTTAGAAGTTAAGGAAGTTTGACTTCTGCATGTGAAAGAGCAAGATTAAACACTGGAATATTGTACCTTCAGAAAAGAGCTATTTCAGATAATGTTTCAGAAGCAGGTAAGACAAAAAAGCTTAAGGAGAGTATGATAAATTAAAAAAAAAGGTTTCCATGAAAATGTACACTACCATGGAAACCTTTTGGAAGTCCTTTTGTAATCTAATTCTCTATTTTGTTCTATTGAGTAATAAAATATCAAACATGAATAACAAGGAATGTGTCCTGTTTCAAGACTATAAACTGATGTGGAATCTGTAAGCTTCTGGATTATTATTACTGTAATAGTAATCTTCCACTAGTTAAGCATATATGAAAAAATATTAGACTTTCATTATTATTGTTCTTGATGAAAAAAACAGAAAAACAAAACACCATTTGAGAAAAAAATATTTGAGTCAACAATTACATAGCAACAGGAGCAATAAAAATGTAGAATGAACTGTTCTCTCTTTTTTAATCATCTTTGATCATCTTTTGATAATTTTACTTTCTACAGTTAGAGAGTTGAGTCAGCATGCTTAGTAGACTCTGGCCTTAAATCTGTAGTGTTATTTACAGGAGAACTAATCTCTTTTGGACTATATAGCCATTCCTTTAGTCTCCTCAAAACAAAAAAAATTAAAGTATTTTTATTTTAGCTTTCAGCAAAAATTGTTCCAGAGCTGAAATTAATAGCCTTTTGGTTATTGTTTTAGATTGATTTTTTTAGAGTCTACATCTAAATTTCGGGATATTATATTCCATACCACATGCTAATTTAATATCCCATTGAAATTTATATTTGCAAGTACTTGAATGTAAGTATTTTTTAAAATACATACGTTATGCAAATTCTGCACAGTATCTACTCTGAGACATTTGGCAGATGGAAAGTGAGTTCGTTCCTGACTGAAAGAAATGAGGCAGAATTTTGTTAGAAATTGATCTTTTGCTATGCTTACAAAGAAAGATTTAGTTGGGTTTGTTTTTTTAAAATATTTAAAAACATTGCAAAATTGTTTCTTAATTGCAGAACCAATGTTCAATGGTTATTAAGTCTTATTATATAAAAGAGCTCTCTCATTTTGTATCCCTGAGCCTATATTTGACATTGCCATTCTTACTTTGAATTACACAGGGCAATTGGAACACAATTTCATCTGTGTAATTTTTCAGTGTCTGCTCATTCAAGAACCAGTCACGTGTGTAGAATTAGAGTATGATCAACATCAATTTTCTTCATATTCTGATAATATAGAAGAACACAGAATAGATTTCTGTGTATTCTGAAAATAATAGTCTGATTTTTTTAAATGGTAATGCTTATGTGGTGGAAGGCTAATTTAAAACTGTAGCATGTTTAATTGTTCTGCAAAAAGTTAAGTCTTGTGCCAGTTCTCTGTTTCCTGTTCTCCAAAGATATTAAGTTTTACTTGTGATCCAGATTATCTATTGTGTGATTGTTTTCCATAATTTATCTTGAAAGATATGTATTTAATTTTGAAAAATGTATAAATTGGTATCTTAGAGGGAACTGCAAACAACCTAATCGCTCAGTCCATATAACAACTGAATTTTGTATTAAAAACAGATAACATTTTGAAAATATTTGATTGAAAAACAAGAATTACAACTGGAAGTCAAAGACTAGGAGGCAAGGCATCACAAATTAAAGTAGTTCTTATAGACACCTATTATTCTAACCGTGGTTTATGTTTGCATAAAGTAATTTTCCTTAACATTGATTTGATTTAGCTCTTCAGATATAACTAGTGTTAAAAGTGTTTTGGAAATAAATTTGAAATTGTCTTTGAAAACTTGATTGACAATGAAGGTTTACAAATATAATACTCTAATAATCTGTTACTTATATACAAAGTATATGTATGTATCTTATAGTTCCTTGAGACCTTGAATGATCCTCAACTTTATGGACATTGATGGAATTTGATGGAATTAGTGAAGATTCACTCGTGTAAATGAAGTCAGAATCAATTTATACAGAACTGCAATGTAGCATAAGCCATGTTGTCTTCTTTTGCCGTTGTACCATCATTTGGAGTAAAATTGGAATTGATTTCACTTCTTGTGTTATAAACTCAAAGCATTTAGATGTATTTATTGTTCCACTCTAGCAATATAAAGGCCAGGAAGAAGGCAATTTGTTAAATATTTGCTCTGTGTGGCTACTGAAAGGGATTGCCAATCATTAGTGTCACCCAATTGCAGCAGTAGGTTGCTGTATGCTTGGGCAGAAGACAGCATAGTTTTACTTTTCTAATATTTTGAAATAAAGTTCTGTTAATCTGCATGTATATTGTCACTGTGGAGATCATTAAGAAATTTTTGAAGGAAGTTGTCCTATCAGATTCCACTTCTCAGTATGAAGAAACTTTTTTTTCTGTTGATTGTTGATACATTAAAAACATCAAATAGAGACTACTGAGGCCCTATAAATCCCAAAGCTTATGCAATGCTACTGTTACAGTTCAATACTCTCTGTGAATTTACATTGGAAACCACTGGTCTATTTGAACCAAATTTTCTAGACAAGTAAAAGGCTCAAAGGGATTCAATTCCATCAAATTTCATGTACAAAGTGGCTGAGTAGAGCAAAGAGGTCCTATTAGTGCTCAATTTTAGGAAAAGCTGAAGTGTGCGCTTACTTCTACTGAACAATATGAAATCCACACAGGAGCTTCATTGTCAACATACAGGTTCTTTGTACTCCAGGTTTAAGTTAAATACCATTTGAAAAATCAGTACCATTCAGTAAGTAGTACATTCTACTTTTTGCTTATATCTATACCTACTTTTTAATCTATTTTTCATCTGTTTAAATGGTGTGCTTTTCAGTGCAAAGACTGCCTTATCTTCTACTTATATATAGTGTGCTGGTCTCTTTGGATACCTGATGAGTTTGGTGTTATTTGTGTGCTATTTCAATGAAAAAAGTGGTGATGGTTTAGGTAGAAGTACCATCTAGTCATAAATATACTCAACAAATGATGTATATAAACTCAGTGTGTTTCCTCTTCGTTCCACAGCCTCCTTATCAGTTGTCTTTCTTGCACTTCCTTCTGCTGTTGTATTGACTGAAGTTAAGCTCATACATTCCTAATACATAAAAATAAAATTTGACTCTTTAGTTACACATATGAACAAGGGTTAAAAATCACAATGCAAATATATACTTGCTGTGTATTCTGAACTTCACTAAACAGCTCTGGTTTTTTTTTTTTTAAATTGATTCGGTGAATTCTATCAGTTTTAATGACTTGCTTTGTCTTTGTTTGCAATTGGCAATAGGTAGTTCATCTGCCATATGACTGACTTGTGTGGAATACCTGCAAGTTTTAAGCCCTGTGCATAAGGCCTGATACACAATGAGCTAATAATAATAAAGTCTGATCAGCTAGTTGTACTCACTGCTTACTTACAAAATGAAAATAAAATACTGTTTAGCTACTATGAAAAACTAGAGAAGATTTTATGTACAGGGATATATATTGAATGTTTCATACAAATAGCTTTTGTACAAATTGATTTCAAGGTAGCACAGTATAAATTAATATTCCATCAGGCAATTATGCAAAATAAATTGTCAGCTTTAAATTTTCATGAATATTTAAGATTTATTTTTAGAGTAGTTTAATTAGATGCTTAAATATTTCCTAGAAATATGAAAGCTGCATGCTGAAACAATACAATTAACATACAGCACAGTTATTATAACACATTTTTCAAGTTGGAAGAAACATGCTAGTACAGTATGTGTCTCTGCTGTGATAAGTGCAATCAAGTGAGAACACATTTAATATCAATGCTTTGCTGGGATTAAAGTACAGTTAGGGTGGGCACATTTTAAATTATAAATATACTGTAAAGCACTGTTTGCCCCAAAGAGTTTATAGCCTGGGGAAAAGAAGATGGACTGTTTATATCTTAATATTAAAAAAATATTTACTGTATATGTGGTTTTTAATGACATGTGTTCTGATTCTTTTCCCCAATTGGGTTATATGTTATCAGAGCTTTTTGTTATATCACAGCTAACTTTGAGCATTGAGAAGAATTTATGGGACAGTAGCTATATGGATCAGTTGAGAAAAAGAGAGATATGTAATGAAAGGAACTAAAGATTGTTTGAGAGAAGCAGGTAGAGTATGTAGGAACAAAATTACAGGGAAAAAATATTGATTTTTTCACTGTTCTTGTAGGGCAAAAATGCTTGGGAATTGAGAATATGTGAGTGACGAAGCAATACCTTCCTCTTTAAAAATTTAGCATAAGTGCTAAATATAATAAATATCAGTACTTTTTGGCTATTGTCAGCAAGATACTTTTTTGTCAGTAGAATTTGGTTTTCCACAATTGTAAACTGCAGGCAGTGAAGACTGAGTATAGGTTTGTGAGAGCGCTGTGTAACTTTCCATGTATTACAGTTATAAGTACTTTTTCCATTTTGTCATTAATCACAAGGTTAAGTATGTTTATTATAACTCTTTCCTATATGCCAATTGTGATTTAATCTTACAAAACTATAAATATAATATTTATTATATATAATTCAAGTATATATATTTCTTTTTTTCTGAATTTTCAGTGTTACATGCTGCCTTATATTTTAGTCTAAATGATTTTAACTAATGATTACAAATCAATTTGGTCTGTCCTAACTCAAACATAATAGCCAGATGAATTATTTTCATTTGGTTAGGTATTTATTTGTCTGCGAACCCCAGAGTGCATTAGGGCAAAGCACTGTGAGTATTCCAGCAGTGAATACATTTTTATGGAGGTAATCATTAAGAAATCACTTATGTCCAATTATGTACTTAAATTAGTATGAGCTATTTTCACATAATTTGATAATGTGATCGATTCCACTTTAGGATTTAATCTATTGGTAGTTGAACCCTTCCATCTCTGAAGAATTATCTGGTTTCACAACATGTCTAAGGGAAGAAACAGGTCAAAACACACTGTCCACGTGACTTCCAGTCATGTTGTGCTGGAAACCCAGTTATATTTGCAGTAATTGTATTTAAAATCTATGGCATTTGGAGAGCTGCATCCTTGTTTGGCCATCTGAGGAATGACCTTTATTCAGAGTTTTCTCAAGGAGAGGCTACTGAAAGAGGAGGGATCGCAGTAAAGTGTTGATTTCTTTCCCAAGCATGTACCACACAGGTTGGAAGGAAGCAGGAATTGTAGGGGTTGGCAAGAAAAGCATTGTGCTAACAGGGTTTCTGACTGTTGTTGTGTCCTTGGCATCACAAAAGAACATCTGACTCTTGCAGAGGGTAGAGACTAGTAGATGTGTGTAGTAACGTAATTGAGTAACTGCTTTCCCTGCTGAGTAAAATCGAGAATGTTCTCTCTCTGCAGTGAGCAACTGGTGTTTGTCCCTTGTTTACTTTCTTTTAAATCAGAGAAAAAACCCAAATCCCAGGTGGTTATTTTTTATTGAAGTACAGTCCTAGTTACTTCAGTGAGATACATGCCCAGGAGTGTCTGAGAATTGGGGGTGCTAGGACTTTAAAACATCACCCAAAATAAATGGATATTTGGTGCGTGTTGCGGAGGTGTGCGCGCCATGCCGGGACAATCCAGCACGGCTGGGGACCATCTGTAGCAGCTTCCTGTCTCCACGGCGACCGGAGCCGTACTGGAGCAATCCTCTCCGTTCCTGTCTCTCCATCCCAGATCCAGAGAAGAGAGCAGAAGGTCTAAGCCTGCGTTTGGCAGGGAATGGCACTGCTCTCTCCAAGTGTTTGTTGGCGGGCCGCTGTGTTGTGTCAGTGTGTTTCTGTTGAGATTCCAGC
This sequence comes from Harpia harpyja, assembly GCF_026419915.1. Classification (NCBI taxonomy): domain Eukaryota; kingdom Metazoa; phylum Chordata; class Aves; order Accipitriformes; family Accipitridae; genus Harpia; species Harpia harpyja. The sequence goes on along the minus strand of NC_068948.1, from coordinate 42,447,580 downwards.
ATGTCCTTAAAGGGCAGGAACATCTCTTCTTGTTCAGTTGTGCCACCTCAAGCTTTTTAAGGACTGCTATTTGCCTCTTCTGAAACAAGTCCTATTAAGCCTCTCTGGGCTGTAAAATGGTATGGAAGGATTGGGAAGTTGAGACATTTGCTGTCATCAGTATCATCAGAGTCCAACATCGTTAATAGATGAGAATGCTTTGGTACTACTGCTGATTCATTCTGGTTTTCACAGCTGAGATTTCCTTGCTTTGAGATTGGCCCTGCAGTTCTCTTTTTCTGTGTTAATAATGTTCATTTTTGTACACTGCAAAGTATGCAACACTGCAATGAACATCGTTAATTACAGATGCTTAAATTGTTTCATAATAAAAAATAAATGGTTAACTTCTAACCTTGGAAATACCTCATGCTGCAAGTTGTTATGAGCCACTGGGATGGAAGGCAATCTATAAAGGCTCATGTCTAAAATTTCTAGTAATTCATGATAAGGCTGATTTGGAAAACTTCACAGGGGAAAACATTTCACTTTGTCAGCAAATTATAAGATTTCTTTGTAGAATTTTAAGATTGCTACCTGTTACAGTATGAGCTGTGTTTTGACTTAGTGTTTGATATTGCTAAGAAAAAAAAGTGCAAGTTCCATAAACTGCTCATCTAAATTTCATCTTGAAGGTTCTGTTTGTTCTTCTTTGACAGCTGAACATCATTTCACTGAAGAAGAAACTTAAAATCCCAACGGTGGGAATAGTTCTTTCCTTTAAATATTTTCTCATCCTTCCAATCATCTGTTAGGTGGCTTGCTTGTCCTGTCTGGACCTTCATTCATTTCAGTGTTCAGTTGTTTAAAAAATAACTGAAGATTCTACAAAACTAAATTAAGAAATAATTATTTTAATCTTCTCTTAATTTGTAAAATCTCCCCCCCCCCCAACAAAATATTGTTATAATGCTGAATCTGACAAGGTAAAGGGCTTAAGAACTGAGCTATAAAAATGAGAGAAACTAAGTAGTCAAGTTCTTCTCATCCAAAGACAGATGCAAAAGAAAAAAAAAAAGAGATGATGGGTTATTAAATCAATTTAATTTTTAATGAGCTACATTCAATATAGATAGTTAAATCACAGAGGCTGAACTGCAGGGATATTTCTTTACTGTTGCACTTTTCTTTGAATTTTGAAATGATACGCTAGGACCTGAGTCTTTTCCTGGACTAATTATCATTGATGCCCAGTTCACTAGCTCTGACGGTGAATGCAGTCAGCCCATACTTGAAGAACTTTTTGATGCTTGGAAATTTATGATACATTTACCAGGTTATTTATTCTACAACAATGTAGCATAGTCGACCTTGTGATTGGAATGAACAATTATTCTAAAACAGCCATTGTGATAAAATTATCTTTGTGGATAAACTCTAATGTACTGTAAGTAAAGTTAGAATTTAGTCTTTGATACTCTGTCATTAAATGATTTGTCCTATAAGCTTTTGTTGCACTGTGTTGTCCTCAGAAGACGTGTAGGTATTTTGGAATTTACAATAAAGTGTCCATCGACATTTTACTGGGAGTGAAAAACTCAACAGTTGAGGGACCTGACACAATATTAGTGTCATGATATGTCACTTCTGACTAGTCTAAGAGTGAACAGAATTAACTATTTTTTTAGCTTAGTAAAGCCCAGCTTTAGCTGAGCTTAGTAGCCCAGTGTTAGTTGTGTTTAAAACAATTGCTTAAACTTTTTACTAAATATATTGTATGTGTATGTATTTTGTTAATTCTGCCAAAAAAGTTATGCTGAATCCTGGGGTTAGGAACTGATTAAGAACCACTATTGTGCCAGATCTCTGGGTAAGGTATTATGAATTATTCATCCTGTTATCCTAGTGCAATCACAATAAAGTCTTAGTGCTAATTAGCAGGTGGATGGGATGACATAAAGTCAAGAATACCCAGGAGATATTTTGTTCAACAGTTATACTAGTTCCTGCTATCATATCTTTTCTACTCTTATAATTTATTTCTTATTTAATAGAAACAAGTCTAACTTTGAGGTCCTTTCTGTTATTTCAATGTTTATTTTTTAAAAACTTAGTTACTTTTTTAGGGTTAAACTGGGCTGAGAGCTGAAGCATTTGACAGCTTTTGGGAAAGCTGTCTGCAAGGTTTTGTTGTTATGTCTCGCTATATTACTTTGTCCATATTGGGGAGCTTTCATCTATTACCTGTGAGCTTTTTTGTCTTGTATTAATCAGAGCAGAATTTGTCTTATTTTTAATGAATGCAGAACATCTATATGAGCAATTGTAAAGTATAGCACTTACTGTGGTAATGAAGTAATTAGATATTTGTACATATTATTCTTTATGACTTAAGGGAACACAGTTTAAAATAGCTAATAGATTTCTTTTTTCTTCCTTTTTTCACTCGGCCATTAGTCATTACTCTATTTTTCATCTTTCTCTCTTTTAAGTCAACTCTCAGCATTTCATTTTGTTTGACTTACTGTTGGCATGTATCATTGTTCGTTAAAGGGATTTATCAGAAGTCAAATTGAAGGGCATTATCAATTCACCTTGTATTTTGCCACTGTTTCTTAAAAAATGCTATTTTTTGGAAATAAGACTGCAGCCTGAAACATAGCTTCATTAAGGCAGATGTTTCAATCTCACAGTTCAGCCTGAACACCCCTCCCAAACCAAAACCATCCTCCCCACCACCTATTTCCCAGTTGTTTTTTTCTCTAGCAGTCCTTTTCCTTCATTTTTTGCTGACCCTGCCAAGATTTCCTTCTACCCCACTCTCCCTGAAGAAATACCTTTTGGTAACTACATGAAGATGTAACTGGTGGGTAGGACCTCTTGAGTGTATGAGAATGCCCAGCTTAGCCTGTTTTTTGTGCGAGATGTGCACAGTTAGCTGTTCTGTGAATATCTTTTGATTTAGGGAGGAAGAGCATGAGGACTGAAGAATAACTTTGGGCAACTGATGCTGGCCTTGCCTTATGTCTCTCTCTCTGGAGTTTGTGTTTCTGCTCATCAACAGCATGAGATTTTTTTTTTCCTCCCTTTCCTCTCCTCCTCCCCTTTTCCTGTTTCTCTCCCTCAGCCACCACATCCTTCCTAGTGCTGCTTATCATGGAGATTTTTCTTCTCTCCCTCAGTTCTCACTCTGCTGTGTATGATTAAGCATCTGGAACATTTCCAGCCTGGTGACTGCAGAGTTTTGCAATGAAACTCCTTTGAGATTTACTGCAGTAAGGCTGCCTCTTGAAATGCACTGCTCTGAAGGAGTCAGACTTTATGTGCCCTAATGCCTTTCTTTGTATAGATTTTGAAAGTGCTTGGCATATTAAATGCATTGTTGCTATCTGAATAACAGCAACAATCTGCATGAGGTCTGGTAGTAGAAAAATGTTTCCTTGTTACAAACTGTAGGAAAACCTTTGTCTAGAAAACCACTATCTTCCTTTCTGCTGAAATGTACAGACAGCTGACCTGATGGACACTCTGCTCCCACTGACTTTTGAGATTCTGCTTTTTGTGGGTTAGCCTGAAACAAAAGTTGCATATATGGCTACGCTCAAACTAGGCAGGTTTCTAAACTTCATATTATTTGAAATTTGGGTCTGAATAGACCAACTGCTGTTCATCTTAGCTTCAACTGTAAAAAATGAGTCACTTTTGGTAGATGTCACAGCTACAACATTGCATTGCTTAATTGCTGTGTTACAATCACAGTTGCTACCTCTGATTCTAGATTAACTCCTTCTGAAATGAATGGTAGAGGTCAATTATTGTGCTAATTAAACTCAATTAAGGTTTTGCTTAAGAGAGAATATGTGAAGGTGCCTTGCCGGATAGAAAAATATTGTGTGATAGACTTGGAATCTTCCTCGAGAACATTGTCCTAAGCTTTTAGACTGCAAGCTGTCCTCAAAAGGCTCTGCTTTTTGTTACTTTATCTTTCACACAAGGCTGTGTACACTGATAAAACACTATATATCAATAATGCCAGAGTTTCATTGCCAGGAAGCTTTTTTGCAGGACTTTATAGCCATTTAACATAAAGCTGGTAGTAACATTGTCTGCTGGCTGAGACTATCCGGAATTAAAAGACAATTGAATTCAGAAAGAATATTTATCTTCAGCAAATTCAAACATTTGGAAGTATAAAAGAATTGGAAGAAGATCTAGAAAATTAAAAAGAGGGAAGAGACGCTCTTTACTTCCATCTTGGTGAGGGTCTGAAGGAGCTTTCAATCAATGGATAACACATTTTCATTTGTCAGTTGGCCAGGTTCTTGTTATCTTGTCTTCAAGTACAAAGAACAGAATGAAAAGGGCAAAGGAATCTTCTCCTCAAGCCCTGTACAGGTGTGACAGTAGCCTCTGGTTATTGGCATTGCTGTGACGGAACCCCGGAGTAATCAGTTAGAGAATGGAAATATATTAGGAAATGTACTTTGTATTAGAAAAAGTACCTAGTTTATTCCATAGTGTGATTTCACTTGGTGTCTCTCTGGAGGTTTCTGACAGTTTCTTATGGATTGTCAAAAGTCTTTCCACTAAATCAGCATTTAAGCCATGCCTAAGCTTCGTGTGACCCTGCATGCTGTGGTTCAGCAACTCTGACCTAAATAATGTATCATTAAAGTAGATAATGGAATTAAGATTTTTTTTTTTTTTTTAAGAACTAGTAGTTGAAATTTCTCAAAATGTCTCCTTTATTGCAGTCTCCTTCCTGTTCTTATACTCTGTCCACCTATTCCTTTTCCTTGCATCTGTCCTTCTCATAAGGCTCATATTTTTACCTCCACTATGTTTTATCCTGCTCTTCCCTGCGTCCTCTCTTGTCCTCCCTGACCTATCTTCCCACTTAAAATATTTCCTTCCTGGCCTCATGGAGCATTGCCATGGTGACTGCATGATGTCATTGCACTGGGAATGGTTGCCTGGGAAACCGCATGATGTCATTGCACTGGAGACAGTTGCCGTGGTTACTGAGTTGGCTGAGGTAACTGGGGAAAAAAGGGCTTGTCATCTGACCAGTGCCAGGAAATGTTCCCATTAATGGGAATAAAGAAGAGACTTTTATTTATATTTTTATGTTCCAGGGAGGGCTGCTTGTGATTCAAAGACCGACCCCTTTTCTTTTTCTGATCTAACATGCTCTGTTTGAGCTGCTTTCCATTGGCCTGTGTGATCTTGCTCACCTGTTTCTACTGTTGAATGTTATTGTGAATATCAAGGCACAATAAAATGGAGAAAAGCTACGTTGTCCTGTGGTTCTGTGTAAGATGGGTTCCCACCTTCTGCTGTTTGATTTTTCCTGTTTGGTGCCTTTTGTCTCTGGGATGAATAGCCCAGCCCAGTTGTTATTCCAGCAGGTGTCAGAGATACAGTAACGGTGAATGTCACATGCCTGAGTTTGCTTCATCTGCACCAGGCTCTGTGTGCATCTGTAATTTGTTTCCCACTTCTTTCCTGCCTTTCCCAACTCCTATTTTGTCCTTGCTGAAATGTACCTGTCTTGTTTTAATAATTCCAGGTGTTCCAAGAAATATCCAATGTGAAAGGTGAAGCAGAGGTTAAATAAAAAGTAGGAGGCAGCTATTAAAGACCAAGAAAGGTATGCAAGAGCAAGTTTGTTAGCCTTTATTGAGTGCATAGAACAATGTGTATGCATGTGTGTGAGGCTGATCCCGATTCGTGTAAGGAGGTGTGTAAATAGTGGTTAGAACTGTGTGTCTAATGAGTCTGTGTATGATGTGCAGGTCAGTAGCTCTGGCAGAGTTTGTGTGTGTATAAACATACATAAAATTGTTCTATTGATAAAGAAGCTTTTAAAAAAAATGGCTTTTCCAGACTTTCTGCAGTTTGAGTGAATTACGTGTCTGAGGTATATTAGTCAAATTATGCATGCGTAAGTGTGACTATCCCCACATACTAAATAAAGAGTCTTTACTCTCAGTACTCATGCAGACGCTCTAGAGTTCACTAGAAACTGTAGTTACAAACTTCCCATTAGTTAACCATGAAATAGGCCCTTCTGTGACCCCCCTGTGTATGCTCATCCTCAAGTTGAAAATGATAATTTGGGTTAAAAACCTTACAATTACTGTGGAGCTGAAAACAAGAATGCTACCAAAGAAGATATGGAGAGTGCTGGTGGCAGGCCAGGTAACTGAGGACTGAGGAGTTTTGGAGTGCCTGAACTATTGATTGAAATCCAGGGCTCCTGAAATATTGGGAGGAGGCTGGAATGGGGGTAGCATCTCAGTTTTGGCAGAACTAGGTGGAGAGTTGGGAAGAGAGAATGTAACTTCATTGGGTGGGGAACAGAATTTCCAGACTTAGTTACTGGGGGAAAAAAAGGGGCAGGGGTTGGTTTTTTTGATGTTTGGGGTGAAGTAGTAAAAACCTTTTAGTAGACTTTTGTTTTGGATTCCCTTCCTTATACTTTAAAAATACTATTTGATTAACTGTTTACTTGTTCAGTGTACTGCACAAGTAATCTCAGCCCCTGTGCCAAAACAACTGTAAAAGAAAATTGTGTTTCACATCTATAACTAGGTAAAACTGCAGGAAACAACAGTTATAGGAGATCAGATGGCAGTGAGACAGAACAGCTAATGGAGGTGGAAAGCAGCAGCTGGTTGGTGTTGAGGGGTTCCTAACAGTCAGGTGAGAGATGTGAATAATCACTGACCTGTGTTTCAGACCTGTGTGTAAATTCTTAAATTCTAACTTGATAACAGTGTTTAGTTTATCAACATGCAATGGTGGTGTTTGCAAATCAGGCTGCTTTGGTCATTTTGAGCTAAGGGACTTGCATCGCTGTGAAATATGTGTCAGTAATCATGCAACTTTCCTGGGCTCTAATGGACTGGAACAATCTTACAGTGATTAGTATGGGATAATGTTGAATCTGTAATTGAAGGGATATTTGATCCTACTACTAATGACCAATTGTGTTACTTTTCCTGTTAACTGAGCTTCAGAATGACCCCTGAACTTGGGTTTGTTTTATTTCAGCACTATACCTGGCGACTTGCATTTATTGTATTTAAGTACATTTTAAACATTTACATTTGGATCACATTTATTGGTAAAATATGAGATTTCTTGCAAGAAGCTGGACTGTGTTTGTTTAACTGTCAGAGAGGTATGGGAGAAGGTTGGTAGAGCTTGTTTTTTTTGTAAATTTTACCTGTAATCCGCAGTCAGGTTCATGATTCATATTGCAGCTACCTGCCTCTGATCTTTCACCAACGTCAGGTTTTTGTAAATATTTAAATAATGATTGTATGCTGTGATATAGCAATACTGGAGATCTTATACTGCTAAAGAATCATAGATTTGTTTTCCACCAGCGTCAACCACTTGGGGTATCTACATGGTAAAATTCTGTGTGTAGTAGAGGAGGCAGCATGCAGTGCTGCAGGGTAGACAATCGTATGAGCTGTGTGAGCTCAGCTTTTGCTGGCTAATGCTTCCATCTACTGGAGAACTTCATTCTCACAGTATTCACTCTGTACTGTACTCAGAGACCCAAAGTCTTGTTAATTAAAACCCCAAAGATTTATTAATTATGAATTATTATAATAAAAATAGTTTCTCTGTGACATTAAGTAGCTAACACAGAATGCTTTTATGTGGTCTATAGCTTTACGTTTGAAAGATGTGTAATTGTCTGCCTATCTTGAATCAATACTCTATGTTTTATTCTAAAATATAGTACCTAAGACAGTAGTAGTATAAATTAAAGTACAGAATCTAAAAACATTTTCCTAGTGGGCGATTTTGTGACTTGTGACACAAAACAGTGTTTTCAGTAAGACACTTTATGACCGAACAGGATGGGGGCAGATAACCATTGAGACATGATGTATTTTAGTACTGGGACTAGAAAAGTTCACTCAGTATTACTTACACTCCTACAGCACATCAGGGTCTTTGCCTATGCTCCCTAATCAGTACTGATTTGCCATTTAGTGGAATGACTCTTCTAGTGGTGGCTGAGAAGAAATGGAACAAACAGTGGCTTCTGTTTTTCTTGTTAGCATCACCGTGATCTTTGAGCACCTTGAAGTGTCTGATTAGAGAATTTTGGAAATAAACTTGTTTCTAGAGACACGTACCTATAGTACCTGTAGCCCAGCTAATATTACTTTCCAGCCTGCCTTTCTCTCTTTAATGAGTGATTCTTCTCATTCCTTCCTGTAAATCCATTGACCTGTTGAAAGGACAGCACAGAATAGTTGCTCTATCCTTTCGTTATTTATTATTCTTGTTAGGTTTTATAGGAAAGGTGTACAAATAAAAAACCCCACCCCAAACTGTAAAATGTACAGAGAATAAACAGGTTTTGTCCTGTGTTACTGTTATTTATGACAGTGTTGTTAAAAGTAATAATATCTGAGCACCTTTGGACTTGATACAGTGGCATTACAAATAAATATAACATGCTTATATTAGATATAAATTGTAAATTTATATATAAAGTAAATTACAAAGTATATGTAAAATTTATAAGCTTGTGTGTAAGACTAGATGTTACTAGTTAAAGGAATAATTTTAGAGGAATTTATACAAACTAGGTAAACTTTTGTATATAGTATTATCCTATATGAAGATAACATACTTAGCTGTATTTATTTATTTTTATTTAAATATATCTATTAAATATATTTATTTATATTTGTATAAATAAATACTTAGTACAGTGCCTTTATAAAAAGGACCTAATGTCAGAGCACCCTGCCCCTGCCTACCTGCAATCTATGCAGTTCTGTGCCCTTTGGGATCATTATTACAGTGAGATAAGTATCTTCAGTTGTTCACATGAAAGCTTGACATGCTCTCCATGTTGGCCTTCCATAACTAACTCTGTAGAACGCATCAGCTTTTGAATTTTATGTTACTGTTAAGCTTCTTGAAATACCTGTGATTGATAAGGTGCTATGCTGTTTGGGCGTATAACTTAATTATACAGTAACCACGCCAAGTGCTCTTTGGTTTATGGCGGGGAGTTGGAAAGATGTTCCAAAACCAAAGCACAGGAATGGATTTTAGGGGTTTAATGTTTTTGAAATGACGAGAATGGTAGGAAGTATAGACTTTAGATTTTCATTGGTTGTTGTTCTACTGTTAAGGAAAAATAGTTCGAGGTATTTTCCATTGATGATACTGTATGTTTTATAAGTAAATTGATCCTATGTGTGGCTGTTTCTGTGCTTTTTTGAAAATAAACAGCTCAGTACTTCTAGGCAGTGTATATTCTGCCCTGAGTGTTGAGAATGTGGGGAAATGAATCTGTGAATGGTAGAAACACTACAGCCTATGTCCAAAATTCATAATTTGTGTGGACAAATAACTACTGTTTACCTTAGCAGCCATCAGAAGCTACCTTTGAGTAAGATTAACTGAGCTGGATGTGCAGTTTAAGAAATTATGTGGAGTCCAGAGGCAAAACCATAGGCATTTATAATTTTCCTTGTGTTTTTACTTCATTCGCAGGAGCAGCAATATCTGAAGCTTGGTAGTCATTTAATAAAAAGGATTTTCTTGGAGTTAAAAAAAAAAAAAAAGCTGTCAGTCCATTATATTATGTATGCAAATAAATGCAGAAATGCTTTTCTTTGACCATGCAGGAGCACATTCCACTGCTGATGTGAGAGCTTTCATCCTCAGAGTGTTTTGGCTGTCAGTATCTTTATGGCTTACATACCATCTAGAGCTTTAGCAGACTGTAACTCACACGTGTAAATCTGTGTACTATAGGCTTTAATCTTGGTGCTTCAAATAGTTTTCTCAGTTATTAATAATTTAGTATTTAGTCAATTGACAATTTTTAATTTTCATTAGGAATCTACTTAAAGTGGCCTCAATTGCCTCTTACATGGTGTCGCTGTAACTTTGGACAGTGCCATACCCCAGGGAAATGATGGTTTTGTATGTCCTTCACCTTCTAGGATTGTAAACATAGGGATGTTGTGATGTTGTGTTGATAGATGTGATTCAAATCGTAAGTTGGCATCAAATTGTAGAACCAGTATCCTAGCAGATGAAGAACATGAATACAAAATTGTTGCACCACAATAATCTGTGGCCAGATTCACAAAAACTGATGACAAATTTTTCATTGGATAAAGTACGAGGCAGAAAATGTTTCAGGGTAGTTTTCCCCTGAAAACTACGTTTATACCATGTTAAGCACAGTATGATGCTCCTTAAATTTGGAGATAATGTTGGTTATTTTGAAGGAAGAAAAGTGTGTGTGTACAGGAGGAAGGGAGGATAGCTATTGATTTGAGCAGTTGAGTCATATGGAAATCAATTTACTTTTCAGTTCCTGGAGAATGAGCATTGCAGTTAGTTATTCATGACTGCCTCATACTTTCTACCTTTGTGTCATTGATGGAACAGAGAGCAATTCTGTTCTGAAGCAGAAAGCTGCTATGTGTTGACTGCTTTGTTAAACTGGGAGTAATGATTTCTTTCTGATGCTTGAATGATGCAATGACGGCAACGTTCACTGGTGAAACTGTGACTGACGTACAAGTTTGCAAGCTTTATAGAAGTTGCCTTCTCTACACTTTTGTGATGCTCTGTTGTACAGTGTCAGTATTGGTTTTGAATATCATTCTACTATATCTTGTGAAGTAGCAAGCAGAGGCAATTTCATTTCAACATTCTTGAGGTTCAGTTATGCTGAGCTTGGTGTAATGGCAGCTGGGGAGTCCTGATTACACTGATCTAGCCTGATGTGATGTGACTGAACAAAGGAGAGAAATTAAACAGGTTCTCTGTTTACACAAGCTTGCCTGATGTAACAGTTTTGCTAACTTCTTTTCATCCCTATGCCACCTGTAGTGGTTCAGTGCACACCTTATTTACTAATTTCAATTCTGTTCAATATGATTTGTAGGGATATCTCCCATGCTAATTGTTCCATTGTATATTTTGGTGCTACTTCCACCTTCTTTTTTCCTCCCTATCTATTAGATCTTGTTTCCTTGTGTTTAATAATCCTTTCATTGTGTTTCTTGGTTCAGATGGAACAATGGAGCACTCTTTTTCAATGTTTGGAATTGTTTCTTTCTGAAGTTTCCAATTGCTTTAGATAAAGAAGCCGAACAGACGAAGCCAATTGTAACAATGGGAAGAGGTGAGTTTCTCTACCTGGAACATAAATCAAAAACCAGGAGATAAGATGTGGAGGGGAAAGAAAGGATCTGTGGGATCCTCTCTAAGGAACATTCCAAGACTGTCAGTGAGGTGTGTTTAGCATTATCCAGAGAACCTCTCTTACTCTCTGCAGTTTTATAGCACCAAAACTAACTTCCAAACCAGGAAAGGAAGTTTCTTTTTATTTTACTGAGTCTCTCCATGTTGTGCAAGTGGACGTCTCTAGAACTGCATCAGTGTTTCCCTCCTCATTTTGTAGATTTTGGAGCACCTCTTAGCACTGGAAATTTCATCTGGTTGCTTTCCATAAAAGCTCTACAGACAACACCTGTAGAATAAGCCTGACTCTCACATCGCTACGCAGCAGATCATTAACATTCTGTTTCTTTCTTCTGTCCCTGACTCACAAGTAGACTCAGTAGCACAGGAGTCTGTATAAGCTGACTGTTAAATCATACTTAACTTCACCTTAGTTAATAAGGTCTTGTTATTGTGTGTCTGAAGCTATCCATGAAGATGCAGAATGCGGAAGCTATCTCTAACTCTGCAGAGCTCTCTTTCCTCTTATTTTTGGTACCGATGCCAATGGACGTCAGCCTCTCTTAACTCTGAGCACTGTGTGGATTCCTTGTCCATAAATGTTTTAAGGTGCTTACGGATCACGTGATTGTACTCTACTAGTTACATCAGATACTATGTGAATGACGGTTTGAGAATATAAACAAGTTAATTATCTGGCACTTTGTGTTAGAGGCTCAGTGTTCCACCCCCTTTTTCCTGTTGCTGTTTTATAGTGTTATGAAGATTGGAGTCAGCCAAGATTTATATGGTGTTAATTACATTACTTATTTCCAGGGACATGACAAAAAAAAAAAAAAAGTGACCTTTCAAAACACCTTCAGTCTCTGCTGAAGACCAGTGCTGGCACAAGGTTTGTTTGCTGTTTTTTCCATCTTTATAATCGCAAGTTTAGTTTTCTGGGGACGCAGACAGTTCTTCCCTGCTTCTTTCTTTCCTAATGTATGCCTTGTTCCACAGAGAGACATTCACGTATCCTCTTGATAAAAAAAAAAACCCTTCACTTTGTGTGGTGAACAAATAGTGATTGTGTGAAAACCAAAACCTGGTGTGAACATCTGCAAGTGAGGTGAACTGGTTGTAGAATGAGACTTTTCTGGAATGCATAACAAAATCAGAAGGCACTGGATTGTGTATGATAATAAAGTTGAATTCTCTGCCTTTCACTTTCATTGGATTTAAGATGAAAATACTAGAAAGATATAAAGTCATTGCCCAATCAGTGAAGTGACTGGTTTATCAGTATTTTGTAAACAATACATGCAATGAGTGTTTCTGGTCAGTGCCTGTTAAAGAGGTAGGCATCCACATGCTTTTGTGACCGAGAGCCTTCATCTCCCATCACTAAAACTATCCCAGTTCAAGTCTTGCTGGGGTTGGAAAGTCCTGAAACCTGAGTTTTCTTCTCTCTGCCAGGACTGGTACCCTGCAAAGTAGGTTTGAAACTATTAATGGATTGGAAGGAGAAAGCAGTAGTTGCTTATATATTGAAGTATGGAACTCCAATATGTAAGTTTTTTAGAACTAAGACAACTTTTCCAGTATTTAATACACAAGGCGGCTATGGAAAATTTTAATAGAAAATCCATAACATAATATTATTTCTTTTTATGAAGAGGAAACCTGAAACTATGTACAATTACAGCCTCAAAATAACATTATGGGATAATTCAAAATTTTACCAATAACCATATTTTTCTGACAAACTCCTACTTAATTTTTTTCGTTTTCAGACTTGTACATAGAATTTTTATGTGTGTTGTGAAACAGAATGTTAGAGGCACTTAAGAATGGTACTTCAATGATCTCTGCTGACTTCAGTCATAAGAGTTAGTTGTGCCTGTGCATATTCATCAGAAGTCTGTTTTTTCATCAGTATGGTTTATGTAGTTTAAGATTTGTTTTCTGTGGATGTGGGACACCCTCTTATGACCTTTAGAAGATTTCACAAAGCATGTTGAAGTTCTGAAAAAGACTGCAGCCTATTTCCTGTAACAAGTTGTTCCGTAGAAAAATATGAAACAAAATAAACAGCTTGGTTTTTCTCCAAGATTTCTTCAAGGTAAACCACAGTGCAGCCTTACTGGCCAAATTTTATTCCTGGAATATCATCCTGCTTTTTTTCATTGTAGAAAATTTAAGTGGATAACCAGGAAGTTAATGAAATTATACTGATGTAAAATAAGCGAGGATAGTCTTTGCTAGAATAAGGACTGATCACTGACTTACGTGCAGTATGAACCTTACAGATACTAAAAGCAGGAGACTGCAGTTTGAGCAATTTCATAAAGACTAGGGAAGGCTCTCGCTCTTCTGCCAAATCACCAGTGTGGTCCTTGCTTTGTCAAAGGGTAGATCCACTCTTCTGAATTGGTAATATTTTAGAAACCTTGACAGCTGGGATCTCTGGCGTGGTCCTGTACGCAGCTCATATGCAAACCTTATTAAAAAGCACATGATGTATTTGTTGCCAAGGAAACAAGCCATTAAGCCCCAGAAATATAATTCATAGGAAACAAATATTAGCTATTAGCATCTACTTTCTCCATTAGTGCCATGAAACTTACATGAAATAGCCTTGCAGTCTCCTAGCTAATGGAAATGACATAACTGGAGAAAGAAAAGGTGAAACAAGGAAATACAATTCACTGAGCACTAAGTATGGCCAGAGTAATGAGAATGCAGGACTAGGTATGTTTTCTTCTCTTGTGTTGCTAATCTGCTGAGCACCTGTTTATTCTACTCATGTTACTGTTTATTATGAATCACAATAAGGGCAAGCCTTTGCCAAGCAAAGAAAGATCAGGCCTACATTTTCCAAAAGGTCTATCTGGAATATGAAAATAAAAATTAGAAGTAGGAGAAGGGAATGGTGAAGTATTTTCTATTAGTTTAAGTTTTAATATCTTAGTAATTTTACATTTGACTTCTCTGGATTTAATATGTGTATTCCATTATAATTGGCTAACCCACAATGAGTTTAACACAAAATGTGGTTATAGATAGCATTTTTTTATTTTTGTGTTTTGGTCAATCTCAGTTTGCACTTAAAATCTAGAAACTGTTTTCTTCCTCTTCATCCTTCTCTTTCTAGTAATTACATTGGATTCATTACTTTTTTCATACTGATACTGCAAAGCACCTGGAAACAGCAGCTACACAGGCACTCTGTGCCAAACTTCCACTGTGCTTGTATTCTAGGAAATATTTCTAGCAAAAAAATAAGGAGGGAAGTGAATCTGGCTCAATTTTTGACTGGTCTAAACAGTTGCCACTCCTAAGTGCTATCCAGGACCACAGACGGTCAGGATCCCAAGGCTGGCCCATGTTACTGTTGATACCTCGTGGTCACCCTTGTTCAGCTTTGGGATCAAGAAGTCAAAGGGAAGTCAAAGTCATTACTGCCGTTTAGTCTCGGCTGTTCCACTGGTTTTGAACTATCCTTTCCATATTTGAGAAGAGAATTAACATTGCTGTCTGAAAAAATGCTGATTTTACTATAGTGGTGTAAGGCTAATGAAATACTGGGATATGTAGCCTCAGGCTCCAAGTCATCCACCGTTTAGTGTAATAAATCAGTTGTAGTCAATTGGTGAAGTCCATTGTCAGCTTTGCTCAGACTTTATTCAGGCACCATACCTGCAACTCCAAAAAGAGGTCTATGTAAGAACTGAACAAATAGTGATTAGGAGCTTCCAGACTTTGCCCCCACAGCCCTAATGTAGTTTGTTAGCTCACATGCAGTTTCTGTTCAGATAAGTCACAATGAAGTAGTGGCACTGAAGTATACTCTGCTTTCTCCAGGGTTTTGTGGGACTTTGCCTGATAGCAACCTCAAGGATCTGGCAGTAAGTGAGTACTAAGAAATGAGTATATGACACCATTGACATTTTAGTGGCGTAATTGTGAGAATGTGCGTCAAAACTCTGGTTTGTGGGCCAGTGACAGTATACCTGAATGCAGAGATGAGCTTGTCAAACAGCCTTGTGTAGCAAGGTGGCCTTTGAAGAACAGAAAAAGTGTCAGAGATCTCCAGATAACATAATTTAGTTTGAAATGGGCCTCCAGAGACCATGAAGGGCAGGGCTAACTTCAAAGTTAGATCAGATTGCTCAGGACCTTGTCCAGTCAGGTTTTGAAAACCTCCAAGAACAGAGATTTCTCAGCCTTTTGGGCGACCTATTTCAGGGCTTAACCATTTACACTGAATCGCCCCCCTATATCCAGTCACAATTTCTCCTGCTGTAATCTGTGACTATTGCTTCTTGTCCTTGCACTGTGTACCTCTGAGAAGAGCGGCTCTGTCTTCCATGTAACAGCCCTTTAGATACTTGATGATGACAATTGGATTCCTCTCCCAAACCTCTTCCTGAGGCTAAACAAACCCAGTCCCTCAGCCTCTCCTCGTATGTCATGTGGTCCAGGCACTTAACTATTTTAGTGACTCTTCACTGTACCCTCTCAAGTTTATCAATATCACTTCGGTGATGAAAGGCCCCAAACTGGATGCAGTGTTCGAGGTGCTGCCTCACAAGTATAAAGCAGGGTTCAGTTCCATCAGCCTGCTTGCTAGCTGTGCTCTTGCTAACACAACCCTGCACGCACTTAGCCCTCACAATCACAAAGAAACGTTGCCATTGCTGACTCATGTTGAGTTTGCTTTCCACCAGTATCCTCTAGTCTCTTTCATGAACTTACTCTGTCCCAGGTGCAGAACTTGTGTTTGTCTGTGCTGAATTTCACAAGGTTCATGTTGGCCCATTTTTGTATCTTGTTGAGGTCTCTCTGAATGGCAGCCCTGACCTCCAGCATATGAATTGGTCTCTTGCGTTTGATGTCATCTCTGAACTTGATGAAGGTGCATTCTGTCCTATTGTCTAGGTCCAGGTTATTGATGAAGATATTAAAAAGTACTGAACCTGATATAACTTGTAACCAGCTTTCACTTAGATTTTGAACCATTGACCGTTGATGAGCCTGATGGTGCAGTCAGTTTTTCACCCACCTTTTAAGCTCACTCATCCAGTCCATACCTGGCCAGTTTGGCTACAGTGATGCTGTGGGAGACCATGTGAAAAGCCTGCTACTCCATGCCCACAGAACCAGTTATGTTATTGTAGAAGGCAGTCAGGTTTATCAGGCAAAATTTTCCCTTGGTAAATCTGCAACAGCTGTTCCCGGTCACCTTTTTGTCCTTTGTGTGTCTGGAAATTACTTCTGGGAGGACTTGTTCCTCTTCAAGTAAGGAAAATTCCTGTGTTTTACAGTGTGCTCCTAGCCAATTTCAGTAGCAGAAATTAAAACTACAGCAGCAAGTTGGTCAAAGACGTAGAAAATTTTGCCTTGGTATCCTAAGAAAGAATTACCCCTCTTGTAAGTTTGATCTGTGGTCAGGCTGGATCACTAGCAGCTCAAGTTTGATGTGGCTCAGGCATGTGAACACGATCTCACAGCTGTACATGTCTGACAGTGCACAGGTGCAGTATTTGTGCTAGCTGTTAGCACAGTATACAAAAGGATGTCCTCAAATGTGCTGTGTCCTGATATCCATGTGTTTTCCTCTATAAAGTAAGAAATCAGGACACATTATATAATGTGGAAGTTTGTGGAGAAGTTTATTTTTTGAGATTAGCTTCTTCCAGGTTCAGTGTCAGGGAAAACACTGGGCTACTGTGAGGACACTTGTGCTTCATGAGTGCCTGGATACTGTGCCATTTTTGATCTACCATTCAAACACAATTTACCAGGCTGTAGCAAAAAGCAGCCTGAAACTGCCTAGCAGCTGTCCTACAAACTGCTTTTTTCCTTTTAAAGCTAGCAATAGAGATGCATGCAGACTGCCTTTGCTGAGAATGCAAGTTCCTGCTCATCAGGGAATACATCCAGTGAAAAAAAGGCAGAAGGGGAGGTGCAACAGATGGAAAAGGCAGCACTACTAGACCTTTTTTCAGATGCTGACAAGACAAGTGAATCAAGCCTGAAGGGCTTTAATTTGTCAATCTAAACAGTGTCTTGGTCTGACAGGAGCATCCAGAGTACAGGATTGTTCTGCAAGTGTACAGAAACTACCACTGGAAGCAGGGTTTTGGAATGGGAGAGACAACATTTATGTTATTGAGTGGGAAGCCCAATGCTTATTTGGCAAAGCAGTAACCAGCATGGAGCAGGCACTGAGCAGTGAGAAGAGAAGCCTTGGAACCTGGGACTGCCATTGCTCTATTTTCAGGCAGTTTGGGACTTAAAACCTGCCATCACAATTTGGGAGGTGACACTAGCCGTGTGGAAATTTCTTGGCCCGTTGTTATGGGTGCACAGGTATTAGTAGCAGGCTTCCTTTGTGTAGCTGTAGGGAGTTAGTTTTACTGTTGTCACCTCTAACAATGAAAGTTGTCCGCTTCTGTCCCCAAAATGTTGAACAAGTATGTCTTGATGGATTTTATTTAATAGTGATTTGCTCATAAGGGTCACCTCAGTTCTGATATGGTCTGAGGCACCCTGTGTTCAGATTCACTGAAGCATCTGATCATGATGAAAAGAGTCTTACATGGTAAAATGAGTCTCCTTTCTATTATTGCCAGTTGTTCTGGACTCAAGGAATCATTAACAAGCGGTAAAATAATAGCCACTCTTAATCAGTTTGGTATCCTATGATTGTACAAGAACAGTTAGTATTCTCTACCCTTCATGATCTCTGAAAAGAAGGGTACATTTTAAGTACTATTTCAGTCAAGTGAAGTATTTCTAATGAATGAACATGTAAAAATAGCTTTTTATGTGTTTCCTAGTTTGGAGACTCAGCTTTCTTATAGAAACTCCAATTACTGATATGCAGGAAATCTCTTAGAATTTTTCCAAGTGGCAATATAGTGTAAAAATGAATGTTTCTAGATGTGGAAAGAATTCCAAGAAGTTACAAACCTAGTTTTCCAGCAAACATACATGTTTATTCACACACATGCTATTTCTCCTGACAACTAAAGGGCCTAATTTGTGTAGTCTTTGAAATCTTTTTTTTTATAAATGTGTAGTTTGCTTATTCTCTAAAGTATTCAGATCAAATTTTATCTGTGAGCACAAATGGAAACTCAGATTGTCCCTCTGGGCTACACCCAGAATGTCCTGGAATGTGAATCTCTCATTCTATCGGTGATCTTTGCATGATGTTCCCAAAACATTTACACTTCTTATGCCTGAGCTTAAAGGAGGATCACCGACATTTGAGGAGTTAGAAGAGATTTTTGCTATTCTGGGACTAATCTCTGAGAGTAGATTGTGAGCTTATATTCCAGTATTATGTAGTCCCTCTGGATGTGATCTGTTTGGATGGCAATGGAAGCTACATTCTTACCTGGGGTGACTTCAATACTCAACCTGGTCTACATAGGTAAGTTTTACAGTCCTCAACACAGTTTCTAGTAAGCAATGTCCTGATGATACGAAACTTCTTAACTGATACTGAAAAATATGTTCCAAATTTTACACACCCTTCTTAAACATAGTGTACTACACTTTGCAATTGCACCTGAATCATGAAAGTTCCACACCTGAAGTATTGTGAAAGTAAAGCGTAATTTAAAGCTATCCGCCTTCTCTTGCTGTAAGCACGTATAGAGAACCTGTCATCAATGCTCAGCTTCCTTGCCCAGTTACCACCCAGTCCACATTAACAATCTTTAGTATGTCCTAGGCTATCAAAAGCTTTATTCAACGGTCCTTATTTCTGATAGGTTACCATATATGGATTTCACATATTGCATTAGTGTAGCAAGGTTGTAGGGAAAAAAACGTAGAAATAATTACTGCAAGTAGAAGTAATAGAATAAGTATAGCTGCTGAATAAGTGGGATTTAGTTATTACCTATTCTATGTATCCATTACAGACCATGCTGAGCCCTGAGCTTTCTGGCAGTTAAACGGGCTGTCAAAAGATACCAAAGCCCATAGGAGTTTTTTCTTTCAGCAGTATTACTTGAAAAATAGGCGAAGTTGATATGTCTTGCTGCTAAAAATGTTCTTTATTGGGCTCTTATTGATTTCCCGCTCCTAATTGCTAGTAGTATTCTTCTCTGGCTTTAAAAAAGAAAACAAGATGCTGAATCCCCATGGAACCAATATGACAACTTTTATGGGGGTTTTTTGTGAGGGGGTGGGGGGAAAGGGAAAAGCATTCCAGGAGCTTTTCTCCCCTCCTTTCAGTATTGGCATAATTATCTTGTACATGGATGTGTTAGTGGTTCCATTTAACACTGTTGAACTGGATAATTTGGTATATGGTACTAAATGTGTATTCTAGATTTCAACTACAGCTTGTGCAATGGATTGGATGAATGAAAAATATTACTCTAATGACTGTTTTTGGTAGAAACATTAATTTTTTATCAAATCTTGGAGCAAGAGCCTGTGACACCATTGAAGAGGAAGAAAGAAGGATACAATACTGGGTTTTTAGTTACATTATGCTAATCCTGGGATGGCTGTTTCAGGAATGCACGGAACAGCTCCAGTTTTTCTCTCTGAAGAACATTTCTTCTGATGGAGAACATCCATAACCGAGTATCACTTCCATCCTCTGTATTCTCTACATTCTGTAGCGGTTTGGGGAATACCTGCTCATCCAGTTAGTCAGGCTTTCTGGTGTTTTGGGTTGTCAGATAACAGGAAAGATAGGGCTTTTGAAGCCAGTGTATTCCTAAATATTTTCCTTCTTGTGTCTGAGTAGTGCATTCTTAGGTGGTAATCGGCCTCTGTGTGCCTTTAACAAAGGCGGCGGCAAGTGGGCAAGTGTCGATAACATGGAGAATGATAATGTCTTCTTGACTGTTGCCTCTGCTTTAAGCACAGTTTCAAATTAAAAGCGCTCTCAGCACAGTTTTAAATTTGATGTGTGAAACATCAGCAACCTGTCTACCTGAGCGATTTAGCAGTGCCAAAATTGGGAGAGCTGATTTGTTTTAGCAAGAGCTATAGACGTTTTGAAGCGATTCTTTACTGTAAAGAGACTATCACGTTTAATTATCAGTTTGTCTGTCTCTCTAGTTTAGCTGCTTATATCACAATGTGAGAAAACAAATTTCACAGCACCTGTAAAGATCAAGCGGTTTGGTTTTGTTTTTTTTTTTCCCTAATGTGCTGGTGTCACCAAAGACTCATCTAAAAATGTAAGCGATCACCTTATGCCTCAGTCAAAATCCCGGAAATATCCACACCCATCAGTATGTCGTCTTTTCATCATGCACTGACATTGTGATATACATGGAAAAATCCTCACATAAATACACACATTACGTGTACTGGTAAACATGTATACCACAGACTGAAGTAACATAGATCTAATGTATGAAACTATTAATCTGTGAGGTCCACAAACTAAAATTCCTTCTACAAATGTTCAGCTTTCTACAAAATAACAATTAAAATCTATCCAAAGACTGCATCACACTGATTATGGGGGAGATTTAAATGATGAATGTCTATTATTAAATTCATTCTATAAATCTTCACATCTATTTTGGCAGTGCAAATAATAAAATCCGTGTATATTGAGGTTTCAGTTTTACTAGTAACAAAGTTATGCTGTGGCTGACACTTCACACAGTATCAGAAGGCTTCATGAAGTACTTTAACAGAATGTCTGTAGCTACTTGAATTTGATTGTTCACCAGATTAGCTATAAAACTCACAACCAGATGTAGCTTTAATCAGATATGTGCAGTCATTACAATTATGATTGGAATAAAAAGAGTATACTAGCAAAAAAACATATTGTAAAGCAATAATCTAAATCAAAGCCTTGAATGTGAATGAGTGATAACTTTGTCACAGCTACTGAGCTATTTAACTTTTGCTGTGCTTAGCCATGAGCCTCCTGTGTCATTCTGGATTATAGTTTAATTAACTTTTAAAGTTCTGATTTCCACAGAACTTAGAAATTGAGGGATGAGTCTTTTAAAAGGAAGGGCATGGTTGCCTTGAAATTGTTCTATTGCTTCACTCTAGCAGTTGACACAATGTTCCTTCCATTCACGTTGTCCTAGGACTTAAGTTAGAGGTACAAGAATCTTGAGATGTGATATACAGTTACAATGATTCCTGTGATCATAGTGTTTTGTGAAGTTTTCAAGTTCTGTCCGTGTCTTGCTCTCAGTGATTACTAAGATAAGAAAATATGGCATTAGTTTATATCACATGTTCTTTTAGTTCAGGATACATAGCTCATGACTAGACTACTTTTCATATCTGCTAGGAAAGTTTACAGACATTTTTAGATACCAGACTAGGCTAGCGTTTCTCCTGGAAATAGATATAGGCTACTGCCTTAATGTCAAAAGTAGTAGTTTTGTAATAACTTCAATAGTTAGCATTGATTAAAAAGATTGAAAGTATAGAACAAGTATTTTTTGGTTTGGGGATTTTATAAGTTGGCAGATCAATAGGATCTCACTTTAGAAGGGATCTCCATTTCATGCCAAAATAACACTTGTGTCCTTTGGTCTGCTCTAGATTCTGTTAGAAGTCAAAGTCTGACCAAAAGATATCTCTGCACAAATGTATCTGGTAATTTATCAGTATTTTTCATTTTCAGATAATATTAGTATATTTTTTAGACTCTTCACATTCATTATTTCCATTTTTCTCTTTTTTTTTCAACGATAATCTGTGCATGATCTTTTTTGTTGTTGCTTGGGGGGGTTTTTTGTTTGTTTGTTAGCTTTTCTTTCCCCCCAATAGAGAAGTGTTTCCAGGCAATTCTTTTTTCATTTTTATCCTGACCAGGGAACAGCCTCACTGTTCCCTGTTTCTGATCAATTTTATTGCTCCAATAGCAAAAAAGTGTTTGTGCCAAGTGCGAATACTATCTCTTTCAGCCCAGATCCCTTAAAGAATATTTCCCCTGCATTCTCTCCAACAATGTTTTCTGTTCTTACTCGTTTTCCAGAAGCTTCATATTGTATTTTGAACAGTATTATTCAGAATTTTTCCTCATTTAATTTTCCAACCAAACACCATACAAACAAGAGGCTTAACTGAAGAGCCCCTGGGACCCTGTAGAGCAAATTGGACACATATATTATGCTATTACATTAGTAGATTATGATCTTTTCCCTCCTCCACTTAGATTTCTTTAATCAAATTAACTTGTCAAATACAGTTGTTAATAATAATAATAATAATAATGCTTATTGCTGTAGGACAATCAAAACATATCCACAAGGGCTGAGGCTATCCGTTGTTCAAGAGTGATTACATTTATTTTGAGCAAAATAGAGTATGAGCAACTATGGTTTTCATTAGGTCACCTGAAAAACTGGAGATTTATTTCAGTGGAAGGGGCATCAGCAGCTCCTCTCCTGTTCAATTCTCTCCTGTATTTTATGCAGTGGAGATATTATTTTCCCTAAAGCATCTCTGAAACATGAGTGGCAAAAATATTTGTGATAGTTGTGATCATGATTATGCAGACACTCTGGATAATTCCTTCTATTATTTAATTTTATCTATATTAGAAGTGGCAAATCAGCATGTACCAATCTTTAAAAAATATTTTTCTGGAAGTGTTTTAGGGGAAAGGTAGGAAGCTCCCAAGAAGGATTAGCAAGCCTCTAACATACACAAAATAGGATGGATTAGATCATGAGGATAATAAATATGTTGTGTTATATAGTCTATGAGATAATAATTATACTTCTGTTTTAATGAGAATGCTACTCAGTTAAGAAGTTGCTTGTGGGCAACAATCTGCCCCGCTGTCAGGTGGCTAAATCTGGTGACAGTATGCATTGGTTTTGGGGAGTATTTTTTAATCTGCTATTCAACTTTATTAGTCCCAATGGAAATTTCAAACCCAGCTCTTGCCATTAATCCTCCCCTATTAATCTCCTGAATTATAAGAATGAATAAAAAAATTAATAAAACAAAAATAAATTCAAGTTACCTTATTTGCTGTCTTAGCCTATGTTGTAGGAAGAGTGCAATCCTTGGACTGTTGTTTTTATAACATTGGCAGTGCTTAGATACTGCAGGGCTTCGCATACTTAGTGAGATAATCAGTTGCTGAAGAACCGAATATATTTCCTTGCTTCAGTTCTGTTGGTCTATCTGCATATAAACCTATTTTTCTGTCCTCTGATATTTCTCCTCCATAGAGATACTAATTAGAAAATTACTCTAGAAAGTGTTCATTTTATTTTTGCTATCTTTTTTGTGTGTTGATAAATATGTGGGTTTTTTCCATGTTTCTTGACCTGATCCTCTAAGTGAATAAGAATAGAATGACCTTGCTTTCTTTCTGATAACCTTTTAGGAGGCACCAGTTTTCCTACTGATTTTTTTCTTCTATCTACATCATACCTACTGGAGTTTGGATCTTTTTTCCTTTTAGTAATTCCTCTTCTATGGATCCCACTTTTTAGTTTATAACATTTTTGTCATCCTTCTGTGACTAAGTCTTCTAACTAGACCCAAGTTTTGCTCACTTAAGCAAGATTGCACAAAGAGAAAAAGGACTTGTGGCATCAAACAAAAGGTGCTAAATAATCCTCCTGTCTCCTACTCTAACTGCCATCCTCTATTATTACGACCATCATAGGAAAACTTTGCTGAGAGACTTTGAATTTATATTTTGTCCACTTGCAAATATGATCTTTTTTCTCACTAATTTCATACTATGTGGCTAGGAAACCAGCAAAGGAGGGGAAAGACTTTACTAATGTAGTATATAGACTTTACTAACGTAGTATATAGCCTTCTGCAAGTAAAATAACTGCCAATTTTTATCTTGTCCTATATTAATTGTACAAAGGAACCTGTGTATCAATTAACATTTGTGAAGAACGTCCCCAAAAGAAACCTGCTTGCTTTATAAAGAAATTTGGAGGAATGTCAGAGAAAAGATTAGAGGAGTTCCCCTGTGGGAGGTAGTTTGCATACTAATGCATCTTTCTCTTTGTAGTTTGTTTGGTTTACTATTTGTTTTATCATTTGCCATCTTCAGGAGGAAGACTTACAAGTTTTTAAGGGCCTAGGCTAAGTGGCAGCAAGGGCTAATAATTCTCAAATTTTCTATGCTACAGCCCCATTTTCTAATGACAACAGAGCAATTGCAGCTTCTACATAGTTCATGTGCCTGTCCTGTGCCCCATAAGACAGTGGTGCCTCTGTCAGCCCTCGCAGTTATAGCTGGGTATGCAAATCCATGACATAATTCTGTTTGGTCTCTATCAGTAATTTGTTGTGTGATTTTGCACAAATTACTATGCCATTCCGTAGCTGTTTGTGCTCTCGTCCATTGTCTGTTTTGTCTATTCAGGTATGAACAGACATATGCATGATAAGCTAAATGTCATAAGACTTGATCCAGAGGGGAGCAATCATTATAAATATGGATCACAGTCACCGTGCTATGCTACTTAGACTAATTGTTTTTCTCACTCCCATTAAAATCTCTGTTACTTCAATGAATTGGCCTGGCTCATAGGAAAGAGCAGAGAAATTTCCTCAATATATCCAATTATTTGTCATTTTCTCTAGTATTGGAGCCCTACACTTGCTTGACCAGACACTTCAAGATGATGAGAGCACCCACTGAAGCACATTGCTAGCTGAGTGTGAGAAAAAGAGGTTATCATTGTCTCATTGTATCATTGTGAAGTTCACTCTTCGCATCAGGAGGTTTACTCATGCTTATCTTCGAAAGCTTTAATACAAAGGTAGGTTCAGCCTTTTTCAAATCTGGAAACTTGGCTGACCTTTCAGAGACGATTTATATGCATTCAATTAATGAAGTGATTCATTTAGCACAGCAACAATCTGCTGAGTATAATGCTTCTAGGTTTCTCTTTAGACAGCAGGTATGAGGATGTGGAGAGGAGATCTTAAGATTAAGAGCCTCGACAAAGCTGCTTCCCCTTTTGACAGTCTTGTAGAGAATGTTTGGTTTGGATTTGTGGCCTTCAGAGAGAAAACAGAATTAAGTTTGTTTCCACTGTGTATAAAGACAGGAATTGCATGATTGTTATTTTTTAGACACTGGTTCTCCGTTACTGTTTCAAACCTTGGAGTCTTGATGTGGCCACACTAGGAGCTGCGGACAGGAGGCTGTAGTGATTCTTAGTCTCTGAGCTCTTTTTTGCAGAGGTCTGGATGAGAACACAAGATATGTTATAGTAGATAAGTTCCTGTCTAATGTTTTCTTTGCTTTACCTCTGTAGACTGATGCAGAAATGGAATTAATGAAAACCAACCTTTTTGTTAGTTGCAAGAACCCGTAGGAATCTATGTCAATCTTTGTAAAGAAGTGCCATCTACAGCCTATCTTAGGCAAACTGTTTCCTGATAATTAAGGTTAGTAAATAAGTCTTTTATTTTCCTCTGAAATACACAGCAGGGAAGTTTGCAGCTAATGGGAATTTTGGATGCTCAGCAGCTTCCAGGGTTAATTTTTTCTCTGTTGGATTTAAAGCTAACATTTCACCGTCCTGTAGGACAAACTGAAGAATGTGTTTTGGGAGAGATGCCTAAATTATCAGAGGATAGGACTGTTTTATGAGAGTATAGGTGCTCAAACAATAGTGAGATTTTTATTTTATTCTTATAAGTAATCACACTTCATTATAGCTTCTTAGACTTTGATGCTTTTTATTAGCCACAATTACTGAAGGGTAGTTTACCTAAGAAAGATTCGTTGCCAATGAACAGAGTGCCAGACCTCAATTTCAACTCCTGAGGAAATAACCACTGCAAGATCAGTCAAACCCGCTGTACTTTCTATGTACTGTACTGCTTGTTCTGCTCAGTGTAACTTCAAGGTAACATTTTACTCCCAAAAGGCAGCCTAGTCAGCTGTAAATGAATAATGATTCCCTAGTATCAAGCAGAGAATAGGACTTTCAGATATCCTCAGAGCCCAGAAATGTGGCTGGCACCTGTGTCTCTTGTTCTAAATATCCTGGATTTTTCTGATATCTTCTAGCTCAAGCAGAGGATCACAGGCATCGTTTGGGGAAGCTTCCTTATTAAGAGCTGTGAAGATCTGTCTAATCAGCATGTTCCACATCTTTGTGACCAGTTACTTTGCTTAGCTTGATTGTGAAGTCAGAGGAACAAAATAATGGAGAGCAGACCCAAGCTTTGATGAACTTACTTGGATGTGAAGCTGATTAGCTACAATAGGGAGAACCAACACCACGGTCTAAACACCCTGAAATTCAGCACAGTAACCTCCTGGATCTGAGTCTTGTGGTTCACATGCATCTTTATGTGTATCCATGTGAGAGAGGTAAGCAGCTTCAAGTTGCCTCCTCCCCAGAAATACAGGGCTGTTTCTCCATTAAGTAATGCTGCTGAGTTGAGAGATGACACAGAGGGTTTCCCAGCTCCTGGACCCCTGGGTTTTCCCCAGGTGTCAGGTCACTCCACCTCACAGATAATTGCTTACCATCATCATCTAAAAGAACTATATCTTCCATGACTAGATTTACAGGTACAACCACTTAAAAAAAAAAAAAAGTATTCACAAACAGTGAGGTAAATATGTGGGTTTATTGCAGCCAAGCCACTCCTTTCCATGCTCATTCCTTCTCAGACATCTACTCGTGGATGTTAAAACCCTGAGCACCTTTGGCAGCGGGATTGAACTCTGAAATCTGCAGCACCTGTAACAGAGCAGCCACACTTGGGAAGGAATTGTTGTCCCAGGAAAAGCAGCAGCTTCAACTTGTGTCCCATGGGACACAAGTGAATCTGAAGTTATATATTATATAAGACGTAGGGGATGACAGCAGTTTATCATTAACCTGAACTCTGCAAGAAGCACATAAGGAGAGAAAGAAGAAGAAAGCCAGAGAAGCAGCCAGGATGGAATCCAACATAAGGATCAACAATCCTGCGGACATTTCTGTTATTGTCATCTATTTTTTGGTAGTCCTGGCAGTGGGACTATGGGTAGGTTGGGATTTTATTTATTTATTTATTTATGTAATGAGCAGGTAGTTTATAGGCTCTTGGGAAAATGGCTCAGTAAATGAAAATGTATAATTGTATAAAGATTTTGGTGCTTAATTGAGATAGATAGTTAATAAGTGCATGATGGGGAAAATGTGGGTATTTACTGCAGAGGGGATGGTGACCCGGGGAGGCATCTGTTTAGGTGGATGAATGGAACTAGTGGGGAAGATGGAGTAATGAGGTTTGTGTGGGGAGGGGCTGAGACATCTGATCAGTAAAGATCAGGCCAGCAAGGGTCCCTATTAGAAAGCAGGCTAGAGGTGAATTAGATGGGGTTTAGGACCAGGGAGCACCGGGACTGCAGTGGGAATTGGTGGTGTAAGATGATGCCATAGAAAATAGTGAGAAGAGGGAGCTGCAGGGAGAACAGAGGTGAAGTCCATCTGCAGGGAGGGCAGTATGACGGTGTAACAGAAAAACTGCCCTGTGACTGTGTGACAGACTGGGGACTGCAGATCACTCTCAGCAAGGGAGTGAGATGGGTCAAGATTGTAGGTGCCATTTGAGGGCAGCATTATTGTGCCTTTTTTTGCCAGCAGGACCTTGACTAAAGGGTGCAGTACTATTGAAACTATGAGGAAGGAACAGTTTCAGGGGTGGCAAGTGGTGGCAATGACTTTCTGTTTGTCATCTAAGCACAGCGGTGCCTACTGCCCTCACCCCAGCAATGCTGAATGTGCTGAGGACTGCAAGGCAAAACCCAGTGCCTAATCCGAAAACAAAGCACAGTGCTTTCACAGCTGATGGAGAAAGGCAGATACTATCCTATTGGTGTAACTTCAATGCTGAAGTGTTTGAAGATAATAGGCCAATACTGTGAGCTACAAAGCTGTAAACAGTGGAATGTCACTAAATTTCTGTTTCCTTGGGGCAAGCTCTCCTGGTCACCTGAACACCTGACCATTAACAAGCGGAGAGGAGGCATTGTCCCTCAGTAATCCTCTGCTTGCCAGGAGCATCACAGGGATCCATTTCACAGGGCAGAGAAGTCAGCTGCAAAACAAATGTCCCTTTCTAGCAGCCTGGCAATGTTTTGAAGAGCACCAAAAATTTAGGGTGTACACAAAATGGACACAACCTTTTCTTTACCTCTTCGTATCGTACATGCCAAAATTGTAGTAAAAAATCTGAAGCCCCCAATATACCTTGCTGTCTTGCAGGAGGGAGCTGGGTCTTTGCCACAGAAGTCTAGCTGTTGCTGTAGTTGAACTTTGCATTAAAGGTCTGTGACAAAAATGGGCTGATCTGTGGCTTGTCAGGCAATTGTGTGCTGACTGATTCCTGGAACCGTTTCTTTCCAGCAACAACGTCCTGTTTATTGGACAAATACTTTTTCAGTTGCTGTGTGTAGTTAAATGTAAATCTATTGTATTCACTTCCTTTCTTCTGTATCAGAAGACCTGGCTAATTTTCCCAAGTCTTCTTTCTTATTTGCCTGTTCAAAGTCCATCAGAGGAGACAATGGGAATCCAATATTTGGATCAGGGTCACTAACAAAAATTGGAGGAAGCTCCCTCTAAAGCCCATCCCTTGACAAATACAAAATGACTATGAAAAGGAAATTTTAGTTGGCTTCTTTTTTTGAACTTCAGAGACAAGCGGGTACAATGCTGATATCGCAACAAGAAAACAGATTTTTGTAGGTATCTGCTGGGGCTGGATAGTATTGAGTAAAAAAGCTGCACACTTTCTGTTAATGAACTTGCAACTTACAGCCTTTTTTGATGTCTGAAATCAAAGGCATTGCACACCTGATGAAGTGTTCATATGAGCTTTTATCTGAGTGATCATTTTTTTTGGTTAAATTTAATTTTGTTTTAATATTTTGCACTGTAATGAAAGGTGAAGCAATGAAGCTTGAATGGTTAATGTAAACCTAGATACAAGAATCATTGTTCAG
This sequence comes from Harpia harpyja, assembly GCF_026419915.1. Taxonomy (NCBI): domain Eukaryota; kingdom Metazoa; phylum Chordata; class Aves; order Accipitriformes; family Accipitridae; genus Harpia; species Harpia harpyja. Next base: position 42,418,410 of record NC_068948.1, on the reverse strand, counting down.
TTGTATTATTTTCTTCATCATAAGCTTGTTCCTTTTAGCCACTCTCTTTATTTCTTCCACTTTACCCTCCCCATATGTTTTATCCCTTCATTCTAGCTGTTTGTTCTTAGTCTGCGTATAGCTTACCTCTTATACTTAAAATATGATTCAGTCTTCCTTTCTTTTTTTTTTTGTTTTCCAGGCTATGTACTCAACCAACCGAGGGACAGTAGGTGGATTTTTTCTGGCTGGACGAAGCATGGTTTGGTGGCCGGTGAGTGCTATATATTGTGTGTGTATATAAAACATATGTCTGTGTATGTGCATCCATATGACTATGTCTAGTCCTTAAATATTAAGTGTCTCTGTAATACTGTTTAGCCTGGGATGGCTATGTCATGTAGATACACTTCAAACTTTCTCTAGCCACAGTGACACAAGGCAAACTGCACAACAAAAGCCACCTGATAGGCAGGGAAAAGTGTTGGGGAAGTTGTCGGTGTTGTGCTCCGAGCTGTCTTGATTATGTGACCAACTTTTTTGAACCTAGATACATTGGTAATGTCAATGTAGACAAATCCAGTGCTTTGCTTTTCAGCCCACTTTAAAACTTTTTAATATTTTTAATTTATTACTTTCACTGCACTCAAAGAAGCTGGCTCACTTTGAGTTATCACAGAGAAGCATTAATTTACTGCAATTTTCCCTCATATTGCTCTATTGTTTCCAATTTTGGTAATAAGTTCTGATCTGTACAAGGAGAAAATCCTGGAAATATTATGATAAGTTATTGGTAAAATATAGTTGTAATTTTATTTAAAGATTATCTGTGACTTATATTGTATGTCTTCTGTGGATCTCTATTCTCTTCCAAGGTGGAGAAAAGGAGCCACAGATGCAAAACATGTTCATAGCCATCCATCAGGCCTCTGGAAGAAATGATATTATAAACAATTATCTATTTCTTCCAGACCATACGGTCTGTTTAGTATGACTTTTGATTCAAGATTCCACCCATGTGGATTCAGTTACAGGATCAGAGAGAGTGAGAATAAGTATTTGTTGTCTAAAAATTTAGGAATTTTCTTAAAGTAGGCTGCAGAAATACCTACACAGTCTTTCAGTCTTCTTGTGCTTCAGGGAGCTGCTCTCTGCCTTTAGAAGGGATTGGCACTGCCTCTTTAATGACATAGAAAGATTAAAGGCCAATGACAGTAAAAGGTTTCCTCCTTTGGTATAGTAGGTCTAAGAAAATTCAGGTTCCATTGGAAGATTGAGGAAAGAGAAAGTTTCCAAGTTATTTTAAGATAAATGCCATAATTCTAGGGGGGGAGAGAAAAAACCCAAGCAGATTACTTTGCTTAACTGTCAATTTAATCAGTGGGCTGGTTTTAACCTTGTGCAATTCTGTATGCCTGTCAGAGGTAAATATGAATACCCTTTTGTGCAGAGGTAAATGAAGGTGGAAGAAGCAAGGCAGGAAAGACTCACCATAAAAAACTTCTGTCTTGCTGCAGTGGCACTGAGAACTCCTAATGAGTCCCCTAAGATCCATGGAAGATTATCTAATGCTGAGTTCTCTGCCAACACAAAACCAACAGATTCAGCAAGCTCCCTTCCTCCAGTGGGAAAACAAAAGGGATGACCCCACAGTGCAGTGGTTGCTGCTAGGATCATCTCTCTCTCTCCTTCCCTAACTCTGCGAGCTCAGCATGGATGAAGTGCTAGTCATCAGTGGAGTCCTAGACCACCCCTTCGATCTTTCCCTTTGGAATGCCAGGAGTGTCTTTCTGCACCATAAAAATAAAACCTTCTTGCTATTCTTCCTGGTATCACTCAAAATAAACAAACAGCAAGCACTCAAACCACAAACTAAATACCATGTCAGCAGCACCACCTTGGAAAGTTTGCCTTGGATAAAAAGAGATTCCAAAACACCTATTCCCACAGTTTAGCAGGTAGATAGGATGTCCATCACCCAGTGCAAACTGGGCCAAAATGACTAGGAAACCAATGAAAGTATAGAAAGTTCAGTCAAAGATGTGATCTCAGTTCTGCAACAGCTAATGCTGTGTGTATTTTTTTACTTCTTCTGTGCTTTGACTTTTCTTTTGTGCCACGTCAGGACTAACCTGGCATAGTTTTGGAAAGCCCAGATACATTTCCACAGACTGTAGATGAGAGGCAGAGTCGGGGAAGTTGTTTTGTAAGTGGATTCCTGTTTATCAGATTTCTTCCCTGCAACTTCAGGATAATGACCCTTGCTGTGTAATTGCTTTCTGGAACAGAGAAAAATGAAAAAAAAAAAAAAAAAGTCCTGCCACAGACTTGTTATAAACTTAATTCCCTTAAACTAACTGTATTTTTCAGTGGTTGTGCTATGTTCTATGCTCTACAGGGCAGCCATAAGTGGCTTTTCTAACCCCACAGGGAAAGAGGCTCATTAGCAGTGTATCAGGATCTCTTACTGACAAGCCTGGGAAAGGGATTCTGTTCACTTAAATGATTTAATAGCTGTGCTTTAGTAGACTAGAGGAGACGCTGGTAATCAAGGGCTGGAGGTTAGTCCCACTTTTCATATGCATTTTGCGTGTTTGTCAGTCACTTTGCCTGATTGTGATTCAATTCCTCAATGTATAAAGTAGGAGCAAGACAGTTATCCTGGGCCAAATCTGTCCAACTTTGGCTCTGATTGTTGGCTCCAGCAGAATCCGTGAAGGTTGCTTAGTATTTTGCAGAGCCAAGCCCACAGTTAGTCTTTTCTGGCTGTTCTGCTGAGGTAATAGGTCACTTCTGTGTTAGTTCACTGAAATCTCTGGCCTTGTGCAGCGGATGAGCCAACTCAGTAGTTCCAGTAGTTAATTAGGGATCAAGGTATATAATTACATTCTCACCAATTGCCAGAAATTTAAATCCATCGTTGGTTAATCACAATGGTATGAAATGCTGTGCCCTTTCCACAGTCTTTTTACAGAAACTGGTCTCTTGGGCTTTAAGAGAAATGTCTTCAGGAAAGACACATATGGCTTTCTAAATACTCATAACCAGCTCTGCTTTTTCCAGAAAGACACAGAGAACCTCAAGGAAAGTGACAGCTTTGTAACAGTGGGCCTTGCAAACTGAACTTTAGCTTCTTTTGTTAGATGAAGGAGTTAGGTTCAGCCAAATACTTTCTACCATTGTAGGAAATGAAGTATCTGTTCCTGGAGAACAGTCATCTTAGGTAGCAGCCAATCTCACAGGATTAACAGGGTTTCATGCACAGTTAAAAAAAACCCAACTTCCATTATGAAGCTTTCCTGCTTTTGAATTTTGTTCTTCAGGTTCTGTAGTTTTGCAGACAGAGCTGTCTGCATAAAATTATGGGTTACCTTATATTCTTCAGTTCCTGAGGCATACATGCTAATAGGACAAAGAGTATCTGCTGGGCATCTGAAGTCCAGCTACGGTTAGGAAGATTTACTGAAGAGCGAGTAGGAAGCATGGTGAGTCAAAGACATACAATGCTTTAAACAGAAATGTAACTCAGCTCGTTTGTTGTCACTTATGTGTTGATCTTTGTGAGACAGGAAAGAATTAAGGAAAAACAACAACAAGATATTTTTGCTTCAGTTCTGCATGGCTTATTTTCATGGCCATCAGAACTGACGACTGGCATGATTTCTCTGATCTCTGCATCCAGTTAAGTTTTACATATTCTCAGAATTCTCCCCGCTTGCTGAATCTGACACTGCTGTGCAGAGCCAGGAAAGACAACTCTGGCATGAATAAGATTTGTATTTCCTTTTCTTAAGTAAAGTGGAATAAAAAGTAAACTTATTTTGTCAAGTTCCATACAAAAAATAGTGTGCAATGAATAGTTTTCAGAGTAAAAAGGATAATAAAGCAATCAAAGCAAAGCACTAGTAGAAAAGGAAAAGTTCAGTGAAACAGATTTCTACAGAATCCATCAGAAGTTTCCAGCCAGCCAGGAGCTGTTGTTTCTGTCTCAGAGGACAAAGGTGGAAAGGTATCAGATCAGCCTGCTTATGACTGTGCTGTTCCAACAGCTGTTGGGCTTGTCGGAAGACAGAGACACATTTGCTGTGTATTGTATATCCATCTCTCGCTTAGTGAATTGTGAAGTGTATAAATGTGGTTTAACTTGGCAGTAATGCAATACATAGAATTTGCAGAGTAATTGGGAAAGCAGAATAAAAACCTACACTTCTTTCTTTGGGTGTCAGAGCCTTGAAAGGGTGGCAGTAATATTTCATTGTAAGCAGTGTACTGATTTTTCCAAAGTGATTAAGGGTGACCCCAAAAAACTCAGTTAGAAAAAAAAGATGTCCTTCTATCAGGGTAAAGTCAGATGTAGCAAGGAAGACTTGTGAGTTAAAGAAAACATGGACAGTGTCAAGGAGTAGTTCTCAAGCAAGGGAATGAGAAATTTGTCCAGGGAAGAGGGGTTTGAGAAGCAGTTTCTGCAGGTGACCCATGGGAGGAGGGACACCTCAGGGCAAGGCTCACGATCTCATGCTGATGTGAGGGAGCCTCTGCTGTTCTCTGTAAAGGGGATAAAGGCCACAGGCAAAGTGTGCGTGGGATTGCGGAAAAGAGTTTGATACCAAGCTAACACTTTTAAACAGGAAAGCAAGCATTAAGGGCATAGGATATGTATTAGCAGGTTCTGGGAGGGAGAAAAGCCATAAGCTGTAAAGTCTGCACACTGTTGCTGCAGTGGTCACTGATTTGCAAAGTACATCATATATGATTTGGAACAGCAAGTGCTGGGATGTCAGTGCATCCTCAAGTTAATGAAAAGAGCAAGGTGAAACAGTTAATGAATAACATGGTAAAAACAGAGTGATCATCATCTGTCTGCAGTATAGTGGTACTTTTCCTGAACAGAGAACTCTTGTTGAAATCCGACCTCTTAAAAGATTTTAAAAGAGTTAATGTTCCACGTTTGTGTCAGGTTAGTTCAGTTTTTTGTCCTCTCTTTCCCTCTTAACAGCTTTTGTTCCTTTCAATAAACTTTCTTCTCTACTTTTCCTCCTAGACCTGTTTTTAAAATTAATTCACTAACACATTCACTGAGAACAGTTAACACTTCTAGAAAATTGTTTCCCTCTGTCATCCCCCAGTTTCAGCCCAGCGTTCTTTAGGTCATGCATAGGTGTAGTGCAGCATCTACCAACGGCAAATCAAGCAATTCCAGTAATCAGCCTTTTCAGTACAAAAATACCACAGCAGTAAGTTCTTCAGAATTCTGGGCTTGGGCCCAGAGCCCATCTGCCTTCTTCCCTCATCCTTAAAGTACTGCTGTGGCAGATTGGAAATTTCTCTTTCCCCACTAGTACCAGCAGCTAACAGGGTGCAAGCATACTTGGTAAACACTCCTCTTGGTTTAACTGTGCTGCAGTTTTAAGGATAATATTCATTTTCTCAGCTATGGAGCCATGTTCTACCTTTCAGTGTATATACAACAATAGAAAACACTTCTAAAATTGCATCCATTATTAGTATGTATTGATCTTACAGTTCTGCTGCACTGGATGTTCCCTAATTCACAGAAGAAAATTTAGAAAGTGAAGGTGGTATCTGCGTTCACATTGTTTTGTCTTTGTGCTGGCCCTAAATATGTGGGTACTTTTGCATTGTTTTGGTCTGGGTTTGTATTTTTCTTACAATACAGTTGTACTCTGGGTAAAGTTGGGAACACAGCATTGTCAATGAATGCTACAATATGGCCCAGGGTTTCAGGCACTGAGCTAAAGCTTACTACAGCTGTCAGTTCTTGAAGTTCTTCATTAGCTGCTTTTGTTACTTGGATCTGCTTGCAGTACATTTTAAGCTTTTGAAACAGGAAAGGGAACACATTAAATAAAATCAGAGATCAATGTGGTTAATCTTTTCTGGTGATTACATTTCTAGTAACCTAGATTTAAGTTTAATTATTCATCCTCAGGGAAAGCACTGGACAACAGTGCTAATGCCTGGTATAAATGGTATTTGTTTCTTCACGATCATTGCTGGGAAAACACTTGCCGTCATAAAGAGGTTAAAAGAAAAAGTTGTCTTTAGTACCAGTGATCTCTGTGGCTTATTTGCTAATGCTTGTTGCAACACTTATCATTCCTGTAGAAATATCTGTCATATGACAAACTGGTTACATTTCTGTAGAGCACAACTGACTTCTAGAAATGTCTTAAAAAAAAAAAAAAAAAAAACAAACACAAAAAACCAAAAAATGAGAACTGAGTGAACTTAGAGACATAAATTCCCTGCCATAGCAAAAGAACAGTTTGTCTGCAAAAAGACTAGAAGAAATCAGAAGATCAAACTGAAGAAAGGAGGAAAAAGTAAGCTTGGAAAAGAGAGTGGAATCCTCTGCTGAATTTTATTTGTACGTTGCAGATAAAAAATGGGGGAGGAAAATCTATTTTGTGATTGTGAGATGAAGAGCATGGTTGCTATTCCTGGCTATGGCATAGCTCTATAGAATAAATCTGATCTTCAAAGGTGGATTTCTGTAATGAGATCCCTTTTATCCTCCCAAATCTCAGGCATTTGTCCCTGTGCTCTCAGAAAGATGGACCAAATTTTTACTGCTACTCAAAGAACTCACTGCAGTGACTGCAGACCTGGAAATTTGTAACTATTCCCTTCATATACACTTTAGGACCCTGAAAATCTCCCAGTGAGTTGCAGACAAGGAATATTTCTCCCTTTTGTAAGGTGACTCCATACATATTCCTACCACCTGTACTTGGGAACTACATAAGGAGAATGTGCTGGATGCAGGTCCTGCATTCATATGTCTAAAAAGCTATTTTTAAGCACCTTTGGATCTTTCAACATGAAAGGTCTACCTCAAATGAGAGCATTAGAAGCTGGTCAGCAGAGGTTCTTTTGCCTACTTTCTATATGCTTTTCTTTTATTTTTAACTGTGTTTCCTCTTTTTCTTTGTAGCTTTCAGAGGACATAAAGAAAAAATGGAAGTGAATAAAAAAATGTTCACTCACCTCTTTTCATCTTGGAACTACTTCAGCTCACATATCTTCTGCCTACAATATCAAATCCAACCTCTTTTTCATGCTTAAGTTCTCACCCTGCATCCTTCAATGTCTGACTGTGTAAATTATCATTAGGCATTTCTGCTGCCTTTAATGGTTTCATTTTGAGGAAATCAAGCTCATACCTTTTCTCTTCGTCTTTTCTATAGTCTGAGCTATTTGATGAAGAATTAGATCTTTTGGCACAATCTCTCTTTTGTGAACAGCTCCTGCCTGTCTGTAATCCAACATAAACCTTTCATTCTTTTTTAATCTCTCCCCGTTCATCAATTCCTATGTTCTCCTCACTGTTCTCTTTGTATGATCAGTGCAATATTTAGGAGTGTTAGAGATCCAGCACTTCTTAAATATAACTCCTTGATTTGCTATTGTTTGTATCTTCCAGAAGCACTTTCTCAGCAGATATTTCTGCCACGCAGATTTCAGAATTTAATTTAGTAATTGAATATCTTTTGACTAAAAGTGAACTAAGTACAAAGTCTGTCCAACTCTCACCAATGACACATTTAGTTCCACAGACTGTGCAATATGAAATAGGGAGTGCCATTTCGACAAGTGGGTATGCACTTATTGTTTCCTCCTTGAGCAAGACAGATCACAGTCATCTTCCCTAAGTTAGTCCAATTTTGCAAATATTTTAATATCTGTGTTGGTGTCATAAACTGTTTGCCTCAACTGGAAGAAGATCTGCGTAACACCTTATTTGTTCTCACTGTTGTAGGTACGATGGCTGAAGTCTCAGGTTTGAGGGGGAACAAAAAGAGGGAGTCTTGAAAGTTTTCAAGGAAGTTGGTTGTCAACCATTCTCACCATCACCATCTGATGATAGATAGGCATGAGTTCAAAATGCCAAGTGAACATGATTTTTTCAAGTTACCATGAACAGGACCTAAAAGCCAAATATTGTTCTTTCTGTTTCCAGATTGGTGCTTCTCTGTTTGCCAGTAACATTGGCAGTGGACATTTTGTGGGAATAGCAGGAACGGCAGCAGCTGGAGGAATTGCCATCGGAGGATATGAATGGAATGTAAGTGGCATGCATTTAAGTGAACATATTTGTGACATCAGGATTATCTGCAGAAGTTAGTCAAAATAACATTTCCTAATAATTTAGGACTGTCAAACTTTGTGCTTGGCAGCACTTGTTTTCTGTACAGACCAGTAAGTGCCAATGTAATCTACTATTTAGCTCATCCTCCTTGGTCCTTGTCCAAGCCACTGGGAGAAGATGACCCTTTCCTGTTGAATGAGGCTTTTTAGAGAGCATTTGAACCAAATAAATTGGTGGATTCTCTTCTCTAAACATATCTTTTGATTACCTTTGAAGTATTTATAAAGAGCACTTTTAGACTGCAGGATGTTGGGAAGAATTTATCAGTTTTGTAATCCATAGTATTTTTTACAGCATTTTGCAATGTGGGAATTGTTGAAGGGGCTTTGATTTCTTCACAGGCTATAAGAAATTTTGGACGTCCTTCACAACAACCTACATTCCAAGAATCTTTTCCTCTTTACTTTATCCTTCCTCTAAATATGTGTGTGTTTTGCTTATGGTTGCTGTATAGGGTAGAGATATCCAAGCTGACTTCAAATGAACTACTTGGGGTACCAAGAGTAATGTTAACTGCAACAGCACAGAGATTCACATGAGCTAATTCAGTCCATCTCCTCGTATTCTCAGGCTCTGTGGGTGTGAATAATAATGCCCTTGTTCTGCTTAATTCACCTTCATGGAAAGGATTATACCATGACACAAAAGACTTAATGAGCGTACATAGGTCGATACTTTCCTTGCATTTAATTCTGCGCAGTGAAAGAAGCGTACCACCCTGAGGGATTTTGCTTTTTTCCTTAACAAGTAGATGATTGCTGCAAATAGTCAAGTACTCATATGATATAAATATTTAAGAAGATGTATAAAGGCTAAAATGAACTCTGAGATGTGCACAGGTAATCTGTCATCTTTCTCTATTTGCTTACACTAGTCCTGTAGCAAAACTGATTTTGCTTCTCTTTGTACCAGAACTAAGCAAAACAAAACAGAACAAGCATTGCTTGAAATTTCATGGTATTCAGATCTCTAGGACCCATATCCTTCTTCAAACATATCCACCTCTAACACTTCATCTCCTAGGAGATTCTCTGTGGACTACTATCAATACACAGTGTAGAAGAACTGTTGTTTAGGAAGAAGCAATGATGCATGTGTGTATTTGAGCAGATACATTACATAGTTCACTACTTACAACATAGCAGAACTGGTGTACAGGTTAATAGACATGGTGGATATATTGCCCTTGACTGTATAATCTGATTCTCCTCTTGAAAGAAATCCTAAGTTTGGCTGTTATCATGCTTGTGTATCTCTGTTATTCCACAGAAATTATTTCTAATTAGTATTAGTATGACAGCAGAAGCTGAGCCAGTATTTCTTGTCCGTCTTATGGTTTTGATCTAAGGGCAGAACTTAAAAGATATGGTTGAAAAAGCCCTCTAAGACCTGTGGACAGAATAAATGCAGAGAGCAGGATTTTATTTTACTTTTATCGACTTAAATATGTACAACTCTGTATCAGACAGCATTTGCTAGCCATTTAAGTCAGAAAACTGTGATACTGCAGTACAGTAGGACCTATAGTTCACAAAATACACATGGTAACAGAAAATATATTATGAAATGGTAATGTGGAAATACAAAATATTTTACTAAGTGCATGTGGTACATCCTGTACAGTATGTGGGATTGTTGTGAAACATACGGCCATCTCAGACAGACCCAGTGCAGGAGGCAGTTAATGATCAAAATAATAAACTAAAAGAAGTGCTACTCTCCCTAGTACCTAGTTTTGTGGATGTCACAACATACCATTGCAACATACCTGATTCTGAGTGGGAAAGTACCCTGCATTAGTGGCTCTGGGATCAAGATACTAGCAAATAGGTCTCAGGTAGCAGACTTCACCTTCCTTAATATTTCCCAGAAATGGTAGTCTTATGGGCTGGTTGCATTTTAAGCATTGTTAAACCAGGCTCCCTGGGCCTGCTCTGAAGAGGGCTAGGTTAGTCTGGTGTTGCTAGTGGAGTGGTGCTTTGATCCTAGAGGGCAATCCTGTGAGCAGAAATTGGCTGGTTTTCTATAAAATGTATTATTATCTTGTGTGCTTCTCTGAGGCATCTAGCATGAAATCCAGGCTGCATAATGCCTGACAAATTTTTTGGCCAACATTTCATTCCCAAATTTTCAACTGTAAATCAAAGGACAGAGCAGTTCCTCCTCCCTTGGACCCCCACAATACCCAGGTTTATGCGGTTTCAATGGTCTCTAGCTGCTATTGGGTCTGATAAATGGTCTTTGGGAGTGCTATCTAGAGAGAGGAGGCTAATTCTGCTGATCTTGTCTTGGTTGCAGGCTCTGATATTTGTGGTTGTTCTAGGATGGCTGTTTGTACCCATCTATGTCAAAGCTGGGGTAAGTCAAAACAGTACGTTATGCTTTTCTTTGCCGCTCATGTTTGCAGATCAGGTCTTGAATATTGCAAAGCCATTATGAATGGCATGTGATCTGAGTGTGCTAGAACTGTACTATGTCATGTCTGTATGTATTTGAAAAGTGAGGATTCTCTGATCTGAGATGAGAGGTACTTGGTACTCCCTCCTTGTTCTTTGATTCCTGGAGCTGCTCTTCCTTGCAACTGCATTTGCAGCATCCCTCCCTTTGCCCTCCACTCTTACAGTATCTGACTAGCAAAAAACTTTCTCTAATTTACTTTGTATCTGTTCCCCGTTATCTGAAACCTTATCTACCCTCCCTGCAGGTGGTGACAATGCCAGAGTATCTGAAGAAGCGTTTTGGTGGGAAACGGATTCAGGTCTACCTGTCAATCCTTTCTCTGATCCTGTATATTTTCACAAAGATCTCAGTAAGTAAAACTTTTGCAGCATTTCTTCCAGCCTACATTGATCTGAAGAAAAGAAACTCCCATTTACAGTATTGCTGATGCAATTGGTCAATTCTTTCTGATTTGGAGCCCTTGGTTGAATTAAGGACTGTGACAATATGATTTGTGTTTTCTTCATTCTGTCTAGTGAGATTGTGTATCCAGGTCTGTTCTGCAATCCAAGTTTTTTCCTTCCTGGCAATGTCTCTTAATGCTTGTTGTGCTTTCTTTTTTAGGTTTTAAGGTTTACTTCTACTTATGCTCTCCTCCAGAACAACTCAGGGTGGAGGGAAACTTGTATTACATTACAGTCTATTATCCTAAGGATCTGTGAAACATGTGGCAGGAATTTTTGTCCCCAAACTTCATATTTATCTGTTTTAGCATCCTCTGGTGAACATGCCATCAGTAATATAGATGAGGGAAAAAAGCAAGAGGGCTATGGAGAAAAAGAGAATAATAGGAATTAGAAAATAAGGGAGTGGGGAAATGCAAAGGAGGGAAATTATAACAGCTGAGGTGAAAGGAGGGAAGAGGAGAGATTCTTTTAATGGGCAAGTGTATGAAGTGGTTGTGTTGCTGTGAAGTAGTGAAGGGAGCTGGTATTTTCCCTATATCTTGAAACTAACAAGCCCCTAAAGAAGTCCACAGTTCAGGCATACCTCAATCTGTTGTTTTGCAGAAGTTGCCATGGCAGATTACTCTTTGCCCTCTGAATGGGAGCTGAGTGATAATAGTGCAATTTAAGCTAAAAGATTGGCCTTTTGCTCTCATTCTCACGTCTTCACGATAACTGATCCTTAGAAAGGTTATAAATTAAACAGGTTGGTACTGTGGAGCTGGCCTCAGAGTTGGATTTCTATATATTTCAAAAGGATTAGTTAATTTGCTGTTGTTGTGCTTAACTACCATAATAAGAAATCCCAGGTATGAGAGAGTTCTGGCAGCTCTAGCAGCTGAGCAAGTTCTCCAGTTGGATGACTCACAGACCTATTCTGCAACACATGTTTGTAATGAGCCCATCAAGGTGTTACGTAGGTCCTGAATTTACTATCTTTTATTTCCAGCCTCTATCATGCCTAAGGATCTGGTCATGGGATTTCACTCTGTTTCAGTTGGAGTGTCTTGCTTCCGGGCAAGACAGATTCTCCATTTAAGCTTCCAGTGTGGTCATGAGGCTGAAGCACCCTCTCCAGCTCTTGTGGTCCTGTCTTATTAGGGAGCAAAGCAATAGTCAAGAGATCCATACAGCAGCAGATTACCTGGGCCCCACTCTACCAGTGGCCCATCCCAGCTTCTCATCAACCCAATTATTCCAGATGTGTGTGGGCAATTGCCATGGAGCTGGGTCTCTGAGCCATGCAGGGGAAAAATCTAGTGTACAAGTTCCTCTAACCATTTCTCTTGTTTCCCCCATCTGCCCAGAACAACTCTGACATTGTCTGTCCCACACAAATATGGCTCAGATTTCTGTAGTATACAAACATGTCTTCTGCATTGTTGTCTTATGTCACCGTATTTGGTAGGGCAGGATTTGCCCAGGTCTGATTTACTTGCCATATCTTATTCAGAATAGGCAGAACAGTCAAAGTCCTTGGAGGTTTCAGGTACTGTCAGAGGATGTCAGAGTAGGTTTTTCTATACCATGCTATGCAACACCATGGCCAAATTGTCTCCAGATGAACCAGCTCCAGAAGCAGAAAGGGAAGGGCTGTTCCACCCTGAACCATAGCTAACTTCTTTGTGCTGCGTAGAGATATGCATATTATGTGAAGCTAGCACAGGTCTCTCTTCCCAGAGGCACGTTGTATATCCAAACATACCCATGTGTTGACAATCCATGCCATAGCTAGCTTGGAGATTTGCATTTTACTTCCTTGACTGCTACTTTTGCGAACACTCCCTTGTGATCTTCGGGGCTTATTGAGATTTGATATAGAAGGATGAGTTTCCGCCCTGCCCTTAACGGGCAGTCACACCTATCAGTTTGGCAATGATACTGCCACTTATCCTTGTAGAAGAGTGGCATCTTGTTTCTGGGGTAGTTATTTCATGGGCTGCTTCCTTGATGTGTTAAAGTATTATCTAATGTTCTTAATAATATAATTATTGCAGTGCTTTCCAATGAACAGTATAATATGTCATGTCGTGTAACTGCCGGCATGCTCTTTCTGGCACAGTGCCCACCACCATGTGATGATCAGATTCCCTTTGCACACCTCTGTACAAGGTTGTTACCATTTCTCTCTTCTCCTGCACATTTCTGTGTATTTTTTATCGATTTCTCACCTTGTTTTGTGGCTAATGAACCACTCGCCAGACAAGGCCACACTGCAAGGTGTTATCTTTGGGATCAGGACACACGTGATCTTTGAGCCCAAAGGATTTCTGTTGGACAGGTGCATCACATGTATGTGCTTCCTAAGCACGCAGTACTTTTTGAGTAATGCCCATAGCAGCTTTCAGGGGCTTGCTAGCCACTAGTGTTGCTGATGTTGGTCATTATGGCAAAGAAAATGGCCTAGTAAAAATAAAATCTTGATGGAGAGTAATTGACTAAATTATGATAAGACAAAAGGGAATTAAGACCTGAATGCTTTTGAAGAAATCATAAATTGTAAATCAGAATTTCTAAATGTATCACAGCATTTTCTTTACATTCATTGTGCATAATTTCAGTAGTAAATATATGGGTATAGGCTTACCAGGGGGCAGAGGAGGTAGAAGGATAACCTCCTCTTAGGACTGTATGGTGTAGGCTGTAAAGAGTATGTGCCACTGCCCTGACTCCCACATTAACATTGCAGCTGGATTCACTCAATTGGCATGTGTTCTGCCAGTGGTTCCTGCATGATCTGTGGATGGCTTTGGAGAGATAGCGTGTAATGGAAGGGAAAGATTTACTCTGTTCAGAGATAAGATAAGGATTAAATAGTGTCCGTAAAAGAGTATTAATGGAGAAACAAGGAAATACTGGAAGGAAATAATCTAATTTGGAGGGAGGAGCAGTGAAGTTGGAAGGTAACTCAGCAATTCGAAGAAGCTGATATATTGCTCAGGATGCTCAATAATTAACTATACATTTCTTTCTGGGGGTCATTTTAGGATCATTAATATTTAATGTTATGTAGGCTAAACTAAAGCTAAGAACAGTAAAAGAAAGACCTGGGACATAAGCTGGTCAGTGCTGTGAAAAGATAGGAAGAAAATATTCCCATAGAGAGAAGGGACAAAGGATATGGTCTAACAGCCACTGGGGTTAAGAGCTAAATGTGCTGGTTCCCAGTTCCAAACTAAAACCTATAAGAAATCAAATCGTCTCAAGCTGCTCCAGAGGCAGAATTTTGGGAGTGGGACTTCTGTTGTGATTCACACTCTGCTTCACAGTTGTTTTCTGCACATCAGGGCAGTAGGGTTGGAGGACCTCATGCTGCAGATGTCCGTACCACTTCCTCATTCTCCAGAGTGAACTAAGGGTGAGATCATACCCTGCAGTCTCGGTTTCAGTGTCTCTGGAATGAAGAGGGTTTCTTCATCTGGCGTCTCCCAGCTAGCCAGACTACATAACTGCTTATTAGTATATCTGCCCTGCCTTACCTCAGCCTAGCCATGGACAAAAGGGGTGCAAGTGCCTGTTCTGTGATGACAGGCTCTGGTTGCCCCACAGCCTGGCCTGTGGAACCTCCTGCTGCTCCAGCAAGCTGCCACCTAGCAGCTGCCCTGCAGTAATTAATTGTGTGTGCAGGCTTTACCCCAGGGCACATGTAATGTTGTTTATCTTTGTTTCTCAGACCCTGCATACAGGCAGTTCCTGCAGTATTTTGCAGCTCCTGCGTTTGCTGGACGCCACTAGGACTTGTACTGTTAAAGGAAGATAGGACTCCCTGTATAGAGCCCTCGTATAGGTGGTGTGGTATACAGAAAGAAGGCATGCAGGTGGGATTGGAGATGAGCCCATGAACTGGATGCTCAGGAGCAAGGATAGGTACAGATGCAAATCTCTAATGAAAGCATAATTTACAGTAATGCATTACAAGTGCACTGGGGTAGATTATTCTGATTGCAAACTTGGATAAATAACGTTGATGCAAATTATCTCTAAATCAGGAACTGATTTAATGTGATTAAAATCCCAGAGTGTTACTCTGAAATCTGAACAATTTCTTTCTTACACAAGAGCTAAAGGTCTCTTCTGTTAGCCAACTGATGTCAAGTATTCTGACAGGAACTTAAAAATAGAGGTTATATAAGATGTTTGCCTTTAATCACCATTTGTCCTGAACCAGCAAGACTAGCTATACCACACGTATGCAAGCGGTAAAGAAAAAGTAAGGGATTTATAGAGCAGCATTTAATGAAGAGAACCGTGCCGTGTCTTGGAGGTGTCACAGAGTCCATCCCTGCACATAGCAGCAAGTGTAACCTGAACTTTAAGTAATTTGTTATTAAGCTGTCTCTCAGTATGTAAGCACAGAGTAGTGAGGTGACTGTTCCTAGCTAAAAAGATCCATTGCAAAAGACCTGGATGTTCTTTGAGAAGTGTTACAACTCTTGTACTGAAAGCAGCATGGCACTGAGAGGAGACTAGCAGTTGTACTAAAATGGCCTCTGTTTTCTTTTTGATTTTTTTTTGGGGGGGGGGGTGCAGTACTATAAGGGGGGAGTTGTGTATTTCAGTACCTGCATCATGAATGTATAATATGCCATCATCATGAATTTAAACATTGGTTGATCTATCATTTTTTCTTTTACAGGCAGACATATTCTCTGGAGCTGTATTTATACAGCTAGCCATAGGGCTGAATCTTTATTTGGCCATAATTATCCTGCTTGCTATTACTGCTCTTTACACCATCACAGGTGAGTTTGCAGAGCAGTCTGATAAATTAAAGAAGCTAGGGGAGCCAGAAAAAAGAGAAGAGGGGAGGTGGGTAAGAGGGGAGAAATGAAAACCTGAGAGGGGAGTGATTTACAGTGGTCTTTGTTTGAAAGAAAGAGGTTATGAGAAAAGTGGGGGGGGGGGGCGGGGGGAAGGATTTGCACGCGGGCTAACCTGTTTGTCTTGACTTTTCTTTGCCATTAGGTGGCCTTGCAGCTGTGATTTACACAGACACCTTACAAACATTTATCATGGTAGTGGGATCCTTTATTCTCATGGGATTTGGTAAGTAAATCAGATGAATTAAACTGGAATGTTCAACCACAAATCCCACAGTGGCTATGGAAATGGATCCTGCAGTGTGGAACCCTGTTATATTAACCAGAAGATGTCAGTTCATATACCTATTTACCAGGGATGAAGATAGGCATGCTGCCAAGCCCTTCAGTCATTGAGACCACTCCATCTCTAAAGCACAGGTGAAAGTGTAAGGTAGTATATAGCATCTCATGACAGAACAGCACTTGTGATGGCTAGTGAGGTAAAAGCTGAGCTGTTTGCAGGTGATAATGATACTCTTGAGAAGTTCAGAGAGCATCTTGTTTCAAGATTGTAATTTCATAGATATTCAAATGCTGATGCATAAAATTTCGGATTCAAAGTGAAGAGCTGTTGGTCACGTTGCACGTTTTTTCCTTGTTTCTAGATGCTAGCTTGTGTTAAAACAACCCAAACATATTTTAAGTAAGCCTTGTAGTTGATCGGTGGAAGTCAAGATATTGCCAGCTGGACAAAAGATATGAACTGAATGTTTATGAATAGGACAATGTGTGTGTCCGGAAGACCATATGCATTTTAAAATCAGAAATCATGCTGTTAAACAGAATTAATAGGAAGGGATCATAAGAAAGAAAGGAATAGTGATAAGATTCTGTGAATTTGTAGTGTCCCTTCCTTATCCTTCTAGTTACTCAGCACTTGGTTTTCCTCTAGCTAGGTCTTTCACTGAAGTGAAATTATTCCACCATTGTTACAACAGAAATAACTTCAGACTGACCTAACCTGGTAAGACCCTGCCTTAGGTTCTCCCTAGGTTAACAGTGTGTGGAAACAACGTATCTTCATTTCACTTTTTGGCAAGGCATGTATAAGAGATGTGGAGCCTAAACCAATGTTTGTGAGCTACGTGACAGAAACCTAAATAGAAAGGTCACTTTGGTACTTAGATTGTGTGAATCCTTACAAAACACTGTATACTGTTTTCTGAAAATGTTGATGTATACTGGCTAGGATTTTTTTACATCCATATTAAGGAGGCTTTTCTCACATTCTCTGTCTCTGTTGGGGATTTCAGTACTAAATACTTCATTGCTATTTTTACTTTCTATTTTTCAGCATTTGCTGAAGTAGGAGGGTATGATGATTTCATGCGAAAGTACATGGAAGCAATTCCATCCAATATCTCCTATGGGAATACTACGATTGATGCAGAATGCTACACTCCTCGGAGGGATTCCTTTCACATCTTCCGAGATGCTGTCACTGGAGATCTGCCATGGCCAGGGCTTGTCTTTGGTTTGAGCATCATTGCTTTGTGGTACTGGTGCACAGATCAGGTAATGTGGAAGCCAGATGCCTCAGAAATGCCAAACACAAAACTCTGCAGTCTGGCGTGATCTAGGGGTACTCTTCTCCCACTGTAATTCAAAGCTGGGTCACAGAAATGGCAGTTATTTCAAGACTGGTCAGTGACTTTTCAGTTTCTGGTTTCTAGACCCCTCCCACATGTGAGAAAATGGAACGGGTGTTCTTTCAATTCTTCTTATGCACTGTGCCCACCAGATACCATGTATAATTACTTTCTCTTTTTTTTGTGTGTGACCATGTGTAAAAACACAGAGAGGTTGTAATGTGAACATTCACTTAGGAAACCATGTATCAAATGATCCTGGTTAGACTGCGTCTAGATATGATTCCCCATTCAGTAGTCTGAGTTTGTTTCCTATTTGTGTGGCTTTCATCTTTGCATGCACAGTCTTGGGAGGATGTTCTTTATATGTCAGGTCTTTCAGCCTGGAGACTCTTCCCCAGTCCTCCTTTCTTCTGCCTAAAACCTATCGTCCAGTTTCCCTGAGAGATCACACTGACATGAGTAGAGGAAAGTGTGCTCCTGCAACTGCTACATGAGAATGTGTCCAATCTCTAGCAACTCTGCTGCAATCTGTCTGCATTCTGAATTGTAAGAAAGATAATCTTCACAATTTGTAAACAAATGAAAAAAAACCCCAATGTAACTGTATCTATTGCTCATGTAAATATTTTATTCCTTTTTGGCTTTTTAGCCTATCTGCTTTAAGAACATCTTGTGAGAAAGAGGCTTACCTCTTAAACATACAGTGGATAAATGATATTTTACTTTACTTATTGCAAATATATCCTTTGATTTTCATGTAGTTTTTATTTTTCCTAGTGACAAAAATGGTAAATAGGTTCTTTCACTATCACAGTGGTTAAGAAGTATCTTGTATCTAGAACTTGACATGGTGTGTTCATGGAAATGCTATTCTTGGTTGAGTCATGCATGCTTGCCATGTCTCATTGACAGGTTATTGTCCAAAGATGTCTCTCTGGCAAGAACATGTCCCATGTGAAGGCTGGTTGTATCATGTGTGGATACCTGAAACTGTTGCCCATGTTTATTATAGTGATGCCTGGAATGATCAGCCGAATTTTGTATACAGGTATGCATATGTATACAGAAATGCAAATTTCTTCTTGCTGTCTATCTTTCACTGCCCATCTGTCTCAATTTCCTATTCTCTGTCCCTTCCAAAATACCTGTTAGATTGTCATCTTGTCATCCAAATTGTCCAGGCACATGTATGCATAAAACCTAACTTCACTGTGAGAAGCCACAGGTCTTCCTCTTTTCCCTGATCCCAGGTTTCTGCTAATGCTATTGCTGTCCGTTTTAGGAGAGAGAAATTCCACAGTGTCCCTCCCTAGTTGTTTGTTTGTTACAGCCCCACTCTGGCTGAATGAGTGGAAAATGCTGCCCAGGACGGATACTCTGCTGGCAATCAGAGGAAGAGGGCCATCAGTCACAGTAATATTCTGGGCCATGGACAGTCCCAAGTGCGGTGTGGGGGAAATGCCAATCTCCCTCCTCTCTAACCATCAGTGTGTTTAACAGCAGGTGGAGGAGAGATGTTCAGATTGGAGGGAAGGGTCTTTGTGTTCCTCTCCTTGTTTTTCTACTTGTTCTCCTTGTGCTGTTCAGTTCTGGTCTGACAATTAAAGCTGATTTTTTTTTTTTTTTTGGGGGGGGGGGCCTGCAGCACTTTACAGTATTCTTTTAGAGAGGAAAGGAAGGATAGAGGCTTAGAATCACCTTCCTCCCTGCCAGCAGACCAAGGATGATATCAAGCTTGCCAGTCCAGTGGTTCAACACAGAGATAAATTTTCGAATCTCTACTAATTTGGGAGCAATCTGTTGTTTATATGACCTTGTCTAACCCTGTCTTGTTATCCTCTCCTCAGATGTGGTGGCTTGTGTTGTGCCTGAAGTCTGCCAACAGTACTGTGGTACTGCAGTTGGCTGTACAAATATTGCTTACCCAAAAATGGTAGTGGAGCTTATGCCAAATGGTAAGACACTGTCTGTATTTGTTTGTTTGTTTGTTTTAAGAAAGATGAGGCTGCCAGACTGTAAAAAGAGGTAATAGAGGTGATAGAGGGAGCTCAAGTCCCAGATTTAGTTCAAAAATTCTTGCCAGAACTATGTAGTATTAATCAGAGGGGTAGCTGTAGCTGTAGGTGCAGAATAGCTACACGCTGACAGTGTCAGCTCTCAGCTGGCAAATACTGGGTGATGAAATGGTAATTGATCTCCCTTTCTGTGAAGGTAAAAAATAACCTACTTTGCCAATGATTTATAAAAGACTGTCTCTGCTAGGATTTCTGAGTTGGAGGCATACACCTGCAGTCCTTCTGCTAAACCCACTGAGGTGGGAGCAGAAAATATTCTATGTACACATTGTCCCACAGGACACCTGTTCAATGAGAGAATAAGGCACCACTCTGGAGAAGACTACATACACATAGAAGATAAATTTCTGCAGAAAACCACAGAGCTGGTTCATAAGGCTAGATAGACAGATTATGATATTATACAGACCATGGTACTTCCCTGGTATCTTTAGTACTTGCCCATCGTATTATAACTGTTGTACATAGTATTATTAAAATACTACAGTACTTCCCCATACTGTGTTGACTAGATCATACCATCTGGAAAAGTGGCTTACTCTGATTTTCAAACAGTAAAAGAAACTTTTTGTTTTCCAAACAACTGGTTTACAAATGTACCGCAAGCAAGTGAGCACCTGCCTGCAAACAAGAGCAATTATTTTTGTAACTGTTGGGCAAAGTCTTTCCTTTTTATTTCAGCATTTAATCAGAACAGCATTCACAAAAGAAGTACCTATGTTCTAAAAGCTCAAGAGTTGCCCTATCACTACTGTAAATAGCTTTTCCAAAGCTCAGCAGATGTCACTCTGCTTGCATTGCAAGCATCAGCACATAAATATGCCAGGCACACTCATAGCTGGCTGACTTGAAAGGGTCAGACAAGCAGTATGGATAGTGCCACGTACCGAGACTCTTCACTGAATGCTCATCCTGGTTCACATATCTTTGTATTTCAGGTCTGCGGGGTCTGATGTTGTCAGTCATGTTGGCCTCCCTTATGAGCTCCCTGACTTCCATTTTTAACAGCGCTAGTACTTTGTTCACTATGGATATTTACACCAAAATTCGATCACGACCATCTGAGAAAGAGCTTATGTTAGCTGGAAGGTAAGTGGAGCCGAGCCGTACAAACATAGCCAGCCCCAGAAGCTTTACAGACGTCAGCCTCCAAAAAATGCACTAAGTGCCTCGGTGAAAACCTGCTTTTGCAGCGTGCGGGCAGTGCAGCAGTGGCCTCCTGTGGCCAGACAGGCTGTCCCACCCTACACTTTCCTTTTGGCAAACAAAACCACCCTTGCTTCCAATTTAATTGACAGTGGTGCATGAAGTAGCTAAACTAATTCTCAACACTTCCTACTGCTATTCAAAGGGAACTATTTTAAAATATCTTCATAGACTTTGTGCTACACCATACTACAGCATGAATGAACTAGTTCTTCTAGTTGATCTGCTATTGATTTGTCTCTAGACATAACAAACAAAGAAGAAAAGTGATTTTCTATGTTTTGATTGCATGTTTAGCTGTATGCTGACAGATATTTGACAGACACAATATCCAACTTGGATTTCTTTTGTTTGTTCAATGGTAATTGGCCATTATAATTGATTTTGCTGGTTGAAATACAAAATGGACATTTAAATTATTGATTAATTGCTGTTTTTTTCTTTCTGATAGATGCTTCTAAGCAGGTGGCTAATTGAATATCTGGCTGTGTTTACAGGGCATTTATGTTACTTTTAATTGGCATCAGCATTGCCTGGGTTCCTGTGGTGCAGTCAGCTCAAAGTGGGCAGCTCTTTGATTATATTCAGTCAGTTACCAGCTACCTGGGACCTCCCATTGCTGCTGTCTTCCTGCTTGCCATCTTCTGCAAGCGGGTCAATGAGCAGGTACGTACAAATTAGGAAGCAGGTATGCTGCATGGTCCTTTAGGCATTGGGAGAACTGTTTTTTTGTTCTGGTGTCTTTTGTTAGCAACTTCTTCCTGTTCAGTTTAATCCTATTATAGCCCAGGGATTCTGTGTTTCCGTACCCTAGGACCTGAGGTTTCAGAGATGACTTTGAAAAAGTTCTTTGCTAATCTGATAAATAAACAGTCACCTAGGAATTCCTAGATAGCTCTAAAACTTCAGTTATCTATCACTTTACCAAGAAGTGTGTCAAATGGGGAATTTATGGAGACATATTTGAAAGTAATCTTTTAGGATATTGGTCACCAAACTGCTTTACCAAACATATCACCGTTCACCACCTTCTTGACCGCTGTATATTTCGTCAACAGCCTTTTAAACAAATATGCTGTTGTTTCATGCATTGTTTCCTGTTGTTTTTAGGACCTAGTCTGGGAATCACTAACTTTGATTCATAGAGCAGTGAACTGAGAAATATTGTACTTAAGCCTTTGTAAGTAACTCAGAAGGCATGAGGTCTGTCACATGCTTTGGTGGGACCATAGGCCAGTCATGGTAACTGTGGTCTCAGACATTCTGAAAACTCAATACTCAGGAATTCAGTTTCTTTTCTATAATACTAGAAATAACAGTAGTTGCCTATCACTCAGATTTGCTCCAAGGAGGATTAGTTCAATGAGAAAGCCTAGAGAGAGAAAGTTTTTTAATATGGCTCGAACTTTTTTCTTACTATTTTCTCTCGAGACCAGTTCAATGGTTATTTGTGTGTATATCCAAGAAAAGCCTGTTTTACATAAAAGGTATGTTCCATTTCCCATCTCAATATGGCTAAACCTCACAAATGGATTAAATCTTTGTGCCCTTTGTGGAAATCTGTCATTGACTTTAGCTGGAATTTTACTTGAGCAAGAATTCAGTGTAATCCTTGGGGGGCTGTGTACACTGCACACTTTAAATTTGGGTAAATAGGGGAGACAAGCATCAAAACTTCTGAGAATTGGAGGCTTGCATAAGATAAACTCCAATATTGTAATTACTTGTAAGATTTATCAACATTTCTTGCTCAGAATCATTCTTCTTTCTGCCAGAAATGGAATGAACTATCTTGTCCTACTCCAAAACCTTTTTGTAACTTTGACCACTAATAATTAAAACTGTTTTGTTCTTAAATGCAGCATTAAACCTAGAATATTTTTTAATCAGGATTTGTAGATTTGTGTTACCATCATTAGTTTTTTGACTTCACAAACTCAGAGAATAGTTGAGATTGGAGGGCACCTCTGGACTAGTCCAACCCCTGCTACTCAAAAGTAGGGCTAACAAGAGCAGGATGCTCATGTCCCATCCGGCTGGGTTTTGAGTATCTCTAGGGGTGGACACTCCACAATGTCTCTAGGCACCCTGTCCCAATGTTCAATCACCCTTACAGTAAAACAACAAAAAAATTATGTTTAAACAGAATTTCCCATATTTCAATTTGTGCCCAGACATACCTGTGTGTCTTTTATACTTTGAGCTAGAGTAATGTATACCTACCAGCAAAACATCCACCCAAAGTATCGAGAATTAACTTTTAACTAATTACTGACAAGGTCATTAGGAGATAAACCAGACGTATGTTTCAGGAGGAATGACACACAATTGCTAGCTGGTTCCGTCATGCTAGAACTGTCAGGGATTTAGCCCTCAAAGATAAAAAGGTACGAGAACAACCCTTGGTATGTGTAGTCTGTGGCTAGAGCCTGTCCTGTTGTCGTGGTTTAACCCCAGCCAGCAACTAAACACCACGCAGCCGCTCACTCACTCCCCCCCACCCAGTGGGATGGGGGAGAAAATCGGGAAAAGAAGCAAAACCCGTGGGTTGAGATAAGAACGGTTTAATAGAACAGAAAAGAAGAAACTAATAATGATAATGATAACACTAATAAAATGACAACAGTAATAATGAAAGGATTGGAATGTACAAATGATGCGCAGTGCAATTGCTCACCACCCGCCGACCGACACCCAGCTAAGTCCCCGAGCTGCGATTCCCCCGCCCCCCCCCCTTCCCCGTTCCTATACTAAATGCGACATCACATGGTATGGAATACCCCGTTGGCCAGTTTGGGTCAGGTGCCCTGGCTGTGTCCTGTGCCAACTCCTTGTGCCCCTCCAGCTTTCTCAGTGGCTGGGCATGAGAAGCTGAAAAATCCTTGACTTTAGACTAAACACTACTGAGCAAGAACTGAAAACATCAGTGTTATCAACATTCTTCGCATACTGAACTCAAAACATAGCACTGTACCAGCTACCAGGAAGACAGTTAACTCTATCCCAGCTGAAACCAGGACACCTGTGTAAGGAGAACATTGTATGGAGACGGATGAACTTTGAGAAATGAGCTGGATAAGGTGTTTCCCATATTCTTTCTCTGAGCTGCTGGTCATTGCTGCTTTCAGTTATATTAATACACTGAGCTGTAAATACGGTCACTGAAAGTATCTGAGTTAAAACCCATGTGCCAAAGGCAACGTAACACATAACTAACTACCTCTGTGTTTCCTCCAGCAAACTATTCAGGGCTTAGAGCTTATTTCCATGCCTGAAATTACTCATTTTGATACCTTCTGTCACTTTGTCTGCAGGGTGCCTTCTGGGGCCTGATGGTTGGACTGCTAACTGGACTTAGTAGAATGATTGCAGAGTTTGCCTATGGAACTGGCAACTGTGTGGCCCCTTCCAACTGCCCATTCATCATCTGTGGGATTCACTACCTTTATTTTGCAATGATTCTTTTTGGGGTTTCCACCATCGTCATCCTGGCAGTCTCCTTCATGACTAAGCCCATTCCTGATGTACATGTGAGTATTACTGCAGTCCTGCTCCTCCAGAAATGGAACTCAATGAAACCACTAGTTTTAAACACTGGTACTTGGTATATTACCTCCTGACATTTCACCTACCCACATCATATAATCCTTGTAAGAAAGCAAAGGAAATAATTTTCATTTATCTGTCACAAATCTTCAGTGACTCCTAATAATCTTAGACATTGACTTAACAGACATTTGGGATGCAATGGTCTTACAGCTTGTTCATGTGCTGGCCAGACTGATTTGTCTCTATGTAGTAAGGCTGTGGATTTATAAACTTATTTTGTTTCATGGCAGCTTTACCGCTTGTGCTGGTCTTTGCGGAACAGCAAAGAAGAACGTATTGATCTTGATGCAGATGAGGAGCAGGACAAAGCTGATGAAAAAGATGAAGAATCAGGTAACTGTTGAGTATCTATAGATTCTATCAAAGTATTTGAGTATCCCTATTTCATTCCTGGAGAAACATTAACACGCTTGATATTCAAAGACAGTCCCACTCCCCCCCAACAACAAAACCTCAAATCCCACATATTTAAATGGTTAGTAAGCTGCTTTTTACCAAACTATCAAGCTTAGTGTAAATCAGAAGTGAAGTGGATTTGATGGGAGAAAAATCTTTTTCTCTAGGTAGCTAGTTGGCAGTTCTAGGACTAAAACAATGGAGATGCTTTAGGTCAGAGGTGGTGTGCATTGGCAGAACTGTGTGCGACTCTAGCCCTTGGAATGAAACAATGAGAATTCACTTGGAAATAGGGAGTAGCAGCCAGGATTGAAGGAGCAAGGATCTGGTGTAAGGCACTATCAAAGCAAATTGCCAGATATCCCTCTGGCCAAAACCACCTGCTCTCTTTGCTGGCTTTCTGGTTCTGCTGCTTTCAAAAGTATCCTCAAATTCATTTATTTGTCTTTTAATTAAAAGTGTAGAAAGTATTGAAAAAAATGGAGCTTAAGCTTTGCAGCATGGTTTGCTTCTCCGATATCAGACCAAGTCTCTAGGCTGCAAAAGGCTCACTTGCAACATGTAGAAAATCACTCTTTTTCCAGGTGAGCTGTGAAAACACAGTATTAACTTGATTCTTGTACTGCCTTGTACTAAAATGTTTCCATGTAACTATGACAATAAATCAGAGCTGCTGCATTAAATATAGGAATGTCCTCAGTCACAGAGATCTTCCAGTGCATGCAGTGATCCATGCTTACATTTCATGACCAGTGTGTTATTCCTTCCAGTTAATAAGGAAAGTGAAGAAGAACCAGGATGCTTTAAGAAAGCGTACAACTGGTTCTGTGGCTTAGATCAACAAAAAGGACCCAAACTGAGCAAGGAGGAAGAGGAAGCATTGAAGAAGAAACTGACTGACACAAGTGAAGTGCCGCTTTGGAGAAATGTTGTGAATATCAATGGCGTCATCCTATTGACTGTGGCTGTATTTTGTCATGCCTTCTTTGCATAAACCTCTGATTACAGTTCTGAAATTGTACTGTATTGTCAAGCAAAACCAATGACTTGTAGATTTACAGAGTTAGATAGAATTAGTATTTTCACTGTCTACATTTGTAAACTCACTGATTTTGTGATCATAATTTCAAAAATCTAAAGATGAAGGCCACTGGGATTTCAAGAGAAGAGAATTTCTGTTTAGACATTGAATCAATCCAGGGCTCATAGAGGTTCAGAACTTCCATCCAGTATTCTCTCAGCTCATGATACATTTCATATTTTAGGTGAAGAACAAGCCTGCATGAGCCATATTTCATATCACGGTTTGTGAAGTACCTTTAGGGTTGATTTTCAACCCTTCTTCTTCTGATCATTCAAATTCCTTTTTTCCTTTGCCTGTGATAATTTGATTGCAAAAAAACCCACAACTGAGGGACTGTATTATGAATTCAAATTAAAAAATCATTTTTTGTTCCCTCCAAGCATGGGATATCTTAAGTAAAGGATTGATGTATTTGACACTATAACTAACTTTCCATTATAACTTTTTCCCTCCTTTTCTCACTTTTCATTGTGTTGTGTTTCTCAGTAATCAGTGGAACACAAACTGAATTGATCGCATTTTGAAATTAAGGAAAACATGTCTCAATGATCTTAATAAGAATTCTGCTTATGATAGATTGTCTGTTTAAGGTTAACTTCAAAAGGTCCTCCTCTCTTTATATTTTAATATGTATCTTTACCTGAATGTGAAGCTTTTTTATACAAAATACGTATATATACACATGCAATACATTATATATATGCACTATATATATTATATATATTTAAAATATGTGTGTGTGTGTGTATATATATATATATTTATTTCTTACTGATCAATTCCCATCTTGGTATGTCAAAATTAATCTCTACCCACAATGACTAGGACCTCTTTATTGTGGGGTTGGTGTTAATGTATTGCCTCTTTCTATGGACTGTACTACAAAACAGTCCATGAATGTGGTTAAAAGTCCAAAGCATCAAAATGCTGGGTTTGCATTCTTCTTTCAAGTACATTTGAGGGCTCTATACTGCTTTTCTGCAAAGCTATAATTCTTTCTTCTGAAGATTTCATTGAGAAATAGAATTCATGTGGTATGACAGGACGAGTTAACAGTTCATGAAGGAAAATATTCACAGCTGTGGGATATTAGCTAAACCAGTCTGATTGTCTCCACTTGGTAAGTTTCATACCAGCTGGAGAGACAGGAAAAGATAGATTTAACACTTCAAAGCAAAAAGCAATAGATCTTCTTATCATCTAATTCAGCTTCCTGGGGAATCAAGTGTAAAAAGAAGACATTGGTTGCTGTAGTCAAGCTGCGCCACAATTCCTTGTTCCTGTTGCGCACGTATTGTGGGATGCTGCATTGCCTCAAAGCATTTCAGTGTGATTCTACAGCAGGATGCACTGGACTTGCAATAAGTGCATCTGAATAGGAAGCCAGTGTAGGCTGTCTGTATGTGCCACACCACGCTGCTGCTAACTCCTGCAGCTTTAATCACTCTCACTTCATAATCTTCTGACAGTATCTTTTCTTCATTTGGATCTAAACCAAAATGCTCTGGATTCTAGTAGAATTGCTGCTCTTCAGTATAATCCCTGCAGTATACTGAAAGGTTTTGCATAGGCCAGATCAAATCAATACTATATAGATAACAGTGCGAACCTTTTTCTTACAGTTAATGCAGTGATAGAGTATTTTAAAGACCATGGAATTAATTATATTTAATGGACTATGAAGACTTGTATGTATTAAAGTATTTGTATATTTTGAAGTATTTGGTGTCCACAAAATGATGGGATTTTTACATAATACGATGGAAGACATAGAAACTTCATTTGGTGTCTAGATTTTGGCTCTGGGTAATAGTATTGGATGACAAACAAACAAGAAAGACTTTAATGAGGATTGCCCAGATCCCTCTTTGTCATGCTTTGTTACAAAATGAAAAATGTGGTGAAATTTATACAGCCATTTGGATACAGACAAATAACACAAGTGATTTCCTGGCAGGCTGAGCAGCCTTTAGATGACCCCCTGGTTAATCAGGCACCGTTACTTCATTTTCCTCCCCAGGATTAAAGAATTTTGAAAAACTAACTCTCAGTTTCCTAGGGATGTTCACTGTACATCCTCAGCCACCAATTTTTTGTTCCGGTCTGAAAACTGGATGTTGTAGAGGGCAGAGTTCAAATGTTTACATGAAGTTTGACTGCTGCTTAGAGTACTCCTGTAATTTTGTAGAATTTCATAGAAAAATTGCCTGATATTGTGGACAGCTGATAAAACTTTTTATATTTGGATTGATTGTTCGATGCCACCTCAGGTTGGTAGCTATTGCATTCAAAGGCAGTTTCATGATTTTGAGAAAGAAAGTGACTTTTCTTCACTTCTCAGGGGATCTCTGTCCATGTTGCAGCTGTTGTTGTAGGATACTCTCGGACAAAACCCAAAAAGTAGCTTACACTTTCCTGGGCATTCTCATGCTTTAGAGATGGGAACAGTGAGCACGTGCTTGTTCCCCATGTTTGACTAAATTTGCAATACTTCTAGTTAATGGAGAGACTCCAGATATACCTCTGGCTAATAGCACAATATACATGCATGGCATGTACGGCATAATACAACTCTGTTTCAGGTGCTCCTGAGACATCCCAGCTTATCCTGTCAGGTAAGATACATGGTTACAGCTTATTTTAGTGGACTTTAGTTAGATATACAGAATTATTTTAAATGAACTGCACAAAATAAAATAAAATATTCACCTAGTAGCACTGTAAGCCAGTTGCAACACTGATACATAAAGAACACACAGTAAACAAATCACATCTTCCATTTAAGAATTACTACATAATTTTCAGGCGAAGTCCTGAAAAAGCGTAACCACTCTTCATTTATGTTTTCATTTTTCTGTATCACTCAAATGTATCCAAGTATCTCACAAATGTTAATTATTAACGATCATGAGAACACTCTGTTCTTAGAACTCAGAATTTGGTTTTATTCCTATTTTGTTATTGAAAAAGCTCATGCACTGAAATGCTGGGGGAGGGAAGGTCTGTGGCTTAATTTGGAATACATCTGCAGTAACCATGGTTTGGTTTTAACCAAAATGTCTGTCCGTGGTGAATTGGGACATAGCACAAAGCTGAGTTCTTCAGGTGCAAGTGATCATTGTGTTCAGAGCACCATCAGCAGCTGTGATTGCTAATTGGCTCAACTCCTGCTCAGATCACTTTCTTAACTGGCAAAATTAGGAATGTTTATATGAAGTAAAAGCTGACACAAAAATGAGAAGCGAAGAGTAATGATAAATATATGCATCACCAGCAGCGAATGGCATTTGGGAGAAAAGCTTTAGAGCCTTGGTTATTGTCTTTGAAGAACACTTGAGTTCATTGGTTTGAAGCATTGAGCTGGAGGGGAATTAAAGCTGATATTCCTGGGGACAGACCGCCACACTGCAGAGAAGGGTTGTTCACAGGCCATGGGGTCATAGCAAAGCTGTTCTGAGGAAGGCCACTGGTTTTTTAAAAATTTATTTAATGACTTTTTGTCCTAGCTGCAAGTCTCTGTGTCCTGCACCTGCAGTATTACTCTGTGTTAGCAAGAAAGCGAGGGAAGAGACCAGCGGACAGAGAGCTTCCCTTCCACTTAAGTTAAAATACAGTATCACAGATTTAACAACAGAGGGCGATACATCACTGAAAAAGAGGAGAAATGCAAAAAACCCCTCCAGTTCTTACTTGGTGGTTCCTGGCATTTTTTCGTGAAGTGTGTATTGCAGGCCTGTGCTAGAGAACTTAAAGGATGGAGTAAAACTGCACTCACTCCAATATCTACTAGTTGTTCTGATGAAAGACAGTATAACCAGTGCCTGAGATTATTATCCTTATCATTAATAAAATAGGTTGCCTTTTTGTACCCCCTGAAGAACACTCCATCTTGCCATCTACCACGGGAAGCTGTGAAAAAGATTTCCCCTGGAGCTCCTGTGCCCACCCCCTCCTCACCTGGTAGTGCTTAAGGCTAGAGCAGCCCTGTGGGTGCTGTACTGGCAGCTCCCCCGCTCTTCTTAAGGTACCTGGAAGAACCTCAAGCTGAGGTAAGTGTGAGCTCATTCTTACTCTGTGCAGCATTTTTATTTACAGTATCAGAGCCTATAACTTAAAAAACTTAGCTTATAGTCAAAGGATCTTAAAACAAATTATTACAATGGTTTTAATTCATTCAAATTGCAAATTTTGTCTTGCTAAAAATAGGTCCTGGGCTTGAATTTTTCAACATCTCAGTTCTGTAGCTACAGAAAAGACATTCTGCCCTTCTCATTTAATGTAATTAGCCAGATCTGACTTTCCCAGACTCTTTGTTTTGTCCTTAGACAAATCTCTTGCTTCTATGCATTTTTAATATGATTTTGACTTTTTTTTTTTTAATGGAAAATGTAGCGGTGGAAAGCAAAAATACTCCCTGCTTTGGAACATGAAGAGACAGAATTAAAAGCTGCCATTTTCCAGAGCAGGACAGAATGGTTTCCAACTCCTGGACTTCTGAAAGCAAATGGGGGCAGGGAAATGAGTCTGTAGTTGCAAGAACAAAGAGCCATAATATTCTTAACTTTCTGGAAACTGTTAGAAAAAAACAATATAAACCTTCATGCATTCAAAATGAGCCCTGCCTGGGTGGGAGACAAGGCTTATACAAGAAGGGCTTGTTTCCCATGAATGCAGCTGTCCTGTATTCTCCCAGTATCACTGAGAATTGTTAGGCTGCTGATTTGAAAACTTGGTCTGTGTAGAGTGTAACTGAATTAATTCCAGTATTGACCCAGGACCACATTAATTATGTCATGGCCTTAATCATTGTTGGCTTCAAGCTAAAAAGACAAATCATTTTTCATTGATGTTAAAAATCTGCCTAGGTGCTAATGTCATCGTAGCACAGAGCGCTGTGGAGCATATAGAGCTAAAAACAAAGACTTGCTGTATACACAGCATTTCTTTTGAAACAATGAGTTTAATTACAGTGTATGAGTGCCAGATCCTGACATGTTAATTTAAGTATTTATATGTGTACGAAGCAATTCAAAAGGATCTTTAGCATTTTTGTGACCAAGTCTGTGGCAGCTTTATTATGGAGTATACTCAACTGAAAGTTAAGTCAGTCCAAGGGGAAGCATTCATCAGCTGTGGTTTTTTTTTGATCCAGCTAATTGTTTTACTGACACCTAGAGTGCTAATTAATTGCCCAGCCTCACAAATTAGGGACTGTTGTCTCTCATTCCAAAGCTATAGACAGCCATGGCCCTCCCCACATGCATTATATTTCAGTACCTTCTCTGGTCCTTAGTCCTTAGCTGTGTGTTGAATGAATGTTCAACACCAAGACAACTGCAGAGCCAGCAAGCATGTCCCTAGGACTAAATCTGTGAACTGGATCAGAAAACATGTCCTAATTTGAGAAAGGAGAGACTGCCCATAGAAAACTATCAGTACTACAGGTTGCCCATGTAACATCAGTGTCATCATCTGGTTGGTGAAACTCATGGGGAACATGACCCAAACTGTTCCTGCCCTTGGACTTGCTAGGACAGGTGACCTTTTTGTTTTATCAGAATGTCAGTATGAGAAGAATTTTAGGATGCATTTTTCATTTTGTGCACTGTCTTAAGGGCAACACTGTACTCAGCAGTTAAGTAATAACTGACAGAAGTCAAAATACTGCTAGGGCCAAAGGATAACTTGGGTTAACTCCAACCTGCTTTATAAATCAGTGTTACTGTAACTTCAGTACATCTTGTTCTCCTTTGTTTCAAGACTTAGTGTACGTCAGAAGAAAAAGAAAATCCTTTATCATAAGGATTTTTTTTAGATATGAAAATTCATTAAATGATTATTTGCTAAATTATAGAATCAAAGTTAGTTTAACAATGAATAAGAGTACCGAGAATTCCCAACCTAAAAATCCAGGCTTATGCTGTATATTTTCTACTCAATTCTTTTTACCATGTAATTTCTCTTCATGCCGCTGGGTTGTTTTTTGTCTCTCTTCCAAATAAGTTTTGGGTCAACTTGGGTATTTCCTTTTTTCACCATCACTTTCTCTATTTGTGTAAACTTTTTCAAGGACTTATTCTTGATTGCTTTGATTTCCCAACTACTGTTTCAGAGCTGTAATCTCATCTCCCATCTTCTAGTCACTGCTTTAACAAGGAGATTCAGAAATACACTGAGACATACCCCCCAAAATTATTGGACATCTTAGTAACTGTTAACATTGGTGGATGGTCTTGGTATCTACATGCTGATTTTATGCCTTGTTACTAAATATACGGGTGGCCTATAGAATAAGCCCTATAAAATTATATTTCTTCTTTTTTTGTTATATCTTCTAATAAAACAGGGTATGTTATTTCCTGCCAAATAACATAGAAAGCATGTCTACATTTTCCCAGGGGAAAAAAACCCACATTGGGACATTTAGTTAGGAGTTTTACCTATTTGACTAATTTCAATTACATTTGAGATCTCAAAGGTCTTTATGGAGAATGTGAAGGGACATTTCAGATGTCGAATTGTGGCTGAGAAACTCATTTTAGGAAGGAGATTTAGGAATCAGCATATTCCTATGGGAGCAATTGTTTGTTACATTTTAATATACCCTGATTTTGTGAATCAAATGATTTTGTAGAATAAAAACTTACCTCTTAATTCAGGTTCCGTATAGTCAGGATTACAAAGGTGATAGTGTGATATTTCTCTGCTATATCAGGTAGATCTGTGCATTTTTCCCTTGCCTCCCACGCTGTGATGGGGTTTGCTGCACTGTGCCTGTGCTGTACACACTCCTGCACTGGCCTCCTGCAGCGTAGCCCAGTATGAGACACCAAATGTTTGGACACCAAGATAATACAGCTCTAGAAACACCACAGATTACAAAACAGTGTTCTGCGATAAATAGGATTATTTCTGCATTAGCTCGTGTTCTCCGTAGCATCCTTTGCTTCACATAGGCTGTTTAACTGCCAACATTGTCATATATTGAGCTGTGCTCCTGCAAACATTTATCATCTGCAGTCCTTCCAATAAATTACAGCAAGCTGCACCACACTGGAGCATGTGATTTTGAATTATAGTATCTGCAACCTTTTTGTCAGTAAATATAGCTTTATAAGTAAAAAAAAAAAAAAATTAATAATCATTCATGGCTGTTCTGTATGCAGGCTTTGAATTCCGGTGTTTATATAGGCAGTACGTGGTCAATATAGCCCAGTGAAATTACTCTTGTGATTGAAATATCGTATTTTATGTTGTCAGATACAATAGTGCCAAAGAATTGCTGAGACAAAAGCTGATGTGGAAGGGGTACTACTAGCATCCACATTTCAGAATTCAGTTAAGGCTTTGTTCCATTTTTGTATTGTGCGTGTATGTAGGACAAGAACACTGATACCATATAGAGCCTTATTTAAAAACAGTTTATATTGTCTTAAAAGACATGATCAGGCAGATGCTCAGAATGCAGTGCTTAAGGTCCAAGTCAGCCAAATTTCTTCTAGTCAGAGCAGTTCAGTCCAGACGGTCTTATTTCTACATCTGAACAACCTAATTATTTTGTGAGCTCGTTGAAGTGTGATACCTGAATTATCGGGGAAGGCTGTGAGAGAAGTTTGGAACTGAGCTCAAATGATCATTGTTACTGCATTTTCCTGCAGCAGTTTTCTAAGTGTAGATGAGCCTACTGTTCTCTGTTGTTCCCTAGCCCTTTACTGAACATTTAGCATGTTATTAAGCTGCCTGGCTCTCTTTTATTGAATTGGATGCACTCTGGCATCAATATGTATTACGTATGAGTGCCTTATGTATGTAAAGTGTGTTTAAAAGGCAGAGTTTCTCCAAGATCCTGCCCGGAGGGAATGAATCCAACTGACTCAATACTGTTAAATCACATTTTTATAGGAGAGGAAATTCACCCTTTGGTTAGGTTATGGAAGAGAAACATATTAACTTTAATCACTTCTACAGAATAAGTTTATGTTTTGTATAAGGGTAATGCAGTTTGCAGTGTGACGGTGGGTTTCTGCAACAGAAAATGCAGCCCTGACAAATAACCCCTTTATACAGATGATGCAGCTTCTTTGTAGCTACAACTTGGTAACTTCTAGATATAAAAATACCACATGAGAGCAAAACCTGAGTGAAAACAAATGGGTCTTCCTGTGAAGCTGAGTCAGCTGCACTATCACACCTTTCTTGGTCGATGAGAATGGCCAGGATTTGTCCTGCTAGCTTGCTTTATTTCTTTGCCCAGGCCTTCTGTTGATGCCCCTTAATTACACACTTGCCACTGCAGACTGAGAAATTTGCAACATCTCTGTAGTGACCTGCCTTGACTACACAGTGAGTGAAATACTACCGAACTTCCCACTGCTTCTACTGCCCATCAGCTCTAACCACAGGAACTACCTTATTTCCTTCAGGCAATTTAAGTCTTGTCGGATAGGCTTGCTTCTACAAACCGCTTGAACTTTCTATGTTATTCTCAATTCTATGAAGTAAAAGGGTTTTTTTAAAAAAAAAAGTTGAGTTTTTTAAAGAAAAAAAGAAAACCACATTTTTCCAAAATAGGGAATTGACATTTTCAGTTCTTTGTTCTGTTTATCTCCTGATCTCTCTGTTTAGACAGCTGTTTACCATAGAATACGTGAGGTTGGAAGGGACCTCTGGAGATTGTCTTGTCCAACTCCTGTTGGACGAGATCGTAACATTAGGATCAGCTTTCCTCTCACCCCCTCCATCTCCCCCAGAAGTGAGCCACAATGGCAAAACTCTTCAGAGTTTAAAAAAAAAAAAAAAAGGAGAGAACGTTATGAAGAAAACAAAAAGGATTGGTTTCTTGTATCACAGGAAAATCTTGATAACTCAGGAAATAACTCCTAGTAGAGAATTCTACACTTCCTAACTTTTCTTTTTCCCCATTATTCTGCTCATGACCTGCAATATCGATGTGAAACTGTTGACAAATGACTTTTCAGGAGGAACTGATCCAGAGTAACCGAGGAAGAGTTTTGGTTTTGAAGGTGTCTCATAATCATGCAACTTTTACAGCCAGACAACAACAGAGGGCAATAGATCTCTGTGAAACATCACGTCTTCAGAAAGGTTTCCATTCGATGACACTGATGGCGATTTTGGCAGCTCTTTTCACTGCCTCACAGGGATCATTCAGACACTGCTGAAATATATCTGTATGATCTAGGAGTGTCTTGCGGCCCTCTGGTAGCTCAGCCAGCATGGTGAGGGTTTTGATTGCACTCAGACGGGCTTTGCTGGTTTCCTCAGCAACCAGCTTCAGTAAAGGTGGAATGGCTTCAGCACCTAGGGCTAAGAATCTCCCTGTAGAGAAATAAACTGGCTTTAAAATGTGTTATTACATATAATCAACATGCTTTTGAATTGCTGCTTTCTACTCCCTGCCCAGCTACAGCTCTGAACACCCCAGAGAGTGCAGTGCGAAGACCAAAGCTAGCTGCCAGCTGTTTATTTTTAAGAAAAAAGATCTTTCTTAGTTAACTTTATCTGCCTTGCACATTATTATTTCATTTGCAACAACTTATCTAAGAATATATGAGGCACCAAGTAATAGGATAAACTATTGGGGGGGGGGGCACAGTTAGATGCCCTTAACATCCTCCATTCTTTTATTTTCAAAGACACTTCAAACACTGAGATCCACTCCGGTGTTGTCTTTGGAAGCCAGGGGGATGGCTGCAGAGGAGGACTGGAACACAACTGCTGTTATTAAGAGTCTTTTATGTCTAATTACTCATTCATCACACTGAAAATTTAGCAGTTATTATTTTCAGTGTCATGTAAGTTACTTGGGAGAACTACAGACCTTATTAATATTCATTTCTCTCCCAGCTGTGAGAGAGAAACTGCCTCTAACCCCAAAAAGATTTTCCAGAAAGTAGTGCTCCTCAGTTGAGGACTGGTGATTCAGAGTGGCTTCAGGTATGTGGATCTCTGTGTGGTCTGGATTTGCACAGAAAATGTTCCCTCTCTGGAGCAGCACTCTGGAGGGAAATGATGCAGATGGGGCAGATAAATAACTTCTTGACCTACTTCAGATGAATGAAGTGTGAAATATACTGTCCCCACTAGACACTATGGGGGAGCAACAGTAGTTGCCTAAGATCTAAAGAAATGTCCTAATCTTATAGTTTCTTGAAGACCTTTAACACTATCAGAAACTGAGGACTTGGGGGGCGGGGGAGGTCAAAAGCTTTGTTATTAAGTGGCCTTAGAATTGGATTTCTGGAAAGCATCCCAACAGAACTGTCTCTGTTTCTCACCCTGAGGTTTAACAGTAGCAAACATCAGTGCTCCTGTTGCACTAGCTTGGACTTCAGGATCTGTATCTTCCAACAGGCTCACCAGCACAGGAATAACTTCTTCACATACCATGCTTTTTCCTTCTGGATGAGTACTGTGCGGAAAAGATGGTTAAGTTGCTTTCCTGAACTGTGTCTGCTAACCGTGCAGCCACCCACAGCTTCTCCCCATGCCTGGACCCCTGCAGCCCTCCTTTGTTTCATGACAACAGCGCAGACACAGTCCTCCTCTCTGTTCTCTTTGGAGTCACAATGTTCTGACTGTTAGACAGATGGCAAGTACCACTACCCAGCCACGAAGAAAAGAAAGGGGCTATCTGTTTGTGCCTGGTGTCTATTAAATCTACTTGCTGGTACAATACCGATGATATCATATTAACCTATGTGTGTGGGCTTAACAATTTTTTAGGCTATTTTTAGGTGATGTTTGGATTTTTTTTTTTTTTTTACTTTCTATGATACACTGGAGATTGATGGGCAGCAGCAAGTAACAGGAGGTAGGATTAAGTGTGCTGGTGGTCCTAATGGCAATTCAGTTAGAAACCTGGCTGTTGAAGCCTGTACAGGTTTTAAAACCTGCTAAATTAGGGGTCTGCAATTAATTCTTCTCCCAGGTCAATTTTCTCTCTCTCTTTCCAGCCTATCGCGGGGAATATTTAACATGGCCCAGCTACTGCAGGGACCTAGAGCGTAGCTAATGTCCATACTCTAGCTGCATTGCTGCATTCTTTCTATGACTCATGTTACCTATACTCTCTTTCATTTCCTGTGAGACCTTGCTTTTTTATAGGACATTAGGAAGTGTTTTGTGCCAACTGGTATGTAAACTACATGATCTGCAGACCTTTTTAAACTAGATATCTATTGAGCATTTTCTATTTTGTGATTGCAGGACAGTGGACTTAGGTTGTTCCTTTCATCCAGTGTTTGATACACAAATTTAATATAAAGATTGCTTTTTCTGATCCATCACTGACGTATGTAGCAGCCTGTGTCAGAAAACTATTTCTGTCCTCAATCACATTGAAAGGACCTTTAATTTTTTGAGAGCGCGGTTGTTCAAAACAATAAGGGAGCTTCTCCCTACCCCTGTGGTGGTCAGAATCTTGTTTTCACGTGATTTCTCATGCAAGAGTTTTTTCTCAGCAGTGCTGTACCAGAAAAAGAAATCCTGATTTCACTGCCAATACTGAAGACAAATAGAAGGAGAAGGAATGACATTTCCTGATCAGCACCTGCTTTCTTGAGTGATTTATAGTTATGATTTTTAGAAGTCTTCTACCTATGTGTGCATTCAGGCTGATACTGCTTTACATGTGAAATGTGACAGTTTCAGTGTGTAGTGGAACACAACTGTAAACTAATGACATTGATTCACTCATGAAAGGAGTATTTTCTTAGGCTGAAGTATTAAGAAAGACTTCTTTTCCTTTACCAAATTTCTAACAGGACCCAAGCTGCTTTGCTTCTGATAGCTGCTGATGAGTGTTTGAGCTTTTCCTTCAGGATAGTAATGGCACCAGTTGCTAAAGCTTCAGAAGCCTCCACACGTAGACAGTTGGAGAGCGTATCAAGGATTAGCTCCTGGATTTCATCTAACTCAGTCTTCAATTTGAATACAAGTAAGGGAATCAAACCGGCATGCGATATGCCAACAGCCCCTACAGAAGGAGACAGAGAAGGAACATGGGTGAGGTGTGAGTGCATTTACTATTTCTACCCGCACTTTGAATTTCTTAATAGGATCAAGATACCTATGGTAACTCATTTCCTTACACAGATGTGGGACTGAGAGATGGAAACTACTACAACACTGCTCTGTTCGTAAATGCCATCTTAGCATTGCTTCCTTAGGAAGCTTCCCCAACAGTCCTGTAAAGACATCAGCCCAGGTAATAAGCAAAATGGCAATTGCTCTGATGTTCCTAGTTTCCCCCACTATAATATTTCTCCCCAAATTATTCTTGCTAAGAAAATACAGGAAATATATATAGTGTGTGTGTATAAGTCACCTTATATCCAGCCTTTCTAACTCTTCTCAACGTGAACAGATGCTAAGAGAGGCTGAGATGTGAGCCTTTAGAGCTAATGCTTTGATTCTCCACTATACTTTCTGTGGGGGAAGTCAAGGTTTTGGAAACTGTCAGCTTCCTCACACATTTCTTTGTAGTAATTCTGTCATGGGGAAAATTTAAATTTTGAGCTTTCCAGCAGTCAGTACTCTTGCACTATCTCCTGGAGGAAATAGCATCAAAGGTAGAAAGATCGTCATTTGCCCTGCAAGTGATGTCTTTGCTATGAGCAAGTGTCTGATTTGTACCATTTCTTACACTTTACTAAGTCAACAGTGAAACAGCAATGTCATGGGAAAGCAGAAAGCAGAACGTACTGTCCACGAGTAACTATGTGAAAACAAAATTCTTGAGTTGTCTTGTTGCTAAGACTGATTCTTTGGTTGCTAAGAGAAATGTGGCTCCTTTCAAAGTGATTCATATATGGTTAGATAAGGAAGTTTTGTGGATAAGAGTCACCAAGGTATTTTCAAATGAATCTCCACAGTCAGGGATAAAAGGGCAAGCGGGAAAGAGATTTTCATGGCCCTTGGTAGTGCACGGAAGAAATACCTCAACTTGACAATCAGGCGAAACACATGATTCTAATCTAGAGGTTATTCTGTTATACATATTCCTGAGGTTTTGCTGACATTGAGTTACTTCTTATGTTACTAACTTATTAGGATCCACTTTACTAATGTGAATGCAAAGAAACACCTAGGGGTGATATTACAGCTTTTACTACCTGTGCTACATTTGGAGGTCAGTTGCTGTGAGAATTCAAATAAATAATAAGGAAAACCAGATTCAAACAAATCACTCTTGAAGGCTAACTATGTTTTAAAAACAAGGATTTCTCCTTGTGCCAGAAAGGCAAAGCAGGAAAGGAAATTGTGGAGAAAAAAAAAGTTACCTTTGAAGCTGTGGCTCTGTATCACTAGCTGGGGGTTTTGGCATTTTCATAGTTAAAAAAAACCCAACCAACCCTATATTTATGTCCCCTGGAGGAACAAAAAGAAGAAAATTCTCAAGGATCAGCTCCAGGCCATTCATACTGTCCCCACGGAAGGATGTGATAAAGGAAACCTGCACTATTAGTCTGGCAAAAGACTCTCTCGGAGAGGTCCCTGAGAAGGAGGCAGAGCTTGCACAGCTGATTCCATC
Source organism: Harpia harpyja (assembly GCF_026419915.1). NCBI lineage: Eukaryota > Metazoa > Chordata > Aves > Accipitriformes > Accipitridae > Harpia > Harpia harpyja. Next base: position 42,378,937 of record NC_068948.1, on the reverse strand, counting down.
ACTCAGCATTAACTCCCTTGACAAGGATTACAGGTGTTTAGATCGTAGGTTATAGGTCTAGAAGAGTTATGGGTGGGTTAGACAACAGTAAGGATATGGCTGGGAATACTCCATGCCTTATGGAGTCCCAGGCACTAGGGAATCCACTAGCAAACTGTTCCCATGGAAGTAGCTTAAAGCAGTCTCAGATGACCATAAATCATATCCAGAATGGTTTAGCCACACTTCCCAATGGTCTTTTGAAATAGCCTATGAAAGACAAGATTTTTCAAAGTTAACTTTTAAAACTTCTCCCAAAGTTTTTAATGAAAAGAAACTATATGGTCTGTGTGCATGAAATTGGGATACCCAGACTGCTCACACAGTCACCATGTACACTTCTAAATTCTGGGATGCTGTGGAAATCGGTATAAAATCAAAATTTGGGAGGTACAGTTTCAAAGGAAGACTAATGAATTTGAGGTGATAGACTTACAAGCTGACATTCCCTGTGGCAAGCACCTATTTATTGTACAGTTGCTTTACCAGATGATCTGTGATACTTTTGAATGAAAACCACATCTGGACTACTTGACCTTAAAGTAATTTCATTCTTGCTAGATAAGGTAACACACTGAATGTAAACATAAATAAGAGTAGCAAAGAACTGAAGTTTAAACTCCACACTCCTCCAGAGCCTTTGTGTAGTTTTAATTCACATTGATACCAATCTTCCTTGGGATAGTGTCACACCATAAGCATTTCCTCATATCATTTCATAAGCCAACACTTGTTCTTGCACAGAGTATTCAGCATTCTGGCTTGAGCCAGAGAAGCCATTGCTTGCTTTAATTTGACTTTCCATCTTTCTGTAACAACTATTGCTATAGCATTCTGTCTACCTTTCTCGTGCTGGTAGATATACTTTTTTCTTTCCCAGACAGGTTTCTATCACTATTTTTTGTACTTGCTTTCAAATACTTAATAGCCCTTTTTTAACCCATCATCTTCATTTCCATTTTTAGTTTCCTGCAATTCCTTCTTTTTCAGAACTTCCTTCCTAACTTATTTCAATTCTCTTGATCACTTTATCATCATATTGCCAGCAAGTACTACCAGCATTCAGGTTTCACTTCTTTGTGTCTGTGTCTTTCACTTATCTTCTAATATATTTGACCAATACATTCAAGTAGGCAGGACTACTTTCATTGGCCCTTGAGTTTATTCCTTTCAGTTAACATTTATTGGCTTTCTTTGACTCAGTCATCCCTCATTCATTGCATTTGCACTTCATGTCTTCTTTTGGTGCTAGCCTTTACTATTGCACAGCAGTCCTGAGTGCAAAATATACAACAAAGCCACTTTTATGTCTTTCTGTTTCAATAAGCTGGCAAGGTAATGTACAGAGTGTTGTTTAGGATAGCTTTTCTTTTGTGGAGCCATTAAGAAGCATTTATTCTGTGGTCAGAAATCTCCATGTAGCTAGTGGGTGCTTATTTTGTATGAACACTCAGGCTGTTTTCATTTTTTTAAAAATATGTTTTATTTTACCAGGCCAGGTCTCTGTACCAAGAGCTTTCTTATCTACTGTTTTTGTCAAGCTGTCCTATCTGAAATGCTATCATGCTACTAAAGGGAGCTTCCCAGATATAAATATAGAAACAAAGATGAATTGTTTGACCTTGTCAAAAGTCTCAATGTGGTGAAGAGAAAGAGGGTGGAGAGGAAAGGCCATCAACAACAACAAAAAGAGACTACCTAACACTGAGGCTGAAATTTCCAGGTGGAAATTCGTCATGGTTTTCCCAAGGGACCCAAAGGGTGAAAGGTCTAGGGAGGTAAAAGGGAAGAGGGAGGAGACAAAAGCAGTGGAAAGTTGTTGGAGAGTTACTTGTAAATTAGAGCAGTCTCAGATCTTTGCATCTTACTGAGCAAGCAATAGGAGGGGAAGGTAAGCTGGTGTTTCTAGTAGTCCTATACTGAAAAATGTGGTGGTATCCTCAGGATCTTGACTTTTCATTAAAATACTGCCATTTCAAAGGTGATTTATCTGTTGCAGAGAGTGTTCTAGACACCCTGGGCATAATGAAGTAGTAGGGAAAAGTGTTTTCAAAATGCAAATAGTTGCATTTGCAGCTGCATAGTTAACATCATTATTGATCTGTTTTTCTGAGAACTTGTAATCTTCCCTTGGGCTGCTTTTTATCTGAGCACTGGTCTCTTCCTTCTCATAACCCTCTGGCCACTCTCATCCTCCCTTTCCTGACTCTTTTTTCAAATAGGCCCAAAGAGGAGTTGCCATTATTCTGTTCTCTCAGTATGGCTGCAGGGCATGTAAACAAATTAAATTTTGTAGAAGACAAAGGAGTCATTTGTAGTACGTAACAGTGGTGTTTTGTTATGGTTTTCAATTACATAAATCAATTAAATCACATTACAAATCCTTTTCCTTACAAATGTCAGTTTTCAACTCAAAGCCATTTAAATGTTTGTTTTAGTACAAAGCATGTGCCTCGTGCATGGCCACAAAGTGACATACAGTGTAGTATAACATAGTAAAATAACGTGTAAACACAGATTCTATATTATATGAATGTTTTGTTAACACCTCAGGTGTCTCTTTGTGATGTTCACGCAACTCTTTGAAATGCTTAGTACCAGCATTTCTTCTTAGGAAGGGGCACATAAGGAAAAGAAAAGCAGAGCCAGACACAATCGGAAGGAAAAATGCTGCCTATCATCATGGTGTGCTATCAACACATCCAGTACACAGCGGCTGTGAAATCCCAGTGTGGGAGCTCACTAGCTGTGAGTAGCCAAATGATCCTGACAAAATTTCTAGACCTAGCAGCTCTTTTGCTAGCACTGCAATAGTTTAGCAGCATTTTAGAGGTAACAAAGTGTTTATTAAACTAGTGAGTGCTAGCATTTATTATATACATTTAAAAATGCAGTATTTGTATAATGTTTCCTTTCTGAGTGACCAGATGACCGCAGAAGATCCTTCCCCGGCACACCTTCCTTAATAACTCCTTGCTCACTACTGTTTAAATTGAAAAAAAAATTATTCTTTAGACTCCCTGAGAAGATTTCTGAGTCACCAGTCACAAGAGCATAGTTTGAGAACCCTGTACTAGCTAATTTAATGTTAAGATTCAGCATTTTAAGTCTCATTGCTTCCGGCATTAAAGCTGTGTCAGGGAGTAGGTTAAATATAATGCTACTATAAAACTGGGATGAAATTTCTTTCTGGTAAGCTTGGAGCAGGAGGTAGACTGCATTAAATGAAATAGAACTCACCTGCCTAGACCTCATCAGCTTTATCAAGTCTTCTAACTGAAGAGGAAAATTCTGTTGGCATCTTTGAAAGTCAAAACATTTTCCTCTTTGCCACAATAATTCTGTCTTTCAATGATAATTTAACAGGAGTAAACAGTGGTGTCCCAAAGGATGCCTATGCCTAGAGACAAAGAGTATTTCTTATCTTAAAAGACAGAGGTGGAAAGTCCCTGTTTAAAAGAACCGAAGAGCTACTAGGATATTAAGAGAACTGAGGAAAACACTGCAGATATTGGTATTGGACCAGAAATAGCAAACAATTCTATTTCAAACCGTTTCAAAACTGTGCATTGGCTTATGACAGCCCTAGGGATTTACCAGGTATAAAATCACAACCTCAATAGTAATGTCTGTCATATTCTCACTAAAAATACAATAGCTGTAAACTTTATAAAAGCGTTATGGGATCTGCTTTTGAAGCCACTGAGAATTTTTCCAATACTAAGGATTTTGGGATGTTATCTGAATGAAAGACATAATAGAAATTAAGGTTATAAAAATAGTAAAAAGTCAGCGGTACACTGCAGAAGCACATAATGTGGTTGCCTCTGGGGATCCTTTAAAAATCCAAAATGTTTCCAGCATTAACAAGGAACAGGAAAGATTGCTCTGATAAACAAGAGGTTCCTAATTCTCAGTAAAGAATGAAAGAGACTCCTGCATATCGTGTTTTTGTTTGTAGAAACTTTGCTTTAGTGTGTGTGAAATCATAATATCAAAGCACTGCTGAAAATAATTAACATAGAAACTACAACTAATATTATCTGCATTAGCTTCTCTATTAAAATCCAAGAAACAGATTAACTTTTAAAAAAAAAAAATCGTCATTTTGGTAGTAAGTAAGACTGCCTGTGACCTTCTGCTTGAAAGCAATGGGTTTAACCATCTAAATCATTTATGCCCTATGAAAAGAGGAGTAATATCTAAAGAACTTAAAAATTCTGGTCTACAGAATGTCTTTTATCACAGCATCTCTAGAAACCCCGGGGATGAATTAGAGTAGAATTGTGTTTCACATAGAGACAGTTTCCAACCTGGAAAATAAATCTTGGATTCTGGTTTTGTACAAGAATTATCTACAGAGTAAGATCAATAGTTGCCCAAGACAAGTACCCTACTTCTGACTGATGTCAGTGTCAGATCCTCTAATGTAAAATCACCAAAAATACTATCGTGGAAATAATGAAATTTGCTTTCCGGTGTGGTAGTGCATAATCTGTGGACTGTGGATTGCTGGTCATTCATATGGCATCAGAAGGTAGTCTCCAAAATGAAAGCAACTCTTCCTTCTTTTAATAAAACTGTATTCACACATTATTGTATACAAGAAAGCAAACAATCAAAATGAAGGTAAAATAGAAGTAACAAAGTAATGCTGGCTTATAATTTTTTTTTCTTAGCTCTAATTGTTGATAGTCTGCTTGCACATTGAAGTATAAGCATTGATATCTTTTGCAGTGTTTTCATTTTGCCCTTCAGAACTCTAGCTGCTTGCATCTCTCATATTATCTTCTTTATTAAGAATTAATTAATCTTAATTAATCTTCTTTAAGTTTTCTAAATTTGTAACTTAACATATAGATACACTCGTGATCATCCCATATACCTAAGTGTGTGAATGCATGTGCATACATATAACATGCATTCAACTGATCTTGTATGCATATTAGTCACACAAATTAGGAAATTTCTTGGCTTTTATTTCTCTGACAAAGTACCTTTCCTTTATTCAGAGAAAGTTTTTTAAAAATTGTAAAAATTAATGACTGAAAATAACCCAGAAGGTTTTTTTTTTTCTTCATGTTCTCTTGGATGAAGAAGGAAATGTCATCCTGAAATTTATTAATTTCCTCTACGGGGAAGACTTTGCCAAAATGCACGAAGGCAGGAAAACAATCTGACATACGTACTACTTGTGCCAAAGTCTTCGGATCAATTACTGTAGACAAAATTAAAGCCTTGAGGTAACTACTCCCAAAAAGCTGAGCCTCAGCCACTGAGTTGCTACCCCACTTCAGATTTTCCAGGTCAAAATTTGTCCTTTTTTTCTGCTGGTCAGTAATGGAGACATGTAGCTATGAGACTAAAAGGGACCAGTGCAGCCCTTAACCATAAGAGACTCTGCTGACATTCTGCTTCCACAAGTAGCTGTTGTGAAATACAGCATTCACAGAAAACAGTGAATTTAGTGTGCATAACACAGAGAATATGTTCAGCAGAGAACCTGGACTGGCACATTCACAAACACTAACTTAAATGTTGGATTTTATACTTTATACCAAGCAGGTACATCAAGAGCGTAGAAAGTGTTAACAATTACTATAGCAAGTTTTACTCTCAGAGAAATTGATACGGTAAGGTGGACGCGACATTATCAGTTTGACAAATGTTCTATGACTATTCCTTACACTGCAGTAAATTTTAGAGATTCCTATGGAGAAAGAAGGTCTGCTCTGTCACAGAGGCTTGTTGTAAAGATGCATGAGAGACAGCTCACTTCCTACACAGATTATTGTCTAGCTGGACAGGACAAAGGGAGTGGATGGGAAGGAAAGAGGCAAAAAGTAGTTTAAAGTAATTCTTCAGGTCAGCTGAATAGTTGAGAAATCATTAAGAACCAGTTTACCACCAGGTTCCCTGGGTGCTGTTGCTCAGCTGGTGGCCATAGCTCACCAGCAAGAGTACCATGCTCGGAGGGGATGGCTGCAGGCTGTTATCCCTCCTGCCTGCTGCAGACCCCTGGCCTCTCCCCTGCTTTCGTGGGAGACATGAACAGGGAGGTGGGCACGGCTGGAGGCTTGGTGGGATGAGGGAAGCTTCCTCTGTGAGAAGCTGTATGAGAGCAGACAGCTTCCTCAGAGCCACGGATAAGTCTTGGTATTAATCATTTTACTGCGGTGTCTAAAAATGCCTGACCATTTGGAGAGATACCCTTCAGGGGACTGTGGCAATGTTTTACACTAATAAAAACAGTTTTAAACTTTTAAGTCCAACTGCCTTACAAGCCCTTAATGTGAGAGAAATGCACAATTGCAAGTTTTCAGTTCTCAGAACTTCTGCTGAGAGACTGGATTTTAAAAAACTTCTTTTCCTCTTTTGGGGCAGACAGCCAAAAAATTAAAGCAGCATGAATGAAGTTCAAGAAATAGTTTTATTAAATATCTTAAATTTCTGTATCTGGAAGCTTTATCTGTGCAACTGGAATTCTGCATTACAAAATGGCATTACATAGCAAAATGACCATTATAACGTTTTGGTTATCTTTAACATTCACCTTTTGCACCTAGTGAATTAACCTCACATGCGCTCAGACATAAAAGAGCAGTCATTTTTTCAGTTTTGTTCCTTAGGAGAAATATATAATTAAGATGGTGAAAATATTCTCTGAACTTCTATTGTATAACTGAATCACAATCAATCAGAAACAGAGGTATATGAAAGAGAAAGTTTCCTGTATAGATTTGATTATACTACTGTCAAACAATAAATAAAAATGAGAGGCTCAGAGGAACAAAATATCTAGAATTAATTGTGTTAGATACTGAGGAATTTAATCTTGAAAATGAACATAAACTTGCTTTGAATATATGAATCATTGCACAGACTGAAAGACTGCAAATAGTGGTAGAAGACAACAGGAGGAGGTTAAAGGGAACATTAATTCAGTCTCATTGTATAAGCACTTCTTTTTCACATTTTCTTCGTTGTTAGAAGGGTGCAAGGTTTATTTTTTTGCTACTTTAAAAAATGACCTGATAGAAATTCCAAGGAAGAAGAAACTGGAGAAATTGTAGTGTTGACAAATCCACTGCTTATATTTGCTGATCTAGCATGCTGGCAAAGCTACAGTAAGTCAATTTTATCCTACAGTTCACACTGCTTACACTGTGCCACGACGAGCACAATTGAATGGTTAGAACTGATAAAACCTCTAGGAAAAGAATACAGTACTACAGGCGGGTGAAATCCTCTTCTGCTTCAGATGGTCTGGCTTGTCAATTTTGTTTGAAATGAGAGTAGAAGAAATATATCTTGATTAGAACCACAGGCCCAGATGGCTGCACGACATGAGTGGAGCTGTATGGAGAGTCAGTCTGCCTCTCCACTTTCCACTCAGAGCTGCTACTTTGCAGATCTCACATTTTCCGTGGGAAGCCATGTTCTTAAAGAAAACTACTTACACTACTCGAATGAAAATTGCATTCTGTTCTGAATGAGGTTCTACAATAGTGCTTCCCAGTGTGTTTTAGTCTATATATTTTATTTCCAGCAGTGAAAAATTCCTAAACCTTAATTGAATACAAGACTGCCAAGGTGTGGGCTGCTTTGAGGATGGTTTGTTTTTTGAAGTCCTTCCCCAGTAAATGTTGCTCTTGGGTTGAGACCCTTATTCCTCCAGTGAGCTGTAAATCACAGATGTTGGCTGAAAGGAGTCTATCACAACTACGCACATGTCTTAACAGTATACGTATTTTCTGATTAGAGATGCGTTCCTGAATGAGGGTCTCTAAGTGAATGAATGAAGCTGTTTTGCAGAGACCTTTTTTATCATTTATTTGGAAAACAACTAGTGCAGTAGGACCCAAGCCACAACAACAGTGAAATGAACCTGTTACTTAACCTGGACTAAAATATTATGTCTAGCTTCTGTAAACATGCTAGGTTAAGCGTAGGCACTTCAACAGTGCTACTAATGTGCTTATCTTTAAGGCCATTATATACAGAGTATTCAAAACATGGTTAAACAGAAACAGAGAATCAGATTGCAACAATTATAACAGATACCAGAAACTATTTCATCAGCTGATAGAAATTACTGCCATTTTAATATGCTTTTAAAAATAACTGTTATAAGTAAGTCTGACAACTACATTTATTGAAAGATTTGATAAAATGTTTATCAATTTAATCAGTTCATTTGTTAGGTAAAGTTAGCATAATGTGCTTTGCCCATTTCATTGATTCCATCACCCAGTTAGTAACAAAGTGATTCAAATGGCTAAATGTAGGTTTCTAATGTCATTTTAGTATCTGAGGTATTGCGTGGGTCTGTCAGGTATGACTTAAGACCTACAGGACATTTGGACATTTCTAGAGTGCAGCTGGGTCCAGACGGGATACTCTTGAAAGCTGAAAATGGTCTTTGAGACTTATGTCTGGAGGCTGAATTGCTTCCTAAGTCACTTCCATTTGTTATTTGAATTGATCTTGTGCATGTCACTGACAGAGCAAAAACTTTTAAAAAAGAGAAGTGGTAAATCACAAAAAACAGCAGTCACATTTATGCAATTTTTGATTAGTTTATCACTGACGTAGTCATAGACCAAACAGTCTTTTGTACAATTTTTTACCCCTCTGTCTAAAAATGCTTCACAAAAGAGGTAGTGATCAGTTATAACTGCCTAAAGCTACCACTTGGTAGATGTATGCATGTAATATCTTTATGTAGGTACAAAATGGGTGTACAATTATCGAAACTAATTACTTAGACCTGACTGCAGTATTCCAAACTTTTACAGAACTGCTCTGGCATCTAAAGACCCTATAGTAAAGCTACCTGAATGTCCCCAGCTCTTTTTCCATTGCTTCCCAGAATTACCTTTGTGTCCTCAAGCAAAATTTTCAGTCTTTTTTTTTTTTTTAAACTACCAATTTCTTATTCCAGTTAATCAGACACGACAAGGTAATAAAAGAGACAAATAATAGTGCCTGCTGAAATTGTAGCTATAGATCATGGTTCCTACATGAAGTAGAATTATCATGTGTAAAAGATACAAGGAAATGTGAAATCCAATTATAACATTTTTTTCTAAGTACCTATTAAAATATGTATAATTCTTTTGAGGCCCCAGTTTGACACGTCTTCAGCTGTCAAGAACATCAGTGACAAAACAAAAAGTATTTGAAATCAATACATTTCTTCTTTTTGTTTGTTTGTTATTGCAAAAATTAAACAAGACCTAAATGCCTACCTGTATCCTCAAGTGGAGAGACCTACTTTCAACTCACTGCTTCGATGAATATTTAATCATTCTTACGAAGTGGAAAACCTTCAAACAGGAAGACTGCAGGAGGGAAGAGGGTATCCCAAGAGTAACTAATAGCCTGTTGCTCAGACCACTTTACTAGGAGATCTGAAGCTGGTACTTTTTGTTTTAAAAGCTTTGGTTTAAAAAAATTCCTGGCCATGTTTAATTGCATCTCCTTGGGTGTAATTCCCGAAGAATCATATTTTGATCTCAAGTGATTTTGTCAGTTGCTAACACTTCACAGATCTTTTGTTGTATACTTTACTAAATGATCCCCACTTTCTTTTTGGGTTAAAGTTTGAGGGGGTTCTGTTTTGGTTTTCCCGCTCCTTTGCCCTTAATAATGAAGAATGAGGAAAGAATACTTTAATTCTCCTTTTTTTTTTTTTTTTTATACCATAATAATGCAGCCTTGAAGGATGGGTCCTTTACAAAGAACTCCATTCCTTTATCTTATTTCATGGTATCCCTGTCTGCAGCTTTCTTCCCATAGAGGGTCTGAAGGAGTTGAGGTCTATGTATCCATCACAAAGCTTAGGATAGGTGAGGACTGCTACGTAAAGTTAACCGCACAGGAAAGCCAGCGTATCTTCCAGGGCTCCAGGCAAACCTCCAAGCAGCTGTCTACCAGCTGCTGGATTTAATGCTTGTTTTTCCAAACTTGGCTTCAGTGGCAACTGCTGATTCAGCAGTTTAGCCAATGACTGTGAGCTGCAAATACAATAGGTACATAATAAAACTGTTAAGGAAGGTGTGTAAGACACTTAATGTTTTTAGGGTTTGGTGGTTTTTTTCTTTTTAAATTTTTTGTCTGTTGAAGAACTAGAGGAGTCCTCTTTGGTTGATTGTAGTATTAGCTGTAACTCATTATCTGGGTTCACATTCTCAAATGTCTTCCATGATATGACCTCATAGGAAGAGTAAACAGTTGATATTAAGTGAAACCCTCAGTTACTTGAAGGGTGTGAGCAGGAGATAGAAGGGTGAAATCCTGGTAGAAAGTGAATTTTCATCCTAAATGATAAAGCCAAATGAGGTCAGGCTGATACCACCTGCTGGAAGGTACATTCATGGGTATTTTTCCCCACCATCTCACAATCACCGGTACAAAGCAACAATATGCCAGTTACAAATATCAGAACCCAGTCATCTGTACTTGATGCTATTTTAAACTCTTCCATGTGAGAGAAATGGTTAAAAATAAAAATACAGCCTTTTTATTCTTCTCTAAATGTTCTGTTCAGTTCTTCATGCTGAGAGAATCACAGACCCATCTATAAATATCTAACCCAGATCTACAATTGCTTGTTAAAAAGAGGGTGTTTGGTAGAAAATTGAATGAAATACAAAATGTCTTTTATTATATTTTTATTACAGACCAGATGTGGCCTCTCAATTTACCCTCTATCATTTGGAGATGTACATTCACCAAGAACATTGCATGTGTGCATATAAATATTTTGATGTTGTCATGGTATAATAAAGGGTAATTGATTAGAAAAATCCCTATGGGATTTTCCAGTTAAGAGCACATTTCTGTTTTAGCACTATTGTCTTCAAACTAAACATGTATGAATGCATCTATTTTGATTGATCCCAAACAGAAAGCAACAGTAAACAGGCAAGGATTTGGCTTTTGGTCAATGAATAACACTGGCAAGTTGAGTGAAACTTGTGCAGCTAAGGGTTCCAGTAAGCTGCATATTAGATGTTACACCTCAACAGTCAAATGCTACTCCCTTCAAATTAAAACCTGCTCCGATATAGGAAAAAATGGTGACCTGCCTGACATTGAAGAGGGAGCAGGAATCCAGTCAGATCATCACGATTCTCTCAAATTGCTGTTTACTATTTCCAGGCAAAGAAAGCAATGCAAACTATTCACTTTCAATATGTATTTGTGTGTTTTCGATTTATCCATATACAAAGAACAACATGTAGAGTACTGAGCTAAAGAACTGCTTTTATATGCCATTTGACTTTGGCATTTAATACCTGTATATGCCATTTTGAGACATATATTTCTTTTTAAATTCCTGTGGGAGCTTAGCTACATGTAGTACAATCAATGCGTGCTGAAAGGCCCTAATTGAGAATTTCTGGATGCAGGACAAGGCGAGACTGAAGTAAAACGTAGACATATCGGCTGATATATTTTTCAGATGAGTTGGGTTTTAGCTTCGCCATTAATCAACAGCAAGTTTCCATACTGTGGTGTTGAAATAACACCACCTAAACTTCTCAGAGAAAGACCTGTTCCATTACTCATGTACTGCATGCTTGTAATTCCTTCACTGACAAAATTTGATCTACAGTTAGGTGCCTCCCTCTAAACTGCAGGAAAGCAAGCGTTTTGTTGTATCAATTGAAAATACCTAGAAGTGATGAAATCTGTAGAGAGCGTGTGAATGATGATCTTCCTACCCAGGGTGATGGTAGTTGATGCTGTTATTTCTGCCAAAGTTGGTTAATGTGTGGAAGATGCTTTTTCTCACATATAAAGTACTACACTAAAGATACATGTAATGTGACAGTTTCTATAGTAACTACTTGTTCTTTATGGAGTAGCAGATTAAACCTGTACACCTTGTTATTGTTCTTTTATCCTATTATCTAGACTACTTGGTTACCACAGATACAATTTCTTATTCTATTCCCTTGCCGACATAACTATATCAGGGATTTATGCAATTGCAAGTAAAGAGTACATTTGCAAAACAAAACACTGTTAGAATTTTAAAATTGACCACTACCTGATCATATAAATGCACCAAAAGACACATGTGCATATATATTGAAAGCTAAAATCTCAAAATAAAACCATAGAGATTATATTTTTTATTAAAGCAGGGCAAATTTATGATTTGAATATTATAATTTTGCTGGGAGAATGATGTAAGTTATGTATGTGACATTTCTTTCTTAAATGTCAGGAGTTTACCAGAACAACTTTGCCAGTCCAGATGTACTGGCAAACTCTTCTAGTGTGAACAAGACCTAAGATTCCTTACTTATAGGAAAATTTCCCTCACATGGTATAGTGATTCATGGCTCTTATTTCTGTGCAAGAAAAATAATGTTGCTACACTGTGTTTTACACTAAAATATTTCATTATTATAATTCATCGATGCTACAGCTCTGCTGATAATATCAGTACTGGAAGTAACATGATTTACAGGAATCAGATGCTTTCTGCACTGTATTATGTTAGCCTTATTGTGGGGAAAAAATGCCTGCATTCTGTCTATGTCTGAAAGTCTCCATTGCTATCTCCTGCAGAAGTGTATCAGTAACAAATTATGTTTATAAAATTAGCAGTGTAGGGAGAAATCATAGCTATTTGATCAGGGCTGCAGATTCAACAATGCAACTAGTATTGTAGTATGGCCAAAAGGAAAAAGACGCTAGAAAAAATGTAAAATATAAATAGGGTAAACCCATTACTGAGATAAAAAGAAAATGATACTCATCATTACTTCAAAAAAGCTGTAGTAAGTTCCACACGCAAATGCAACAGAGAGGAAAAGAGAAAGGCAGCAAGGGGAAAGCAGCAGCAAATAAACGCACAGTACCGAGAGCAACTGAGTGATGGAAAAAGGGGAATGCAAACAGTAGATAAATTCCATGTAAGTAAACAGAGTGTTTTGTCTCCTGTTACCCTCGATCGCATCGTTCTAACACGTATGCGACTTGCTCCCTCTACTTCATCAGTCCCCCCAACACACGCCCTGCGAAATTAATCATGAAAATCACAATCCCGACGGAGCCATGAACTGCACTACTGCAGAAAACATGGAACCGCTAACCAAACCCGAGCAGATCAACGCGGTTGTGCGGGCAGCCGCAGCCTACATAGTACGAGGCAAGGGCACACGGCTGGGCGCGCCTATTATGTAAGGCAGGAGTGCCGTACAGCGTGCGAGACGAGGCCGAGAGCCCCGAACCCGCCCGTCCCCAGCCAGCTCCGGGGGAGGGGGGGGTCGCGGGGGCCGCAAGGGCCCGGAGCCGCCGCCGGCCCCGGGAGCTGGGAGCCGCCCGCCCGCCGGCCGCGCCGCCGCTTCCCCGCCCGCGGTACCCCCCGCCGTTGGCTTGGAAACGGGCTGGCAGCCTCCGCCTCCTCCTCCAGAGCCAGCCCCGCGCTCCCCCTGCCCCGGCTTCCCGGCGAGATCGCCGAGCACCTCCCCGTCTCCCGCGGGGGGCCACCGGCCGAGCGTTGCCATTAGCGCCTCGAAAAAAAAAAATCCCCCCTTTTAAGAAAAAAAAAAAAAAAAATCGCGTTTGCTGGGGAGAAGATGAGAAAGGGCAGGTTTTTTCTCCTGCTTGGGCTGCGGGGCTAGTGTCTGCAGTCATGGTGTGTCTGCTCGCCGCAAATCATAGATGCTGATGTGAAAAAGGGCCAAAGCAGAGAGGAGACGCGTCAGTGGATGCGAGCGTTTGTACTGATGGATTGAGGAGGTGGAGGCTGCCTGCCTGCCTGCCTGCCTGCCTGGTGCTGAAGAGGTGAGTGAAAAATTCTGCATTTCTTTCTCTCTTAAATCAGTTTAGCGATGAACATTTCCCTCTCCGTGTATTTCCAAAATAAAAAGGGACTCGTAAAGCAAGAAGAGAAAGATGTCGTTTTGAAACAGTAAGCTATGCTTTTGCCAGATGAAAGAAAAGATGAATGTCACCGTCAGGTAGAAATATTTCGCGGTGTGTAGAGAAAAAATAGTAAGGGGAAGCAGGCTGCTGATATAGTGAAAATGACCTTCTCAAGGGATACTGGCCTTCTATCAGCTGCCGCTTCAGCTTGATGCCTTTTTCACAAAATTAAGTCATCTCCCTTTCCTAGCCTGGATTGTAACCCATTAATATCCAATATCTGACCCTTACTAAGATCCGTTGCGTTCTCTTAATGATTCAGAAAGGTAATCCATTAGATTCCGCCTGTTGGGAGAAGAACCTCCACGCTGTGTAGCACCTCCTCCCAGGGAAATGCAGGCTGGCTAACGTTCCATCAGAAAAGACTCCTAGCTGCCGAATTTCTGTAAGAAATCCTCCCTGTAACAGTTGCATCTGCTCATTCTAAGGATGCGTGGCATGTGTGCCCGTGCATGTGAAGGAACGGGGAGGTTTTGTTATATTAATCGGCACCTGTGGACGGCTCCCATCTGCAGTTGTGAACCACAAATTTTTTGGTATCTTTGCATTTGCATTTTGGGCGAGTGATTCATACACAAAAACCCCAACCCTTCAATGTTAGCCGAGAGAGCTACAGACAAATATATGTCAGTTTAATTTCTGCTAAGAGTACTGATCTGATCTGGTTTTGGCTGTTTCACTGTAGAAGCTGTTTAACGTGTGTTCTTGCGGTATTTATTCTGGAGGCTACTGACATATCTCGACAACATTTTCCTTTGCAAGATTTGAGAAAAATTCACTAGTTTTTCCTTCAGCATTTCTTTATATCCATTTACTGTTACTCTTACACCCACAATTTGATTTTTATTGTGGCTCCGTATTTCGCGCCATTGTGGGTCACACCCTTCGAGTGGCCGTCAGAATTTCATCTACAAAGGTTGCAACAGCAGGTCAGGCAGAAAAACACGGTACTGTGAACATCGACTTGTGGATCATGAAGCAGTACAGATGAACGTGTATTTTGTACTTTCTCAGGGGAAATTGTTTCTGACTTTATGGATATGGGTATTTAAAGTCTGAGCTGATGGCTTAGGTACTGTTATAGGCAGAAATAGTCACTTTTCTTCAACAGGGCACAGAATGGCTAGCTGAAGAGATACAGCTCTGCAGAACAGAGAGATTTTTGCCATTAACTTGGCTGTCTCCATCAAATCATTTGGTTGGAAGCTATCATGCAAAAAGCACAGATCCCTGCCCTTGGATAGAGGACATGATTACAGGATAGGCCTATGTGTACAGAAGAATGAAGTTCCAGTCTTCAAGAAGCCAGTGACGGGTACAATCAAAAGAAAACATCCTAGTTATATGGCATATTTAGGAGAAAATCTCATGATCTCCCATTACCAAAGCACTGACTTGCATTTTCAAAGAAGAATCCCACTTCTGTGTGCATATGCATGCTTGTAAGGAAAGAAAAGCAGTGTAAATTCTGTGTAGGGCCATGGAGATTTCATTCTGACAAAGGACCTTACAGAGATGAATAAACTCCACGTGCTACGTAAAGAATGCTACACCTCCGTCTGAGGATTATGTGCTTGTCACTTCATTGACCACTGATGAACAGAGTTGAATCACTCTTCTGGAGGTATTACCCTGAATTTAGTAAGCCTCCAGTACAGCTCAGTGTTTCAGCTACAGGCCTTGGCTTTGAATTTAACTATGATAATCTAAAAATAACCAGCCAGGTAGTTCTGAAGGACTGAAGTGAAAGTGTTCTGGTTGTCTCAGTTCAGGCTACATACTGATGGAATAAGGTACATTAAATTTTAAGAAACCTAGACAGAACCAGGAAACAGAAATGTGTCCCTTCTTCTTAAGGAATCTACCTGCTAAGTGGTGGGGAAGGGGATAAGTAGAGGGATAAGGATAACAGAAAATTCAGTAGACAATAAAAGCTTAAATCCTTAAACGGTGAAGTCAGCTCTTCCTCTCCAGCTTAAGCAGATAAAGATTTTGACAGCAGATAGAGTCTTGGTTGATATGCAGTGGTGAGGCAATATAAGGGAAGGATGTCTTTTTCTCTCTCCCCCTCCATGAATTAAAGACAAATACTCCCAATTCCTTTGGGTTAAATCACAGTAATTCCCTTTATTTCAGAAGAGATTGTCCAGATTTATGTAACTGAAAATGAGAGTTGAATCTGATTATTTCTGTGTAAAGTTTTGGTCCTGCTTTCACAGGAGCCACTGGAAGTTTTGTCACTAATTTCAGTGGGAGAGAGCCGAGGCCCAAGATGAGCATGCATAGTTTCACTGATCAGGTTCTCCCATGCCCTCTAGGAACAACAATGTTGAACAGTTTTATGAGGTCACAGTCTCAATGACAAATTCAGTAACTCTACTTACATCACAAACTCTGATTTGTAAATTATCAGTGATTTTAATCATATTATTTTTACTGAGAAAATTGTAGTGTTATTCCCACAAATGCTGTTAAGGCTGACGTTACGCACCTTCAGCAGTAACAGCTTACTACGCAAAAAATTAACTATTTCATTTTATCTAGGAGAACTTTTAAACGAAAGCCCTTCAAAATGAAAATACTGGCATACCTAAATACAATTGTATTATTTATACTTGGTGAGAAAAATTGTCCTATTTTTATTAAAAAAGAGGGCTAAGTTTTGTTCCTTGTGATCCCCAAAGTATCCAGAATAAATCCACATCAATTAATAGTTACAACAGATTCCCTTCGGTCTGCTTGAGAGGAGAATTTGACTTACACTTTGTATGTTATATTCAAAGTTCACATTTTTATTAAACTTTCCAGAATCCAAGAGTGGTGATTAAGAAGTCCAAATTTCAACTACCATATTGACGAAAGAATAATCACAAAAGGGAAAAACTAGACTGATCCGAAAGAACTAAAATTGACCCTTTTCTCAAAGTCCTCTGGCAATTTAAGGTATGTGGAATATACAACAGACAGAGAAGGGCTAAATTCAGCTTTTATTTGTTCTGTTATTAAATCTGGACTTGATACAGATTAGCAATTTAAGTTCTTTTAGCTTCATGCCAGTGTAATCAAGGACAGAATTTAACCCTTGAAATGAAAGCTACAGAGAAAATACTCTTTTCTTTCAACTTGCTTTTCACTAACACTGAAGGGCATTGGTGAAGTAGGATGGAAGGAACAGATTATTGATGTGGGCCATCATTTCTATGTTACATGGACTTCAAACATTCGTTACTATTAAACATATTTAAAATCACAGCTAACAAAACACATGGCAAAATTTCAGAAGGCAACAGCTTTCCATGTGTTTTTTAACTTTTGTAGCTCAGAGCATTATCTATGGTTCAGCAGAAACTCAGCTCTCCCCAGAATCCCATTTTATTATTTAGTATTGGACATCCAACGTATCGTCAGAGAACACAGTTTTACCCACCAAATCCTATTTTCCTCTGCCCTTGTTTTCTCTTTAAGCCCCTTATACCAGAGGGCTGTTTCTCCTCTGGATTGCTAAGTCATCACATCAAAAAGACATGTGTGATAAGATTTCCAGACAATTCTATGTTACAAAAATCACCCGTGAAATTACCAGTGATCATGTTGGCCAATAGAAAAACATAAAGAGGCAAATCTGAAAAACTGAATTCCAATTCTAAGTATTCATTTTGCCCACATACATGAATGATAATGACCAGAAAGCAAATAATAATTTCTTAGGAACTACAACTTGTTAATCTGATATTTTCACAGTACATTTATTAAATAGTAATTCCCTGGACTTGGCAGTTGGGAGGAATTATTGCCATCGCTTTTAGATACCTATAACAGGGACATGTACGTATGGAGTAGTTGTGAAGGCTTCTCTTATAGTTGATGGAGAGAAAAAGAGATTCCTACAATGCAATTAATCAGACCAGTTTTTGACCACTCTCTTTGTCTGAGATGAACGGACCTCTGGAAATGACTATTTCTCTCCACTGCCTACAAAGGAAGCGCTGAGTGACTAGCTCAGAGGTAGCCACCTACGTGCATATGCTAAATCCGGACAGATGACTCTCACTCTTACTGTCTATACTGTAATGTTTAACCAATCTTAACTAGTTAATTATGAAGATATTTTCACGGTTCACCACAAATATTTGTAAGTAATAATACAGATGCTACTCCCTACCTACCAACCCTGTTTTCTTTGATAGTAACTAGGCTAGCATGCCGGTTTCTTCCTCTAACTGTACCTTAACAATGCTATTATATTGTGGAGGAAAGAATTCACTAAAATGGTACAAGTGATCCAAATGTTTTATCCAGTTTTTCCTAGTACTCCAGGCGGTATTCTAGCATACATTCCCAGTGTGTTTCTACCCTTGTGTGCCTGCTTTCTATGTTTTCAAACCTTACAGAGACAATGTGAAATAACTACCGTTATCTTCACAAAACACATCAACGCAAATACAATTAGACAGCATATCAAGTGTTGATGCACAAATACAGTTGACACAGTTGTACTGTGGAAGGAAAAAACACAATTGTAATCAATTCAGATGAAAGTGTCATGGCATAGTAACAAAAACACAGCTGGATGTTTAGCTCGGGGTGGGGGCTTGCTGTTTAGATGGGGTATGCACCTGGTTATTATACTTCTTCCTTTAAAAGAGAAATATATGATTCAAAAGGATACTTACGTATTATCTAAGGGAACAACCTTCTGAAAATAATACAATTTGAGTTATTATGTAGGGTTTTTTTTAAATAAAAAGTTTCTTCTCTGGATATTTACCAGCCCAAGTCATATAATCTAAATATTTGGAATGTATTAACAAAATAGGATTTCATTTGGATATATAATATCCATTTATACATACATGTGAATTAGAGTGGTTTTTTTTCAGTTTGGATGTCTTATGAGGAAAGAAAGTCTAGGATATTAGCTGTTGACTTCCCTAGTGTTTATGCTATGGGAGAGGGTTCAAACCAATACTACATAAAAGTTTTTTCTGTATCATTTAAAGCATGAAAATCCATTAGTAAATTAATGCATATTATGCTAACCAAATCCATTCCAAACTAAAATATATCAGAATAAACGCTGTTGCACTGGAGCATCTCTGTACTGCCGCGGAGTTGATAGTGTCCCACAAAATACCTTTGTTGCAACTGGGTCTTGGCAGGAAGGTTTTCTCTCGAGATGCCTTTCTGTGCCTGGGCTTTTACATTTGGCAGAGTCAGGGTGCTATAATAGAAGCCATTTTGTAACGGGCAGATATTTATATATTCTTACAATTGCTAAGAACCTATTGAGCTTTCATTTTGTATTGCTCAGTGATGGTAGAATCTCACCTTAATCAGTCATTTCAGAGACACGTTTTTAACCTCTTTTTCAATCCATTTATGTCCATGAGCAGATAAATTTACCTTAATTTGTAATTCAGTGACATTTATGTTGGTATTTGAAATTCTAAGGCTAGCCTACTTCAAATTTGAACAATTGTTCTATTATCATATTGTTTCTGTACCCTGACTAGATGTGCATAAGTCCTCTGATTATGTTTCCTGCTGTGAATGTTCCCAAAAGTAAATCTGAACTTTGCCTCATGACTGTGATTACATAGGTGTGTCAAGTTTGCTTTTTGCAAGCGTGCTCACAAGAAGAAATAGAATACTGAAGACATTAATTTTTTTAAGCTACAGGAACAAATTCTTGGCTACTAATTCAACAATGTATTAAGTCAAGGGATTAGCGATTGTCATTTTAAACGTGGCAAGATTTTAGGCTGACGTGTACATCAGTGCATCTTATTATATCAGTACAATATTCTTTGATTTCACAGGTCAAGTAAATATATAGTGGTCTAAACAAATGAAAGTATCAGGTATCAACATCAACAAGAGGTAGGAATCAGTGACTTTTAACACTGCAGGTTACAATTCTCCATTTTCCCCAAGAGGACTGATTGTACACTGTAGGCTCGAACAGTGCAATTCTATGTAACAGAAGTTAAAACACTGATAAAGGAATAACCTACCACATAGACAAAGAACTGAATTACTGGTTCGGTTATAGTCCTGTTCTCTGCCAGCGCAAGCAGGTTATCAACTAAAATTAAATGTTTACAGAGGATATTACCCTGGTCTGTGATGAGAGAAGCCTCTCTCCTTGTTGTGTTGTTGGCCTAGCAACTCTACCTTTTTTCCCACTTCTGCAGTCAAGGAAACCGAGAACAACCAGTGATATTGTGGCCTCTTGGGATCATACCTGGAAACTGTTCTAATTCATGATGAGATTTAGGCAGCTCCAACCTGGCTCTACAATGAAGGCTGGATCACAAAAAACCATTTCTCCCTATTCAGATCTTAAACTTCAGATCCCCTATTCAGATCAAGACTAGGAGTGTCCAAGTTTCTCTGTATTTTTGACTAATTCATGTTGTTGAACAGTATCATGTTCTGACACTGGAAAGCAATGAACCTCAAGTAGAAAATACTGCAATATCCTAATTTGGAAGTCATTTAGGCATGATAATTTTTGTAACAATTGATCTGAAAGAAAAAGGTGATGCCTATTATAGCAAAAGTATGCTTTAAAGGGAAAGTTGGGCACACAGTCACATGGAACTCCGGGAGTACCCTTAAGTACTGCGGACTTAATTAACAAATGATGGGAGAACTTCTCAGTGAGCAGGCCAATTACCTTCCTTCTTACTTCTCTGAGTAGTTCTACTAATAATATTATCTTACTTTGAGAGGATTTCAGCCAAGTGAAATTCAAGTGAGTACAAAGACAGTAAGGTACTTTCTCATGATCCTGTAATCTACATTGCTTCTATACCTTTCCACCAGTCTTTCATAAGAATCAAATGGAAAAGACTGGCCAAATAGAAGTTTATAGTACTCCACAAAAAAGGACCTATAAGATAGACAAGGAATTAACAATTACCCAGTATCACCTACAGGACTTCCTTTCAAGTACAGGAAAAAACCTTGCTCAAGAAAATATCTGTATTTAGATGTTTAAAAAGTAATTTTAGTTGGTATTATCAGGGCAGTGGCCAATTGAAAAAGGCAAGAGTTCTTGTTCCTTTCCATTAATGGGAAAGCACAGGTCATTGTCCATGAAAACCAACAGAGTTCCCATTCCATACCCAGCCTGTAAGTCTGAGCTAAAGAGTTTTTATTAGGCTAGAGATGCCTCCCTACATTATTCTGACTAGGATTACCCAAATGAGCTGACTGGAGACAAGTGATAAATTTGGTTGTCAGAATCAAGAAAGGCTAAATTTGATTAAAATCCTGAAAAGTCCTGCTGACGGTAGGACTTGTTATTCCTCACTGAAAATAACTTGGGAGTGAAAGAATTGAGACCCTTTCCTTCTTCTTGCTGTAAAATTATTATTGGTAACATTGTCTTTTGATCACAACTAATAAAAATAGTATTAAAAGTGTACCACCTTATACGGGCAGCAAAATATTATAGAATAACACTAGGCAAATATCTTAATTATTTCAAAAAGTATTTTTTAAAATAAAGTTTCTACTTGCTTTGTCTATGTTTGCATTTGGTTTCTACATGTCAGAGTAAATGATATATGGAATGTGCACAGTCCCCAGAAATTAACCTGGTTTCATCTACTTTGTGATGAAACATGAAAATATTAGCAGAGGGAATTTTGAATGTATTACTTTCTTGATAAAATACAGTATTTAGGTATCTTCATACAGTATCTTATTCTTGGTGTTGCATTTCTCCAAATATGGGTAGTCTGTGATTAATCAAAGCTTATGTATACGACTGTAACTTTGGATTTTGGATACTTTATGTTTTCAAGATTTATCTATCAAGAATTTTTCACAGACCTCATCAAAAGCTTACATAAACAAGTCAATTCAAGAAAATAATAAAGTGGTTGTAAACATTTTTTTAAAGGAGGCCAGACGGAATGCTGTCAATCTATGCAGCACTGTTCTTATTCAGCTATGAGATATGATATGCAAATGGAATTTTTCTTAGACATGTTTATTATCTGTCTTTACTTACATTGCGAAGAAGATTTGTATTTGGTGGAGTTACATTAAAAGCATATCAATCTCATTGTTTACTTGGTGTCTGCATCTGTTTTGTCAGAATCATCAGTTACAGATTCCATATTTTCTAGGATGTAATTTAAAATGATATATTTTTTCAGAGTTATCTAGTTATACAGTCCATATGAAATACTATTTTTCACTACAAATGACTTCTTCAACTTGTATTAGGATTGGTCAGAGACAAGTGGAGATCAACAGAATATAAACAGTAGAAGGTCAAGATTAAAAGATTTCAGAAAATAATGCAGGCATGCAAAAGTTCTAGGATTTGGCTCTTCCTTTTAACTTTTATAAAAGCCTTTAAAAATTTCACCCTTATGGATAAGCTCCCTCCTGCAACCAACATAAAAGATGGGAAAGGACAGTTAAAATTATTTTTGTACAGGCCACCCATTTACACCACTTCATGGCAGACACGAGAATCTGAAATACAAAAGAAAATTGTACCTCATTCTTAAGAGCTGGGAAAAAAAAAGGTCTCAGAATAGTCAGGAAGATGGAATCAGTATTATGATGACAATCTACCGTCTTGTTCTGCTATTTCTATGCCATCCCTGTGTCTCTAAAAGAGCAAAAATACTTAAAACTTTTACTGGATGTTTCCCTAATGCATGGAGTCTTCAGCAGGCAAAGAGATGACACAAACTGCTTTATTCTTCCTGAAGTATTTGGTGCAAAATATACTTGGGAGAAGGAGACTGCTAGTAAGTATGTATGTCAGTGGCATTGCATCTTAATGAGATTGCTACCAGCTGGAAAAAATGAAACAAAATTCAAATTGCTTTAAGGTGGGTTGGGCTGAAAGCAAAGTCAGCTGTGAGCTTTTTAACTATTGCCTTCACTTGTGCTTTTGGTAGAGATGGGAAGACACCTTACCAGGCATTTTCCTAGAGTTGTAAGGCAAGAAATTTTATGTGCCTTGTTTTCTGGAATGTCTGTAGCTTTTTAGGTTGATATTAGGTAATGAGTTATTCTCTTATTACTAGGATGCATCCCGTGGGGGAATTTTTCAGCCTTGCAACAAGTAAGATGCAAAAACTGTTTAAATGGCCTTAGGAGGCAGTACCCGTGTCATCTTTTCTTAGTTACAATACTGACTCCAATACCTCAATTTAAAAGTCTTGAGGTGTGCTGTAAATGAACCAAAACATAACAAAACCTATGCTTTTAAGCACAATTATCCTGAAAGGCTACGAGTAGTTATCAGGCAAGAAATGGTATGATATTTAACTAGTGGTACCTGAGAACAGATCACTGAAAATACAGAACCCCCCACCTCACCTCTGCTAGCTGTATAATCTGAGTGGTCTCAGAGGTGTTCCCATACTCTTTTAACAAAGTTTTCAAGATAAATTATTGTTCTGCTATGCATTGTGGATATTGGCCCCCACTTGGTAAATCTGCTTTGTGAGTTTAGGGTGAATTTGGAAGCTGGAATCCATACAGCTGCCATAGCTTTTGCACTGTTTTGACCTAATATGCCTTGCTAAGAAATTTGTGTATGACCTTTCCGCTGAGGTATGGCTGCATTCTGAGTAACCTCCACCATATATATTACTTCTTATCCCAGATCTGTGCCTGTTTCTCATAATTCTTTTTACAACAGTATCAAAAGCAGATTTTTAGTGAGCAAAAAGAAATATAACGGTAAGTCATCAGCTTTTTTCTTGCATAGCTCGTGTGTGTGAAATGCAGACTGCTAAGCAGAATAGTTAGGAATCCGTGGCTTCTTATCAGTGGTAAAATTTCAGCTTTACATGCCATCTTAATAGTAGGATACAGTGTTACCATAAGTAATTTTTTCTGGTAATATGAGAAATGAATAACTAAGGATCCATTGCTGAATAATGAATAAACTAAAGGCTCAATTAGCACCTTTCAGCTTTAAGATAAATTTAGTGCCACAGCTATTTGAGGCAAGAAGAGATGTCACTGAGAGTAAAAAGAACAAAAGAGCAACCATTTGAAATGCTGCTGTTAAACCTGTACTGTGTGGTTATTGTCATACGTTTGTCTGGTTTGTGAAACTCTCACTTAAGCTATTAGGACTGCCTCATGCAGAAAAACCTGCAAGATTTGTTCTGATTACTATTAACAGTAGCAGCAGATCATGTATGTAGCATCATAAATCAACCTATCAGTTCTCAATATTTGATTCAAGAGCCTACTTCAAACAAAATGAATGAAATGATAAGGGTCACGAAATGATGAGCTAACTAATTAGGTACCTTAAAGAAGAGAAGGACAAAAGGGAAACTTTTCTGACCTTGGCACAGGAGAACTTGTACAATATGAGAGACAGAATTTAAGGTCTAAAGAACAAGTAAAAATGTTGTCACAGGTTTTAGTGAAAATATAGAAATTGTGGTTGCATGGCTAGGGAGTTTGCAGGACTATAGGGAATAAAAAAATTGTAATTGAGGAAAAAAATCTGAACGCTGAAAATGTCCTTACATACAATGCAAACTTGAATAGGAGTAATAATTACCCACCTCCCCCTTGCCCTCTACGTGCACACGTATACACACAAAGGTACTAGCAGTGTTGATAGAACACCAAAAGAATTGTCAGTATGTGTTATAAAATTTGGAGCTACAACTGCTAATACTAGTAGTAGTACTATAGCTACCAATGCACAGCTGAAAAATAACAAAAGATCAAGGAAAAAACGTCATTGGATTTTGGTTTATCTTTAATAACAAAAATAAATCCATCTATCATTTATATGTTTTGGGTTTGGGGAAAATAACTATTTACAAACTTGCTTGAGGCTGAAAAATAACAACTTTGCCCAGCCAATCTAAATCACGGTACTCCTATGTTATTGTAAATACCTAGATTGAAAATCCATGCAAGCTTCCTCAAAAGATGGACTTACATTTAGCCGCTCATTTTGTTACCTAAGCATTTTTAAAGTAATGAATATTAACCAATATACAATACCTACTCCTTTATTATTGTTATAGACAAAAACCTATTCTTGGAATGATATGAAAGCAATCCATGATACTGACAAAATCTGTATATCCCTATGAATATGTGAAGCCATCCTGACTAGGTTTTGTCATAGTATGACTCAAAATCTATGTGGTCAAATTTGGCTTCTGTTCTTATAAGGTTGACTAGACCTATGAACAAATATACGTAGTGAATACCAACAGAAGCCACCTTGGAACATGTGCATATAGAGAAGAAATTAATCCTAAAACACAATGATACTGGTCATGCTTCAGTATCTAATGGTAATACAGTAATGATGAGAGCATATAAGAATGGGGAGCTGAAAGTCAGACTATTCAATTTCATATCTATGCTTACAAAAGTTTTCAGCTGTAGATATTCATATATAAGAAGAGTATAAATCCTGCACTAAATACTAAATTTTCATCTGTAAAATGGTCTGTTGCTGGCAGTTAGGTATCCCCCTTGCAATGTTTTTAAACACATTATGTTTACTTTCATCCTGTTCAAAACCAGATACAGGCTCGTTTCAAAACCTACTGAAGTCAACTAAAAGACTTGCTTTTATGGTAAGTGGATCACAACCATAGCACTTTACAGGGTTTGGGTGTTTTTATTCTTATTTTTCCCTTAAACAATGACAGTGATAGTTATTCTGCTGAGGAAGAACTATGAATATTCTCACACCAAAGTGTCGCGTATCATAGGCTGCCGTTTCACCACAACTACTTAAGCGGAGTTCCTTTAGCTCATGTTGCAATCTCATTTAGTGCCAAGTAGAAATATCCTTGATCTCAGGAGAAAAAACAAGTTTGAATAAGAGGAAAAACCTAACATTATTTAAGAAACTTAAACTCTCCAGAGCATGAGTGGTGAAAAACACACTGAGAATATTGCTAGAGATGCTTACACTGCTGCACTAACTGCATTCTCCAGATAAATTAGGCCTTCAGTCTCTTCAGATAGTTAAACTTGCACCTTCTCTCAGTTCATCTGCAACTAACTTGCTTATTAAGAGACATTTTTAAAGTCTGATGAAAGGAATTTAACCACTCCAGTGTTCTTTAATGTTCGATGTGTGTTCAACATAACAAGCTTCTCATAATCCCTAGTTAGGAGCCTGCACAAAGCGACTCAGATCCCTCTGGCTTGCGGTGGTGGGTGTGTAACTGCAGTAACTGCAGCTGGGCTGTAAGGAAGGTGTGATCGTCCCTCCAGAGAGAGGGAATTGGAAAGGAGAGGCTGAAAAGAAATCCTAGTAGCTGCTAAACCTTGAAAAGGATGTTAGGTTCTTTATGGTAGCAGAAATTTGTGGGTTTTTTGTTTTGTTTTGTGTGGTGTTTTTTTTCTTCTTTTTTAGAGGGGGGGTGTTGGTGGAGGAGAAATGGTAGCTAAAGAAGTTGATGCATCAGGATACCAAGGCCTTTTTGCTTTATTGTGAGTGAAAAAACTTACTTTAGGTCTGTATAGAACTTCATCTAGATGGCAAAATGTTGTAAAAAAAAGTATTAGCTTGGCTTTTGAAACCAGGAGCTAATTAGCCATTGTACAATGCTGTACTTAAATGTTTCTGGTTGCAGAGTTATGTTTTGTGAAGTAGAAGTATATCTGTTTTTTGGACTCGGCCCAAAGCAATTTCATATCAAAACCAGAACATGGATAACTTCCTTCATATTCAGCTTATGTAAAAAAAATAAAAGGTCCTTTGAATTAGAGAGTAACTACGACAATGCCTCAGCTGTCTGAGGTGTACCTGCTGAAGCTCTTGCATACAGCAGGATTGTAAGACTGTCAAAGCTTCTGAATTTCAAAAGAAAAGCAGAATGAGACCAGGCGTAGGCTGCAGCTGTAATCTGTGCTTGGTAGCATACAAGTCCTCTCCCATGAGTCACACTTTAGAGAACACTGTGGATTCTGTTTAGCCTCTTGGGATTTTTTTTTTTTTCTTTTTTTTTTTTTTTTCCCCCTGGGCTGCAGTCTAATACTTCTTCTATTCCCCATGTCCCCTTCTGTGGATAAAATAATGTTTGAGTTGTTAAGATGGAACCTAGGAAACCCACAGTTCTGATGTAGATACCTTCTGATATAGTTCATATGATTAATTTTATATGTGGCCCAAGGCTGGAAATTGCTCTCTACCCTACCTACCAAATTCATCCCTGATAATAGCCCTGCCTCTTACGCTGACATCCACACTCTTTCTTCCTTTCTTTCTCTTGTTGTATTAGGAACAGCATTTTAATCCACGTTTATGTCTTGTGAGGCTGATAACTTCAGCAGGTTTGTCAGGTTTTCTTTGTCCTTCCCTAGATTAGACCATCATGAGAATTACTTGAATTTCTTTCACAGTCCTGCTTTCCTCTCCCCTTTTCCATTTTGACCAGCTCTTTGATGCTCTTCCTGCATTACGGTGCTCTTTCCTCTCTTGTTTTCTTTGAGCTACTGTCTCTGAACTCCCTTATGCTGTTCTCTCTTCACATGAATCTCCTATATTCCTTTTTTGACTTTATCTCATGTTGATAACTTGCTGCTCCTGCATACTCATTCAACCTATGTCTGTTTTTCTGTTTTTCCATTCACTAAGGTTCTTTTGATTTGTTCTCTGTGAAACATTACTCATTCTCTGTTGCTCAGTTCCCAACTTTAATTATCACATCGCCAGTCCACTCCTCCCATGCTCTCGCTCAGCCTTTCTGTGAATTCAATGTTCATTACTTCTGCTGAAACTGTTTCCTGTATTTTGCTTTCCTCCTTCCAAAACCTTTTGCTCTACCTCTTCTTGCAAGGCCCATCTTGCCAACTTCCGGCCCTAATTCACTCTCAACAATGTCTTTTCTCTAGCAAAACCATTCTGGTGGAAATCTGATGACCCAGACCACTTCTTCCACCATGGATTTATTCTCTTCTCTTCTCCCTGCCCTCCCCCCCCCCCCCCGCCAGGTGTAATTACATTGCATATGTGCAGACCCATCTTTACAGCTTCTGAGTCAGTCCTTTCCCTGGCCTTTTTCCTTCTCTATAGATTTCTGCCAATTTCTGCCAATGTGATATAGTAAGATGTGCCCATCTGCTTTTCTCAGTTCATCTTTCCTTCCTCTGTTGCTATCCCTTCCCTTTTCTTTTCATGGATACAGAAGTTTCTCGGTTCCTCTGGTTTATATACCCTTTCAGCTTACCCTAGAAATCTTACCTAGCTTCTGTGACTTCAGTCTCTCATTCTTTGCCTTAATTTTTGCCTATCCTCTGGTTCTTTCCCTTAAAACACACAAGCAGAACGACTGTGATTTATTTCTGTATACAATCTCAAAGATGCTTTCTTATCCATCACCACAGATAAAACTCGTCTATTGTTTCCATGGTTCCTATTTACTGGAGCATCTTCTCCTTGCCTCTTGCCTGGCCTTGAGCTTCAATATTTGAATCTTCACTGGCTGCTTTTCCTTATCACATTAAACAAACTTTTTGTCTTCAGGACACTGTTATCTGCACCCAGGCTCTCAGGTTCTTACTATAGAGATTCTGATTTTGACCTCTGATTAGCTCATACCTGTCACTGGAACAGTCTAAACCAAGCATGTTTTTGCTCTGTTATGTGACCTTTTATGCACAGGAAGAGAAACTTCCTTTTACAAGGCTACATTGTTATCCTGTTTCAAATCCTTCTTTAACTTTCTTTTGCTATGATAACTACCAAAATTTCCTTATGCTTTCATAAGGTATTGTGTGCAATAAGGTCGAATGAGTTGACAGGAAATTTGCCACTATATTCATGACCAAACCTAATGTTTACCAGTTTTTTTTTTATATAATGAAGTAATCTCCTTAAGCTCTGTAAGACCCATGAAACAGCAACCCTGTGGTATGCGAGTCTTAGCTCATGAGTCACCCGCATAAGAACTATGGTAACACTGATGATAAAAGCTAAACAGCAACTCTAATGAAGACATAACCTACACTACTGTCATCACCTGAGGTGCTTACAAAACACTGAGTGGGTACTGTGTTTTGTTTGTTGTTTTATTACAAATTTTTAAATGAGTCTGATATTTGTATGTCCCTAAAGCAGATGCTGTGTGTGGTGTTTCTCCTTGCCCTTGTCTAGCAGCCAGGATTTTCTGCACACCCACTGTTAGACCCACTGTAATATTCTTGTAATAATTCATTTTTTATGGAAATCTAAAGGTCACCTCTAAAATGACTGCTGTGGCAGATTCTGGTCTTAGTTAAATCACTATTAAGCACAGGCAACTCCATATGCAGGCACTGACACTACTCTGAATTTTCAGCGATGCAACTCAGAATAGAACTGTTGTATTTTTGGCTCTGTTCAAGAATCAGTCAGTATTAAGTTGATGGTTGCGTTGATGCTTCTTTTCACTGTTTGACAGTAGTTTGTGGATGTTGCTAAACCAGGTCATGATTTAAATACCTACCAAATATTTAGGTATTAATGCTTTATAGGATTTATGTTTCCAACTTACTTCAGGAAGTGGGGTGTGCATAGTTAAAAGAAAGTAACTAGTAGATTCTTGTATTCTACTGTGGTCTGGATCTTAGCTGAGCTGGTGAAAACTTCAATGCCACTAACTAAAGATCAAAACCTATCTTTATAAAAGCAGGGGTTGAATGCTCGGTTTATAAAGAATACTTTGTTTTCAATATAGGTCCTTACGTTTCTCTAAAACTTGGATCAAGTCTATATGCTAAATTTTGACTGGGTGATATACTTAGCTAGAGGACACCACTAACTAGCATAACTTGTATTTCGATACTGCTGAAGTATGTTGGATGTTTTCCAAACAATAGACAAAGATATGATGTTTAAACCTATGAATATAAGATCTCACTGCAGAAAATCTTTTCTATTCTATATCAGTTACATCTAGATTACACACTGATAGGTCTATGACTACATGTAATAGCAGCAAGTTATTTTCTTTGGGTTCTCCACTATTTCCTCGTAAAAATTCCTTCTGCCATGTATCCATAGGTGGCAACTAATAGGTGAGCTCAGGTTTTACACCACAGATCTGAGTGTTTCTATAAAATCACAGTAAGAATCAGCAGATGAGAACCTAATGAACCTACCAACTATCTTTCTGGAAAGTACGCTGGCAGCAGTTTTCTATTGGGCTGGTAACAGTCAGTGCTGGTGATAATAAGGAGCTCATGGTACGGCATTAGTTCTGGTCAAAGCCCTTCTCATCCCCTGCCCTGGACTGAGGATTTCTGAATTAATTTTTTTTATCACTGTCCTTATACCTTCTTTGGTAACCTTAACTATCCCTAACATGCACACATACCTGCCTTACGTGTATGTGATGTTTTGGTTTATAATTACTTGATTTGACTTTCCTTTAAGAACCCCCTTCTTACTCAGCAGCTTCCATTATTCTGTATTGGTTATTGTGTGTGTGGTCCTGATCTGGATGTGTAATGTACTTTAGCTAGACTGTGCTATCAATATGAATTTCTTGACTGACACTGCTATTACTCTCATTTTTTAATCTGTTGCACAGACATTAATTCATTTTGTGGATCTACCTTGGGGAGTTAGTGTAGAGATTAGGCCCTATTTCTTAATTAGAGATCAAGATGGATCAAGTGAAAAAAGATTACTTTTTCAATATTTGAATATATACAACACAGCTACCATTGAGGCTGATAATACTTGAAAACTCAGTGTGTTTCCTGATCACAAACAGTATCTCAAATTGGGCATCTAAGAAATGAAAATCACAAGCAGAGATAATCTTTGAAAAGAGGGGCTTAAGGGAGTTAATTAACATCACAAAGAACCACCATGACAAAGAGGAGTAGAATTCAGTAGTGTCCAGCCAAACATTCAACTAACTTAAATCATGACACTTCTTTCCTCACTCATCTGACTAATAGAATATGCATTTTAACTGCATTAACAAATAAACCACAAAAGACAACAGCTTTCTCTGCTATGTTTTCTTGTTCGACTGTTAGATCTGGCCCATCCTTTGTTTTGGATGGATTACAGTGCCTTGATATAGAAGTAAAAGTTTTGTCATAACTTGTACATACAACTTCTGAGTATTTGAATATTAATCCTTAGTATCCTTCTAAAATATCTTAAAATTTTCCAAATGATTTTTTTTCAAACAAAACAATCTTAATTCTATCACAAGAGGTCATATTGATATCTGTACAGCTCATCTGTCAAGTTGAAGCTTAGATTCAATAAAAAGGGTGAAAAACACCAATAATAGGTTGTTACCCTATATGTGGAAAGATAGAGGGAATATCAGGGATTTCCACAAATACTTGCAGGCAGAAAGTTGTCAGGTTTGGTAACTTTGGTTTATGCTTCTGGCTCTGGAGAGACAGGTGTTCTAGAGGATACAGATTTTTTCTGATTTTCCTTAATATAAAATCCTTTCTTTCCCTTTTCTTTTCCCTTCTCCTAAGCCTCTAGACCAGCAAGTCCAATTACCCTTGCCTAGTAAGTGCTTTCTTGAAATGGAACCTTTCTCTACTAGCTAGAACTAAAATTTTTCAAAGTCTCTAAGTTAAACTTCCTGTTTTGTGAGAATGGCAAATGCACATCCACACCATAAAGATCATCTTCTGTTGAATTTCATGTCCTTGGCTCAAAGTTTGAAGGTATAGCAGGATTTTAAAGAAAAGTTCTCAGTTTCTTTTAGTGTGGATGAAACATTTCATTTTTCCCCCAAGAGCTCTGTTCAGAAGTGCCCAAACCATTTTTTGTATGAAAAATTTCCCCAGACATTTATTTAAAGATATCTGATGGAGATATTTTCAATGTAAGTACTTTCCCAAGGCTTTAAGCAATGGACAACAGCAACATAAGTAATATTGTCAGCCAACTGCAACAAAAAGTTGTACTATCAACTAAGAGGTTGCATTAAGAAAAAAATTAATCTAGTCTTTTTTCTTCCTTTGACAGATTTTTTCCTTCCTCTTCTTTCAAATTTCAGTGATTGTCTAAAAAGAATGTTAATAATGTCTGTGGCCACAGTTTTAAATCAACTTTAATCTGTAATAAATGCACTTTAATCACCATACATTAAACAGTAAACTAACTTCTGTGAAATTATTTCAACCTTGCGTTTATACTGCATGCATGTCTGGGACTCTTTCTGGCTGCTTTCCTGGATTCAAAAATCTGAACCAATTTCTCCATTCCTTATTAGCCTCAGTTCTTCTTTAAAAAAAAAAAAAAAGTGATGCCTGCCTAGTAGAACGCTTGACTTTTCAGTAAACTGCCTTGGGTATTTCCCGATATATCATACTCCCTCATGTCTTTTTCTCTTTTGTTATTAGTGTAAGAAGTGATTGAAAGTTAAAACCTGCAAAAATAAGGTTTTGTTAAAGTACTGGAATCCTCTGTGGATGTGTGTAATCATTAGAAACTGAGTACATTAGGTTAGCTTACACTCCTAAGTCTTACATGTGTGCTGTGCTGCTACTTGCCAGATTTGCTTGCATTTGCTTTTACATGGGTAAGTGCTCAAACAGGCAGGTCCACTACCTCCTAAACTTTCAGATAAGTAAAGAGAAAGAAGAAGCAATCAGAACCAATAAACTGGGAAAGTATAGCTTGGGTAAGGTTTTGTTTTCTTCCTCTGGTGGTATATGTTCTGTAATACTGAATAGAATATCAGTCCTGAATTAATCAAGATTGCTGGCAATTATAGCTAAAACTGCTGTAGAAAGTTTGCTGCAACCTTTTAAACGTCATTTTACTTTCTTAAATTAGGTACTACTGGGGAAAAATTACATGTATCATCTGGCTACTAGGATGGAAATACTGTAAAGAGCCAAATAAGATTAGGCTCCTAAAGCTCCATGTGTGCAGGCTGGTGGTGGAGAAGCTACGTTATTAGGCTACTGGTATCACTTGCCTTTGAGGGAGAATATAGCTTTGTGCCTATGATGTCAGCTGAAATTCCTGCTGCTAGCAGCATACTGTATGCACAGTCTCTATATTGACTGTGATAGCAATAGCCATTGGCTTTATTCTTGGCCTAGGAGCCAGTTCCTTTCAATAAACTCTTGGAGGGCGAACATCTTTCAAGGCAGATTCTGTAACTCTGCATTCCATGGTAACGTGCCAGTAGCTAATGCAACAAGAGACAATACTCGGATCTTTCCTTAGGGAAATTTTTACAATTGAATTGTGGTGTTGTAGTGTCATTCTCCTTCCTCACCCCGCCCATTACTTGGGAACATGCTGAGAAAAGG
The DNA here is from genome assembly GCF_026419915.1 of Harpia harpyja. Classification (NCBI taxonomy): domain Eukaryota; kingdom Metazoa; phylum Chordata; class Aves; order Accipitriformes; family Accipitridae; genus Harpia; species Harpia harpyja. Next base: position 42,345,679 of record NC_068948.1, on the reverse strand, counting down.
GATAAGTGTTTATGATTACAAACACACAGATCAGTTTGAGCAAGACAGAAGTGATAGGTAGGGGCAAAGAGCAAGCCTAGATATGAAAGCAACAACAATGACTGGTTTTATTGGCTATAAAAGTATGGACAGAAGCATGTGCTAGTACTAAACAGCCTGCTTAGTTAAATGGGCTTCAACAGATTTATATAATAAATGAGTGCAAAATTTTGCTCAGGTATCCTTCCCACTCCAAGAATGAACTTTTTAGCATTACTTCTTTGATAATTGAAATAGATCACTGTTAGCTCAGGATTTGGGGCATGTTAATTTTATCTTGTGGGAAGAACTACCCATTTTAGTCATGACAAGATAGCCCATATGTATCATCAGATTTAAACAAATATATTTTCTTAACATTTTGAGCAGCTTCAATTGTCAGGAGAAGGCAGATGTATTAGCTTAGATGCACATATGCAGTATAATCTGGTCATTCAAAGAATAAAATTTATTTAAACAAAGTTTAGAGAGAAACGTGCACAGTGAAAGGAAGCAATAGAGCTTTCCATTAGAGTAACTGTAAAGACTTTTATCTAATTAGAAACTTAGAGCCGTGAAACACTTTTAATATGAAATCTGACCTAAAAAACCAGAACAAATTCTAAACTGCCTTATTTTCTGAGTGTGTTCCAAGAACAAAAAGTAAAACTGGTGAGAGGAAGTTCATCTTTATGTAGCCAGGAGAGTAAAACGTAGTGACATAATGGTTCGTAAAGTTATTCTTCTTCTGAACTTTAAAAAGTAGCAGCTGTGAACATGGAAGATTCTTTTCAGTTTATGTGGGAAAGCTTATTTAAATAAATCAAACTTTCTTACTGTAGTGAACTATTTGGAAATAGTATCTACTACTCTGCTTTACAAAGCAATAATATAATCACCTCATTGTATTCCTACTTGAAACAGTGATATCTAAATATCATTGCAATATATGCATTAGGAGTGACTAGGAGCCAAAAAAAAAAGGAAATTCAGTAGTGTAAAACTAATTTACACAGTGTTTACATACTCCTGGTCTTCCCTATAATAAGGAGGTGTATTGGACACTATTGCACAGATTATCCATGAATGTGAAACATGTGCTGCAATTAAGCAAGCCAAGCGGTTAAAGCCCCTGTGGTATGGAGGGCGAATAGTTGATACGTAAAACACCGTGTGATATGAATGATGCATCTGAATGTGTTGTGGAAATGTGCAATAGGAAATACTCTACAGAATGTACAGGCTGTCTGAAAAGAATAATTTTTTCCTGAAAGTGTCTTTCTACCAAACTGTTTGTCATAAGCAATTTTTGAGGCTGATAACATAAAGTTTAAAAAAGATCTGCTTGTCTTATATGGGCATAAAATCTCCAGATTCATCATAAGTACTGATGCATTTTGGAAGGAGTATGTATCCTCCTGATTCTGGTCTCTCGCAAGCCTCTTTTTTTCAGGATGAAGCTTGAATAAAGAGAGGAGAGGGAGTACCGTATGTGCTTCTTGCAATATTTTTCATCTTTAATCACAGAGATGCACAGAAAATGTCACAAAAATTCAACCAATGGTCTTATTAATGACATGAAAATGAAGCCTCCCATGATGAGGACTTAAAGGAAAACCAGTTTTAAATGTTCTGAACATGTCAGAATAAGCATGATTAAGGAGCCAACTTTAATTTTTATATAACTAAAATAAGAATTTGGCCTGATATCTAATACAGTAATTTCATTCTCTCTGTGTGGCTGGGAAGTTACTCATTAAGAAACAGCTTCCTCAACTCTTATTCTTCATCTTCTATGACCATTGGAAAAAGCTAATTATTTGAAGAAAGTATAACTCCTCATTTTGGAGGGTTTTCCTTTCCACATCTCTGATGCATTAGAGTAAGTAAAGTTGTGCTAATTACAATTCTATTAATACATTTGTAATAGTGCATTTGGGGCAAAGGATTCAGACATCTTTAAATTTTAGGTATCCAAAATGCTTAAATTACAAGCCTGTTCATACACTGTGGTCCATACAGGCAAAGACGACAGATAAGCACTCTGAACTGTCACATAGAGGTGACTTGCTGTACTGATTGGATAACTAGTTTAGAACAACTGAGAATAAGATTGTCATGGTTAGTTTCTGGAATCGGTTACTGTAGAAGTCCTGTTCTAGTTAATTTCATGCATGTGGATTTGGGATGGATTTACAGGCATGTGTTAGAGCATGGAGATTAAAGAGTATAGTGAGAATGTGGGTTTAAATAGGAGCAAGAAAGAAGAGGGGAAGTAGAAATACTGTATAGGAGGTCTTCAGAACTGAGAAAAAGCTGCTGTTATGAAAATGCATATGTTAATAGTGTTCTGGGAGTCTAAGGAAAGACAGGAATGAGTGGGATATCAAAGCACATTTTAATTGGTATACTTCGTATACTGTTTTTTTGAGTGTTTGCTTTTTTGTGGTCAGAGTTCCAGTTGTGGAATTTTGCAATTGTTTGCAACATCTATTCACCTTCTTCTAACTAAAATATAATGCTCTCCTCAATACACCAGTACCAATCCTGACCTATACTGACTCATCCTGGTAGTTCAACTATGTATCTCCCTTAAGCAGGGTTAGAGTTAGGAAGGGATATCAAGATAAATATAGAATCAGTAAAAGTATTTAAGAGTGAGTGATTGTAAGTTCAACTGTCCCAGGCTAACATCTCAGGAAGCTTCAGGAATGAATATGTAAAACTGTCATCCATTGACTCTGTCCAGTCTCTATACCTTTTTCTCTGATGTTAAGGGATTAACAATGATTGTTGTAATTGTTTGTCCTTCCATACGTGCATGTTTCACATTCCCAGATACCTTCACATTTATGTAATGGAAACTGCTGAAAAGGGATCCCGTGTGTTGCAAGAACCTGCCTAATGCCAAGATGCTGTTACAGAACTGTAGAGCCCAGAGATGCATACCAGTGGGGACCTGGGTCTCAAAGCAGACACATACACTCTACCTTTCCACTTGTCAGCCCATCATAAATTAGAAGAGATCTGTAAGTGACTTTAAACATGTTCAGAGAGAAAGCTATACAAAATACAGAAACTAAGATTAGGATAGCCCACTGTGACAAAGAATATACACATAACAGAATAGTAATACCTCTTGCAAAACAGAAGAGTCTGAGATCATTACATTTGTTTCTACCACCTGAGGAATGAAATCCTAGATATATAATTTATTTCCCCCCTTCTACCCTCCCAAATAAATGTTCTAAGAATGATGTTTTTTCATGTAAATGTGAGATGCTAAGAATCTCAAAAAACTGAGCTTTATTCTTTATTTTAACCATATAACCCTTCTTCAGTATTGCAGCTGATGTAATTGTCCTTATCTGTAACTGTGAAGCCTCCGCCTTGAAGTTTTTATGCTGTGCTATATCTCAATTAACATTATCTAAAGGTTAGCTAAAACTATTATTTGACATAATTAACTTCTACTATGGTCACAGCTACTGAGAGGGTAAAGCAAGATCTCACTGAAATCCCTGGCTGATAATGACTTTGGCAAGACAAAAACCAAGAGTTGAAATTCTTAATGATAAAACAGTGTCTTACAAAACATGTACTATTAAATGTATATGCATTAATAAATACATGTTGCACATTAAAATAGAAGTCATGTAAATAGAAGTGCATATTTTTCAACCAGAGCAGTGCGGCTAAGTAGGAACGAGACCCACCCCATCCTGCTGTATATCTAAGTGAATCTTATCCTATGATATAGGTGATGTGGGGAAAGGAAAAATACATGCTGGTAAATCTAGTGCTCCATTTCAAATACTTAATTACAGATTACTATTTTGGAGTGCTGAAATATCCTCTGTTCACTAAAGTTTCTGCTGTGATGCTTAAGAAAGAGAGAAAGTACAGTACATGAGGTTGCAAGTAGTTGTAGTTCAGTTTCTTTTCTCACAAAAGCTAGAGGTTCAACATCTGGCTTGGATTATTCTGTCCCTCTCCTAGTAGTGTGGAATCATCCTCTTCAATATGTATTTTAATGCTTTGTCACATCTACATTGAAATGCTAGCAAGTTTGTGCAGGAAAAACTTCCAAAGACTTCTAGGGCAACTTTGAAAATGGAATCTGGGAGACTTAGTCTTATTAAAATGTAGTAGAAGTTATATTTCTTTAGTAAGCTCTGAAATTTTTCTTAGTTTGTAAAAATACTCACTGAAGACCCTCTAGACACAAGTAAACAGACAGCAAGATAGGTACCAAAGTGAGCTGGGGCCACCATACGGCGAGGAAGCCATGACATCTGTGATTCTGCTGCCCACTGTGCTCAGAGCTCAGTGGGAGCAGCAAGGCCTTCCTAGAAAAGAGGCAAGTTATCACCAATCAGCTATTAGTAATGTGTTTTCCCTCTGTGAGAGGTAACTGCTTCCTGCTGTTGCCTTCTGCAGAGTTCCAACTTAGCAGGCTTAACCCCTAATTTGGGAAAGAATAATTGCTCCAACGGTCACTGAAAAGCTGTCAGCCCTTGCTTGGGATGGCATTTCCTGTGATTTTTGTATGCAACATTCACCTTGTAGTCACTGTTTGCTTTTACTGCATCTCAGAATTTCCCGTATTAAAAATGGAAGAGAGGAGGCTTAATAACACTTAGCTTGGCTATGGAAAGAAGCTTACAAAGTTGTTGTAGCAGTGCATCACTATTGATTAAGCAAGATGCAGGTAGTATATTTAAGAGTACTGTTCTCCAGGGGGGAAAGAAGATCTGTTACTGTATGCTGCAAAGATCAGTAACTCTCCCTTCTACAAAATCATGAAGCAAAGTTAATCACCTCCTTTTGCTTCCTAATTTAGTTATTTAAATGTTCAGTGCAAACATAAAAGATGAAAGAAAACTCAGGAGGACATCTGTCTGAGTACAAGATATTGATATAAATAGAGAGACTGGGAAAAGTAGTTGTGAGTCTGTTTCATTTTCTACTTCAGGAAAACCAGTCAGAACAGGACTGTGCAGGAAAAGCACTGCCATAAGCTCTTGCTGAGGGAGAAATTGGGGCACAGCTCAGCACTGTTTGTTTTCATGTAGGTTTAGATAATAAAACACAGAAGGCTGAAAGGGAGATTTGATTTACTATTGTTCGGAAACCACATTTTCTTAGGTCTGCAAGCTTCAGCTGTCCCTATGTTTTTGCTAGGGTTTTAGATTTTTGCTTTTCTTTACATATTTTTCCATCTGTATTTTCTGTTTGGGATAATAAAAGGTTTAGAAGTCTAGAAGAGGAGGAGAAAGTGAGTGGTTTGCAGCAAGAAAGCGGAGTCTCTCATTTCATTCATTTCTTTTCTCATTGTTTGGCAGGTGGAAAGCACAGATTTACAGGGCTGAACTGCATCAGCTGAAGAAGTGGGGGAAGAGAAACAAAACAAGTACAGCACCATTGAAAAGAGCTTCAGCTTTATCTAGCAGCATCACCACAGCAACCAGAAAATACAATTAAAAGACAAGGGCTAGAGCAGAGAAGCAGAAAGTGCAGCTCCTTACCTTTGGACAGAAGGCAGCAAAATAATTATGCAGAACAGAAAAGAGTATTTGATGGATCTAGCCAAACTGTGGCAAAGGGAAGTGTCCTTTCATTAACAGGAATGTGCCACTGTTTATGCGCTGGAAAGGGGAGTGCCATGAGATCTACTGAAGAGACTATTTCTGTGGTTGCATATCTACATGTGTTTGCACCCCTGCTGGGACTGAATTAGGTGGTACAGGCATCTTGGACCATCAGGTATTGGATAGCGACATTTTTTTTTTTTCATTCAAGGTGTACCTGGCACGTGAACTGAAAGACACTGCAGATCTTTTTCAGAGACACAAACAGAGTGAGACAATCTCCAGCCTTTCCCTTCTGTATCTGCCTGCTATACCATGGGATGTCGGCAAAGCTCTGAGGAGAAAGAGGCAGCGCGGCGGTCCCGTAGGATTGACCGCCACCTGCGCTCTGAAAGTCAGCGACAACGAAGAGAGATTAAGCTCCTTCTCCTTGGTACCAGCAATTCTGGGAAGAGTACTATTGTAAAGCAGATGAAAATCATCCATAGTGGTGGCTTTAACCTGGAGGCCTGTAAGGAATACAAACCTCTGATTATCTATAATGCAATTGATTCTCTCACACGTATCATTCGGGCTCTAGCCACCCTTAAGATAGAATTTCACAATCCTGACAGAGCGTATGATGCTGTGCAGCTTTTTGCCCTGACGGGCCCAGCTGAGAGCAAGGGTGAGATTACCCCTGAGCTTCTGGGAGTCATGAAACGGCTCTGGGCAGACCCTGGTGTGCAGGAGTGCTTTTGCCGCTCCAATGAGTACCACCTAGAGGATAATGCTGCATACTACTTAAATGACCTAGAAAGGATTGCAGCACTGGACTACATCCCTACAGTGGAAGATATTCTGCGTTCTCGGGACATGACCACAGGGATTGTAGAAAATAAGTTCACCTTCAAAGAGCTGACTTTCAAAATGGTGGATGTGGGTGGACAGAGATCTGAACGCAAAAAATGGATCCACTGTTTCGAGGGGGTTACAGCAATAATTTTCTGTGTGGAGCTGAGTGGGTATGACTTGAAGCTGTATGAAGATAACCAAACAGTAAGTGCACCTTCCGTTCCTCATTCTCTTTCCTTCTCTTCCTTTCTCCCTCCCCAGTGTTTGGCCTTTTTTTCTCCCCCATCTCCCTATGCTCCCAAGGCAGTAATCCCTGAGTTCCCAGCCCCAAATGTGATTTCCTTCCTCTCACCCCCAATCTGTAGTAAAAAGCCAGAAACTATGATTCCTTTATTTGGATAGTTTTCCCCACTGGACAGATTTATTTATTTATTTATGTAATGTTACTTTCGGGAAATGGAGGTGCTCTTCACATCACAGCAGGTTTGGTGGTTTGTTTTTTGTTTGGGTTTTTTTTTTTTTGGTGTGTGTGCCTTTTTGCTAAATGTTTACCTTGTTAAGTGTTACTCCAAACCACTTTAAAAGGTAGACAGTAGTGACATCCTGGTGTACAGGGATGGTTAATTTGGACACCGTGTTTTGCAAGTCCTGGGAAATTTTGAAGCAAAAATAGTAATAAGTAACAGTTTTCTCCCCATTTTTTTCCAGGATTTTCAATTGGAATTTGAGATGAATTTAAAAAAATAATCAAATGTTTTTTAATTAGTATGGAACTTTAAAATTTTCTTTGACCGTTTTTGTTCACATGGCTGATTTGCATTGTCCAATGTATAACTATTCCTGTTTACTTCCCTTTAATGCTATTAGCTTCTGGTTTTCACAGCATGGAAATACAGTAGCTATGGAAAAACATATGAATGCTTAACGCATATGCAACTATGTGTTTGCTATTGCATTCAGGTTGCCTGAGTTAACCTTTATAGGGTTTCATTTGAAATTATTTTTTTGACAGCCTTGTAAAACATGATGCTTAAGAGATGGAAGTTTGTGGGTAGGAACACGTAATGATACCATCATGTAGCGGTTCCTAAACATGCTGTATTTATGTTTGAGAACAGCTGCCTTTCAGGAAGAATTAAAATCTGTATTGTAAAATCAGAAAGCTAACCTTAAAATGCTTCTACTTCTTTTGTACTCCTTTACACATCTTCAGTTGTTTTACACTTTTGAAAGCTTGTTCACCAATATCAGTTCCCGGAGTAGTCCAGAACACCAGAATCCCTGTTCTTTTCAGCAGGTGCATTACGTAAGTGTTGTTGGGGAGGAAATTGTTCCAAGAAGTTTTTCATACAGTTTCAAATCTAACTGGATCTCAGTAAGTTTACAGAAGGGGATCTTTCAGCCAGGTCTAACGATCTGGTTTTGGCAGTCGTCTATGGAAGAGGATTACTAATCAGCCTTAACTGTTGTTCTTTATCAGATACCCTGGCCCCCATTTATGTGTAATACACACATCTATATTAAAGTTTCTTTACAGAGTACCTAAATCAAAAGTAGTATACTGCACATGTATGTGTAAAAGCTGTATCATCTGTGTGACATCCGCTAGTGCTTGTATGGGTGTGACACCACTTTGTATACAGCTGTTTCCTTTTCCCTTTTTGCCCTAAAATAATAATTTCAAGGAACCCCTGAAAAATCTCACAACTGATTACCAGTTCATATAGACTTTTCTAAAATGGTAGAGTGGGGGAACAGGTTGGGAGAAAGGAGAATTTCCTCCACAAACAGACTCAGTGGAAGGGAGTACTGGAGGTCTACATAAGATGTCTGTCACAGTGCACATCTCTCTGTGGTGAATTTTCTCTACCCTGAAAAGCTCCACTCCCCTGTCCTGGAGGGGGGGGGCAGCTGTGACCTTCTTCACTGTTGTTTATTTTGTATTGGACTTGTGTAATGTCAACATAGTTGCATACCTGTTTTTTTCATTAAAAATTGTTTATCAATAGCTCCTGTGCTCTTTAAAGATGCCAAATACATGGTCATGGTTTTGATAATGACTGGAATAACTGCAATGCTTTAATTCCTAAATGTGAAAGCCTTCCCAAAATTATGCATATTTTATATAACACATGCCATTCACCAGATCCCTCAGGCAAGGTGAACTATATCAGTACCTGAAATGACTTCAGTGCCTTCTATCTAGTCTGCTGTTTGTATAGTATCACTTATCACAGAATCATGGTACAGATTAAAATATTGTCAAGTGACCTAGAGGATGCCACAGGTTTGGTGATAGGAATTTATAGCAATCGAGGTGAGGGAACTCCATGAGATGGAAGTGGTTAAAGAAAAGAATTCCATAGGTGATACTTCTGACATATTTTCCAGAGTTTGTATCAGAAGTTGAGAGAGGTCACTGAGGTAGCGCTGGAGGAAGGTGCTAATATTTCCTTCCAAGCCGTATGAAAAATGGACAAACCAAAAAGAAACAAGTATCAGACAAAACCTGTGGAGCAATACTTCCCAGAAATCTCACCCTTGGCTTTTTGTTTGCTTGTTTGTTTTTACTGCCATACCTCTCAGTAAAGTCTTGTCTGTTCAAGTTCTGGGTTCTGCAACCAACTCCTTCCCTACCAACCAGCGTAAGACTAGATCATCAGTAAAGAAAATAAGTGAAACTATTCCCTTCACATCCCATGCATGCAGGAAACGGGTTCTTTACTTATCACTTTATACAGTCTCTTATCATTATTGGTATAGTGATGTGAGATTATTTCAACTCATTTGTACTTTTAATTCCTTTGTCAGTATTTTTGGTTGCTAATACAGTTGCTTTACCTAGATTTTTCTTATTAGAAGGGAGCCAAGTGGTAAGTTTGAGAAGCAATTATACTTGGGTTTCAACCAAGACTACAAAATAATTTCCAAAAATATTCCCTTTGATTTACAAGCTTGCCTTATATGGTTGAATCCCTTTTGTGTGCACTTTCTACGATTCTTCAAGGGAAAAAAAACTTATGGTCAAGAACATTCACCTATGTATTTTGAAAAAACTTTTCAGAAATACTTGAATTCTACTGCAAATGGAATACGCATTGAGTACTAAATCTTTTACAAAGATTTTTCTTATTAGAAGGCAGCTAAGTGACAAGTTTGAGAAGCAATTATAGTAGGTCATGAGAAATATCAGACCAGAGAAATTTATTTTAAGAGGAAAAAAAAAACCAGATTGTTACCTAATTTTTAGTAGCTTTGTCAAGTTTGTCTAGACCTTTCTGTTGTGCTTCTATCATTGACTCCACGTGTCTGAGGCTATTCTATGAGTATCGAATTCCCTCTTAAATGATTTTTGCAAAGGTATGATATTTCCAATAATCCTTGTCAGCAGTGTTTGAGTTGGCCCTTTTTTGTTGGTATAGTGTATCATATATATACATATTTCCCTATTCTTATCTTCTGTAGTGATTTTTACAGCTTATCCACTCCACTTCCATTGTCTTCTCTGTACTACACTGATTACCATTCACTGTCCTACACGTGGATTTATGCTTCATTATCTGGAGATTCTTGTCTTGGCATTAGTGCCTTCCTATTGTAACAGATTTCTATATCTGATTTTTGTTTAGTAACCTCCTCTTGACATGAAAGAAGCATTGCCCCTAATTCTTTCTCTTCATTTTCAGAGACGGTAGGAAAATCATATCTTATTTATATTTAGACCCTGACTAGGAGTTAGTTGGTTTCTTGCATTCTTTAGGCTTTTCCTGCCTTGCTCTTTGGATTTAAAAATCAAAAAGAACTAGCTCAAAGGGAAAAAGATCAATATACTCTGAAAAATCCTTATGGATGTTGATTTTTATCCTAATATCTAGAATCACATAAAGTAAGTGTCTGGGTTATTCCAGAGCGACATTGAAGCCCACTCTTACATAGTATTTTACAGCCTGGAGGGCTAATGTCCTATGATCTCTTTTTATTCTTTTTCTACAGTCTGATGTTCCTTGGTGCTACTGCTTATAAAGGCTACTCAACAGTGAAATTCAGACTTTTATCATCTCTCAGCTTCCATGTGTATGTAACCACTGTCCAAGTAGTTGCCCATCTATAATGTTAAATTCTGCGGACACATTTTTGTGATCTGCAGAGAAATCAGAACACAGCTGAAGTATGTGAGAACAGTCATCTTCCTGAAACTCCTACTTATGCAGCAAAAAGGAGAGGGACACTAATAGCATTTAAGGGGGAACCTGACTACATAATCATAAAGAACAGGTTACTTTTGGCTCATCTTTCTTTGGCTGTTATGCTTTATCCAAACATACATCCATAATTTTGCTGTGTAGAGATGGCATGTTCCAGGTGTGCTGAATACACGATACAGTGTTAAAGAGCTCCAAGAGCTAAACTGTGAGAAGTACCTACATTGGTAGATCACTTGAGCTGCAACGCTGAGACTACCGCCCACAAAGAAACCCTACAAATAATAGTGTTGCCGAGTCTAAAATGCTTCCTGGTGTAGTATCTATGGTGAAGACAACTGTTAAATAAAACTAGTCCACTGCTAAACATAACTTACTACTTGACAGAGCGTGTAAGAATGTGGCTGACTTATAAACTGTGGAAGCTGAGCAAATGATCTATATGAATATGGTAACTTCTGTGCTTCCTGTTGACAGAAGTGGATAAATGCAATGCATGAGCTTTGTCTTTATTAAAGATGTGTTAAAATAATGATTGACAAATATGGTAAAAATTGAGGGGAAAAAAAAGCTAGTTCTGCATACTGATAGGTCCTGAATATAGCTAACTCATGAAGTCTGTTCAGGGCAAGGTTATTGTAGTATGCAGAAAGGAGAACAAAAGTAATGCCTGAACTATCAGTTGCCTGGACAATTTTTCCTTTGTGTGTAATTTTGAGACAAATTAATCTTTATACTGCCTGGAAACAAATGAGAGGAGGGGAAGACAGAATTTTTCTGGGGCTTTTGTCTTTCTCCTGCTATACTTTATTCTGGGTAACACCACTCGCAGAGACAAAATCACCTGAGTCAACAGTTTGTAGATCTGGCCAAACCAATGTTTTGACTTGTCTGTTCAACATATGTGATAAGTTTAGCTGCTTACTAAAGAGCAAGATAGTGAAAACTGTAATTCTTTTTTTTTTTTTCCTCCAGCTTGTGCACTTTTCTCTGTTGCTCTCTATAACAATATTTTTCCTGCTTATCTGGTGTTATCTGCAAGTGTCATCTGTGTCTGTTTTCATTTCCACAATGTCTTATGTGGTTTTTGCTACCTAACATGTAAAAAACATAGTTGTATCTTTCCATGCACCATACCTAGTTAGTATGACTCAACTAGGTAACAGCTGCGTCTTCTTTTGACACAGTTGCAAAATTGGTTTGTACAATACCTTTGGAATGCTATTGATTTATTATGAGATTATTATTCCTGACCAGCACTCTGAGGAGGTTGCCTTAGGTTTTTATATCCCCATGCTGATTTCTTCTCTATTATATCAAATAAATTACTTGTCTTAGTTTTCATGGTCCTTTAGCAGCTGATTGACCCATTCTATCTTTTATTACATATTAAGATGTCATCTCTGGCCTTGATAATACTAAGTTATCAAGTGATCTTTTTTTTTTTTTGCTTCTTACGTGTTGCATCCTGCACTTAGGAGTTCCCTGTTAATATCCAAGTGTCTCATCTTTATTTAAATTTCTCCTTAAATTAACGTGTGCTAGAGAACGTAAAATAATCTGTACTCTCTCATGTTAGTACTCCTGCCTCTTGCCCCGAAAAGGAGTCTCGCAGTTTCTTTGGAAGTCTCCTCATCTGTCCATCTGTATACATTTCAGTTCTGTGTTTCATACCTGCTATACCTTCTGATGGCTAGTTTTCAATTTTCTTCTACAGTGTATTGCTGCAACAGGGTTCTAGACCATTAGAAAGATTCTTCAAAGATACAATAACAAAGTAAATAATTAAATGAGTTAAACATGAGCGTATGATTGAGAATTCCTGAGGCCAGTAGTTGCAACAGATTCACGTGGTGCAGGAGATACCAAGTAAAGGTTGTACACATCTGCTTTTTCTAAAAAGGACACTAGTTCAATAATTTTGTAAATATGAATGTTAAAGGAAAACTACTTGCAGGTAACTTAGGTTTAGATAATTTTTATTCTCTTTCTTACAGCCATTGCAAGTGAATGGAAAAATGAAATTTTAGGCTTTTTTTGAAGCTATTTTTTTAGTATAGCATCTTGTTAAAAGGAAGATGCAGATGAAAAAGACAAAATACTGCAGCAAACAGTTCAGACTGCAGTAGGCCTCATGCAAAAGAAATCATTGGGGTCATAACGGAACCTCTCAATTATGTAATAATAATTTACCTGGAAAGCCCTCTGTCATATGCTAATTGTTTGAATTTTGAACAGAAATCTTGTTTCTGCCAGGAAATTTTTTATCAAGTAAACAAAATATTTCACTTTTTTTTCTGTTCCTTTTTTTCTTTTTCTTTTTTTTTTTTTTTTTCTGAATCCAAATACTTAAGGAGCTTATTTACCTTTCCTGATACTTCAGCTTTTTGAGAGTACAGTGTATTAAAACTCCTTTCTGGCATGCAGCTGTTTTCCTGCAATACTAATAACAACAGTCAGGACAGAGGGGAAATTGTGATACATGTTATACATAGCCCTTTTAGCGCCTGTTATTATCAGCTGTAAAAAACCATGTCAGCAAACATCTTTCTGACAAACTAAGTCTCTTGGGAATCTGAGAAAAAGATTGACCTAAACCATTCAGGTGCCCTCATTTTTTATGAAGCCTTTCCATTTCAAGATGTTTCATAGCAAACTTTGTGTGGAAGCAAAGCCTAGATGACTTCAGCATTCATGTGTGTAAACTTTCAGCACTGCAAATGAAATTCTAGCCTTGCCTTTTTTCACTTAAGAAAGAAATGTATATATTCCTTTACCAAAATTTAATTTTATATAGTAATATATCAAGATTCTACCCTGAAGACTTGTATCTAAGCATATATCTTCTATCAGTAAAATAATGAATATACATAAAAGAAAATGATCAATTAACTCCCAATTTGCAATTCTTTTTCCTAGATATTATTTCAAGTCTGAAGATTTATTTTTGGTTACATTGTTCACTGTAATTGTATGCTTCTGATATGGATATCCACACGTAGAACACGTGGGACAGCAATTTTCTATATTTTGGACTTGCTGCCATACCCTGAACTTTATATTCCATGTAACTTCAGATACTAACAGTAACTTTATATGCAAACTATTCTGGCTGTATGTTTACTGAATTACTTCCCTTAATTGCAAAAAAAAAGAAAGTTCACAAATATGATAACGTGTTATACTGTGGAATATAAAAAATATACTCATTCTAATGACATGGTTTGATTGGATGAAGATGCCAGTATGGGATTCTAAAAGCCTGAGAAGTTTTGCTGTGAGGCTTATCTATTTAATGTTGACAGACTAACTCCTAAAACAAACCTGTATTTAAACCTGAACATAAATAACTGTTTTTATTGCTGTAGAGCAGTGGGCTTAATTCAAAGAAATTCAGAGAGACAACAACAGGAAGACTGCTACGTGTTCTGGAAAAATATGGCATGAAAGTAATGCTGTATTACTGCAGCATTAGTGCAATGGACCTACTGAATAGTATTCATTTACTTTGGTATCTAATGTTGGTCATCTGACTTGCATCTGAATTAAATGACTACATTTTCCAGAGCATTTAGGTAACTGCAGGGGGTGGCTCAAATCCCTCTATGACAAATGCCTGAAAGATGATATAACTATCTTTTTTTGGTCTCTGTGACTGGCTGTATTCAAAACTCCTAGACTAGGTAAGGTGGTTTACTGTGATTTTTAAATTAATTCAGAGCATTACAGTACAGAGGTAAATAAAATACTAGACATCAGGAGTGGCAGAATGCTCCTAACTACCCTATAAGCTTCGGGCTCAGAATAGTCTTTAGGTGGAGAGATATGGGTACTGACAGACAAATAAACACAACTTAAGTAAAAATCTCAGTTATTCAGTAACACTACCATCCCCCAAACTATAAAAGAAGAAGAAAAAAAACAACAAACCCCAAACCTAATTCCACTAATGTCTATTAATCTAGTGTGCAGGTAAAACTTGCTTTCTAATTACAGAGTTAAACTAGCTACTACAGTAGTATATATGAACACAAGACCCCTGTTGAGCACTTGGAGGATTGTAATGAGTCAGTAGCAAAGCCATTGTCTAGTTAACTTAGTCAATATGTGCAGAAAGCACCTCCTATCTGTATCAGTTTCATGGGCAGAGAAGTTGATTGTATAAACCGGATAGCATCTGTTTGATAAAGACTCAATTTGTGAAGGAAAGGAGCTGAATTTCTCAGCCTCTCTCAACTGTGTTGGAAAGTCAGGATACTCTTCCCAAATATATTGTCATAGAAAAGATAAAAGTGAAATTAGAGCACAGCTTATAAGAAGGCAAATACAGGAGTTAGAAGGGGAATACACCAGAGCAATACAAGGTTCTCCTACAGCAAATTGCCATCTTTATATGAAACTCTCTAGATGACTCTATTGAAAATCACTTGCTTAAAAGCAAATTCTTCGTTTGTCCTTGTAGAACCCCTTGAACAGTAAGGAATGCCAGAAATTTTTAGGGTTGTGAGGCATACATGACAAGCATGGCCTAGCCTTTCAGAAAATATGCTTCTTGGACATTAAGAGGTTTAAACTTCAGAGGAACAACTATCCATTGTACATCACTCAATAGAAAGGTGAAAATAACTTTGTAAGAACACTGGACCTAAATGAGACCATTACTGAATGATGTGATTAGTTTACTGAGTGCATTAGCTTTTCCAGTTATTAACATCATACAAACATGCAAAAAGTATTTTTTGTGCTTAGGAAAAACAATGACCACAACATGCATTAAGAGGGCATTTTATTATCAAAATTACTTTTTAAAAAATATTATTAGTTCAAGTGATTTTTCAGGTAATTATCAAGAAATGGTTTGTAACCAGTGTTGGGTATAATTATTTTACCAAGTAAAAATACGTGTATTTTCTGAGATTTCCTGGTATGCAAAAATACATGGACATATATTTCAAGCATGAATGCTCAGAAATATTTCTGCTGAGAAAAACTTAAGGTTATACCTCCTGAACTAAAGTGAGAATTTGAGGAAATTAATTAGATTCTCTGAAACTTAATGCATATGAAGTAGAGTGGCATAGTTCAGGCAATTACAGTTTCCAATCAGTTTTTACTTCTGTTTGATAAAAATATGTAGGCTTTTTATGCGACCTTCACAATAAACTAAACATAACTCTTAAAATACATACTATGTACATTAATGATATATACATAATTTGGAAATTCACTTGACTGGTATTGTAAGGAGCCAAGATCCCTCTGAAGCCCAATGCCACAAATAGGGTAATGTGGCTTATGTTCAGAACACTTCTAGAATCCATCGTGTGGGTAGAGAGGTGTTGATATCATCTCTCATAATACTGTATGTTGTCTACTTAATAATCACAGGGAATAGGAACATGTCAATACAAGAAAAAAAAAAGGAAGAAAAATTTCATCTTGGTCTGGAAAAGCAGCTACTTTGGGTTATTTCTGTAACTGTGCTGAAGAGAAAAGTAGATAAAAGCTGTTAAGAACTCTCTGTGGTATGCCAACCCCGGAGAGAGTAGTGGAGTCCAATTAGCCTTAAAAACTAGCAGAGATGCTGGAAAAAAGGAGGATCCTTATTGTTAATACAGCTTCAGAGTGAGTTTTGGAGTTGGATTTTTCAGAACTTTGTTCCATTATTACAAGTCCATACTTTAGGTAAATATATTCTTCTAAAGTTTCCCCCTCCCCCCAGTAATACAAGTGTAATTTGGCATACACCTGAGCTTTCTATAATGTTGGGATAGCAATCCAAAAACCCTCCAGGACATTAGAACACTTCTTCAAGTATGTATTCCCAATATATATTTTTCAGTGTATCCAAAATCCTCACTGACTCAAAAGACAGCTGGCTTTGTTTGATAACATAAAAAACATAACTAATGGGAATTTATTCACAGGTCTTATTCCTAATGTGTGAATTTAAAAGGCTCCCTGGCTTAGAATAACAGACATCAGACATAGCTTTTCTACCTGTGAATGTAGAAAGATGCTGCATCCTGAAATGGAGACTGATAGAATATTTCTGGTTGCTGTTATTTTGTGGAGTTGCTACCTTACTGTTTAGAGAGCAAGAAAACAGAAGGTTTATCTGAAATTTTACTCCTGAAATGCCATAGCACTAATTGTTCTTGATGGCTAGTCAGCAGATCTCTCCTATAATGTTCACTTACTAAAACTATCTAGTTTGGAAGTTGGTAACAGAAGAACTCATAAAACATTTGACAAGCTTTAGCAAAGAAAACTGTGTGGCATGAAATGAGAAAATAAGAAGTGGTCTTGAATACCAAAAGCCCTACAAGGTTTGACAGGATTAGTTACAAAGAAAAACCAAACAGTTAAATAGTAGAGCAGGCAAGATCATGTATGAAATCTAAAAATACTAAGTACCCATTTTTGAAAAGCATTACAGGTTAAATAGCAAACTTAATCATCTTGAAGGTGTTACTGCTTATTTGCTTATTACATCATCTGTGACAATATTTAAAATAGTTTTCAAGAATAGCTTTTGTTGTTAGTCTGATGCATACACAGGTCAAAAAACTGGGAGAAACTAGTAACTTGGACTAGACTATGCAGACATGTGAAAAAATACATACTAGGAATAAACATGGTTCTTAAAGTGAAGTTATGCCTTCTGAAGTTGTTAACTCTGTGTGTGTGTATTGGTTGTTGGTTTTGGTGTGGTTTTGAGGGGGGTGTGTTGGGTGTGGTTTTTGTTTTCTTTTGTTTTTTAAGGAATGAGGAAGCATGTAGGGAGATGAATCCAGATGCTGAAACCATTTTACTTCAGAAAAAGGATTCTGACAAAGGTTCTGAGAGAAACTAGGATGCTGTGGCTTTCCCATGCCACAACAGGGAAGGCTTCTGAACAAACAACTGATTAAAGGTGGGAGGAGTAGGATCTGATGGACAATTCTTTCAGTGTAAGGAGATAGCAGAGGAGCAGTAGATGCTCAGCAACTTACTTTGTTTAACATATTCCTAAATGATATTAAAAAGTTGTTGTTCAGTCAGTCTGACCTACTACTGATATTTTCAGTAGTATTTTTACTGATATTTATTTTTTTACACTATGCTTTAACAGGAAATTTCCCTTTTTCTCATGCTGAAAGACTAGATCCTTGGATAAGCTTATCTTATATATCACTATTGACCTTGGAGATGGTGCCTTGCACAAGGAATAGTTTGTTTTTCTGCACCCATTTTTCCGCTTTTTATAGTTTTTCTGGATCTTGTTAATACGGAAGCATGAATGTCAGCTATCTGCCATGACTCTGGTGTGTACACTTTTGGAATTTTAAGTAGAAATTTCTTTAATACGTTCAATAACTAACTTGATTTCTGTTTATGGGCAGAAGAACAACAGAAATATGATTTATGATAGAAAAATAATTGGAAGAGATCTAAATATTACTAATAAGTAATCTCTGTTTTTAGAGCAATGTAGTCAAATGAGGCTTTATAAGAAGACTAAACTTAACACTAGATCAAAACTTCTCAAAAGATATGTTCCTGGATACTTGATCAACTCTACTTAACAAATAGAATTTTTCTAAAAATTTATTTTTGTGGTAGGATTAATAAAAGTATTATATCTATTCTTGCAAAAATTTACATATTTTCAATTTTCTTTTTTATTACTTCTCTTCTATAAAATAGGTATTCATGTTCTTGAAAATCTTTTAGATAAATATTTTAATCATTACTTAAATACTTTTGACTTTCTCGCTATTGCCTAATGTCTTCCAATGTGGTATCTTAAAGCTGTTTCATTTTTTTGGTAGCACAGAAGCTTCTCACTTGCATAAAGCAAAGAGACTTCCTTGCGGTGGATTCATTCTCCTTTCTTTCACGGCTCTCAGTGCAGCCTATAGCTATGTCTCAAGCAACACGACCATCTTATACTACTGTATAATGGATCTATTGCATGTATTGTGCATTCTGGCCATGCCAGATTCTTTTCTTTTTTTTTTTTTGGTGGCAGAAGCCAGTCAGTGTCCTTGCTCTCTTCTTAGAGATGACAATTCTGGACATGTGCTGAAGGCCTTTACTGTGTATTTGTAGTAAGGCTTACATGTTCCCAGGATTGACTGACTTTACTGGACATCTGCAGGATAGGCACTCTTTGTGCACAGTGCCATGTCTGGACAAATGAGGTGAGACTAGAGGGTAAGAGAGAGTTCATGGTTGTTGGCTGCTGCTACCTCCAGAAGGACTTGGGGCTGAGGGGTTGCAGGTCAAATGAATTATCTTGTCAGGTCAGCAATGTCCATGGACTGATCACTGAGCATTCTTGTTCTGTGGAGTGCTACAGGACTGGTTTGGGGCCTTTACTTCTCTTCATCACATTTTCTTTTTCTAAATTTACTATTAACTCTGTCTACTGCCTTTTATACTAATATCTGTGTAAGATATTAATACTAATAACCTTTTATACGAAACACTTCAAAATAAACAACATGAATACAGTTAACACATTCATTGCTGTGTCTGTATTTGCTTTCAAAACCGTTTGGTGGTTATACTATTAGAACATTCTAGCTGGACAGCATTAGTAAAAGGAGGCCATTCTAGTCCCCTGACAGAAACCTTACAGCTTAAGAAAATGTGAGTATTTGTTATACATGCTGGAAAGGTGGTTGGTTTTTTTTTTTAAAGCTATAAAATTTTGCAAATACAAATATTTGATCACTGAAACATACCTAGTAATATTCTCACAGGGGTAGTTTGAGGTGGCACTCAGTCTAGACTCAGAAAAGCCTTTTCAAGTACAACTTTTTTTGTGTTCTTTTTTTGCATTGAAAATGTTCTGTGGATGCAAAACTCTTATGCTAAATTGAACCTCATTTGGCTTAAGTTCCCTTTTTAAGGATCATAAGTGGATCCCACCTCTGTCAATTCTGCAAAATTCCTGAACTGAATTACGTATATGAATATAAAATTCTCAGTGACTTGGCATACAGCTGTAATTAATTCTAATTCTGCTATATTGTTGCCTTTGTCCTGGCTGGTGTTTATGGTGTGTTTTAATGTTTTGTATCTGTGAGTATAGTTAGCCTTTGTGTCATTAACTAAGATATTAACTAATCTGCCTATATACTTGCATATATTTAGTAATTTGCATTTGTTGCTGCTGTTTTACTGCTCTTTCAGCCATTTTCAATACGTGGAATAATCTTCATAGACAGGAGCTTATTCTTTATGCAGGGTCTCCACGTAACAAGGGAGGAAAAACAGCATAAAAACTGAAGAATTTGGCAGACAGGCATGTGGGTAAATATAATACCTGTAACACTTTCAAATGACTTGCCCAAAATCATGTAACACACTGGACACAGAAAGAAGAGTGCACAGTTCACCTGATTCAGAGGTGTATGGGTAGAGCCAGGATGTAGAGACTTCCTGGAAAGTCATTCCTAGTAACAATTCACTATATGATAGATGGTCTTACAAACTCCATCAGCGTTCAGGCACTACTATTTGGCTGCCATCAAGTAAGCTTCAGTATGCTGGATCATCAGAAAACAATTCTGCCATGGTATCTACCCTGTTCTACTAGCTCCTGTAGCTTACTGACCAAATCTACTCCTTGATTACCCAGGGGAACGCTCTGGGGATCCCGGGCGCTGGCAGAGTGTTCTGCTGTCCCTATCTTAAGTATTATCATATCTATAGAAATTATGTACTACTGTATTGTTAGGAATTGTAAGACTACACTTACACAAACCAGAGTTAAGGTAAAAACAAATAGTTATCTGTAAAACTGGAAAACAGATGACAATATTTGGAACATGTTACTAACCCCTGTTTGAGACTAGGGCTAACATTAACTAAATTGGTTTCTTTCCTAATTTCAAGTCCTCCTATGATCTCATCTTTATTATAT
The DNA here is from genome assembly GCF_026419915.1 of Harpia harpyja. Lineage (NCBI taxonomy): Eukaryota > Metazoa > Chordata > Aves > Accipitriformes > Accipitridae > Harpia > Harpia harpyja. The sequence continues at coordinate 42,325,118 of NC_068948.1, read as the reverse complement.
ACAATATAAAGTTTTGACTCTTCAAGAGACATGACAGGTGGTTTATCAAAGATTACAATGTCATCACATTGTTGTATATTAAGATGATGCCACAAAATGAGAAGTTGCTCAAGCAAATAAACCATCAAAAGACAATGATAATATTATGAGTTCATATCTCAAGTTTAAGAAATTGCTTAAGCTTTGGTCTACATGAAATTAAAAAAGGCTTTTCTTTAGTGTCATGAATTTGAAGGCATGTTAGGCTTTGATATAACAATGCACAGTAAAAAGAGCAACATTTTCACAGTTAAATGAAAGTAAGAGCAAGGACTACTGCAAGCCAAGTAACCCAGAATATCGCAGCATACATTTTCATGTGTTTTTACTAAGACCTGCATCACCTTGCAATTGTTGACATGCATATAAACCACTTGCATACTCATTCCCATTGCAGGCGGTACTGCAATTAAGCCAGAGTAATACGATGAGTAGTGTTAGTGCTTTTGTTTGTGTAAACTCAAATTTCCTTACATTTCTTATAGTACCATCACTTTTTTTGTTTGATGTATGTGGTATTTCTACATAGGCTTTTCAAGAGTAGGTTCTTTTGAACAGAAGTCAGGTGCTAGGAAATCATGTGCAAGTAAAAATAATTTTATGCTTGCATTACAGTGTTGCCATTCCAGCAGCTTTTTTTTTAACTAAAAATAATGGCGTCTAATACTGAGAACACTTAGGTAATTGCCATTTTTCTGGCAGTGTGACAAGGCTTTTATGGGAAGTTTAATTTCTTTAAAGATACTGTTAGACGTTTCAGTATCTTGTTGACTCATTATCATACAGTGCACATACCAGAAAGATATTTTGGAGTTGTAACAGCTTGGTCTATGAAAATATCAACTCGATGTTCAATAGCGGTCAAAAAAGCAAGCAATGTTAGGAAAGGACTAAGGAAAAATCTAAATTCTTGTTCTCCCATTTTGAAGAAAATATATTAGAATTAGAGCAAGCATGACCTAAAGTACAGAATATTTTCAATAAAAATAACAAATAATAGATGGGGAATTTTTCCCCTAGGGGAAAAAAAAATACGTACAAGGCAGGGCAATATGATGGGTTTATAAAGTGACAACTGGCATGCAGAAAATTTATTTGCAATAATTATCTATTGTCTCTTCTAAGAACTAAAGATATTGAATATGTTATTAACTAAGATGTTTAGAACAAGGTAAAGGTAAAGGCAGCGCAGGTCCACACAATATATAGTGAAATTATGGAGCTTGCTGCCTGAGTATGTTGTGGTACCAAAACTCTGCATAAGTTTAGAGGGAGTAGAAAAATATATAAAAGAAAAATATATCAAGATCTATTAAATGTCAAGACAGTGCTTTTGACTTGGAAGTTCAGAGTTCAGATCTTGAGAAGCAGGGATAAAATACTAGGGAAGTATTTGTGTTTCCCAGATCTTCATTTTCTCCCCCTCCCCAATTTATCTATTATTAGCCAGTGTAAGACATGGGATTTTGGGTTAGATGGATCTTTGTCTTGGATGGCTGTTCTTTTTCTTTTTTTTCCCCTTATGAAAAGTAATGGATAAGACAATATTTGCATGTGTCATGAATTTTTTTTTTTTTTTTTGATTGTGTGCTGCCAAGACTGAATACTTAAGCTTCTTGGGATAGATTTTTGAGTATCAAAATGCATTTTTTAAAGCTATTAATAGGCTTAGTTAAATTTTGCACCTGTCAACCAATGACAGTGTCCCTTGATTATACTTCAAAATTAGCAGACGATGAATAACTCCTCTACTCCAATTAATTCAGTTCTCTAACTCCTGTCACTTATTTTTTAAAATATTTAATCTTGATAGTGTCCTTTCTTTCCATTATTAAACTGACTGAAACAACTTGCTTTCAAAATACACAGTCCAGTCATTCTCTGTGTACTTTTCCTCATTATTTACTGATTGATCATATTTTACCTTACAAATAGGAACAGACCCCCAACAATTTATCATCAGTAGAAACTATTGATAATAGTTTAACACAATTTAGCATAAAATCCATGTAACAGAAGTAGCATCTTTAGAAGCAAGAATCCTTCAGTCCATCAATTATGGGGAGAAAGCTTATGACTAAACTAATTTTATAGAATAACATGATGGTATGTCATACATATGGCACATTTACTGCAGGACAGCCTGGCCCTGAAATTTTTTTTTTTTTTTTTTTTAAGAACCCCTCCAGTTTAACAACCTTATGTTCTCTTCTGCTGCTGTCTCCGTGGCAACATGGCATGGTAGAGTGTCATATCAGCTGACAATAAGCTTTGCTTCAGCTGTGTCCTGCCAAAGCTAGCAGTGTTTCTAGCAATCTGAGCTTTCTCACTGCAACTGTGACACAGCAATGAGAGTTTCTTTCCATTAATATTTGCCAAAATCAGTTGGAATTCCATTGGTGTAAATGTTTATGCAGTAGTGTCCTGATAATACTGGCTAGGGATGTCACTGGACTTGTCAGAGTAGACTAATTCTTACAGTGCCTTTTACTATTAGGTGTAGTCCAATAGCATGAATTCTCCTGGCAGTGATGCAGAAAGGGATGGTTCTAATAGCAGCTTGCACTGTGCCTTTGCTGTTCTTCATAGATCAAATGAAAGCAGTAATTAGAAATAAATAAATAAAACCGCAACAACCCATACATGGAAAAAGGAAAACAATCAAAATGAATTGGAAATGTGAGAGGTTAATAAAGAAGATTAAAGATATGTTAAAAAAAAATAAAATGAAAGGCTGACAAAACTAAATGCGGTGTGGCTGTGCCTAAATGTCCTGGAGGCAGTGTTCTGCAGAGCATCTGGCTGTCATTGGCTATCCAGAAATCCAGACTGAGACTTACAGCATTTAAAGAAATTTCAAAAGGTTAATTTGTTTTGTTTAGCTAAAAAGATTGCTAAGTACCTGCTTAGTGTGTAAGTTTCTGAAGGAGGGAAAAATGCTCAATACTTAAACAAATACATAATCTAATGGAGAAAGGCAAAATAAGAACAAATGGCTAGAAGCTAGGTCAGATAAATACCAACTTGAAAAGCGTGGGGGTTGTTTTATAATTTTTTTTAGGAAGGAGGCTGAACCAGTTGAACCAGCTTTTCCGGAAGATAGAGTTTAGTCAAACAGCCATCACCAGCTACAAATGACTAGGCTTAGGACAGAAAAACCTAATAGATGGAAATGACCATAGTTGTGAGAAACGGAAGTTAGACCAAAAGATCCAATGATCATGACACTCTCAGTTTAATATTTATTTATACAGAGATAAAATAAAAGTTCAAATTATAGACTTGTTATTTTCTAAATTAAATAATGCATTCCTGCTAAATCCGTTCATTTTAAGATCTCCCATCTTGATAAAGTGATTCTGTGTGGGTGCTTTTTTCTTCTTCTTTCCCCCTTCTTTCCCCCTTTTTTTCCTTCCCCCTTCTTTTCTTTCCTTCCCCCCTTTTTTCCTTTCGTTCTCTCCCTTCTTTTTTTTCCTTCCCCCCTTCTTTTTTTCTTTGAAGCAGCATAGAATATGGAAAGCAGAATTACACGCATTTAGTGAAATGCATATTGAATGCATATATTAAATTATATAAACCTGCTGAGATTATCTGTAAGCTCACCACTTAGGAAGAAAGAGAGGTCTCATTTTTTCCCTCCTGCTTGTTCAATTCTTCAGCCAGCTACTGCTACCTCTGCTGCATGCTTCTACCTCATTACTTGTGCCTGCTCTACTGTTCTTTGGGCCCTTTGCTAAACAGATATAACTCATAAACCTATCAGAAAATTATCCAATATATCAGTGGGGTTGATTTTCTGCTGGAATCCTGAGTATATCACTCATAGAGGAGTCCAGATGTGTGTAGGGCAAACAGTAGGATCCCATGTCCAGAAGCAAAGGAAAATCAAAAGGTAGATGAGTCAGACTTCCTCATTTTGATATATCAACTGCTAGAGCAGCTAAAGTCATCATATATAACTAAACCTTACTGTAAGACTTGTTATCTGTGTATTTGGGAAAGAAAAGTAGGAAAGTTACACTACTGTAGTTACAGGGAAGACATCACAAACCTCCATATCTGCATTTGACTGAATGCTAGGTTTTATGAGCTACTCAGAGCATTATTACCAGATGGTAAGTATTAATGTTACCCGCTGCTTTTTATTTTCTTCTGTAGAAGTCAGAGCATAGGGCAATGGCATATGAATAATTTCTTGTCTAAATGCAATCACTTCAAATACTAGAATCATGGGGGGGGGTTGTGACAGAGATTAGATTCTCAGTCAATTTCTGCTATATTTTTTAAGCGATGAAACAGATCGGGGATACATGGTAGGATGCAGTTAAATGTAATTCTTACTCCTGTTCTTGCCTTCTTCCTCATTCCAATATTAATTAGCAGCTGCTTTTTGACGCTCTTTTTTATATTATGTTTCTCACAGTGAATTATTCACTATCTTAGAAGATGTGAGAACAACAGTTCAAAGATAAGGAATGAAAAGCTTGTGCTTGATAGAAGGATAAGAGAAATTGTCAGAATTACTGAACTTCATAGATTCCGAAAGGAGATGCTAGAAAAATCAACTGTAATTTTTCTTACAAGTGGATTAGAAAAAGTATTAACAAAGAATGGTATAGTAAACAGTCCTACAAAATATACAATTAGATGATGAAAATCATTATATTTATATCATCATATATGTGGCTTAATATTCATAATATTTGAAGTCTTTGTTTTACTGGGGAATAAGTACTGGGAAATTCTATAGAATTCCAGCAGATTGTATGGTAGATGCTTATTTAATTTTAATAACAATATTTTTCAAATAACAGAGTGAATGAGAATGTTATTACTACTGATTTTAATATGAGCAAAGCCAGGCTCCAGATTTTAGTTCTTTGTACTTTGCTTTCCTGATTAATACTTCTGTATTTCTGTGCTCTTTGCATTATTTGCTATGAGGAAATTGCTAATTTTTATTAGTACTCATTTTCCTTATTCATCCTGCATATTCTCAATTGTTTCCTTTATTGGTAAATAGATCCTGGATGATATCTTGCCTTCTGATTCTTAAAGTTGACTTTCCTATTTAGGAACCAGTTTTATATGCATTTTGTCATATTGCTCGATGTATAGGCACAATGTAGGTAGAGAGGCTTTTGTACAATATAAGAAGGTGCAGACTTGTGGGATAGTGGTTTAAGCTGAAGCACGGTGTAAGATAAATTGAAGGAGAAACTGAACTGTCACATAATTCTAGAGGAAACACTGGAGCCATCAGCTATAAACATATTTACAAAGAGAATAGATAACCTAAATGCAAGATTGCTCCACTTTGAAAGCAGAGAAAACAGCTTCACAGTAAAGTACATTGAAACAAGCCAATCAATTCACAATCTTACAATGTATCATTTCTATGTAGAGAAGTCTTTACTTTTGGTGATCTGCACATTATTTCCTTAGTCTCCTCTTTTTCATTTCCTATATTCTTCTCAAAATCCTTTTCCATTGAACATTTTCATTATAGATTATAGCTTACTGGCTTTATGAATAGTTTTCTTGTACGCAACAGACTTTTACAACCAATTTCTCTGCAGTCCATTAGGCAAAGCTTATATAAATCTGTAATTGATATTCTGCTCTTCTAGTTACAGAAATCATATCAGATACCACAAATATCTTCTAAAACATCATCTTCTAATAAGGCATGCCTGACCTTCATTTAAAGAAATTGGGAAGGGGTGGTGGTGGTGGTGATTTCATTGTATGCAAACTTAAATGTGCAAAAAACCCCAACACAAAAACCTGAAAAAGTCTGATTTTAAATCAAACTGGAATTTCTAAGTATATGGCCAATTTCAATTGCTATATTTTTCCTGTATTTTTTGCTTTTTTTTTGGACAACAGACACCGTTTCATAGTAACTGAGCTACTTTCAAATGATTTAATGCTTTTAAAGTGCACTTAAAAAAGCATTAGCCTGTGAAGAAATTTAGAACAGGCCTAATATAGCATATCAGTTTGCTTATTCACTGATTAAGTGAAATAGGATGATGCCTTCAGTTAGCATGGTGTGAATTGTCAGTCTGTTCTGCTGCCCATCTATTCATAAGAAACAATGTAAAATAATGTTAGAAAATAATGCTTTGGGAGATTTTTCTACTTTAGATCCTGTAACAGTCTTGATTGATTTCTAGAAAAAATAATGTTCATAGCAAAAAGGAATTAATTTTGTTTTCTAAAACAGATTAGGAAAGGACAACAGTAAGTCACTGTAAAAGCCTCATCAGAGAGTTCTACACAATATTTTTGCTGGAAAATTCACCCTATCCTCAAGAAAATCCTTTGAGAATGTTTTAATCTAGCTAGAGGCAAAAATCCAGTATTATGTACCACTTTTTCTAACTTTCATTTAATAGTAATCATGCATTAATCCAGCGTAGTGGTTCAAGATATATTTCACATGCATCTTAACAATTCTCAGTTCATTGTCACTTGTTCAAGTGACTAAGTGAACAGAAATGCTGCCATGTTTATATTATGATATCAAATCCTTACAATAAAGAAATAAAAATCATTAGTGTGTCAAAAGGTATGTAAGAATGTATTAAAGATAAAGACATTTCAGGAGAAATGAGGCATCACACAGCTAAGAAATGAAGAAGAAAAAAATTGATTTATCAATCAAACTGGGAAAAGTCAGTCTTCCTCATCAATATGATTATTATCATGACTGCAGTACTCTGAATTAATCCCTAGTCTGTAATATCACCATTATGTCACTTTTTTCAGTTGACATAGATTGATAATAGTTCCTGCTAAAAGTGCCTCAGTTACACAGCAGTGCAATGTCAAGTAAGGTGAAGCTATCCAGTAAAGAGAAGGTGGGATATAAGATAAAGTCTTGGCTCACCAAAATGATTATGTATTGAACTTGTAGGTCATGCATAGGGTAGATTGCTAATATTTTTCCACTGTTTATTGCCTAGTATCTGAACTCTTTGTCCATGCATAATAGCTTTAAAAGAATCTTGTTTTTTTCTTCACTTCTCTCCCATTTTTAAACATTATTATTTACTAGCTTAAAGTTAGGTCACATAAATTAGTTTTCAATTTTACACCAGAGGCAGAAAGATTCATAAATAGTCTGAGTTTAACATTTAGGCAGTTGTATTTTTGCTGAAAGAGTTCTGTCCCATGGTTTTGGGTTTTTTGCTCCAAAGCTGACAGCATCTAGCTTCACTGGAAGGTAACTGTGAGTGATTAGTCAGAGATTTAGTTGAAAACTATTGTGAATATGGATTTTACAAATGGTGTCATTTCAGCCAGTTGCAGGTCCAACTTAACCTGAACATTTTACAGAAATTATAATCCTTTCTCCACTGAGGGCTTTTGCAAGGTGCATTTTCAGTTCACCTTACACAAATGATTCTAGGGCATGCTCATTAAGAAATGATTGGTGATTTTGGAACAGCTTGACAAATGCTTTTTTTATTTTACTGTTTCCACGTGATGAAGATGATCCTCCTCTGAACAATAGGGAAATTACATGATTATCCAAAAGTGCAAGCTGGAAACCAGTGTTTTCCAAGGTAATAAATCCTGGACATAAAATACCTCCACTGTTTTTAAAATAAAGAGGTAAAATGGTATCTGTGTCATCTTCCCCATACAGTTATGATTAGGGCATGCGGAATTTCTGGTGACACAAAGATGATAAAGTTAAAAAAAAAAAAAAGTGAGCCTTTGCAAACAGCTTTGTAATATGACTGACACCTACAAATGCACCTTTCAGAAAGAACGATCTAGCTGTTGCTGTCTAAATCCTCTAACGTGTTTACTCAAAGTATCTTATCTCCAATAGTTGTTTTGTGTCCTGCTGTTCTGTCTCTTTGTTCATCAGACCTATACACATAAAACACACTTCCTCTAAATCCTTGATGTTCCTATTGATGTGATCCTCTTGATTCAGTGTTGGTATTTATGTCATACATTTCCATTACAGAGCCCAATTCCTAGACCTGAGGCCTGAATTGCAACATTATAATACAGACTTGTATATGAAAGGATATGTATTATTTTTTAAATTTTAATTATTAAACTTCACAGGAAGATGCTGTCAAAATAGCTTATCTGTACTGACTGTACAACAACAATTCTTAAACTTCTCGGTATTATAATGTTCCTTCTCTGTGTTATAAAACCCTCATCTCAGCTGCTCTTCCTTGATTGTTCTATCATCTTGCGTCAATGGCTTAATCTTCCTTGTTCTGTCTTGCTTTTCTCAGTTCCAGATGTGTATGGCGTATAAAAAAAATCTTGAAAGAGATATTTACTTAAACACTTCTTGTAGCGTAAAAATGTCTCAGGGTATTTGTTGCACGCAGAACTGAGATAATAGGTTTAACAGACTGGTATATTATGCGTTTTTTGAATGTCTTTCAAAAAAGGATTTACTGATAGCCATGCCAAAACCCATGCTGATTTTATAGATAAAGACTAATAAACATTTTGATGGGTCTTCATTGGTATGCACTGGTCATCTGCCTTATGATTTGCAAGTTTTTTTGAGAATAACTTCATGCAGACAAGTCAATACAACATTCTTGACTTCTGCTAAAAATGATAATACTGTTATTTTGACATATTGAAGTGTTTATTTTTATATACATATATTTAAAAATACTTTTGTTCGTGGAAAATGAAAAACACACTAAGTCTCTACATAGTAAATATTCTAATAGAGGGGTTTAAAATGTTACCTATATTTACTGTTTGTTTTTCATAGATTTTTAAAAATTGTCTTTGTATTAGATACTGTATTCCATTCTCCTCAGGGGTCAAAGTACTATAGTGGAGTCTGCCCATGCAATGATCTTTTACGGACTGGAGCTTATATTTTTAATCAGAAAAACTGACCTTCTAGGATATAAATGGTTGTTTATACTATTAGAATAATTTCAGTAATGCTCAGGATTCAAATCTCTGTAATGAGTAAAATAACCAAAATAGTTACTCTGAGTAAGAGTCATGAATAAAAATATAGATAAGTCAGTATATTTCCTGGTCCATTTAGATTTTATATGATTAAAAGAATGTTAAGGTTTTATGGCTGTTTTAGAACATTAAATTTACTTGGAGTTCAAATGTATGAGAGTCTTTTTGAAGGAGTGAAATTTTAATTGCCTTTTTTATCAGATGTTCTATTTGCAGTAAGTGAAAAGAACTGGAAGCTTTATACAGGTAAGACTTTAAAGTTTAATTAAATAGTTTGGAGTTGTGAAATATTTTTTCAGTTACAAAAGATAATTCTGTAAGTACTTTTAGTTTTGTATTTTTTCACCTTGTCCTAATTTTGTTTCTTTTGCCTATGGACTGAGGTATACAGTTATTCCATAAATGCTGTCAAATATTGTAACAGAATTATCAAAAGGAGTGTGGATGCTAAAGGAGGAGACAAAATCTGGCTGATCGTAGTAGGACCCGTTATACAGACTTGAGAGATGCTGAAGGCAGGAGGTAGGGGGAAGGGGCAGAGCAGCATGTCCCTGCCAGCTAGGTGATCTCAGGAAACAATCTTTTAGTTTTTAAATAGATGCTTTCTATTGGTGCAAGGGAGAGGGAATACAGGCTGTTTCTTCCCTAGATGTTATTTTCAGAAGCATGAAGAAAACCTGTTGGTTGTGTGGATGCAAGAGAAGAAAGGTGAGATGATTTTTTTTTTTTCTGTCCTCTTTGCTATTTAAGTAATACAGTTATCACCACACTGTACAAACATAGCAGAGACCTGATTTTAATCCTGTGTTAATTTTACTATATACTGATGTGTTTCATGCATTGCTCAGAAGTAGCCTGATGTTACCATAGCTTTGGCAACAAGTCTAATTTAGAGTTCCAAACCTCCTTTCTTTTTTCCTGTGCTGTTCACTCACATTCTCCAAAATGAGCTATTTTTTGTGGCATCATTTTTATTGATCGCATTTACAGTGTGACCTTACAAACACATATGATGCCATAATGGAGGGACATTCCACTGCACTGTAGGAGTAGGGTAATTCCTTTTCCAGCTTCACTGGCAAGGTCAGCTTATCAGGAAGCTATAGCCTAATACTGTGGCATTATAATTTGTCATTGGTCAGCAGCTAGCCTCATATGAAACATACAGCCACAGAATTTTTCCAGTACCCTTGCAATACAAGATTAATTATTATACTATGACAATAATGACGTTGAATCAAAGCCATGTGTCCTTGATACGGAGCAGCTCTGATTGTAGCTAGCAGACAACTGCATTGAGAAGTTGAATGTCATGTACCTGTATTTCCACATGTTATGGTGATAGATTTAATCTCCAAAGATATAAAATGAAGTACAATATCAAAAAATAAAAAGAAAAAAGAAGTGAGGAAAATGCAGAATATATCTAACAAAATTTAATTAAATAGCAAATTTAAATACTGGTTTATGAATGAGACATGGAAATACAGGAAGTATGTTTGTTTCCAGGGATGTTTAGATGTAGATTGGGTTAATATATTTCTCTGCATTTCTAAGAGATAAAATGGCGTAATAAGTTTTAATAGCAAAATTAAATGTAGTATACAAAGGAAAATAATTATTTGGTCTTTTCTCAGTCAAGTTGAAAAATTCCATTTTATAAAAATATTAGAGGCTTAAATTATATTTTCACCTTCATCCTGTTTATCTTGTTTAAACAGCTCTTGCTGTTTTAATCTGCAGTCAAGACTGGAGCTATTACTACCCTGAGTGTAATTATACCTTCTGCCTACTAGTAGAGGAAGGAGAGAAACTGTAGGCTACTAAGTGTTCACACTTCCAAACTACATGGTCACAAAATAAGCCATATACTTCAGTAACTGTTATGTACCAGCCCCTCCCCTCTTCTCAATATTACTGCAAAAAAGAGGACATCTATTTAAAAAACAAAACAAAACCCCCAACAAATAGACACCACAATATTAGCATACTAGAAAACAGATAGTACTGTAATTTTCTCTTGATACTATCTGCTAAATTATAAAATCCATGGGATTCAGTGTCTAAAGTGGGTCTTTCCCATTCAGACATTAAATTCCACACAATATGCAGTGATCCAGCCTGAGACAAGATTTCAGCTGCACAGTGATCCATGATAGTTGTAAAGACCTTTAATAAATTCTCTTTGAGGTGACAGTTAAATAGAAGTTAGGTGGAGGTGTCCTGAGTTAGGAGTGATGCAGCTTTTCTAAAATGTTACCACTGCTGTTCTGCTCAAGAAGAAATTTAAAACAAAAAGGCTGCAGGGAGTCAAAGAAATGTCACCTTGTTCTGAGAATACAAAAGCCATTCTGTACTCAAGTCATTCAATTCCTTCTTCAAAACATGAATATTTAAAATAGAAAAATGCATTGACAAAAAATGCTGATGTGAATAAGTGAAGAGAGCACTCAATGAAATAAATTTTTTGAGAAGTACCCTTATTTCTTACTTTAAAAACCAGCCAAACAAAAAAACCAATACAAAAATCTCAGTCTTCAGAGCCTGACTGGTGGCACTGGAGCTTAGTTCTAACTAAACAAAGATTGCAAAATTGCTACCCTAAAGTGTATTACTGTATTTCAAGTGCTCATCCCATGAATTGACTGGTCTTTCCCAAGATACAAGATGACAAAAATCAGGAACCTTTTTTTTTTTTTTTTTTTTTAAATGAAATATGCAGGGATGTTCTTGTACCACTGCCATCTCTGGAGACAGATTGATTATAAGCTTTCCTGTAACTATTTCTCTGGCATCAAGGATCACAAGGAGTGTCAGTGCTTTTCTAGAAGCTTTTAAAGCTGAGTAGCATAAAATAGACACATATTATAAACCTTTACTATGGAGTCTACCATGATACTTACTTAGATAAAGTATGGCATGTGCCCAAGGCATTTCCTTTACTTTCTGAACAAGAAGAATTTTTAAATAATGTACATGGTAAAAGATAGCAACATGAATTGTAGTTTCTGATTATTGCTAGTTTAAACCAGATTTTCAAAACTGCCTATTTGTGGTCTTAAAAAAAACTGAAAAAATGAGTATCTTTGGAAAACTCTGTGAGGAATTTCTGGCTTTATACTTATAAGACATATGATAAATGCACCATACCAATTCATCATAACACTCTTGACAGGAATAAAAATAAGTTATGCTGCTGCAGATATACATGTATATGTTTGTCTACACATAGTCACAACAACTGCAAAGTATAAGAAGCAAGAGATCAAAGGTATATTTGCCAACTATAGGTGTAATTTGAGGTTTCCTAATACTGTTATATCAAATACAAATATAAAAAAAGCACCATGTTTCAAATTGTCATGAGACAACATTAAAAAGGAAGGCATGGTGACAGACTCAGGATTCAATGTAATTTCCTTGTCAACAGTTTTTGACTGTTGCACAGAACAGATCATTATTATATCAGCACTGCAGTTCTGAGAGGCCAAAATACACATTGCTTCTCTACTATATTTTACGTTGAATAGTGTTACATTCATGCTGTAGTATAGATAAAATGTTGGTGCACTGTGATCAGGTTTAGGTTTGCAGGAGGTATAATCTACAAGAGACTGAAGTGGTAAGCTAATACTGCTAATGGTTTCCTCATGATTAGCAAAAAGACTAGCATGCAAATTAAAATTGGTTTGAAAAAAACCCTAGGTCAGAAACAAGATACAAAACTTTGTCATTTGTACACTGGATCAAGTGACTGTCATATTGATTCCTAATAGCAAATGTATAATAAAGACAAAGTAATCAAGAATGTCTTTTCAAATCAGGATGGACACTTTCAAATATTTTCTTTGTGTGGAAAAAGAGGTGTGATTCTTCGTATGCTCTGCTGTGTTCTGCTTGCATTATTCTAAAGTGGGTGCATTCCAATATGTTTATCCCCCCCCTTTTTTTTTCTTCTCTTCCATTTTTCCTATCCACTGTCAAACTAGTTACTGCTGAAGTTCCATTTCAATATGTAATAAAATAAATTTTTATTGCTGTGTGTATGTGTGTATATACATATAAACCTACTAGATATAGAAGCAGTTTAAATTTCAAAATACAATTCTGAACATGGGGAATTCTAAAGTAGGTGTGCTGACAGGATTGACATTGCATGGATTTATGTGCTAATCTTTCTTTACTGTTAATATTGTATTCATCAAGGATTTTTAACTGCATTTGGTGATATAGGTTATTGTACTTATAAAAAATGTCAGACAATTTTAGTAAGTGCCATACAGTTATATTTGCAATACCTGCACATTTCAACAATTATTTACACGCATGCAGCATTACAGCAAGACTTGAGGCTGAAAATTGTAGTATGTGTTTTTCCACTTCTAAGAGAATAGATGATGTCTTGGAATATTTCTCAAGATTCCATTAGGTGCTGGGGAGGCAGGACTGCCAAGAGGTGATGATAATGACAGTCTACACCGTATTTAAGAGCCCTTGCCAGCAAGCAGACTGAAATCTCTTTAGTCCAGCTGTATGTGCTCAGACTCCTGGCATAAATCTCATCTGGCCTGGTGGCAGACAATGCTGGAAATCACCCAGGAAAGGCTTAAGGCAGACTTCTCATGTTACCTGTGTAATGCCACTGCAAGGGCATATAGGATGAATGGCAGACTCATCCAACCTACCATATCCATAATGAAGAAAGGTGAGTGCATGATTCTGCATTCAGAGATAGTAAAGACATCCTTCTGGCATGGTTCACAGTTTACCTTTGGTCCTGATGTGTAAATGTGGGCTTGCATCTATGGTGAGTAGTTAATGTGTTTAGATTTCAGAAAGGAATCAGTCTTACATTCCATATATAGTTCACTGGTCTTCTAGCACATGTAGGATAGATAACTACTAGGACAACTAGATGTACATTTTTGATCAAAGTCTGCTTCTGTCTATTTTTAAATAAATGCAATTAATTGTTACTTGCCCATTTTAAATTGGAAAATCTAAAATGCTGTTAATGTGATTTTCATGGGTCTGCTCGAACATCAGGTTTATAAAATTATTTTCTCTGTTAAGAAGACAGATTTTACATTGGGTTTAAAGATTTTAATATATTGGCTGTTGACAGCAACCCGAGAATTTCTGTTTCAAGAAACATATCAATTTTTATTAGAGAAGTCATTTTGGTTAAAATATGTGACCATTAGTACAACATGTGCCTCTGTAGTAAGTTTAAATCATCTTCTGTTCCCTTGAGAAAGATTTCAACTTCTAATGGTAAAATCTTAGCAGCATTTTATTTTGCATTGTTCTGGGAAGTCTTGCATTCCAGATAGAAATTCCTGCTTTCTCTGCAGGTCAGATTTACACTACCTATTCCTCCTTCCCTGGGAAGAATACATTCTGGGCCTATTCTCCCCAGAATACCTTCACTTACGCATATAATCATTTACATACAAGGAGCTTAGTTTTTGACTGCCTGCTTCAGCAATACAGAATCTGCCATATAAACCATCTCCTTATCTCTTTTTATGAATATTTTAATGCCAAGAATATAAGCACATTTCTCTGCTATTTCCATGGAAACCTGAAGAGGAACTTAGAATGAATGCAATGGAAAACAGAGGTTGGAGGAGAAGGCATCTTGTGTTCTCACTCTGTGCTTAGGCTAAGTTCAGGACTCACTGGACCAAAATTATTCTCTGTTATAATCAGGTACAAAATTAATTATAGTATTTCTGACCTAATTTATAAACACCAAGTTGAAAAGAGAAGCAGTGCACAAACCAAAATAAAAAATAACCTTCTCCCTTTTAATGGATTGAGTAGAAAATCATTCTATATTTCTTTAAGGAAATCAAAGAAATGGACAAGTGATAAGCAGCCATGCAAATAAATGAAGTCCCTTCAAGATTGCAAAAGCTAGTAACTTTGTTAGTTTTTCCCTTCTTTCCTCTGGTATAACTCATTCTCAGAATGTCTTCTTAATTCAATCCAAGATCTATTAATAAAGAGCTCACCAACCAGACAGCAGTTATTTTACACAGACAACACCAGGAGTTGATTTGTTGGAAAAGAGATCCAGCAGGCTCCTAGGATTACTGCATTGTTATTAGCATTGAGTAAGCCTTAAAAAAAAAAAAGTTAGTATGACTTGTAATTCTGTAATAACAGAAAAGATCTGATGCTCAAACAGCTTCCCTTTTTCTCCCCTATTCCTCTATTCCGTTTGTTACCCAAATTGTCGTTACTCTACCAGCACTTCCTATGATGTTACCATAATTCCTCTTGGGATCCCACAAGTAACAATCCAAGCAACAGAATAATTTTTTTGAAATAAGCTAACAGCTCTGTTTTTATTGTCTCCTGAGAGCAGGAGAGACCTGTGAGACACTTCTTTGTGAACAGGCCCTCACTGTGTGTAACTCAATTAGTCTTGGGGCATCTGACATCCCTCCTGATCTCAGTTATCAATTCCAGTTGCAATTATTAGATGGCAAAGAAATTCCATAGTTTAGGAAAAAAAAAAATCAGACTACATAAAATTCAGACATATAACGAATGATAAAATTTGAGGAAACAGAACTGGAAGAGTGAGAAGGTTGGGAGTAAATTTAGATTGTGAAGCAGTGTGGGTGGAGGATGAGGTGGAGTGGGGTTTAAGCGATCTGGTGAAATCAAATATCAAGAGTTAGTAAATGGGAGAATATTGTTGGTGTAACCTTATTTTGAATGTCTTGTTTCTGTATATTTTGATTCAGGCTTTATAGTGATGATGTTTTTTTCCATGGATTTTCTGCCTCATTTGATGAATATAATGGTTTTTCTATGATTAATGAGGGCTTATGTGATAAATAAGACTGTCAACTATAGGAACACTGCCATCATCTGTTGCAGAGGGAGGAAAATGTGAAACGAGTGGAACATAGGATTATAGGAGAACAGAGAAAGTTCATATGGCTAAAGCAGCTGAATGCTACTCTGAATAACTGTACTAGATCCTGGCATAGGTCCATGTTCCTCTTTGGTTACAAATCAGTTTCTTAAGTGAAAACTTTCATAGGTAATCCCACATTCTTCCTTACTTTTCTCAAAGGGACCTAATTTGAGATCCCGTGATTTGATTTGTAGTAGGTCTGCTTACTCAGAGCTACACAAGATATCAAAGATAGCTTGAAAAACCTATTAAACTTTGTTAAATAAATACATGTGCTGAAAAATTAGGTTCTAGAAAATTAGGTTGGGTGCCTGGAATTACTGGGTTCCTTCTAACTATAATTTCTCATTGTATAGATTGTATCATTTCCTATTTATAAGTTGCTTTTAACAGTACCTCTTGATCTGAGAACATGCTGTGGATACAAATATAGACAATGAAATGTTCAGATACAATAATTATAAGCTTGAGAAGAAACTAGTAATTCTGTCTTTTGAGCAGTTCATAAATAGTAAGTTTATAGTAAAGCATGAGTCCATAAATTGAGTTGTGACAATAAAGAAAAATATTGACTAGCACATGACATTGTCCATCTTGCAAGATGAGACAGGCTTCAATGAAGGAAAATCTGTGTTCACGTAACATGAGATTTACATGAGTAAGATGAGGTAACTATGATTTCAGCATTTGACATGAGCATTAAAGTTTGCAATTTTGATGTTCTTCCAGTTTAGATCCTTTTGTGTTGCATTCTAGAGGAAGCTCCTGTAAATAGGTTCTTACTGAAATTGTAATTATTTCTAAAAATACCTTGAGAAATATCAGTGATATATGCCACATATGCTTAATTTTATTTCATTCGCTCTTCATGACATGTTGTGTATTTCTGTATATTTATATTTTGTGATGGTCACTAGTTTCTGGGAAGTTCATGTCATACTCTGTCATGAAAAATCTGACAATGCTGAAGATGAATCTTGACCTTGATTCAGTGTTTAATGTTAAGTCAGTGTTAAAAGCAGAAAACTACTGCAGTTTTTTGTGCTAACTGGGATTGAAAGATGAAAGTTGTTGAACAGCTACTAGGTAGTCGAGTTTTAACATGACTGTAAACTTACATTTCTGTTATGAGGACTTGTTACAGGAAATTTTCTGTGGAAAAACGGCGTGTGTAGTAGTGTTTTGAATTGTCTATAAAAAGTTAATTTACAAATATATTTGCATTTCTTGCAGAAAATGTTGTTATGATATAATTCTTTACTATTAATACTCTATGAATTTTATTTTTCTTTCTAATATGCTTTTAGTATACATTATGGTGACTGTAAATGAAAAAATGTACTTTTCTCTCCTGGAGAAAACAGTGTGATTCTTAAGATTCATAATGCAGTTCATTGGTGCAATACAGAGCCATGTTCTGACAGTTTCAGTTTTGCAGTGCTCTGGTAACATCACTAGAAATATTCCAAATTTACATCAGTGTAATTGTAAACCAAAATGGACTTATTCAACCTTTCCCTTTAATTGATGGAGTCTTTCCACCTATTTTACAGACTCAAAATCTGTTTGGACAGATGGCAATAGTGAATCTCTCCCTTTTGCCAGGTGAAAAAAAATTGATGATGTGTAGATTACTTAGTTGCTCATTTCAGTTGAATTTGGTAAAGCATATAATGAAATAGTGTCAAAAGAAGGGATAAGGCCTGATAACCCAGATGGTGGTGTTGTGAACCCTCTGCTGAGTGAGCACCCACCCATATATGGAAATTGCTTAAAGTAAGGGCTGAGACACCAGGAGAGCCTAGCATTGGAACAGCAGAGATGAGAAAAAAGACAAAAAGTATGTGATGAAAAAGTATGTGGATCATTCTCAGTGTCTGCACAAAGTGGAAGAAATGAGCCCCTAAAAGGCTGAACAAATTCCACATCAAAGTTAATTTCCTCCCCCCCGCCCTGAACAACTTTAGCAATGGTGCTTTATACCAACAAGGAGATTTACACCATGTGACCACAATGTGTTTTGTTTTTTCTTTTAAACTCAGTCTTGGTCAACCAAAATAATTTTTACTCCTTTGTCTGCAGCCCAACAGGCTAGAACTTCCATTACAAATATGGGAGAAGCATTTTTTTCAGAATATATCACCATTTCTTTCATTCTTCTCCAATTACTCTAAAGTAACTTCATGGAAATTATCTGTTGAAACTGCTTTCATCTAAATTCCAGTAATGCTGCTTAAAACCAGAAGAACTTATTGAAAGTGAAGACAAGATTCTTTTCTTTCTCCATGCTGCTAAACATGCTGGTTTTGCACTCCTTAGTACTCCTCTCAGCATATGCAAAAAACGCCAAGATCAGACCCAGATTTAGACCCTCTATTTGATGTTGCTTTGCATTTTTTCATTTAGCTTGCCTTCTCTGTTCCTTTTTCATTCTTGACTCTGAACACTGACTTCTGTGCCCCACAGCCTTTATGTTTCTTCCAGGTTAGTAGGAGGCAACCTCAACACCAGCATGACGGCAAGAACTATGTTAGAATTATAGGCAAGGCTGCTAAAAGTTCTGAAATAACGACTTGCTCCTGAAGTATGCTATGTTAATCTTGCAACATAGATGGGATAAAAAGGGAAGATAGCCATTGTTCCCACAAGAGCTCTAGCTGCACCAAACTCTGTAAGCATCCTACCTAAAATATCTTCAAAGAGGCAATAAAACAAAAAGCCAGTGCTCCTGCAAGAATTACAGCTGCTTAAGCTGTGAGGGTAAAATGTGTCCTTCTCCAGATGTCACGCAGTCTGAGAAATAGTCTCAGGTTTTGTGGGTATTCTTCCCCCCACCCCCTGCAGTGAATTTCTCAGTATGAAGTGGTATTTACCTTTCTATTGTATAATAGGCTGTTTTTATTGTTCAGATACTACTGAAGAATGAAACTACCTGCCAACTTCTTCTGGTGAAAACTGGTTCAGCATCAATGTGGGCAGTTTTCTTTCTTTCCTTTTTTTTTTTTTTTTTTCCCCTGGGTCTAAGAGAAAATATCATTATCCTCCTGTCATTCATACACTCCGGTGTCAGACAATGCAAATTACTAGAGGTCAGTACTTCTAGTTCCAAGACCCCTTGCCTACCTTTTTGGTGAGAAACATTCACTGCTTCGAATGATGGTAAAGTTTGTAAAACAAACTCTTTTTTTTGTTTTTAAACTGGACAAGACTAATAGGAAAGGCAAAATTGTCTAGGAACTGTAGCAATTTTACATGGGTTATGTAAAGGAGAAGTTTTTACCAACAGGGAATGAAACAGCTGATTTCAAAAAAAGGATGAGCTGTTCTGACAGCCATAACATATGAAACAGTTGTACTAGGTCACAGCAAATATCTGCAGTAGTCTGCGTCCAACTGTGGGCAAGAGTGGGTATTTAGGAAAGAATATGGGAACAGATCAAGCATACACTGATATTTCCTGCAATATACCCTACCAGATAACTGATTGCGTCAACATCTTTCTGTTTAGGTGCCCTTTTAATTTAAATGCTTTTTGAACCCAATCACACTTTTATGACTTTTACTATTATTATTATTCTCTAACACCTCATGACAGAGTTTTACATTTAATTATATACTGCATGGAAGGAATACTTATCTGCTGTCAGATAACTGAATTTGATGTTTCTTTCTTCTTGCACTGTAAGAAATGGTGCAAAAATCATTCACTATTCACCATTTCCCTACCATTCATGATTTTGAGAGTTCTACTGTGTGTGTCTCAGCTATTTCTTTTTCCAGGCTGAAGAGAACCAGTTTGTTTAATTTTTTTTCATATGATAGTCATTCCATACTTGTGATAATTCTTGCTGGTTTTCTCTCTGTTTTCTAATTCTACTGTTAGAAATGATCCTTTATCTTAGTTTATATCTATTAGATTTCATAAATATCTAGAGAGTCCTATTTTAAAGCTGGGCTTGATTGTGTTGAAATCAAAACCTACTTACTTGAGAAGTCCTCTTTTCTTGATATCATAGTTTATCAGGTTGGACTCTTGTCACTGATGGTTCAGATTTCAAATGCTTTTTATCCAGAGAAAGGGCATTCACAGGCACCAGATTTTGCAATCTGTCCCCCTGCCATTACTTTGTTACACAAAATTATTAGGCTTACTAGTGCATTCTAGTGGCATACTAGTGGCAAAAAGTTATGGAGTTCTTTCATTTAAAAAAAATTAATTTTCTCTTATGTATGCAATATATTGTTTCACTTCAATTACGGCAAACAATTTTCTAGGTGACAGGAACCAATATTCACCCTGTTAACACCCTTCCCCGCCCCGCTGATGTATTAGAAAAATGCACATTTCAAAGAAGGTGCAATGAAAAAAGCATTGTTTTTTTCTTTACACATAATCTACCAGCCAGAGCTTGGGTTATGCGTAAACTATACAAGAAGTAGGTTAGTCAATAGTCTGCAACAGTGAATAAACATTTTTCTTTCTACTTGCATATTCTCATGTAGTTCTTATGCAGATTTTTGAAGTATTTTAATAGCTATGGGGCTACTCTAAGGTCCAGAGAGCTTGAAAGAACAGAAAACAATAAAAAATGGGTATTTCACAAAGGCCACAACTCTGTTCTTTAACCACTTCCTTTTCATCCTGCCTCACCAACAGAATAGTGATAGTGTAGTATAACTCTTTCCATCAAAAGGATAGCCCTTATGCTTGAATTTGCCTCTTCAGGATGAAAAGTTTGAGATCTGCTCAGAACTGCATGCATAAAATTGACTTCTCATTTATGGATTCAACTATAAATATGTTTTTACAATTCATGGAGTTACAGAAATGTAGGCTGGATATGACGTCTGAAGGTCACTTATCCTATCGTCCCAGCTGAAGCTGGACTACTGCCAACAGTAAATCAGGCCAGCTATGGCTTTATCTAGTTGAGTAAGGAAAACCTCTATGGATGGAGATTTCACAAAATTTTTAGGCAAATTGTTCCAGTGCTGTGCTAGTCTTCCAGTGAAAATTTTTTTCCTGACATCTAATCTGAACCTCTCAAGCTGCAATCAGTGTTCATTGCTGCTCACTCTTTCATCTGATACTGCTGGGAAGAGTTTAGTGTCATCATCTTTGTAACTATGCTTCAAGTAATTGTAGGCTGTTACTAGATAACCCTTTAGCCTTCTCTTTGCCAGCTAAACAAGTCCAGTTCCTTCAGCCTCTCCTTGAAGGCTAATGCAGGGTTAAGTTACTTATTGCCTAGACACAGAAGGCTGATACTAAGCTTAAAGGTCTCAAATGAGGACAGCTAAAGTCCTGGACCACTTTTTGTGTAAAACTATGCAGCATTTCAGCTATGTTGAATATGTACTTGAAATGCTCCTTTTGCCCTTAAGCAAAACAAATAATCTAAAGGCCTGAAAGAAAACAAAACCAAAAAAACCCCACCCTACTTGAAAACAATGAGTAAGCATTGAAATTAATTGAAATATGTTACCAGGAATAAAAAAGCTGGCCTCTGCTACCATATATATAGCTCACTCTAAGGATAAAACATCCAGATATTTACAGTTAAAGTATGGATGTTCACGCTACTTTGGATATATTTTCAAGAACTGTGAGATTTTAAATGAATATTATTTTAACAAGAAAATGTTTTTAAACTAGGTTTTTTTCTAAACTCCAGAAATATGCAGTTTGTCTGGAATACTGTATAATGCTTAAAAAATACCCCACAGCCCAAAGCAATCTTAGGTATTATATCCTGCTAATTTGCTTCTTAGTTCTAAGTTAAGAACTATCTTAATTTGTACTCAGGAAATCTTAATTTTCTGGCACTGCCAAAGACACTGAAGATTTATTCTTATACTCCTTTTACGGCACGTTTGCCCTCTTAAAACTGCTTGCCCCCCCCCCCCCCCCCAAAATAATACACAGAGAAACAGAGTGAGAGCTCTCGTAACTCTTACATCAGGTTTATGTAGCATAAAGCTTTGTTGACCTTTGAGGTGGTAGAAGTAGAGTGTTAACAATTGTTTGCTGAGCAACTGAAACATAGCAAGCTTTCCTTTAAAAAGAAAAAACAAGCTACCTGCTCACTTCAATGATTAAATGGAGGTTTATGAGAAGAGGTATACTCCATGATACTATTTATCTTGAGTACTTTTACCACAGCCTTGGCAGTGCTGCCCTGGCTGGATGCCATCTATGTAATGTGTAGATTTTAATATGTTGGCCCATTGTGACTTTAAGTTTCTTTTGGCCTGCATCAGGTGCAGTAGCATTTCTTTTGCCAATCTATCCTTATTACTCCTTCCCAGAAATGTTGACTTGTGTTGCTTTTCTACCAGGCACAGGACCAATATTGACTGCCCCATATTTCTATTCTCCTGAACATACCTTTTTCTAGAACTTTCCTCTGGACTTGTAATTCTCTTACGAGAAGTGATAAATATAGCACCTATCACATGCACATTTTATGATTTCTAAATGTAATTTTCCTGTACTTCAGGATATGTATAGCTAGTCACAAGCAATAACTCAATCTACATGTATTTCTCCACTTTTATTCTGCCCCCTTCCTTCTTGTGGAACAACCTTTAATACCTTGGGCAGACATACTGGAGCAGCCTTTATCTGGATCTTCCAGCATTTCTATTAAATGATGAATGCCCCACACTTTCTGATCCTTGAACTCAGTAACCTTTTCCTCTCTTCTTCCAAGAGTTTTTTATATATCATTTCTTTAGGTTCTTTTTAGTTTGTAAGTCCTAACAGAAGCACCTGTTGTCCTGTTCCTTTGCGTGCAAATCCCCTGGCTCAAAATCTAATCATCCTGTCAGAAAACTTAATCAAACTTCTTTCTCAGCCCAGGCACTCTCCTTAGTATAATCATAGCTTGGTGTCAGACTGTACTTACTAGGATTAACAAATCTGTATTGTTCCTGATCTAGGAATATAAAACAGTTTTGATACATAGTATTAAAGAGTGGTTTACCCCAGTCTGTCATTGGCACCCATAAGTAACTACTACATAACAATGCTTAACTTACCATGTACTCATAGAATCATAGAATCATGCTCCTACAGACATGACTTGCCATTTCAGTGCACACCTAAGAAGTTGCAGGGATCAATTTTCAAAGACAAATGTTCAGGACTCTGTTAAAGTACTACTCCTAATTAAATCTGCTTAGTCTAGTCTAGTCCACAGTAAGCCTTAGTAATGCTACAATTCTTTTCCAGTCACAGAGATCATACATGATAAAATATTCATAATGTTTTCATTGTCATCCTATACAATAGCCAAGACTAAAGGTCCCCATGTAATTCTCATTCATAGTGCCAGATTCAGTTATCATCTGCAGAATTTTCTGTAAGGCAGTAGTAATACTCCGCAGGAAATCATCAAGGGAGACAGTATGCTGCAGTACCGCTTTGTTACATTTATTTTCCCTTCTCTGAAAAAGAGGTATCAAACATTGACTACTGCCTCCTCTACCTGTTTTACGTTGTCACGTACAATCTGTAAGTATAAACAATTAGAAGATGTTGTCTTTAAAATAGTGAGGAATTAATTTGGTAGTTTACAAATTTTGTTTGCTAGTATAATTTTTCCTCCTGATTTGAGGATGAATCTGTTTAAAAAACTGGAAGAAAGCTTGCTTCAGGCTTAATACATTTTTTTGCCCTCACCATATAAATCCATATCTTCCTATCCAAAATCACACAAGATTTCTTCAGGGCTTCACTTCATAACATCCATGTTTCTCAGCCTTCTATATGCTCATTTCATAGTAGAGATTCAAGGTTCCTCTAATATAAAACCTTCTTTTATCATCCCTTTCAATTTCCCTTTACTGCGGTGACATAAAGTATATGTGTGCATGTATATATCCATATGATAGGTGCTATATTGACATAGCTGCTTCTAGTTATCCTGACCTTCTTCCTGTTTTGTTTACCATGTAACTGGTCAGGAATTCCTGCAGTGGTTTTAGACTAACGTAACATAATACTTTGGTGATGGGATAATGAGTTTGCTTGTAGAATAAGTTGAGCTTCTAAGTGACTTAATAACACTTCTAATGAATTCATAATGGGACTTACCATTCTATGTCACCCTTTCTAATTTTGACATTTTAGAATTCCCAACATTTTCTAGGAAAACTTTGGGATCCTAGGATTGGAAAGAAAGGGTTTGGAAAGGCAAAACAATTCTGTCTAGTCAAATCCCTATTGGTTACCCTGTCCGTTCTGGGAGATGCCAAGGCTAGAAACAGGACAACACAGGTAGGGTGTTTTATCCCAGTTTAATCCTATCTCAGTGAGGTTCTTAATTTCTTTATTTGAGAGATATATTGAGTGAATTGGACTAAGTCTATTTACTTCTCTCCAACAGATAGTTAGTTTCTTCTTTTTGATTTTTAGATGAAAGTAATTACTTTTTGTAACTTATGAAATTATAATCTTTCCCCATTTAGACCCACAGCTACCTGATCCTATGCATTCTTGTAGGAGTCTTCTTTCTTTGAACAAAAGATGATGATATAATAGTCTTTTTCCTTTTAAATCAAGCCTTTCTTATCCAGCACTCAATCAGGACTGCCTAACTGCTAGACAGGAAGGACCTTTCAAATAGCACTCGGTCTAGGCTTTTTTACAAGAAAAAAGTATCTGTATATTTATCCAGGCTGTCTTGCTTTCTGCATCATCTGTATTTTCTTCTGCAAAATTCTTCTGCTTTCCCTCTGCCTTCCATTATACATTTATTCAAACATAGTTTGAATTCCTGAATTGCTTTGACTATGATTGTCTTGGGCAATGGTATTTCCTTCTATGTGTTTTGTAGACTGTCATTATCTCAGAACGGTTTAAATTTGTTTGTATAGTAACCTTAAGGAAAAAACAATGTTTACATCCAACAGATTCAATTACCTTTTTACCCACCATCCCTTCTTCAAATACTTTAGCTTTACCTGCTTTCTTTAGAAGGTCTTAAGTTGTGGATCTCTAAAGAACACATTTGAAACAGAAAGAAAAGATTCATGCCGTTTTGTTAAATAGCTCATAGCTACTAGTATATGCTAAATGCCAGTCACTATCACAAGGAAAAGCCTCAACAGGAAAAGCAACAGCTTCCACTGGTTCTTCCAAGTTTTACTGACATTTAAAGATTTTCTAACTTTTCCACAAAGCAAACTTTACCATTCCTGCACCAATTTCATTCATCATTGTTTACGGTTTACGGAAGATAAATTTTATTTAGTTTAATTAAGGTTTTCACAATCCCCAAATGCCTACCAGTTCTAAAATAATGATGAAAGAGAAATAATGATTGAAAGATAAAGTTCTTGGGTATTTAGTACAAATGGCAGTTAATTTCCATATTTGTGATAGTTTCTCTCTTCATAATTTTTCATTTTTAAGTTCAAAGCTCTCCCAACTGTGACCAGAAAGCTTTAATGTGAAAGCTGTGAAGAGATACTACATTCCAATTTGGCTCCATTTACCAAGTTATTTTTCTAACTACTTGCTATCTTGATAGCAGGGTCCTCCCTTTTCAAAAGTCTTAGTTATTCTGGAACCCTTTCCTGCTAAGCACACCTCTACTGTTCCAGAGGATGACCAGGGATGTTTGTATGTTTGCAAATTACTGGAAGAACAGAAGCAGCCATCTGTTCCTTAGCACGTTCTTTCCCTTAAGCAACCACTTGTTCTCGTGCTCAGAGAAGAACTTGCAATTAGCCCCCAACAAAGCCATCTGGATAAGGCATTGGCATTACCTTGCTTATACCCTAGCTTGTGTATAATTATGAAATTACAGCAGCACATTTCTTCTAACCACCTGGCTAGCTACTCCCCTCAGGATTTCTGAAATGGAAAAGACACTGCAGAGAAGAAGAATGCTTTTTCCTACCATTATTTTTCCTCCACATTAATAAAAAATTTTTATAACTCCTTTGGGATTTGTACAATGACTTATTCTATTTTTTTATTATAAGCCATAACCCTCTCAAGTTCACTTTCCCTATAATATGTACAGTAGTTTTAGAGTATTGATGAAACCAGAAACGAGCCTGTTATGTTAGGATAGGAGTATATGAGTGGACACATCATGTATCTTTATGTTCAGGTTCAGTGTCAGCCTTCATCTTAGAACTGTGGACATATCACTTCTTATTTAAGATTTTCAGATATATCAAGATGTCACCTGGCTATAAAAAACTGAGACACGTGTCATGCATTGCTGTTTCAAATGTGATTGATACACTGCACAAATCATAAGCCACCACTTAAAATTGATAAAGGCCTTGTCTTGCCATGTATACTATTTTCTCTTAGGTTTGGATTTACTTGTCATTTAATTCCATGCAGAAAGTGAGATTGAACACTACGTGTTTCACGTCTCCATGTTAACAGGTAAAAAAAAATTTCAGAATAACTTCAGTTAGTTTTCTGTTCTTCATTGGGAAGTAGGTGTTGCCTCTTTCTCTTTCCGTAAAGTTTTCATCATTATATGGATGACATCTCACTGTTATTTGAAGACTTGTTTTTTCCTTTCTGATACATCTCCTTATTGTTCAGCAATACATTTTCGTACTTTTGCTATTATAGTTAAATCATGAAATGGATTTTGGGGGTTCATTTCCCAAGGTATATCATGCATTTATACCATGCAACCATAGTCTTGCACTGGTGCAATATAGCCTGCATCTTTGTTGGAAATGATTCCTGATTCACATATCTGCATTTTAACTAAAAGAAATTCTATTTAGTTTAGTTAAGGTTTTTATGACTTTCAGATATTCAACCAATATTGTAATAATAATACTACATTGAAGAAGAAACTTCTTAGGTGTCAGGTACAACAGTTTACTGATTCTTTCTTTACCTCATGTAAGAGATCACAAAGTTTACAAGAATTTAAAACTGTCAGTCCTCTTGTACATGTTCATTAACTTTCACAATTTATGGAAGGGTTTTAACTCTCTGATTTTGTCCTTGGACTACAGACCCCAACTGAGGATTTGGTAGTAGAGGGACAGTATTATGATTCACTACAAAATACAGTAATAAACACAAACCTCTTAAAATGCAATATCCTGTTGGCATGAATGTTCTGAGAGTTGGCCAAAAACCTATATTAGCTCTAAACCATTTTTTTCCAGACAATTAGTAGCAAAAGCATTTCAACTGAGCTAAAAATTTCTTGCATGGTTTTATTATCAGCTACAAATTCAGGGAAGGAAAGAAAAGCATGATTATTTGGAAAGAGACCTATGATGTTTTTAGGGGATTATCTGTTGTGTCAGGATTTGCATTGTGAAAATAAAAAATAAACCCTCAAACAGATTTTTAAAGCCATGTTTTTACACCTATAAATCTGTCTGTATATAAAGTAGGCTCAAGTGTCAGATGACCCCACCTTTACAAAGGAAGTACTAAACAAACCCCCCCAAATATAGGGACTGTATAACTTTGCTTATATTCCAGTATGCCTTAAGAGGCTTGTGAGTTAGATTTCAACATGGCTACATACTGCTGCTGTGGCAGTGCCAACCATCATGGTGCGCCCCTGTGCTGGGGCTTTTGAAATGACAAGAAACTGCCAAAGGTCTGTGGTTTTAATCTGTAAACACAGAATTACTAAAATAACTAAATCAATGCCTTCATGGAACTCTGAGAACAGAGGATGCAATTCTGACCAAATCAATCCATAGCAAATGAAGAGTAACATGAGGAAAGTATAAGAGGTAATTTGAAAAGCCTAGGTAAACAGTCTGCTCTGCTCGTATTTCAGCAACTATGCATTTTTAAGGGGTAATTTTTTCAGGATACTGTTTTAGTGTAACAATAATGATCAATATTGTTGCAGATTTCCTTTGAAGTAATATCAATAAAATGTATTTTCATTCTCTAGTAAAACCAAATAAAAATGAAATTTTAAATAAATGATATTTTCATATTACTTTTCATGTAATAAACAGTGAATGATTCTCCTCTCTTCATCTCACCAGTTGAAATATGGAGCAACTCTAGTGAAGTCAAGGGAGATGCACTACACCAAGTGATACAAATTTCAGGATAATTAGGCCCAAAATACTGTTACTTCTATTAAAACCCCAAATCAGCCTCAGCTCCACTTGCCAAACAGGAACACTGGCCAGAATACTTCACAGTCAAACAACAACAAAAATACCCAGACTCTATAGATTATTTTCATCCTCTCTGAACACAAGCCAGACAAATGGAACACATACATATTTGCAAATAATCTTGTTTAACAAAATATACTCTTTTTTAGATAACCCAGATCCCTTCTGTTCACTTACTCTGGACCACAGCGGTGACTCATCATGTATGCATAAAGTTTTCTAGAAACCTAAAATATTGCATATACAAAGGAGTGCAATACCTGCAGAGTAATCTATATGGGAAATGCAGCTAATACTGTTCAAAACAGTAAATTCACTACAGGTTAACATTAGAAGAAAACAAAGGAGTCAATTATTGCAGAATAATAGGTGGGACTGTTAGAAATTAGTGAAGTGTCATAGTGGTTTTAGAATCACTATCCAAAGTAAGCAAACATCCAAAGTACCATACCTCTTGCCACTGCGAGAACACTGCCACTATGTGCTATGGCACATGTCTTTGTTAGAAGGAATATATTACTTGATACACATTGTAATTCCACAGAGAATTCTGTGTATCATCTCCAATGCCTTATTTTCACTGCTTTCTGTTATTAAACTATAAAAAAGAAAACATGGATTCTCTAAATGTACTTGACCAATAAATCTGACATAATATGTTTATATAGAATGATAAAATACGTAGCTATTTTCCAGTCTGCCCTATTCAGTTTCTTTATTTGCAGAAATAAATCAAAACAGATACAAAGATAGATGAATGTACTCTGTAAATACCATTGTGAACTTCCGCAAAATTTATGTTCTTTGTATACATATGATAAAAGAATACTGAGCATAAAAGTCTGTCAAAAAGCAAATATTTTTTTCTTTCAGTTGGGAAGCATGATAGTATTTTGTATAAGGTATAAACGCAAGAAGTCAAATGAACTTTTCTTTTGTTTTTTGTTACAAGAGGTATTTCTGAAAACAAGTTACATCACTATGGAATCGGATAGGTCTAACAGCAGCTTCCAGAACTAATGCCAAGAGCTGGGCATATATAACAGGACATAGGCAGATGTATGAGAAAGGCCTTAAAATTTGCCACACCAAAACATCCTATGGGCTGGAATATGTCTATCAGTCACTAATTGAACAGTCTTATGTGAAAAAAAGTTAAGACTGCTTCCCTACTTTGAGGAATCGGCCAAAACATCTTGAAGAAAATAATCTTGATCAGTGTCGACTAATTAGGAGCTTTTGATTAATGTATTTTTGTTTGTTGAAAGATCAGTCAACGGGGGGAAACAGAGAGGTTCTATGGAAAGAACTTTAAGAATAGTTTAAAAATGTTAGGAATGACATATGGTATATATGATCCTTTGAAGAACCTTACAGTCTTCTGTTTCTGCCAAACCAAAATACTTTTAACCATACTAAAACTGTTAGGCTTGAGTTGATTCCAGTCTTTCTTCAAGAAACTATGCTTCTTTGAAAAAATATAAGTTCTGTATAAAATGATTCATTATACCTTTTGGAAGCACTGGGAAATCAGGTATCAGTAATCTCCAGGAGTTTTACCAGACATTTTCAATATTATTTTTCTCTTATTTAAATAAAAAATATCAAATCAGCTGCTCTTACTTTCAGATGGCAAGGCATGCCACTATATAAAAAGTTTACAAACAGCAAGCTGCTCTTCATCTGATGACTCCTCTGAAGACACTAAATTCACGATCTGTACATGTTATTAAACTATCCACTATATAATACAAAGTGAGACCAAAGACAACAGTCTGGGAGGATTTGGAACTGTATCCTGATATATCATTAATGATGCCCATCATTCACAATACCCCTCCCTTCCATCATGAACTATGCTGATCGATAATGCCTAATCTTATTTAAATTTGTTATATGGACTAAGCTGAAGAAATTATATTAAATCCTATGCAATCTCATGATCTGAGAATAGTGAAAGTAAGAGATACTCAGAACAGGATTTATTTTCTTAATTTAGCAGGACAGTATTGCAAATTTACTTTGTCTGAAGGCAAAAAAAAAGGTGAAAGATACATTGAATTAAAGAAACCAGACTTCACAAATACATGAAACAGCGATCTGAACAGTTTTTGTACAGCTTTTGTAGAGATCAATTTAAAGAATAATCATCTGAATATATGCATCTCTTTATGGAAACTTAACATGGAAAAAATTTCCATAGATATTTAGCTTGTTTATTGTTTTCAAGGAAGATTATCATCTATATTGCTCTATATGAAAAGCTTTCTTCATATTTTATCCATGGTTTATCAGCAAGCAGACTTTACACAGCTGAGTGTACAAGGATTCTTTGCATCTTGTGACCATGGTGCAATAAATCTTAGTGTTATCTCAAAACAGAGGGAAGGACTGTTGAAGATAAGACAGGAATAAACCATGATTCCTCACAACAATGTTTTCAACAGTATAAAGCCTAAACAAAAAAAAAACCTGAGAAGGAACAATAGCTAATATTTTAGCTGTAGGCTAAATGTTAACTCTAGGCCTGTCATTTGGGTAAGAGCTAAAAGCTTTACAGAAATGTTTCCCATACAAAATCAATTCATCTGGACATGTGAGTAGGAATACTGAATTTCATGCTGTCATTAACATCACATTGGCTTACCTACTTGAAATTATTTTGAGAGTTATGCATTGGATCAGGTCTACAACAAATAGATATGCCTTACAGCATTCTGAGATTTTAAAGATACTCAAAACTTACAAAAATTGTTTTGGGGTGTATGAAGAGGATTAGATGGGAATGATGAAAGAGCATAACTAAGGCTTTGGAATCTGATATGAAACTGGCCCATGGAGGTCAAAATAGCAAACAGCATTATCACGAAGTTGAAACATTAGTTGATGTTAATTTTCAAGAGGAGAATAACTGGCACACAGCTAAAAGACTCTTCTAGATAAAAAAATATTTAAACAGACATCACTGCAAGAATTCCAATTTTTAGCCTATGTTACCTCTGTCTCAGAGTCTATGAAATCTTTGGAATCTGTATAATTTCCAGTGTTTTAAAATGTACCTTGTTTTGTGAATATTTGTTTCTAGACATTTTTCCTAATACATTTGCTGGACAGAAAAAACTGATTCCAAATTTTCAGTCATATATCCTTTTCCTACTTTCAGCAGTACATGAACACAGATGAACTGCGACAGAATAAAGGTCCACTTATTCAAGAATTATAGTTTTATTAATAAAAATTATTGCTGAGTATTGAAAATGATTGGAATGGAACCTTGTTGCTTAATTGTAAAATGCCATGCTTATCAACATTCTCTAAACATGAATAGGATGACTTGGTTAAAAGATATGTTTTCTTTTAAATAGAAAATATGAGTGCATACCTTAAAAAATTTTCATGATAGAAAAATATCTGACTAAAGTTAGTCAGATGATGATAATGCTGATTTGTCAATGAAACCTAACAGAAAAAAAGATCTAAGTTGTAACATGCTGGAAAACATTGACCTTAGCAAAAAAGCCTGATTAAGATATTTTCTGTATCCACTTTTGACAATACTTGAGTGATATTTATTTTAATCATCTAGAATATTTTCTATTCAAAACATTACATCTGTTTACACCTATGTACAGGTGTAAACCGAGCAATAAACTCAGCCTTCCAAGAGCACTTGGTACCATGGACAGCTCCAGCTGCATCCTGAGTGTGTGTCGCAGCAGCAACGCGTCAGGAAAATTCAAGACGGCCGTTGATTTCTAACGGACCTTTCTGCTTTCAGTTTATAGCGGCATTGGATTGTTATTTCCAAATATGTAATGGTGGTGGTCATCCTAAATTGTTCATAAATGGAATCTGCCTACTCAGGGCAGCAGACAGAAAGATGTTAAACACATCTAGCTAAACTCAGCTTTCACCTGTAAGTATACAAGTTGTCCCACCAGTAGAATGTGGTTCTTGTGTATTCTTTCAAGCTTACCATTATACAATGGGGAGAAGTAAGGCAAGGAAAAAATTCTGAGTATGTATAGTGTGCTAAACTACACATCTAATGATGCACTGTTACAATTGTGCTGTAGTAGTTCTGTCTTCTTGTTAACAGCAGAATGTTTCTCTAGTGTGAAATCCTTAGAAATTACTCATACCTTTTATTTAAAGAATTTGTTTATAGTGCAAACCTAAGTTTGAACACAACCATATTTTCCCAAGTTACATCTATTGTTTCTAGATCTTCAGTTTTAGACTTTCCTCCATAGTTGCCAAATGTTTTAAAAAATAAAGGAAGAGGTAGTCTGTGGTGAAATGTATTATAACCAAGTAAGTGAATTAAGACCCCTGAAATTTCATGGTCAGGTAAGATGTACAGTCACCAAATAAAACAAAAGTTGTTTCTAAAAGCAGATTTTGCTCATTGATAGACATAATAATGTATTTTATGTGCTTTTCACAGTTTTGCAGAACACTACTGTTGACACTGTTGTTTCCTCTCCTACAGAGTCGAATGGCAGAAAGTTTGCGTCTCTTTGATTCTATCTGCAACAACAATTGGTTTATCAACACCTCCCTCATCCTTTTTTTGAATAAGAAAGATCTGCTGGCAGAAAAAATCCGACGCATCCCCTTAACAGTCTGCTTTGCTGAATACAAAGGCCAAAACACTTATGAGGAGGCAGCAGTCTACATACAACGCCAGTTTGAGGACTTGAATCGCAACAAGGAGACCAAGGAGATCTACTCACACTTCACCTGCGCCACTGATACTAGTAACATACAATTTGTCTTTGATGCAGTGACAGATGTCATCATTCAGAACAATCTCAAATATATTGGCCTCTGCTAAGAATCCTTGGGCTTAATCTGTTTTCCTGAAGTGATAAAAAAGGGGCTAACCACTTCCACTTCTAGTGGAAAAAAATGGGGCAATGCTTAGTAGCCCAAGGAGAGAAAAGGGGAAATCTGATGTATGTACACAGTTCCTCTTATGCCCCCTTAACCCGCTACATCATTTTTCAAAAATACATGTTCTGGAGAGTGAAGGCCTCCTCTCCAAAAAACCCCACACAACACCGCCCACTCCCCACCCCCCCCAGTAAAAAAACCCCAACGAACAACTCAAAAACCCCAAACGAAAACAAAAAGAGATTGAGGCCCAACTCTGTGGAGGTGTTTTCACCACAGTCACTGCACTTTTATTCCATTTGTTTCATTCCATTTCCTACAGTGGGAGTGTTATCATGTTCTATGTAAGAAATAATTCTTCATCCGGTTGTCCTAAAATTTTACTGACGTGAAGATATAAAGCTGGTGACTGATAGATTAAGTCATTTGCAGGGTGTGGAGTGAAAAGCTAGTTCAAACCAGAAGCTACAGAACAGGAGAGTTTAAGCAAAATACTACTTAAATTTGTAAAGAATGGGAATGCACCCACAATATTGGTACACACAGCCAAACAGTATATACACATACATCATGTATGCACATGCACATGACTCACAGCATATACTATGTACACACTTCTGCTTTACTTTACTGTTTATCATGGACACCTTGCCTGTTAAAGGAATTGTTGGTGCGTAACTGTTCTGTGATTTCCAAACTGACTAGCAGCTCTTTCTGCTCTTTAAGGCTTCAAATATGCAGCAAAACTACATGAAATGAATCTATGAATAGGCCAAATCAAGGTCAGTGTTTCTTCTACTGGTAAGGAGTTTTATACATCAAAACAGTCTTCTTTTACATCTTTTTTTGCCAAATCTTGTGGTGTTTCATAAAAACCAAACTATATTTAAGTAGGTTAGTGTTCCTTTTTTAATACAGATAGAAAAAATAAATCACAAAGCAATTTTTTAAATTATTGTTGTAGTGTCTGGATTGCTGAATGTGAAAGTTGCCAACGGACAATTCTGTTCCACTGCTCCAAATACATTCTGGGAATTGTAATATTGTAACAGATTTCCCAAGAAGCAGGAGCCATGGAGATTGTGTAGTATATAGCCTCCAAAGTCTTTTTTTGTTGTTTTTTTAATTATTTTGAAAATGTGATGTATTATTAGAAGGTTAAAGATGAGCGATACGAACAATAACTAAATGTCTTGATATTTCAATTTAATAATTTAAATTATTTACAGTTTAGTGAAGTTAAGGAAACTGAAGAGATGCATTCCTCAGCTCCAGGTTTCATCTCATAAAGAAACACTACTGGATGGAGTAACATTCCGGCAAAAGTTTGAATGCATAAGAAGCTCTGTGGGACTATACTGGAAAATCTCAAATGGATCATATAGACCTAAGCCTTTGGTCAGTTGATTCTTTCCCCTGCCATAGAAAAGACTTCTGAAAGACTTCAGTGTAAAGTTGGTGTGTAAATATATGTTTGATAATTGTAAAGCACATATGTACACAGAAACACAGACACACATGCACACTGGAAGATAACCTTCTACTTTTGTTCCCCCTATGTACTATGATTAGTGCAAGAAATCTCAGCCAAGGGCTCTAAGAAATTTAAAACAAAATGGTTAATAACATCAACATTTAAATTGTCCACTTAAAAAAAATAAATAATACAAATGATACTGAACGTGTCTATAGTGTGTTCATTAATTAGTGTTATGACAGTTACTTAATTGGATGTTTGTGAAGTTTTCTTTCCTTTATGACAGACTGCTAAGTTTTGTTTATTTGCTCCAGATCTTTTTCCTCAGTTTATTTGCCAACATTCAGCAGTTTCAATCTTAAGCAATTACATTTGAGCAACTCAGCAAGATTTAAGGGATGTGTTCCCATTTAGCATCTTTACAAATTCTGAATGCATGCTATTGTTATATTTTGGGGGGAGATGGTTAGTAGCAATTTTATGAAAGAAGTTTTAGATCAAGATCTATAGGAAATATCAGGAAAGAAACTTCCATAGTATCTGCAAGATACATAAGAAGCCTACCTGCATATTGTCTTACACAAGTAGGAACTTTGCACTGATGTCTATGCTTAGAAATACATGTCTAGGTATAAGCACATACATAAATTTTTGAATAGCGCCTAAGATGGTGTCCTAAACCTGTATTTAAAGATTGAAAAAAACTTGAAAAATATGTTCACATCTTTGTACTATTGAGCTCTCAGCAAGTCTCCAAAATCAATCCAAAATACTGTCTGGCTCATGCTTGTGAAAAATTAGACTTTAAGAAAAATCTAAATATTTTTTTAAAGTGACCATATAGGGTGATCTATCAGCATAAGTCTTATTGATGGTTTTTCATTTAAGTTTTCTTGAAAATTCCATCCATTCAGACTATAACAAGGTTCTTCTAGAACATCCTCTGAAATATTTAGAAGTCTGGATGTACATTAAGAAAAGGTGCAACTCTTGTACAAACAGCATAACCTCATAAAAATCACTTGTTAGAGGATGCTAGATAAATAATATCCCTGGAGTTTAACCAGAATTTGACTTAGGACCCTTCACCCCATTAATCATTTCTGACACCAGCTGAAAATATTTGATAGTGCTTGGATAATTTCATTCCTTTGTTTGCTTCTCAGCATTTCTACAAAACGCATCAGAACATCCTAATCTTTCTTACTTTAAGTTTAAGAATCCTTCTTTTGACCTGTTTGAGGATATATAGATTCAAGGTAGGATTTTTCTAAGTGACCTGGAGACTCAAGCTAATGATGAGCTGGGACTGCCAAGACAACTAAATACTCTTGAAGGTAGTGGTACAAGCAATAGTAATTTTCAACCTTGCTAGAGAATGCAAACATAACAAAAAATATTTTCTGAGGCTCATGTCATGGGTTAAGACTTTGAAAACTCTTCAGTCCAGACATAATCAATAATGGGGAAAAATCTGTCTAATGTTGAAGGAGGTATTTTATCCCTGTACTGAAAGACACAGAGCCCCTTTAAGCACTCCCTGTCAACTGTTACACCTAAATAATAGAGGCAAAAGAGCCAATGAGGCTGCGCCTTGAAGGTATAAAAGGTTGTCATGCCACATCAGGCATATTTAGGTCTTACTTGTAATGAGAAGATACTATTGCCTCCTTGTGATATTTGCTGTCAGGCTGCTTGACTTGGTGAGTTTACTAAAAGCTAAATATGGTAACTGCTAGTACAGTCTGTAGAGCTAGTACAGGATCCTCTAAACTTTGTTTACCATTAAAGTGCTATCATTTAATTGAGAAATTCCATGGTATTTCTAGCCTAAATTGCTTTCTGTAGCATAATATCCTATTATTATCCCGTTGAATTGTGAAAAAGGTATAAAATGAGTCAGAGCTTCCTTTTCCAATGAATGGACTATTAGATGTTATGCCTCCTTCAGCTCTAGCTTTCATGGTACTGTGGCCATTTCAGACAAGTGAAAGAAGTGACAAGAAAACACCTGCATTCATTAAAGCGTAGCTTCAAGGTAAGAAAGATGAATACGAAAACTAAAAACAAAAGTGTAGTCAGTCAGGAGGAGGGTAAGAGACATTTTATATTAAAAAATAAATCTTTATTCAGCTAAGACAGTCCTTCCAACATAAGTATTACAGGCAAACTACAATAGAAGTGGCAAATCTAGGATATTTTAGCAAAGGCCTAAGGGTATTTCTGAAGAAAAGGAGTCAGTTATATTTCTTATTGAATGAAGGCTATCTTGGGAAGGAGGAAAGAAACTGAAGCACTGCCATGTGTTCCTACTTGGCTTAAGAAAAGTGTAGGCATGGGGAGGAATAAAGCAGTAAATAATTAAGTTTAAATAATCAATTCACATAATCATGTTCTCTGAATAGCAATTCCTTGCTATTAACACTCTAATCATTTAATTCCTATGACATTTTTCATCTTAGTACTCTGAGTAACTCATGGTTACTCTTTTCTATCTGAAGAATTCAAGATGTTAAAATAAATTCTTTTACACAGAAGTGATTGTATAAGAAAACTGAGGCACAGGGAAGTTAAAACTAAAAAGTCTTGGCCAAAGACAGGTGCTGAAATGAAATCCCTTGACTCTTAGTTGTCCACCTGGGTAAATCATGCAATTAAATTTGCACCTATTTTCTCAGTTCTCAGGTTTATCAGTGATGCAGTGCACTGCCACCTGAAAACTGCATTAATACAGCTGGGATTTCACTTCACCTGGGCAACAATGACATTCACAGAAGAGATGGTCCATCTGCTGCAATAAGAATGCCATCTGTCCTTTTATCATTTGCACTCCATACAGCAAAACAAGTTTCAAAGGGAAAAAGGTATCCTTAAACAGTCCTTATCCACAGATGCAATTGGTTATGATTTTCCAAGGGTCGAATAGTGGAGACAGTGAGGGTCAGTAAAGTAGGAGAAATATTATCTCTTGGACTTTTCCCAAATAGAGGTTCTGGCAAGCTTAGAAATCCATTGCCCCATCCAATCCACCTCAATCTTTGTCTAAAAGGATTAAGTACCCATAAAAGACAGGATAGATGATGGGTAAGAATTATTAAACTTTTCCAGTATTAACCATATCCTAGTGAAAGATTTTTTTCCTAGAACTATTTTTGTGGTTGTTATTGCTCAGGTCATTTATCATTGCGTAACACCCTTTCACTAACATTGTTAAGTATTGTATGTCAACTAATTGTTTTCACAAAAAGTGAAAGTTTTGCTATTAATTTTTCCAATGTTCTTAATTTTCTCCTGCTGCTGGTTCTTCTCCCTCTTCTATCCTCTATTGCATACATATATCTATCTTATTTTTGTCTTTCTTCTGCCCATTAATTCTTGCCACTAAGTTGTTGGTTCTTCTGGAAATGTTACTCCTCAGTGTTCTCCCATCTTTGTGGATTTTCCCACCTTTTAGTTTTTAATGATCCCACTGTTCATGGAGGATACTGGTATATAAAAATAGTCTGCAAGTGGATTTGCTTAAAATAACCACATTTTCCTAAATTACTCCTGTTTGGAGAAAGACCAGGTGGCCTCGCATATTGCTAACTGGAGTCACCGACCACTTCCCACTTAACAAAAACTACACTTCATGCCAAATGCTTGTACAGCTTAGGTTCCTTTTTGTCTAGTCTGGGACGCACTGCTTTATTGGCCCTGTAAATTACTTCAGCTCTAGAAAACATCAGAAATCTATCTGTGGAATGGCATATTAGTTGCTGACTTCATCCAGCTGATACAAGTTACATCCTATATCATTGTTGTGACAGTTCCCATCAGTGGCTCCTGACCTAAGATGACATATTCAGATGCCTGCAAGGAAAAGACGGAACAATGGGAGTAGACCTGAGTGGCAGTATGGTGTACCATGACATATCCTCTGGTTTCGGCAATGTATTTCGATTTATGTGGATTTCTTAATAAGTAATGTTTTATGTTTTGGCACCACCAAGAGCTAGCGTTGCTTACTGCTACAGTAAGTCTCTAAATAGAAATGATGGTTCTAATAAAATGCTTTCTATATAGCCCTTGTTTTCAGTCCCTGCTTTTTAGAAAGTGTCTAACTGCAAACACTGGAAAAAAAGCCCTCATTTCCTCTCAGGGCCACATGGATAGCTTTTTTCTAAAAATTGTTTTTTTCCCCCCTAGAACTTTTATCACCCTCTAGTGAATGTTTTCTGCTTATGCAGCTAAACTTCCAACCTACTTAGTTAATGCTCTGAGTTTTGGGAGATAGAACCTAAAAGTAGGCAGGTGTTTACATGTAACATTTGTTGTAGTTTATATCCATAAGTCTCAAATTCATATCTAAAATGGTATGTACAGCAGCCACCAAACCCTGAGGCAGTTTGCCTGTTTAAACTGAAACCTTTCAAGTCAACTTAAGTTGTGCGTCATGCACACACCTGAAAATGCCATCAGCAAAAGGAGACAAGTGGTAACTTCCTGCATTGGCCTACCAGAAATCTAGCCACATCTGAAGGTTAGAGTTAATAATAAAGGTCAGTACAGTAGGGATAGAACAGCAAGGCTTATTACTGAATTAGGCAGTTCCAAAAGGGCTAAGAATAAGGTCTTAGCTAGTATGGCTGAATGGTTAATGATTAACAGTGATCTACAAAAATTTGGCAACTTTTATTTACTTCTGTTTAGTTTTCTTCTCCCATAAGTATCTATTATGATCCACATATTTACAGGATGGTATCTATCTGTCTACACAGGTAAGAGACAGAATTCTTTTAAGGCAGACAGGTCAAAATTTACTTAAGCCAAGTTCCTGTCTCATTGGATTTGAAAAATCTGTAAAATGGCTAGTGAAATTAAATTAACAGAAACTCTGGTTTTCTATAGCGATGTTCACAAAGCTGTTTAGCTCACCATATTAATATCCTTAATATGGATTCAATTATTTAGAACTTTAAAAAGGGTTGCATGCATGTAAAAATACATCTGTATTTTTGAATTCATGTACACTCACTCAGCAAGGCTTTAAGCATTCATTTAATTCTTTTTTAAGCATCAGTAATGTAACAGAATTCCTCAGACGAGATATTTTCCCATGAATTTAAATAGTATGGCTTTTTAATTAATAATTTCTATCTAATGAAATTTTATTTTTAAAATTATAATTTTCATCACCTGGAAAAGTTTAAGACTAATGTTCAGATTAGAAAACTATTGAAATTATAATCAAAGAATCTAGAAATAAAAGTAACAAATCAGCATAAATTCCCTTGGTGTATAAAAGTTTCAGAAAACTATAAATATATTTATTAAATATAAAGAAAGCGTGTAAAAGGTACAACGACCTATTCTTCTGGGAAGTCAAAGACAAATTCTCAGCTCAATTCCTCTATCTAGACTGAAGCATTTAAAAGCTAGATGCCTGACAGATGTAATCAACCCAGCTTCTGTTTACCTCACTGGACATAAATGGATATTGCCAGAGCAGAACTCATCTCATCCTAAACTAAGCATCTATGATATGTCAGACTTTTTGCCCCTTTAGATACTACTTTTCTCCTGCTGGAAGCATAGGGTGACTAGCTCAATTTGACATCTGAAGTTAGGTGTAATTTATCACATTTTTAACTTCACATCTTACCAAGTCCATTTAACAATATTACCTAAGGGCAAACAATATTTGAATAAAATATTAGAAAAGGCAAACTTCTTCATTATTCCTTGCATCACCCCCAGAGTTTTTGTTTTGATTTTTTTTTTTTTAAATTCACCACCTGAAAGCAATGTCAAAGCATACATTTAAGAAACAGTGCCTATGAGCCTAAGGTCAACGACATGTTAATACCTAATCTGTGGAATATAAAGCACAATAGATGGTGCCCTTACTTGCTCATTTGCCATTTCCTACAGCAGTGCTTGCAAGGAACAGGGAAGGCATAAAACAAATTTCACAAAATTTGTAGGTCCTAACACAAGAAAAACTTTCTACAAACCATGTGTGCTTTGAAATTAGTGCACCATGATGAACAGCTGATCATAATTTTGAACAGAAGAGGACAAAGTGAATTTTTGATGCAAAATTCTGAAATACAAATTCAAGCTTGCAGTCCACGCAACCTGTATCTTGAGCGGGTAGCCTTAACTTGCGTAAGACCTATGAAAATTAACAGATCTAGCAGGATCAGTCCCACCAATACACAGACAGGACTATTCACAGATGTATTATGTTAACATGGGGCATTTCACTTGTTATCTATGTAAAGCATTTTCTGTATTTTGGTTAAGTATTCTCACTATTATTATACAATTTGCAAATTTTTAGAAGTGCAAAAACAGCTCTAGAAAACTTAGTTGTCTCCACCAATAAAAAAGATGACAGTCATACCTTTTAAAATTTTCTGCTAGAACCCAAAGAATAAATTATAGGAAAACCAACTAAAGAAAATTAAGATGACCAAAAATAGAAAAGATACTGTTTTTAAATATGATTTTCAAGGAAAATAGAATAAAATAAATCTGGAAGATTTTACATAAGGAATCAGGTAAATTCACCTATCTGCTTTGCCCATTTGAATACTTAACTACTGAAAAAATCCCTACCTTCATGTAATTTTGCCATCATTTCAAAAATCTGATGTGTGTTCTTCCGACAGATATCTACTGGATCCTCCAAGAGCTCAGTGAGGGCAGAAATCATTCCACTTTGTATCAACCCTTGCCTACAAACAACATGGGAGGACAGATTTAACTAAGCATAATAAAACTCATATATATTTGTGAGATGCTTAATCTTAACTAAATACTCTTATTTACATTGCATCTATCATCTTGCCAAAATTTAGAAATTCTGTTCTTATTTCTCGCTGAAACATCTTTATCATTTCCCGTACCATTCAGTAAACTCTGGAATTACACCTACCTGCCAACATTATGCATAGCCATTATATAGAGGATTTCTGTTGTTTTTTGTCGGACAGTACTGTCATGATGTAGCAGCAAAGTCTTCAGGTTATCCAAGAATCCTATGAGACACAACAGTTAATTTTAACGTTTCTTACCTTCAGTATTAATTTGAAATAGCAATACTCATTTTTATCTCACAATTTGAAGTGCAAACAATCAGAATTTTCATCTTGTCCTGACAGTGAAACTCCCATTGTCTTATCTCAAGTAGGGAAGAAACTTTCAAGTTTCAAGGCCTACTGCCAAAAATGCCATGATACAAACAAGCTGCTGACTTCTGTATCAAGTTAAATCCTAATCTTGTAAATATTTATGAAGTGACATAACTCTAAAAATAACTCACGTCAGTGGAGTTATTGATGTTTTTAGAAAAGCATGTGTTTGCAGGATTGACGCCTATGTTTTTTTAAACTTTCTTTAGGAGTAGCATGGGCTATGTAAAAACGCACAGCATTGCTTTTCACACATAGAAATAAATTTGGTGAACCATTAATGATTATGCGTATACACACATAGCACTGACCAAGAAAAACCCCCAAACAACAATCTCGCATTGCTTCAGCAGTTAATGTTAATCAAACAATAACTTAATAAATTTTGAACGTGATTATTGGTATCTTTTATGAGGAAAAAAATACGAAGTAAATGGAGAAAAAAGCAAACCAGAGGACTTCTTCAGTGTTACATAATGAGCTATGTAGATACACAGCAGACTGCTAGAAATTGTGAAAATAAGCTTGTGGGTTTTTTTCCAAAATCCAAACTTAGGATTCTTCCAAGTGCTGGGATAAAAGCTTTTGAAAATAGTGGTGGCCAGATATAATCCTAATGAGTATGATAAATTTGGTTATATTGTCTTGTATCTTAATTTCTTATGAAATGCCAGGGTTTTTTTGTTATAAACTCATTCTACAATCACTAAGATACTTCTGAGAAGGAGTTCTGCATAAAAAGCTCTGATGTTTTGTGTCTCTGGTAAAGTTATATCTGGATGTGCAATGCTATCCACTGCTGAAGGAATGAATGGCAAAAGATGACTTCACAGATTTTGCAAATGAACTTGTAAACCTTATTTAAATATTATTTTATTAATTATTAATTAAAAGGTTCATCAGAGTTTTTTGCCTGTTATTATGGGATCTGAGATATGAGTATTTTGAGCACCTCAAGCATGAAAAATCCAAGAAGGTACCACTGTCCCATGTCATATGTGGTAGAAAATGTCTAATGAAGGGAAAAAAAAAAAGGATTTTGCTTTTTTTTCCTGCTCTAAGATAACTAAAAGCTTTTTCTTTTCTGCTTTCTAAATAAAATACATTTAGTAGTTTTATGATATTAGAAATTAATAAATTCACTGCTTTGGTTTTTTTTCTGAAAGGTGCACGGATAACAGGATTAGAAAAGATTCCAGGCAAATGAAATTTAACTAAGTGGAAGGTGGTGGGGGGGGGTGTGTTTCGAACTTTGGACTAATTAAGCTTTTTTTTTTATCATTATTAGCCTATGTTAGGAATTAGCTAAAATTCAGAATAAACAAAAGAAAAGAAAGATTCTGCATTACTTTTGTATTTAGGGTTGACAAAACCTACAGTGAGCCATTGATAAATCCTGAAGTGAGGATACTCTTAAAATAACTGTCATGTATATGGCATTATAATATTCTTTACCTTTTTAAGGTAAAACAAGTAGAGATTAAAATAGAAAAATTTTCATGGTCATTTTGTGTCATCAAAGATATTGCAGGGAAAAAAAGTAGAGCATGAAAGTGATCCCCCCCCCCCCCGTGTCAAAGCCTATGACAACAGATCACTTAC
Organism: Harpia harpyja; assembly: GCF_026419915.1. Classification (NCBI taxonomy): domain Eukaryota; kingdom Metazoa; phylum Chordata; class Aves; order Accipitriformes; family Accipitridae; genus Harpia; species Harpia harpyja. Next base: position 42,281,866 of record NC_068948.1, on the reverse strand, counting down.
CTACTCCTATTGCCTGGTAGACATTTTCTGGGTCATGGACCAGATCGCAGAGCGCCATCAGTGCCCGCTGCTGAGTCAGCAGCTCAGGAGAACGTAACTCCTCATTCAGTTTAGGAAGGGCCCTCTTTCCAAATGCAATGGGAGCTTTTGTGGGATCTATATCAGGGGGAAGGTTGGCTGAGATACGAGCGTGTGCCATCCCAAATTTTCCTGGGAAGGATTCTCCCTATCCCTAAAAATACTCCAAAATGACTCTACCTGGTGGCTGGACTGATGATGTACCAAAAAGACAACTACTGACTTTAAACGGTGCTTTGTGTCCCAGAAGAGCTATTTTAGCACACATTCATTGTTAGGAAGCTATGAAAGAGCAGGCTGGAATGGTTCACGGTCATCAGTGTTAATGTCTGTTCATCAGCTGAATTGTCTTATCTGGTTTAATTCTCTACTGAACACTGTAAAAAAAAAAAAAGAGAGAGAGAAAGCTTAAAATTGCAAGGTGAGGGAGAGAACGTTTTTCGAAGGGTTAAAGTGTAGTCCAATGTCCCGAACCAAAGGGGCTCAAAATAATACTAAAGCAAAAGCAAACAAAACGCCATTTTTCAAAGACGCATTCTTTTAAAAGGGGTCTAGTTTAAACCTGCCCTCAGAATTCGTTAACGTTTGAAAGAATCGGTGATGGCTGACCTCGCCCTTCCCTCAGTAAGGAAAATGGCTCAGCTGACAGAAGCATACAACCCCCAATATTGAAAACTGCTCACAAAAAAACCAGCTCCAAAGTTAAAACAACTGCTAAACAACTGCACTTCTCTCTTCAAAACAAAAGAAACAGACTAAATAATCAAAGGCGCCCTGTCCCACCAATATGTCGCCGCCTCAGCCCGTCCCCGGTTCCCGCTCCATAGCTCCTGCCAGCTGCGCCACCGCCTTTCGCGCCCGCGTGCTCTAGTTGCCACAGCAACCAGCTCTTGGCCTACGCCCTGCTCCGTGAATAAAAACTACGCAGCCAAGCACACTGAGTCCGGCCCTGCGTCAACAGCGTAAGTACCGCGTTTGACGGTGGCTGCTGCGAGAGAGTAACGTCAACGGCGTAGTTGGCGAATTGGAAGCCGGGGCCGCTGCTTAGCGCGGGACTCGGCGCGCGGCGGTGGGGCGCCGCGGGCGGCTGAGCTGAGGCGCAGCCCCTCAGGGAGGGGAGCGTGTGAGGAAATGGGGGAAACGCCGCCTTGGCGTTGCAGTGTGGAGGCCGTTTTACCTCGCTTCTCTGCTGAAGCGTGGAGGGAGGGTCTCTTCTCACCCCCTGTTTTTAAAGTAATTTCAGTTGAACAAAATGGAAAAAAAAAATCATATTGAACAAAATGGTGGTCAAGTTAATGGCAGAGATATAGCAGGTGAGTGCCTTGAGGTACAAGGCTTGAAGGGAGCTCAGTGGTTTTGGACTAGGTTTTCTTTCCTAGTCTTCTCCAGAATGTCACTATAAACAGCTAGAATGTGTAGCAGGGGGTTCCATTATCATTATGTAGTTTCACATAACTGTATTCAAGACTTGGCCATCTTTTTCAGTACGATTCTGCTAAAAAGTATAGTGTTACTCAGAGGATGGTACACAGGGAGAATGTATCATTGCAATGTTGCCAGCACAACTTAAGGGTGCTCTGGATTATCAGATGTGATCTGACATCAGGAAAAAAACTCTGAACAGCTTGTGCTATAAAAGGTTAGCTCTCAGTGCAAATAGAGAAGTCGCTGATGTTTTTCATTATGTTTGAGTAACAATTATAATAATCAAAGTTCTTAAACTGGATTTTACAAAGCCAAAGTCATTCAGATCAGCCAGATTAAAGTACAACACAGGAATAGTTTCTGGTTTGTTGATCTTCAAAATCCATAAAAGAAAAATTACTACTTTAAAATGTATTTTCCGGAAAGGATTAATTTTTCTGCAACATTTTAGAGCAGACTATTTAAAGTAGAGGTTATTTTCCTGAATTAGATTAGACTTCCACTAACTACATATTTGTAAAGTTTCACCCTATTTCAAGAGGAAGAACATGAACTTTTCTTAGTGTGGAAGGGGCAGGAGAAGATCAGGGACTTCTCTTGTCATTCAGTGTTAACTCTGTTCTCGTCCTTTTGGCGTGAGTTGTTCTGTCTTGTCCTTCACCATAGCTTGGAATACTGATTTTGGTTAGTGGTCATGACGTTAACTTATTTTATGTACAGCTTCTGAATGCCTTCCTCAAATCCTTTGTCTATCCACAGAATCTGCTGGTGCTACTGTTCCTGCAATGTTGATAAAAGGAGGGCTGTGATGCCATGGAGACACTATATTCCCAGCCCTCCCTGGTGTCTGAATCCCCTTCAGGTCTGTAAGAAGAGAAAATCTGGATCTCAGTACTGATCATTCTTAGTATTTTTAGCAGCTTTGTATTTCTTAAATCATTGATTTTTTTCCTGTAATGGTGTGGCTAATTTGTTGACTCGGTAAATTGGGATATGTATGTGTGTGTGAGATTTAGATTAAATATACTAAATGTAAGTGACGATGGCCTCTCAATTTTCAAATGTTTCTTTTTGGTTGCCTTGGTCCCTCCTGTACTTTGAATTCACTGAGATTGTTGAACTGATTTTTTTTTTTGTAGGTTAGTTTGTGAAAGAGCTCTAGGAGACAAGCAGTGAGTCAGCCTATGTACACATGACAGATTTTTACATGCTTAGGATGTGTTGAACTAGAACTAGGAGAATATGGAGAGAGCAAGTTAGTGTTTGAAACTCTTACCAGCTGGCAGAGTTTTTCTTTTTGTTTTCAGAACTATTATTTTAAGACATTAACATTGCCATAAAATCATTCAAACTTGTCAAAAGGGCAGGAGCACACTATAAAAAGGGTCTAGATCTCTCTAGTTTTACACGCTCACAAGTAGCATGATAAGTAGAAGTATGCATATGGTAATAAATAAATACTGTAAAGTCACCTTCTTTGGTGAATAACCCGTCAGCTGCAAATCTGGATTCTTTGGGGGGAAGTGGGTGTTTCAGTATGGTTGAGATCACATGAGTGCCTGAAGTGATTTAAAAGCAATTCCTCACAAAAGAGAATAAAGCATTAATTCTAAGTAGTGGACTAGCAATTTTGTTGAGCATTATTCTTGGCATGGGTTTGTAAAACACAACTGTAGTTTTTTGTTACATACTTACTCGTTGCTTAAAATTACTTGTCCACATTGGTTTGCCCTTTAACATTTTTAGTCTGCTGCAGGAATCGGAGAGGCTTGTCTCCTGAATGTTATGAGGTCCAAGCCTGTTCCAGCATTATCAAAATATGACTATTAGAATGTGAGAGCTTTCTTTTGTCCTGAAATTTGGAAATTTAAATCCTAATGAAATAAATACCAAATCTTTTAGCATCCTAAATTATGGTCTCGCATACTAAATGCTGGCTAAAGTAATGAGTTGATTAACAATACTTAGGCAATACAAAAGAGACGTGTGATTTCTTATTCCTTGTCTTTAGTGTTTGGTACGTTAAAAAGCAAGATTACTAATGACTAGAAAGTCATTTATATAATTCAGAATGTCTCATTAGTGGCATACACATCCTGACTCTAAAGCTGAGATGAAATCAAGTTGAAATTCTGAAAAAATCCCCCAGGAGTTTCTTTATATTTGCTACTATGCTTTAGCACTGCAACTGTTCCCCATTCCATTAGTTCCTTGTCCGCTGGGTTAATCCTGCTCTTTGTATCCGTATATACAACTACCTTTGAAGAAAATGGAACTATTTTCTTATACAGGATTAGGGGACCATTGCGTTTATTAAGGAGCAGTTTCTGATCAAAGGAATCTGTATGGCCACTAAACCCAGTTTATTCTTTTAAAACTAGGGCCCTATATATAGTTAAATTACTCCAACTCCGCCTTTCCAATCTGTAAGAGAAGGGGAGGAAGGGAACTGTTGCAAGCCTGTTGCTATGGCCACGCAGCAGCAGACTGAGCTGTTTATGTAGCTGGGATCCTGCTGCATCAGCTGCTGCACGGTGAGTCCTTCCTTACACTTTGCTACATGATGAATGTTCTTATTAGAAACATTCTTTTGAATGCCAGTAAGAAATCGGTACCCTATTAAGGGTCCCCTCCCCCAACAACCCACGAGGTTTCATTGCATAACCAAATTGATATGTCTCTAGTGGGTTATCTAAATGCATTTGTGTTTTTCAAGTGAACATTATTCTTCTTCCAAGTCAAACTATCTACTGATTTCATTCTTTCTGAGTTGATCTTGGATTAAAGTTTGATGTTGTGCCAGGAAACGTGGCAGCCTCACCTTTCCTCCTTTCTTCTGACCAGATGAAATCTGGTATCCCCTAACATTTATTAATGTGCTTAGTGCAGAGGCATTTCAAACAATGATGAGCAAGATTTTTAAATTAAACTCTGCAAAATCCTTTGAGGGCTAAACTGCAAGCACTTATGTTGAATTAAGTGAACAATTCTCTGCCCTCCCATGGAATTAGAGTTGTCTTGTAGTTTCAGAAAGCCACTGTTTGCTACTACAGCTATGTGCACTGAAGTGTGGTCCCTTTTACATAAGAAACAGGTTTTTCTTTAATGCAAATAAGGTGAAAGAACTGCCAGTTGTACCGAAAAGAAAAAAAGACAATGGGTCTGTAAGAACTGTTAATTTTTTTCTAATCATGTTTTCCCTGTATTGAGGCAATTCCTGAATACTATGTTTCTCTTTCTATATATCCTGTCTGGTAGAATTTAATTGAATTTGAAGGATGAAGTCCAACCTAATGCATTTGATTCCCCCGGTGAGTAGGGACAGAATAATCTCCCGGTTTCCCAAGGTAAGCATTCTTTATCCCTCTGGTCACAGTATATAGCGCCTGTCCCATTGAGCTATCTTTCCCTTGTGCTAATAGTATTTTAATTTACTGTACAGTTGTTGTCTTCTGCTAAAATTACAAATTGTTTAAGGATTTCTTTCAAAGACGAATGTGACTTCATGTTCCCATTCAATGCTGATATCTTTAATAATAATCCTCATTTCTTTTAACCTTTACAGAAAGTGACTCTTGCCACAAAAGTGTTATCTTATAATTTCAGCTAAACATTAATAATTACATGCTTAAACAGTTCCTACACCGAGGGGAAATAAGAACCATAGCTGATATTAAATATGCAAAAAGTCTAATTAGATCTATGTGGAGGTTTTGGTTGAACAATTTGGGGCAATTTTAATTTTCTGTCTGTATAGGAGCCTTAGTCATACAGTAGATCAAATGTAGTAGGCACTGTAGTAACACAGACAGAAGAGAGCATTGATGTTCCCAAACAGTTTCGTACTTGAAGTATAATAGAAGAATTAAGGACAGGGAAGGTCAAGGAATTACCATTCTAGTTTTTTCAGTTGTTCAAAAGATCCTTTTAGGGGAGTTAGCATTTTTTTTCCATGCTTGATCTCAGCCACATATTTTGCTTTTAATTTTATGAAAACTACCACAGTTTTTTTAAGCAAATACAAGATAAAATAAGTTTTTCTCATTTTTAACTAATGCCTAACTAAAAACTAGTAATAAAAACAGTGCTTTAAGCATATAAGAGATCTAAAAGACTTCATAGTAATGACTTGCTGGTGGTATGCTCCCATCTGTGTTTGTCTTGTGTGTCTTAGATTACTGGGATAATTTAAGGTACTTGCTATTGTATAGAATGATGAGCAAACGTATTTGACTGTGGAAGTTTAGCTAGTGCTCAGATGCTGACACTCAGAAAGGTGGTCAAATGAGGGCACTGCCCAAAGGAGTTTTTACAAACATAACTGTGGGGAAGCCTTACTGCCTTCTAACCCAAGCTATCCCTTTTCTTATGCCAGGGTATCCCTGTGCTTGTCAAACTCTTTTAATTAATCTCCTTACCTATTTTTTTCCTTGCTGATTTGACTTCTTGCAAAGTAGACATCACAGTTTATCCCAATAGCTGTTCTCTCCTTTTTTCAGTGGTACACACCTGAGGCCTGTCTGCAGTTCAAAGAGCACTTCCATGCACAGGTCAGGGCTGCTTGTCAGCAGAGCACTGCAACAGTTGGGTAAGTTTGTAATAAACCAAGTATGCAATGAAGAAAGTATTTTAAGCTCTTTATAGCCTGCTTACCTCATAGGCTTTTCCTCCTTCATTCCTCATCTTCCTCTCTCCAGTATGTTTCAAGGCAGCTAAGCCTGTGCATGTGGCAGTTCTCTGACCTATTTGACAGTAAATGAATAAAGTGCTTCTTCTTCCCATAATTGTCAAAGATACTTTTTCTGCTGCCATAAGTAGCGTTGAAAAAATAGCAGAGTTGTTTAGCAACAAATAGTTGTTTAGCAACTTTGAACTAAACTCTATTCAAAAGACTAATTGACTGTTTAAAGTTAGTGTTGAATTTTGCACATGCAAGTCAGTATGGCAACCAAATTCTAGAGCAGGAATAGGGCAGATCTAGCCTTGCTGTATTCTCTGTTGGTGTTCCAAACGAGCAGTTAATAAAGGCTTTGGTGGGGGATATAAACATACAGCATTTCTAAGTTGCTTGAAACATGTAAGAATCTAGCTTTAGTCTTTTAGAAGTATACATGCTGAGAAATTCTCTTAAATGTTTCCTTAAAACTGGAGCAAAATTCTGGTAAATATATAGCATTGAAAAATCCAAATAAACTGTTTTATGCCCTAGTAATAATCTTTAAGTTGGTTTTCTTTTTCACATCATCTTTCTCCCAGAACTGTTACTAGTACTGATCTAATTCCTGAAGCAAGGCAAGAAAGCTAAACTGTGTTCGAAATCATCACTATTCAGTTAAAATAAATAGCTGTATGTTTTAGTGATTAAATGCTTCTGCATTCCAGTGTGAAGGATCTTTCATAAAGTGGAGCTTTTATGAATACTGACAATTAGCTCACTATTCTTTCAAATCTAGAGTTGTTGATTACCATGAGACTTGTCATGATACCCATCTTTAAACGTAACTTTTTATTCATTTCACTAGGGAGTCTTGCTAAAAAAAATTGAAGCCAAAATAGGTCTCTGAGAGGCATCAGTGAGTTTATTGCTTTTTAAAAGCACAGTCACTTAGTTTCATGTAAATTTGTTACAAGTGTCCAGACAATTTTGCTAGCAAAACATGCTTCAGTGAATTGAGGCATTTTTTTTTCCTCACCACAACCAAGATCTATTTGGTTTTTTTATTTCCAGGGTAAACCAACTCTCCAGTTCATTTATTCTGGTTACAGAGTATAGCTAAAAAGCTTTACATTTTGGCTTTGTGAATAAAATTAAACCACTTTCCTGTCACTGCTCTCTAAATATGATTATTATTAGGTCATTTTTTGGTGGGGAGGGGGCAGGAGGGACAGACAACTGTGTGTTTTGTACAGTAATTGTAAAGCTGGACAGGAATAACCATTATCTTCCTTTTCCATTATCCCAAGTAATGGAATATTTCTTTGTCATTTGGAAAGGTAGTCTGGGAAATTCAATAGCGAATGGCTGTATTTAAGACTCTCTTGATATTCCATCAATGTGTTAAATTGTCTAATCTAGGGAGTTTTTTTCCCCAATATGAATTAATGGAACACACACCTCTAAACCATCACTTACTCTTTTGCTTTTCCCTTAAGGTTGTTGATTTTATTCATTATTTTATCAGTAACCTTTAATCAGGCAGAGACATGTCAGCAGCTTAGGGGCCTGTGGCCACTCATTTAGTGTTGACTGGCACACAAAATGCCTTCTGTTTTTGGAAATATTAGTCATGCAGCTTACCAGTCAAGATTTGGACTATTCGGATAACTTGGAATCAGCATCACATGGAAGCCTGATATAACTGGAAATAGTATGCAACAGAAGATTAATTCCTTTGTTTAAAAAGCCATTCCTTGATATAAAAGAACATTAAACCTTTTAAGCCGTTTTTGTAGCATGTACACAGGAGATGTCAATCCAAGTTTAGGTCAACAAATATACTTACATTCATTTATCCACCTGTATCTCCTAAAAGATACACTACATTTAAATGTTAAGAATGCAGGCTGAGTCACCTAAAGCCCATCTGCTGTATTCAGTGGGAGGACCCAGAGCAAAGAGGATTATTTGCATGAAGCCAGCTTCAGATTAATATTATTCCACATAGTCAGAAAATGTATTGGCTCTAACCATGTGGGCTTTTTTTTTCCCAGAGACAAATTCTGCAGTGGTTTATTTTATATATCAGCAATTTCTTATTTCTGCACTTAGGACTTGATTTGTACTATTAAAGTCGATGAGAAACTTGTGGTTAATTTTAATGAAAAGGATGCAGATACTCTATGGTCTTAGTGCAACCTGCCAAATGTATATACTTGTAGTCAAAGCAATTTTAACAGAATACAATTTATGTCCCACTGGATAATATTTAAGAAAAAAAAATATGCAGATTAAGAAATGGACTATTTCTGCTCCAGAGTGGTTTGGTTTTTTTGGTGACCTTTTTCTTTCTTACAATTTAAGACTCTGATCCTGCAGCACAGTGGCATTTAGGTAAACTGGAGTCACAGGTACATGTGCTGATCACTTGCAATTTAAGGATCTAAATCAGAATTTTTAGAGAGAGAATGTTGAAATTGCTACTAAAAACATGTAATGTTTTCACATATTTATAACAGGCTGAAAATATCCAAAGTGGTTGTGGTAGGAGACCTGTATGTTGGGAAAACCAGCCTTATCAACAGGTACAGTGTATCTTCAGCAGATGGTTTGATTCTGCTATTTCTCAAATAAATGTTATAATGTTTCCATTCCTGTCCATTCAGTGTAGTAATTCACGGTTGTGTTTTGAACCATGGTTTTGTTATTAAATAAAAGACAAAACAGTCTACAGTATGAAACAGGCTTAATATACCAACACAAAGTCATGCTCCAGCACTTCTATCAGTATATGTTATATTCTGAACTATTTTTATCCAGTCAAATATGGTACAGTGTTTCCTTAAGAAATCCAGCCTAAAGGCTGAACAATCAGAAGGTACAATAAAAAAAAAAAAAATCTTTCCAGTGTCTAGTCTTGGTTTCATGTTTTCTCTTTACTTGCAGGGTTGTCCACTGAAACATTTTTAAGTCATCCTTGTGTGGGTACCTGTACTCATTTCTACAGCTGCAAGACTGTAGAGGAAGCTCAAGTTTTTCTGTAGCTTATAAAATAAGACAGATAAAATGCAGAAAGCCTTAAAGAATAGTTATTTGTTTCTTTACTGGATGTTAAAAACAGCTTTTATGCTTTTTGTATCTAAGTTCAGTGAACAGATCACTGAATTTCTGTAGCTTATGATCACCATGACAACTTTCTGTCTATGTTTGTGTTTTATTATTATTATTATTTCTTCCACATTCTTAAGTAGATATGGTAAGTTTTTTATCTAATTGATTAATCATTTGGCTCATTTTTTAAATATATATAATTATATATATATCTATATAAAATATAAATATATTATTTATATAATATATTCCCTTGTAATTAAAACTATAAGATACTGTATCTTCCTTGACAGTCTGAAGATATTTTGTTCTGATTTTCATCTCATCCTGAGAGCTTACTAGTTGTATATGCTTTCTAGTTTGTTATCCAGTATCTCCTGTTTTAAAATCAGTTTCTTGGTGTTTTTATATATGCTTCTGCAATATATAGCCACTCCACAGTTAGTTAATTCTTTTCTTCATAATTTACCCCAGATAGTGTTAGTTTTGCAGTTATTTGTAGCTGGGTGTTTCTAGTTTTTTTTTCTTATTACAGATTTTGTAAAGATAATTTTGACCGAGACTACAAGGCGACCATTGGAGTGGATTTTGAAATTGAACGTTTTGAAATAATTGGAATGCCATATAATCTCCAGATGTAAGTTGAAACAGCGTGGTTAAGTATTGCACAGAGTACATTCTCAGCAGAGCTTGAATTGCTGCAGGCTCCAGTGCAATAAAGATTTTTAAGAAATAATAAAGTTGCACAAAGAATAGTGTGATCTGAAAAACAGGTTCTGTGCCTGGACTTGCAGTTTTAGTAAAAATTTTACTCTCTTTAATTTCTCATCCCTAAAAAACATTATAAGTTTGTCAATGACAATTCATCTCAGAGGTCTTGCACCATTTCTGCCTTTTTTACTCAAGTTTCTTGAAAGAGAAGTGGAAGCTTTTCCCACAGACTTTGTACAGTTATACTGTTACACTATTCTGTCATTTGAGTTTAGTAGTCACAATGAGCACTGAACTTGGCTTTACTGGGAGTTTTATTGCTGCAGCCATTGAAATTAATAGTAAAGTGTCCAGGGATTTCAGCATCTCTTAATTAGGGACTAATTGAATCTCCCCAACTTGTAGAAAGACTGGAGTGTTTTTATTAGAGTTTGAACCTAAAATCTTTGATTTTCAGCTTTGTTTATCAGACTAGTGGGAATCCTGGCCTTCTCTCACCTGCTTTGGTTCTGCTGAAGGATGTCCTTTGGTATTTCTAGTGGCTAGCACTATTGTTCTGTAGAGAGCGTTATTGAATCATCTGTGCTCTAGTGTGACCTAGAGCAGAAACAAGATGCTTTGCATGTATTTTTAGTGCATGAATCTTAAAAACCTTTTCACTTAGGAACATGTTTTTTCTGAGATATCATTGATGTAAATAGATGGCTAATGGGATTTATTGAAAAATACTTAGAAATCCATTTCCCACTGATTTCAGTGCCATTGTGTTTTTGAAAATTCTGCCAGGCACTATCCTTTTGGAACTTGAGTCCCTCTAAAAATCTAGACTGATATATCAGTGTTTTGCCAGCTGAAGCAATAAGGTTCATGAGCTACTAAATGTCAGGTTGTATTATCCACAGAATCTTCAGTGGCTAGGTAGAACGTTTCCATATGATAAGCACTAGTGCCCCCTCTTGCTAAGGGATTTCCATACAAGATAAATTTGCAAGTATCTGTGACTGGCAGTACTAGGCCATAACAAAACCCCAAACCTCTGTAGTGCTAGCAGTAGCTGAGAGTACTGCATATCATGCTCATTAATAAGAAACACTTGATTTTTCTTTAATGCTGTCATTAGTACCTGATGGACTGAGCTGTAGGTCTCTAATTTGTAGTGTATGGACAGATATTATATGTAGCAGTTGCAAAATTCTAATATGGGCTAATACATGATTTAGCTAGTATTAGCACAGAAAGTTCTCAAAATTAGCTTGCCCTAGAAATACATGCAAATGACATAGGTGAGGAAAAAATAATTTAACAGTGTATTACCATGCAGAATATGAATATTTGAATTGTGTCTCCAAAATGACCAGTATTTAAAAAAAACCAAAAACCAGAGTTCAAATATCTTCATTAAATAATACAGCTTTACTGTATTTCTATCAGTAGTTAATGAATAATATGTTCCAGATGGTAACACTTCTCTGGTATCACATTCTTCTCCAACTTGTACCAGTCTGCTGCTTCATTAGCATGCTTACTCAGGTTACATTGGGTTTCATTAACCTGAATTTCTTTTTTCCCCCCATTGCACAGATGGGACACAGCAGGTCAGGAAAAGTTCAAGTGCATTACATCTGCTTACTACCGAGGAGCAGAGGGTGAGAACAACATTAGTTTGATCCTGGCTGTGACAGGAGGTTATACTTTATACAGAAACATACATGCATATGTGCTCCTTGGAAAGGTACCTGTAGACACAGCGTGGTAGAACGGATTGTCCATTATTGGAGAGAAGTAGGGACTAAAAAGATCATGAATTGATATATTCTCACATCTTGTCCTGGGTTTGGCTTGGGTAGAGTTAATTTTCACAAGAAGCTGGGAGGGGACACGGCCAGGATAGCTGACCTGAACTAGCCAAGGACATATTCGATACCATATGACATCATGTTCAGTATATAAACTGAGCGAGCTGGCCAGGGGGAGGAGTGATTGTGGCTTGGGAATGGGCTGGGCACTGGGTGTGCATCACTCACTTCATACACTCTTTTTATTAGTATTATTGTTACTACTATTGCTTCTCTCTTTGTGTTGTCCTATTAAACTGTCTTTCTCTCAACCCATGAGTTTTTACATTTTTCTTCCAATTCTCTTCCCTATCCCGCCAGGGGTGGGGGAGGAGTGAGTGAGCAGCCACCTGGTGCTTAGTTGCCGGCTGGGCCTAAACCACGACACACCTGCAAGCTCTGAATGTTCTGATGATGCAGTGATAAAAATTGGCACTTGTGCGTAGGGTGAAAAGAATTTGGGTTTGGGTAAGATTATTGCTGAAGTTAGAAGTGGATACTTCTGGCATTTCCTTTGGTAAGAGGCAGTTTCTGCAGGAATTAAAGTGGTCCCAAAATAAAAGGAGTAATAGCACTATAGACTGCAGACTACAGTTAAAGACTAAATAAGTTGAAGGCTGAGGAATTCAGTCTTACTGGGTGCTAGAGAAGGAAGAGGAATGAGCAAATGGATGGTCTTCCATCTCCTCTGTGTTAAATCTGCTCTTGTACTCTATATGTAAACATACTCTCCATTTAACAAGATGAGTTGGAGAGACTTCTGATACACTTTCTAACTTAATTACTTTTTTTCTGTTCTTATCTTTTATTGCAGTTATAATAACAGTGTTTGATCTGGCCGATATCCAGACTTTGGATCACACCAAGTAAGTTTCTGTATTTTGGCTTAGCCTTTAAAGCTTTTACAGCAGGTTTAATTGCCTTGGACAGCCTGTAGTTGCTGAGAACTTGCTGGATTGTGAGTGTATTTTCTATTGAGCTAAGAAATGAAGAATGACAGTCACTTGTTTGGATTACATAGAGTGGGATTTTTCTGAAGAAAATGCAGGGCATAAATTTGAACACTTACTCTTGACTTCCTTTATAGTCAGTGGAGAGAAGGCAGCACTTCAGTAAGAGCTTGATCCTTCCAAAACTAGACATGCAGGAAGACATGAAGTGCATCCTTTTTTCTCCGTTTGCTATAAACAGAATATCAGGCTGGCATCTGATGTAAATGGTGAAATTGATGAGATGCATCTCATGCGTAATGTCTCAAAAGCCTTTCATTTTCTAGGTGCACTGCTAGCCTGAAATTATTTTCTTTCTCTAGTTTCTGTAGTGATTCTGTTGGGAAATAGGCTGTCAAAAAGAGGAGAGAGAATTAAAAACTCAAATTATATGTAGATATAGCTAAACTTGCTGGTTCAGATACTTGTAATGGTTTGGTTACATCAGCATGCTAATTGTTATGAGTAAACTTGTTCTGCTTTTAGTGCAGGCTGCAAAACCCTACATGGATCTATGTTCCACGTTGTTATTGCCAGCTCAGAGCGTATATATTTCTAACATACTGTTGTGACTGTAATGCAGGTACATGTTTCTTTACAACCTGTACCTGGTCTTATTTGAATGTGTATTAGACTATTTCCTTAGACTGCTGCTGTGGTACTTAGCTCATTTACATAGGACTTTGTAAAATAATATATATATTAGCATCTCTGCTTGGCTGAAAATAATTGAAGCCTGTGAACCTGATTTCCCACACATGCACACACTCCCTTCCATCCTTGACTTGTGTTGGATGACTCAGGAGGAACTTGATTGCTGGAGTAACAAAAATATAAAAGCTTATGAGACAAGAATCATGCAGCCTTCATAGGGAGCTGTTTCATAATGCTGAATAGATTATTTCACTCTTCTTTATTCCCATTTGTATCTGATCTGCTATGTTGTTCATATCTTTTCCTCTGCTTCTTGTTTTTTTATTCCTTATCTCAATCAAAACTTTGCCCCCTCCCTTATGCTGATAAATACTCTCTCTGGTTGCTAAAATCATTGTTGAATTTGCACTCTACAGTGGGCATGTTTGAACTTTTCATTAGTGGAAGACATGTATTCAAAGCAGTTGGAATAGCTCCTGGTCTCTCTCTGTCTAGAAAATAAGGTTTTTGATACTCTCACGTAAATTCATCCTCTCACTTTTCTTGTGACCCTGTTATCTGTCACTTTCTCCTATATTCCTCAGTCCCTCTGCCTGATTATCTCATTTCTTTTTTGTATTTCAGACAGTGGCTAGAAGATGCATTGAGGGAGAATGAGCCAGATTCCAGCTTCATCTTTCTAGTTGGAACAAAAAAAGATTTGGTGGTAAGTAAATTGAATGCAGATAAGGAAATCGGATTTCCCCTAGTTCCTCAAGTAATTTCCCTTACAAGTTGTGCTCAATGTTGTTGAAATAAAGGCCTTGAGGGAAAAACCTAAACAGAAAGAAAGAAGATCACAGGTGAATAGAATGGCAGACTTGGTTCCAAGTTAAGAAAACGCTTCTGAAAAAATGGGTAGTTAGTGTAATATCCCTATTTCCATTCCTTGCATGACATTTTTCAAGCACATACAGACACCTGAAAAGGCAAAGAAAAGTTGGGTGCACAAAAGAATGGAGTACCTAATGATCTTGAAGGTTTTGTTTGTTAGGTTTTTTTAGGACAGTGTGTTCATTATGCAGGAACAGGGAAGAATTCTTACTTAATTGAATGTGACATCTTTTTCAGAAGAACAGGATATAACGCACTCACCGTATACCATTCTGAGTCTTGTGTTTGTCTTTCTCTAGCTATCAATACTTAATTCTTAAGGATTTCAAAACAAACTTGCTGCTTCTGCTGTTTAGTTGATTTTTTTTTTTTTAATTTCCCACCCCCCGCCAGCTGCCACAGTATCACTTATGCAGTTTGTTTCTTACCCTTCACTGAAAATAAGTCCCAAAAATCTGCATGTCTGTCAGTTTTTCTGGTACTTTGTGTTGCTTATGCTGCTTTTTCTGAGTTGCAGTAAAAGCTAAATGTGCCAGACCTCTGAGGACACAGATCTCAAGTCTTGTCTAAGCTAGAATTCGTTACTGTAAATTAGTTTCTGTTTTTAGAAACAACTGAAAGGGAGACAAGAGCAGAGCAAAGGATTGTGGGTTCTAGGTATTACTTCAGTATGAAACCAGTATCTTCCCAACTGGATTCACTGTACTTCTCATCTTGATGTCACATCATCCTTTCCAAATTTTTAGAATTCTTCTCAATTGTGCAGAGGTTCCCCATTGTAAGACAATGCACAGAAAACTGTACAAACAAAGACGACTTGTATAATCCATCATAAATGGGCTGGAAATTGAAAGCAAATAGCAACATACTGATATGGTTGATCACAGAGAACAAATGAGAGGGGAAATATACCTGAAAAGTAAGTGCAAGAAAGCAAAATCCATTGGAGGGGCAAGAAATTTTAGTCTTAAGAAGAGATAAAAAAAAGAGCAAAAATAAAAAGGGGGGGAGGCAGTTGTGTTACAACATAGTAAAAACGATGGAGTAGAAAAAAGGATCTGAGACAGAGACAAGGTTAAACCCAAAGAACCATTGTGATTAGTTGGAACTGCAAGTCTTCTGCTGAGAATGGTGGGGTGACACGAATTTAAAGACCAGTAACTGGGCTGTTGTCTTTATAGCTCCCAACCACACTATATAGTTAGATACAACAGCCACACTTGTTAACTGTTGTTTGTTTCAATGCTGTGAGAGGTGAGTGGAGACTTCCATTTTAAAAGCAGTGCTAAGTACTTGAATGTTCATTCTTGCAATCATGTCTGATTGCACAAGTTCTAAGGCAAGGCCAGAAAGGCCACTGTGAAAACTGGAAGCATCACAGTATAGGTGCTAGCAGTGCCTCTATGTTATTACCAGCCCATATACACTTCTTATGTTAAAGTTATTCCATATTCTTTACTCAGTCAGATGCTGTGTGTGAAAGGACAGAGCTAGATGCCATCCGCTTTGCCAATGAGATGCAAGCAGAATACTGGTCTGTTTCAGCTAAAACAGGTAAGTTACTGCAAAGGATGTAAAAACAGTGCAACCACAAAGGCTTATGTTAAGGTGGGAGGAAGTTGAAGTTCCTTATCCCCCCATTCCCATGCAGGTTTTTTTGTTGTTCTTGCATTTTGTTGCTATTGGAAACTTCAGGTTTATTAATGGTTGATTGTATTTGAGTATTTGTATGTGTGCTTGCACTGTCATGTTTACAGAAAGGAGTACTTGAGCTGCTGTGCAATGTCTAAGCATGTTTAATTCATAGGTAGTTACATAAATACACATGTGCATTGCTACTCAACATTAGCAATGAAAAAAGATTATACCACACACTGAATTCTTTCTGTGGCTGACTAAAAATAAAGGTACAGTACAGGGTACAGTGTTCCAGAGTAAGAAAATGAGAAATTATCTCTGCAGTGATCAGAATGGAGGACAGATTGTTGGAGAGGCCTGTTCTGTCCCAGTGTGGAGCAGTGATCTGTTCACAAATGTGCTTGTTATGTTTGATAGTGTGTTGATGTGCAGTTGTAAAAACACATAATTTCTGTCCTGTTTCCTAGGGGAAAATGTCAAAGAGTTCTTTTCCCGAGTTGCTGCCTTGGCCTTTGAACAGTCCATGATAAAGGAACTGGAGAAAACTGCTGGACACATGGCCCAAATTGGGGCAGGAAACCTCATCAGTATGTTAAGTTTTGGGTTTTGCATGTATTTTCCTTGTTTACAGTCTGGAGGATTGAGGAGGTTCTTCAAGCAATAAAGCCTGTTTCAGACACGTGCAAGCATATTCATGTCATTGTATATCTGAGTTCTAGCATATAGGAGTGGCTGGGGCTACATTCAGCTTTTGTTATCCTTAGTATTGGATGGTATAATTTCTTGTGAATGGATTTTATAACTTTTTTGTTTTTACAGAAATGGAAAAGAACATGATGGAAATCCCAGAAGGCAAAACTCAAGTCAGCCTGGGTTGCTGCTAACTGTCAACAGTTTCTGCAAGCGCCATGCTTCTCTGTAGTCCAACATAGAGCACCTGCAACAATAAAAGCTCTCAAACCAGAAAGTTTTATTTTTGGAAATGAGGGAGGAAAAATTTATCCAAACTTTCTTTTTGTGAGTTCCCTTGCTGCTGCAGGCTCACTTGTGCAGGATGGTACAACTGTTAAATAAACCTTTCTCTGTGTAGTGGAAACATAACATCCTTGCCTTAATACAAGAAGGCATTGCCAGTGCCATGTGCTCACCTGTCTGCCAGAAACACTTGTAGTCAAAAGTTATGTAACTTTCATGTGTTGTTTTTTCATCATTCTCTAGAAGTCTTAGATAGTGAAGTTGCGTTCTCATAGGAGCAGAAAACAAATGGCAGTTCAGAATAAAAGGTGCTATCCATATGTTTCTGCCTTTTAAGATAATGGTATAAAATAACTCTGACTTGCTTTTATGGATTCCAAATATATTAAAACTGTTTCAAAAGAAATCTTTTTACATAACAGGTATGGAAGTACACAAATGCAGACTGCATAGTTTCCACTGTGGTTTCCTCATCCAGGAAAAATCTGTATTATTTTTCATTTTCCACTTGAGAACCAGAGCCCAGTATTTAAGTATTTCCAAGTCTAGGAGAAGTCCAGGTAGGAACTTTGTTGTTTTATCCTAGCTGTCTAATATTTTTAAAATCTTACCAGATAAGAATGCTATTCTTTTCCACTCTCTTGAATAAGAAAGAATGGTCACATAGGTGCATGACATGGAATACATGAAATCTAATTTTTCTGTCTTCCAAAGAGAATCCTTCTCTGGATTGATCTTCATGAATATTGTCTATACTGCAGTTCTACTTTGTTGCTAAGAGTAATTTTTTCATTTTATTCTAACTGCATTTTTTTGTTTGTAGTAATGTACCATGATTCTGGAACCACCTGCAGTCTCAGTCATGAACTTGTTCATCCCTGTCTGTGGTAGAAACTCTGAGGTGATAAGGTTAGATTCGATACTGCTACTAAACTCTTAGTCACTCTATCTGCTTTTACTGGATAAGATAATTTGATCACTAGATGGTGGCAGCAATTTGATCCACTGCTTAATAAAAGCAGTAATGGCAAAGAAATAATTTTGCTATTTTGTGAAAAGACTTGTGAGTGTGTGGGGGATGCGAAAAGATGGAGTTCTCCAAAGCAGACACATGCTTGTTAAGCCCTAAGGTACTTGCCATATGAAGGTGTCATTACTGAATGCTTATGGTAGAACCTGCTCTCTGGACATGTTGCTGTGGCTTGGTGTGCTGGCTGGATCAAAAAACCGTTGCCCCGGTTTTGCCTTTTCAAATATCTTTTGACATAACCTTGTGCAATTAGTTCTTTAGAAACTACAATCATTGTTTAATGGGGAGAGATTAGCTCTGGGTACCACTGAATTTCATCGAAGTAAAGCAGCTTTGCAATGCTCTTCTGCTCTTTGGGCAACAATGACTGATGCCAAAAGATATTCCTGTTTTAAAAGTCATTCCTGCTGACAAATGACATTGCCAGAAATTTGAATGACAAATAATGTTGCCAGAAATTACTATAGCAAATATTTGGTCATTTTGTGAAATTGTATTAGTATGATTGAGTATGATAATTAGGTTTAAACTGCGAAAGTACAAAAAAATGAAAGGGAAATACACTAATTTTATTTCCCTCTAATTTTTCCAGTATCTCACTGAATTTTAATATTCAGTTCTGAGTATCTAGTTAGTGATATTTCTCTGAAGATAAATGAGATGCTGTAAATCTTTTGCTTGCACTAAACCATACAAATTTATGGTCCTTCAAAACTACTATAAGCACTCAAATGAAAGAATTACCAATGCAATCAAAGTGGGACAACAGAAAGACTGCTTCTCTACAAATCTATCAGCAGCTTATAACTCCATACTTCTAAGATTCAAGTCCAACATTATGTGCTATGCTGGCATAAAAAAAAAAAAAAAGAACATCTTCTATAATGCTCTAAATTTCATACTGCAATTATTTTAAATAGAGAGAAAGAAGAAAACCTATGGGCAGTTACAAGTTACATTTTCTTAAGATACTCATTCAGTCATTACAGAAAAAACAGTATCTGGAAAACTGATTGTAACAGGATCTTTCAGATTTGAGCTGCTGAGAAAAAAAAAACCATTTCTTAATAAATCTATGTATCAAACTGCAAATATTCTAGATTCTCTGCCATTCCCCCTGCCCCAAACTGTTTGATAAGAAATAGGAAAAAGTAGAGAAAAGATGACTAAAACACCCTTTTTATTACTTTTATTTTCTTATGATATAAGTTAGAGCAGCTTCATAGAATATGATGAATAGAGATCTAGGAACTCTGTGTCTTTTTTTATCGGACAATCTTCACTTTGGCAATTGTACTGATTCTGTTGGCAAAGATGCAAATGTAGCATTTGGTGGAGAAAATGAATATGTGTGGGTAGGTAGGGAGTTATTTATCCAAATGTGTAATATTTTGACCTTATGATGTTCTATGTATTTGTTCATCTCAAATCTGTTTCACAAGGATGACGAATATACACTCCACTTGTACCATGTGCTGCACTGAGTGGGCAGCATAGCCATGGTCTTCATGTTTACTGAGTTTGAATGAGAGTAGAAAAGATGGTTCACTCTACTGCAGCAAATCATGTTGTCTAGGCTAGGTGCTAGGTTTCTCTGCAGACATATTGGTGTTAGCAGCTGCAAAATGACTCATAACAAATCTACGAAAAGATTCCACTCCCATCCCGTCCTGTCCCCCCTCAAATATATATCTCGTAAGTGTTTATTTCATTGCTGAGCTCAATTGTACAAAATCACAGAGATGCAATCTCTTCAACAATGCAATCATGTTCCTTGGAAAATCAACTGGGACAGTTTTTTCTAGTGATTCAGTACATTGCTTGATGTCATTACTGGTTTGTATCTTCTGGAGCTCCAAAAACTTCACATACAAATGCAGTACTCAGTCATTAACTATCACTTGACAATGGTCTGACTCCATCTATTCTATGGTGGATGCTTTGAGACTGGGTTTTTTTTTGGTTGGTGGGGGTATTTTTTGCTTTTTTTTTCTTTGGTTTGTTGGTTTTGGGGAGTGTTTTTTAGCCCCACTGAGACTTCCCCTGCAAAGAACTTAGGATTCATAATTGATCATCTAAAATTAATCTTGGATCATGTTGCAAATGATGAATTGCTTAGGAAAGAACAAAGGAAACTAACTTTGGTGGGAAAATAAATGTAAATTTGCAAGTTCTTAAATGTTTCTCTCTGGTCTATGTTTTATCTATGTATGTTAATCCATTCTATCAGCAACTTAATTGGCTTTGAAGAAGCCTTAATATTGTGGAAAACAGTGTTGGAACAACTGTATTAACTCTAAACATATGCTAAACCACGATTTTTATACCAGTTGAAGTCCTTACAGCGATCATGGCAACAGTTGCAGTGCCAGCTTCCTTGTGGAATTTGCAGGTGAGAAATTGGAGAAGTGAAATTCAGAGGCAGTCTGAAGCAAATTTAGACAGCAATTGTAATAATCAATTTCCCCAAAGAAGTACTAATGTTATACTGTTTCTTGTCTTAATAAGTAGAAGCTAATGTGTTAATGAGTTCCTGCTTAAATAAGTACGCATATCTTTTTCAGCAAAACAACCGATAGTGGATCAAAAGCTGTTTAAGAAACAGTCACCTGACAGGCAAAGTTCATTTCTTACTATAAAAACCTTTCCTTTTAATTTTTAATGATGTTGTTACTGCCTTTTGAGTGATTATTTGACACTTAGGATTTTATTATTCTTATAGGTCATGTGATTCAGATCTTTCTGAATCCCGATGGTTCCCAGCTCATGCTTGCCTCGTTGTGGTACAACCGGAGTCCATTCTTTGTGAATAAATCTGCCCCCTCTGTGTCTTTTCAGGTTTTGATCAATAGTTAGAGGTTGTTCTAGGGAGTACAATATAACGTACTGGTGAGTGAATGCTATAACTCCTCTCTGTATCACATCCTCTGAGCATGTGAGTTAAAATGAAGTGTTTGACAAGTTGAAGTTCTAGCAGAATGTGCATTTGGTAGTGGAAATGGTTGATCAGTTTCTTGTATTTTTGGCCAGAAGGTTGTTCTCACAGCGAGAAACTGCCATTCTCTGAATTCTGAGAAGGATAGTTCCCATTTTTCTGGGTTCATAGAATGATTTAGACTGGATGGGACTTCTTGAGACTTACCAGCCTTGTCAAACACTACCAGAGTGCTGCTTTGTGCTACAAAAATATGGTTTCTTAGTTTCAGCCACAGATTAATCAGAAATCATGTTTTATTTCTCTTTAAAGAGTCTGCTTATGTCCTACCTTTTTTTTTTTTCTTTTTTTTTTTTTTTTTTTCCTTACAAAACCTCTGATTCTCTCGTGCGGGATCATGCTGAAGAAACAGTTCATAAAGTGACATCTCAGGAGCTTTTAAGACTAAGCCGACTGGCTCCTCTTTCCACAAGAGGGAGCTCTATGGTCACCGGAGTACTAGTTCTGTGTTGACTGAGAAAGGCTTTGCAATCTCTTGTAGGCCAGCAGAGGGTATGTGCTGGACAGTCTGTCTGTAGTTTAGCCCACTCATCACAGGATTTTCAGTCTCAAATCACAGGTATGTGTCTGCCAGCATAGCCTTAATGAATTTTTGTATCCTATTAAAATAATACTGTGTTGAATGCATAAAGTATCAGCAAAAATTCAGAGATCCCTTCAATTTCCACTGGAATTTCTGATGTTGTAGTACCTCAATAGATAAAAAGGGTGCAGTTATTTAATAGTATTATCCACTAAAAGTTAAGTGTGCATACAGAAATCCCTCCTCTGACTCATCAGAATTCTTACTCCCTCCAGAAAGGGCACAAATGTCAGAAAAGTGAACCCAGATAGAAAAAACCCTAGACATAAAAAAATCAGAACTGTGAGACTTCAGTAAAAGTAACATATGAATTCAGAACATATCCCTGTGATGTAATATACCTGTCATTATTATAACCATGCCAGTACAGTCTTAAGTTTCATATTATCCAAAATATATTGCATGTCAGAATTTCATTGTTCAAACTGGCACCGAGGCAAACAAATAGCAAACAGTATCAATGGTGAAAAGCCAATTTACTTTATTTCTGTGAAAGACTGAGATTTCTTGAAAGACTTATAGAGGTATTTACTAAACATATAGATTTTATTATGATTTAGATTATAACCTGTTTTCCATATAGGTCAGCCAATGCCTGTTAAGTGTTAAAAGCTGAGGAAACAAGTGCAGGAAAAGAGGTTAAAGCCAGGAAACAAAAACCAAGAGAGATGAACTATGCGAAACTGAATACATTAGCCATTCATGATATGTCTGAAAGTACACGACAGTATTTTGTTTGGCATATAAAAAAGCACGAAGAGAAAAACTGTTTAATGGATTATGAAACATTACATATCTCAAAGGTAAGAGAGCTACTCCTGTGGATTTGTGCTTTTCATTCTTACAGGATTTTGTTAGTTCTTGTTGGGGCTATATCCTACCCTCTTGTCTAGTAATACCTATCAGAAAAGGTATACCTCACTGCAGGCATGAAAGAAGCAGGTTTATGGGGGATAGGAGGTGTACATATCTCACTTTTTCCTATCGTCCAAACAGGCAAGATAGAACTTCAGGTGTATTTGTTACCACTTTTTCAGAGGTTGAATTAGTACATTTATTACATTAGTAGAAAGGATAGAGGGCTTAAGCAAGATCATGTACTGTGATTGCAGAAGGAGTAATACTCAGCAACCAGACTTTTGTTTAAATCATTTGCCACCCTTCACCCAGAGCTGAGGCATGGGACTCTGAGTTATTGTGGCTAGGATAATATACAGGACAAAAGTGAGACTAATGCCTGAACAAAGGGGGCTTTATGTTAATATCACAGCGATTTTTGGAGTACCAGTTGCCCATCTCAGAAATCCAGCTTGTCATGAATTGTCAAGGAAGGAAGGACTGAGTGAATGACAAGCCTACTACTAAACAGCACTTACATTAGTGGGGGAAAACATGACCTTTGAAGGTGAGCTGCATCAGTGCCTGGGGGGAGAGTGCTGCTGTGAACGCCAGAGAGAGTACAGAGACGTGCTGGTGTTTATACATAATATATGAGGGCAGGCACGGATGTATGGACAAGAATGGATACCTCCCTCCGCACAGAGGGCTGTGTGTATGATATGTTCTTGCCCAGGCTTAGGTATAGCCATGCCTACCTACGGCGATGCCCAGGCCTGTGGCCGCCAGGGCGAGCAGACGTGAACGGACACGAGTCTGCAACTCCCTGCCTTTGTCTCACCGGAGCGCGCCGTGGGGAAGGGCGCAGGGCCAGCACCCCCCCAAGCCCCGCGGAGTCCCGCGGGCACGGCCTCCCGCCGCCGGCCCGGGCTGCCCCTTTAAGAGGCCCCAGCGCCGTGTCAGTCGCTGCGCCTGGCTCCTTCCCTCTCCTCCCCTTCCGCAGCGCTGCGATTCGGGCCGCCGCCAGAGCCGGGCCGCGCGATGGGCAGCCGCGGGCAGCCGCTGCCGCGCCGAGGGGGCTCCCGCGGGGCCGCCGGGCGCTCGGGTACCGAGGGGTAGCGGCAGAGCTCGCCGCGGGACGCGCCGCCGCCTCGCTGCTCTGCGCGGAGGCTCGGGAGAGCGTGTGCGCCCGGAGGACAGCACAATAGCCGGGAGGAGGAGGAGACAGGGAAAGGGGCAGGGGGAAAGGAGGAGAGAGAAAGAGAAAGCACAACACGGGGGCTGGCGAGGGGAGGACGGAGCGGAGGACTCCTGAGCGTGGCTGCGCTGAGGGCCGTGCCCAGGACGGCGGCGGCAGCAGGAGGTGGGTGGGGGGCGATATTTACCTTCCCTCCCCCGCCCCGAGCCTGCTCCTTTGTCCACCCACTTTGAAGTGCTCTGGGATCGCCGGGGTGGGAGCGTTGTTGTTCGCTAGCAAAAGATCAGTCATGCCGGCGAGAGAGTAGCGAGTGTACGGGGGGCTGGGGCCGGCAAAAGCTGAAGGAGACGGGGAGGAGAGACTGCTCCGAAGATTGCCGTTTGCCTCCCAGCTTCCCTGCATGGACCGTGAAAGAGACGCATTGAGTTGACCCTGCCGGAGCTGTTTCTGCTTCTACTGTGAGATCCGGTTGGTTTATTCTCTCCACCTCTCTCTCTCCAGCCTCCTTCCCGTATTCTCCACTTACTCCTGTATGCAAAATGGTGGACCCTGTGGGGTTTGTGGAGGCTTGGAAAGCACAGTTTGCAGACTCTGAGCCTCCTAAAATGGAGCTGAAATCTGTGGGAGACATTGAACAGGAGCTGGAGATGTGCAAAGCATCTATCCGGAGACTGGAGATGGAGGTCAACAAGGAGAGGTTCCGCATGATTTACCTGCAGACTCTTCTGGCAAAGGAGAAAAAAAGCTATGATAGACAGAGGTGGGGTTTTAAACGTGTTTCTCAGTTGCCTGAAGGGGGTGCAGAGCAGCACATCCAAGACCTGCATCATCACCAGTCTGCTGACCAAGACGAATATGAAAAAGGCAAGTCACACCACGGGGAGGAAAAGTTCAAACCCAGGATACCCTCTCTGCGGAAGCTGTCTACCCAGAGTGACGGGTCAGACCTGTCGCCTTTGGACAGCCCCCATCATGGAGAGGGAGAGCAGGACAGGTGTAAGTACTACGGTGAAGAAAAACTGAAGAGAGTTGTAGAAGATACAGAGAATCGCTGTGATACAGATGGCTCTCCTTCAAAACACAGATCGGCTTCCACTCGCAGGCTAGTGGGATCTGCTGAGAAAGAGGGATCATTTGAACCTATTTCTAAGGAGAGAGGGAACAGCACCAGTGTGGCAGCCCTAAGGTCCAATTTTGAGAGGATTAAAAAGGTTAACTCACATTCTTCTGGAGATAATAAGGATGTTGTTGAAAAGCCCTTTTATGTGAATATGGAGTATCATCATGAGAAGGGTCTAGTAAAGGTCAACGATAAAGATGTTTCCGATAAAATAAGCTCCCTTGGTAGCCAAGCCATGCAAATGGAACGCAAAAAGTCTTTGCACTCCCTCCCTTCTAACATGGTACCCAGCTTCAGCGAGTTCCAGAGGCCTGCTTACAGGGGAAGGTCCTCGGAGAGCAGCTTTGGCTATGATGGAGAATTTGAGGATGCTGAACTGAACCCCAGATTTCTCAAAGATAACCTGATTAATGCCAATGGCAGCAACCGCTCACCTTGGCAGCCCATGGACTTTCAACCCTATCAAAGTATCTATGTTGGTGGAATGATGGGGGAAGGAGAAGGGAAAGGGCCTATTCTGCGAAATCAGGGCACAACTGACCAGGAAAAACATCTCACGTGGCCCAGGAGATCCTACTCCCCCAGGAGTTTTGAAGATATTGGAGGAGGATATACTCCTGATTGTAGCTCTAATGAGAACCTTACCTCCAGTGAGGAAGACTTCTCCTCAGGGCAGTCCAGCCATGTTTCCCCCAGCCCCACTACTTACCGCATGTATCGGGATAAAAGCCGTTCTCCCTCCCAGAACTCTCAGCAGTCCTTTGACAGCAGCAGTCCACCAACCCCCCAGTCTCAAAAACGGCACAGGCAGCAGCAGGTCATTGTGTCTGAGGCTACTATTGTGGGTGTACGAAAAACAGGACAAATCTGGCCAAGTGATGGAGATTTGCCTTCTGGGAGATGTCACCAGGACAGCTGCTTCCATGGGGATACAGGTGTGTACCAGCTCTTTGTTTAGTCTTTTAAACGTATGGAGCAGGAAATAGCTTTGTGGAAATGAATGGGAGAGGTTTTCTAGGTGATCCTGGGTGAATCGTTCTAAGGGGGCAACTGTTTAATGTGAGAAGTCTGTGTTTATTTTGTAGTCCTGTTTTAGGAAGGTCCTGCATAAGTATACATCAGACTGCATTTTAGGAATACAGATTGGATTTGCAGAAGGGTTGATTCAGGCGTCTCTCAAGAGGATCTGTAGAGTCCCATGTTAATCTATTCTTAAAAGTTTCAGTGTGAACGCTGAGGTAAAAAGGGGCTAGAACTGTTCAGTATTCACCACCTTATCATTCCCTCCCTCGTATTCTTGCACTGAGAAGTAGTTAAACTCTACCTCAGAGATAGTAGTGTGCCAACAAGCTACAACCTGAGGGTTTTGCTGGAACTTTACCAATAATGATGCTGCTCCCACAATCTTGTTTTTTCCTGTCTGTATTAATTGGAGTGCTAGTTTCTCGTTCTGTCTCGTGTCATCCTTCAATTAGAGCTGATTGGAGCTGATGATTGTGCAACTCTGTTCTTGAAGCTTTCTGCTATCACTAAGTGAAAGAAGAACTTGAAATATCAGGAAGCCCTGAGGGAGAGCTGTTAGTGTAATTTCAGCAGAGTCAAAATTTTTGTTTGGGGAAGAATGGGCAATGTTTGAACCCGTGCTTATGTAAGCCATTTGGGCATGCAGGTGTGTCTGTGGAATCGCAGTGGATTTATAGTTGGTGGAAGAGGCAAACAGTGAACCATGTTGATTCAGACAGATTTATTGAATGTATGTGGACATCTGAATCTATTTAGCAAGGCAAGGCACATAATGTAAATAGTATCTTGTCCTAACACCAGTAGTCTCCTATGCAGAAAATGAAAAACAATCAAATCTAGGAATGAAAAAAACCCAGTATGATTGTTTTGATAGACTTCTATCATTCTAAATCTGTGAGTTATCTTGTGGGTTTTATTTGTCTCTTTGAATCTGTCATTTTAATAAGGGGTTAACATGTTATTTGTCAATGTGACTGAATTTCTGAAGTAGTAGATGAATTGTGAGGCCTATCAGAGATGTCACTTTCTCAGGTTGTGTGAGTTCGGTGTATTAGTTCTCAGAAGAGTAACTTTCCTGGAAGGAGGTGCCTGGTTTTCCTTTCCCTGCCGACTGTTTTTTGCCAGTAATACTTTTGGGAGTAACCATGGAGGGAGAACTTTTCCCTGCCCCCCCCCCCCCCCCCCCCCCCCCCGTCATCCTTACATCCCGTTGTATTACTGGAAGGCTGTACAGTTGTAATAGATGTTCACTGTACATGAAACCTCAGCACCCTGTCCTCACAGTGACTTCTTCCTTATCAGATTGTATATACATACTTGTTTTCTATCTGGGACTACTGCATTCTTGTTCTGTTTTATGCATATGTTTGTATCTTATGGGTAGTACTTGCAATGCAGGGGAGAGGCTGGATTTTGTGCTGGTTTAAACGGAGCTGCAGCCATCTGTCTCTGCTCTTGTTTACTGATGCTCTTTAGATGACTGGGAAGCCTCCTGGCAGTTGCAATTTTTGCAGAAGGAAACAAAGGGGCAAAAATAACAAAGGTTGATAAAGCTTGAGGATAAATTCAGCTTTCAGAAAGGCAATAGATAATTTTTATTTTAAATAATTAACTGGGATGCAGTGATAAAACAAAAAAATGGGCTGCTGAAAAGTTGGAACAGTTACAATTCCTCCTTGCACTGCAAAGCTTTGTCTCTTGTTCCTGAGGATGACCACACAATTGCAGGCAAGGACAGAATGTAACTGATCCACCTTCTGCTTTCCTCAGCATAGGGGGTAACATGGCAAGCTTAGCAGGAAACTTCACCAGATGGCTAATCATTACTGTCTTGCACATTAGCTGGTGGCAACTTTTTACTTAACCAAAAAGGCTTGTGCCTTCAGGAGGACTGTGTTTCTGATGAGTTCCTACTGAGCATCATTTTATATGAATTTTCTTTCTTTCCTGATTAGGAAGAATTTTGATCTGAAACCAACTGGCAGAACCTCTTTTTCATAAAACAAACAAAAGGCATGAGAGATCGCTGTGTGATTAGCTGGCTGGCCACCATTCCCAACTACCATGCTCTGATGCAGACTGTTCTCCATCACCACGTGATATGAAAGCAGTTCACAGATCCAGACAGCTTTTCCTGCACCTGTGGTTCAGTCAGCGGTTCTGCCAGACTTCCCTGAAGTTTTCCTTGAACAAAGAGTGCAAGTTTGAATCACAGCAGGTTCTGCCCAGCCTTAATGTTAATTAGGATCAAGTGGGGTTTGTTCAATAGTATTTGGCTTCTTTGTGCATTCAGATTTTTGTATGCTTGCTGGCTTTGCTTTTCATGACTCTGGCCGTAATAATGTTGAATGTGGTGTGGACAGGTGTGATGGGAACTTTCTGTCTGGATCTGCCGCCCCAGTGCACCTTGAGCTTGGCCACCGGACATGTGCTGTTTTGTCCAAATTCTTTCCTGAGTTCACAGTCGAGTGATAATTTCCCACTTCTCTATTGCAAAAAAGAACTAGAAGGAGGTCACCTAACTCTCAAGTGAGCGGGATTCAAGCGAAAATTTGAATCTGGGTTCTTGGAGATGGGTTATCAAAAACCTTAAATCAGACCAAGGTAGTAGGCTTGCAGTTTTTTCCAAGGAGCAGAATGAGAGCTTCAGGGTTGAGATTTGGTAATAACTGTACTTTCTATTAAATGTACTTAATGGAGCCCAGGCAAAGATATTTATGTTAGGATTAATTATGTATCACTAATTTCCTGTAGTGGGAATAGAAAAAAAAAATCATGTCTTAATTCTGTGCTAAGCTTGAATATTTTTACTATGATTGTGGAGGAAGAACAAAATTTTTTAAATTCTGTCTACTGTTAAACATTAGTTGCAGAGACAGACACAAGAGAAGCCACTCGTGCATTTCTGCTTATAATCAAGAGGAGAATTCCATAGTGCCATTATGCAGTGACAAGGCCTTGCAATGGCCTCAGTTGGGTCAGTTTTTTAACTAGTAACAGTTTGTTAATTGAGGAGCACACTAGAATTGTTGCTTGGCTTTATAGCTTGCTTCATAAAATCAGTGCATGCTCTCTCATAGCTCTGTGTGTGAAATCATTTTCTCTATCTGCATAACAACATGGAAACTCTTATCTGGAGTCCACACAGATAATATTTACCTGCAAAGCTGCTTCCTTAAAGGTGCCCCAGTAGTGACTTCTGTTCACTTCAGAGAGCTTGATAGTGCTCTCCAGAGAGTTCTGCCAGGCTTTCTCTCTAGAAAGCCACCAACAGCTATAGTGCTCGTTATAAGGTCAGTTTGGGGATATGTGTAATTTAATTCCATTGGGAGTAAAGTTTTACTTACTTTAGCCTCTACTAAGCATTGAGAGTGCTGTCCCTTTTTGTAAAAAATAATGTCCCTTTCTGAAGAGCATGGAGCGTTCCCTATATTTTTAGTGAGTTTGATGTAGACAGAGGAAAGAGCGCTGGACTTTATCTATGCATGTGAACTGCAAGACTAAAAATTCCTGTTATCTCAGCTGAGCAGGATGCCATTTTAAAGCGCATACTTACTTAGAGCTGTAGATTCTTCAGTTTTTGTATGCCTTAAATGCCTGACCAGATAGGCAAGCATCTGAATTTCCTGCTTTTAACGTAATCCTTGACACTACTTAATTTTAAAGCCCCAAGAAAGCATGCAGTATGTTGTCATGGAAGGACATTGTTCTGTACCAGTTTCTGCAAGGGTCTGTTCCCGAGTTGCACGTTCTGAGATCTTGGACAAATTTCTTAATTCTGCACTTCTTCTACCCACTATTGTATTCTGTGGATTTTACAAGATGTAGTTTGAAAAGTGCTTTGCAATGTATTAGCAGTACAGACGACTCAGGAGGGGACATGCCAGTCCTGTTGCTGCTGTTTAGAAACAACTTTCCTTTGAGCAGCTGAGGCAGACTTCAGTCCACTGTATAGTGATACTTCCTTCTGAGGATCTGAAATGTAGGAACTTTCATAATGTGCAGCTCGCTTGTTAATTTTAAGGGCTGCTGGCCACAGGTCCTGCTGTCAGTCCGTGACTTGGGTCAAGAATGAGGTTTAACTTTTCTCTGACACTTGCTGAACATGTTTTAATCCTTTGCTGTGATGATCAGTGGATTTCCTAGGAGCAGTGATGACAAGATGCTGTTTAAATGCCACTGCCACCCCCCTGCCTTGCTTTCCAGTGATTTAGTGGCTTTTGAGATTACCAAGCTGCTTGTGCTACCACTCCCCTTTTCTTAGTCTGGGGGAGTGAAGAGCTCCCTCTCTCTGCCAGATTTTTCTTTCTCTCCAGCTGGGTTTAGTGGAGAGAAGCTCTATGGAGCTTCTGCTTTATGTCCCCGGTGACTATAGTGGACTCTGCAGTCCTGTTTGTTTGTTTTTGTTCCTTCTTCCACAAACAGTTGCCAACCTTTAGCTCAGGCCTACCGTAAGTAATGGCATGCAGATAGATTTTATTTTTGCTTTTCTTAGGTTCACCCTAGATCATGGAGTTTCTCCCACCCAAACGTTCAGGTTCTTCTGCAATCACAAAGCACCTGCCTTTGAAATGAGAGCGTAAACCAACCCAGACAGTAGTTGCCTGATACTGGGAAGCCCCGGAGAGTGCTGATGTCACCTGATCTGTCTGTGTGAAGCTCATTTTCATGGTCCATGACAGAGATATTGAAGTGGGACTGGCTTTCCTGTGGAGTAAGTAGACAGAGCACTGTGAATTCTGCAAGTCATGGGTTGGGTAGAAAGCTGCTTGTCATCACTGCATAATTACCAACAGTTTAAAAGCGGTCTGTCTGGCAGTAGAGATGAGCCCACTTTGTGCAGCTGCCATTGCTGCGTGAGGGCCTACCAGGCAGGCAGTGACCTGTGGCTGGGCAGGTGAAATATAATACCAGTGCACACTTAAAAGTTTGGGAGTGTGGTAGGAACTAAAGGTTAGGATCAAGCTGCAACAGAGCCATATGGATATCCATGCAGCACCCATACTGTGATGACCACAGACTAGAATGCTGTTCTGTATGCCAAAACAATTGGACCTAGGTGATTTCAGCATGGTGATTTCACAGGACCAGGGGCTAGAGCCCTAAAGCATTGCAGTGAATGCCACACAAGATGATAATGTCTTTCATTTGAGCAGGAAATGTGCAGACAAGTGGAACCACGCTATTAAGTCTGTGGCTAAGTGAGCTGCTCCTACAGTCCTTACTGACTCTGTTCAAAGTACTAAAAAACCACTGGTTTATGGCCAAAGCAGTTGAACTGCCAGATGTATATGAACTGTGCATCCATTCTGCTTCACAGTTGTCAGCCTCTGTCCAAATGATTTCAGAGGAAAAACACAGAGAGGTTGCTGTTTTGTACAAAATGTTGGTCCTGCCCTAAGAAGTGGCAGGGAGAGTTGGAAGCGTCCATGCCTGCCCCAGTGCACTACCTCCTCCAAGATGGAGGCTTATTTCTAGGTGGCTGAAGGAAAAAGAAGAGAAAGGAGGAGTAGAAAAACCTGGTGTCTTGGTACTTTTTTGCACTGGCTTCCTTTTCTGGGTTAGGTGGCTTTTCAGCTGTTTTTCCCTTGCAGAACCAAAGGTGGACAAGGGAGCGAAGAGCTGAGGATGGGGATGAGCATGGTAGAATTGGTTAGGGTTTGGAACTAATGAAGGGACTGGGCTGGTGGAGTGAAACTAATTGCTGTGTGGAGGAATAGGCAAACATGGGGAGAAGATGGCTCTGTCTTTCTCTAGATTGGTATAAGAACTGACCATGGTGTATGAAGTGATTTACTTGTGCATGTAGGTGGTGGGCTATGAAGCAGTGAAATACATTGGGGAATGAGGTTCTTTGGTCTCTTTTCACCTCTGGCAAAGCAGTTGCACAAGTGTGTGGTTTTAACCTTGAAGATTTTCACTGTTTAGTGTAAGTATGTATGACCCTATGTACAGACTTCCAGAGCTGCAAAACGGGAACATTTTACTATTGATTCTTGCAGTTACGCTCTCTGAAGCTAACGTTGAGACAAAGAAAGCTAGGAGTTTACTAATTTGTAGAATTAATTGTGCTACCACCTTTCTAAAGTGCTTCCATTTGTCTAATATCTCTGGTTTGGATATTTGGATAAAATGCTAAGTACTGTGTTCACTCAATTCTTCACGGACAGCTTGTTTTTTACTGCCACCAGGAAGCTTCACTGAGGTCTGAGCAAAGGTAGTAAAATGAGTTGGGTGGAAGGGCGAGTAGGCATCCTGAGGAACAGACTTGGGAGGGGGGAAAAATAAGGTTTAATTGGAAAATTTGCTAAACCTTCAAGTGTTGGTTAGGAAATGCTTATTTGAATACTGCGCAGCACACTATAGCTAATGATACTCTTAAAAGAAGTGTTGGGGGAGGGGAGGGTGATTTGTAATCCAAATTTGGCTTTGCAGGCTATCTGAAAGATGGGCCAGCAAAGGAGACAGAAGCCTGTGAAGATTTGGGCCCCAGTAATAGGCTGGAAACAGGTCTCTATCTTCCAGTTCTAGCAGGTTTAGCAGTTCGTTCTCTATTGCCCTCCCTCTCTCCCCAACCTCTTAGGGATAAACAGTTATCGTGCAGAGTCAAGGGGGACCTGTATTTCAGCTTCAAGGAATTTTGGAGGTCAGTCCATAAAGGTTAATGAGGTGAGACTTGGCAAGCTGTTTGAGGAGAATTGCTCCATTCCAATTACCATAGGCAAGCATATTGCTGTTCATGAAAATCAGACTGTTGATTGGAGGGACAGCTTATCTGGAGCTTGCTTTCCCCCAGAGAAACCAAGACTAGCAGGTTTTTTTTGACTGTCTCCTCTATGATTTGTTCTGCCCAGTGAGATAAGCACAGAAAGAATAATAAGGACCTGATCCTGTTCTTTCCCTGGTGAAATATCATTGACTTTAGTAATCTCTTGCTGGCACATGTAGGAAAAGAAATGGTGTTCTGGTACAAGTTGAATGGCAACTTTGCTGTGCAGATAGAGGGGTAGACTGCAAGTGACAACAGAAATGCTGGTATGGATTAGTTTGGGTGAACTGCATGTGAATGAAGTGCTTCCAAAACAATTTGAGTGTCTTAAGTTACAAAGCAGGTTTTGGCCAGCTCACTGATAACAAAGTGGATTGCTTTCCTGATCCTGTCTTTAAGTTACATGTGATGTGAAAGTAACCATAAACTGTAAGTAAGTCCTTGAATGTTGGTCTGTCTTACTGCTGAGGCAGTTTTACAAATCTGTAACTTCTCTGAACTTAGTTTTGCGTTGTATTGTACGTGTTTTAAACAGTAAAACTGTCTCACGTAGGACCAGGGTGGTATATTTCTGTCACAAAATCTGGTTGTGGTTTGCAAATCTTCCTGTTACTAAAATAACAAAAGCATGTGTCTCTCTTGTCTTATTCCCAACTGCCAAAATGGTATCTCTCAGACCCTTTCTTAACCAGGTTACGGCTGATGTAGTAATCAGATTATTGCAAATGTAATTGGAATCTCTGTTTCAGAGAAAGCTCTGCCAAAACGTGGCAGCTGGAGCTGAGTTAGTTGCTCGTAGCTACATGAATACACGAGGAATACATGTGTGAGAATCCACAATGATTGTCCTGTAGGAAGAGTGAATTAGTAAAGTTCAGTCTGTTGGTTTATACTACTGAATTGTGCCTGTTGGTATTGCAGGCCCTTTGCCTAGTTGTTATTTTCTGTTATTTTGTTATTTGCAGTCATTTCACCAATCCTTGTTGCTTCTGGGGTTTTTTTTGTGTTTTGTGGAGGGAGGAATTCTTTTCTAGGGAGAATAAATCCACCACAAACTTCCTTCTTTTAAAAATAATATATAAAAAACCCCCATCCTCTTTTGGAGTTTCTGCACAGGTTAGGTCTCACTGAAGTATCCAAAAGCCCCAAATTACTTGCAGATTAGACCGTGCCAACAGGGTAGTAACAACTGTAGCAGGCTGCTGTGGATCACACAGTATTGTCTGAAATCTAATAAGCCAGTTTTTGTAGTGGTTACTTAATAGTGAGCAACTCGTGTGTTTGGACTCAGCAGCTCCTCTGTGTTTGTGACCTGTCCTTGATGTGTGGAGAAGTGCACTGTGCAGCCTTGGCTCGCTATGTTTACTTCTTCTTAAGGACTTCAGAGTATTCTGCGCTCAACACTGAAATGCAGCTACTTCTCTGATGGGATATGTGCCAGCTATTATGTTATCAGAAATTATGTACTCCCTTGGCTGCAAAGGTAGGTAAGGAGTGCCCATTTTGAACCCACAATATGGGTGAAGCTGGAGCAGGCTCTAGTTGTTAGGATAGTTTAAAAAAACAAACAAACAAACAAAAAATGACCCACACAAAAAGCCACAAAAAACCAACAAAACCTTCAGTTACCTACAGTCATATCTGTGTGTTCTTTTAAAATGGGCCAGCAGCTTCCTAGAATAATCTGTTCTGAAGAAAAATACCTCATTCCCTGGAGCATCAGGCTTCAAACGTGTCTGAGCTGCTAAAAAGTAAATGTGATTGGTCTGTTGTCACTAGGGAGGTGTAACATACAAACAGAGAACTGTATCTGCTGCAGTCTACAATTACATAGCATGGTATAATTTTGCCCAGGAAGATAGTAATGGTCTGTCAGCCTGGCTGGGCTCAGGGCTTCCCAAAAGAGATTAGATTATGGTGCTTAGTAGGAGCCAAGGCACAGAAAAGCGTGTTTCTGTGACTATTAGCATCCAACTGCCTTGGTTCATAGCATTCTTCATTTTGCTTCCTGCTAACATATCTCTGCTCCTGGATTTTTTTTATAATGGTCAGCACTGACATTACCACATGAAGCTTAAGAAAATAATACGCTGAGAAAGTGAGTTGATCACTGTTGGAAGACTTCTGTGTGTTCCCCCCCATCCTTGCCCTTTACCTCTTCTGCAGACTGTCCCCTTTGTTTGAATCCTTCTAGGTTGAATGTTTGAGTATGGGAGTTCCCTTCCCTTCCCTTCGTGTCTTGTATACTTTTGTTTTACATTCTCCTGAAGTGGTCATTGGACCTCTCAGTCTGATAGGGTTGAAATCTCTGTCATCACTCTAAGAAAACATGGTAATGCCTCAGCTGGCAGTGTTCTATCGTCTTTGAGGAAATCGTGGTATTTGGATTAATGTATTTGTCTTTGCTAATTGTACTAATTACTTACTTGAATTTGTGGATTAGCCAACAGAGAACCTCCTGTTGTAAACTTCTGTTGCAGTTTTCCCGTCTAAGCCTAATTGTGGTGAATGTGAAGCCCAATGCTTAGCTTTGATTAAAGGTGCGTTGTACAGGTGATGTGCGGACTGCACCACATCAGTGACTGCAGTGAAGAGCAGCACATCTTGCAGTCTGTTCCTTGTTTTACTTTTCTTGTTTTTCTTTAATAAAAAGCTGATGAGTGAAATCGGAATTCCAAAGAGGAAAAAACATCTGACAACCTGTAGTCTTGATGAAAAGACATTCTTCAGCCTTGGGACATACACTGCTTCTCTAGTCTAATATTGATCATCCATAGCGCCTGTTATGGGGTAGATGGATATCGGGAAGAGAATGCTTTAGCCCAGTCCAGAGTATCGTCTCAAAGGCACTCTTGGCTTCCTAACTTGCTGGAACAAGTATCTCCAGCAGACATAAGCATGCTGCTCAAAGGTGTTCAAGAGCTGCTTCTAACTATGACAGAAGACTAGTACTTAACACAAGCAATACATTGGAGCTAACAATCACCTGAATAATTGTTCAGGTGAACCTTTTGTTCACCCTTTTCTCAGCTAGCTTCTTTCCTAAGGATCTTACCCATAGGAATGAAGTAGGCTGTGCATCATGTAACTAGTTTGGGTGCTCCATGGTCTGCTGTTGTCCTCATTCCTAGGAGACCTGTGATTGTAATGAGACCAAAAGGCAGATGTTGCTAACAGAATTGCACAATGAGCACGTATCTGGTCAGATGGAGGGGTCTGGTGTAGGAACAAGGGGACTATGTCTTTAGTCCTCAAGTATCTTCAGAAGAGCCAGCATGTGCTCACCTCAACAGGGAGCCAGGGAACCACTTGCTGTCTTACACTTATGCAACAGTTCAGTTTTTTTCCACCACAAGGGCCTTTGGCAGACCTGACTGATGGTCCCCATGCTCTTTTCTGATGATAGTGATCAAGAATATTCCCTGTTTTTCCTTGGTATTTCAGGTGGAGTATTGAGCTACAGGCCTGGCAGCCTTCTTGAATTGATCTGTACTGAGTGACAGTAATGAGAGGTTGATGGCAATTTTGAGATTGTTTACATGGTCTGATGCTCTTGTCATTCAGATGAGGGCTGGGTTCTGCTTCCTGTGAGTGCAGGAGCTCTCATATCTTATGAATTTAGATCAGACCATATTGAAGAAAATTATTTTCCACTTTTCTATATTCCTAAGTGTGGTAGGTTGACCCTGGCTGGGTGCCAGGTGCCCACCAAAGCCGCTCCATCACTCCCCCTCCTCAACTGGACAGGGGAGAGAAAATATAACAAAAGGCTCATGGGTTGAGATAAGGACAGTTTAATAAAGCAAAAGTTGCGCGTGAAAGCAAAGGAAAACAAAAGATTTTATTCTCTACTTCCCATCAGCAGGCGATGTCTGGCCACTTCCTGGGAAGCAGGGCTTCAGTACTCATAGTGGTTGCTCCGGAAGACAAATTTAAAATAACGAATGCCCCCTCTTCCATCTCCCTTTACTTAGCTTTTATAGCTGAGCTGGCGTCATATGGTATGGAATATCCGTTTGGTCAGTTTGGGTCAGCTCTTCTGGGTATGTCCCCTCCCAAGATCTTGCCCAGCCCCAGCCTGCTGGTGAGGCGGAGGGGAATGTTGGAGAGACAGCCTTGATGGTGTGCAAGCACTGCTCAGCAGTAGCCAAAACACTGGTGTGTTATCAACACCCTTCTAGCTACCAGTACAGAGCACAGCACTACGAGGGCTGCTATGGGGAGAATTAACACCAACTCAGCCAGACCCAATACACCAAGTGATGTTTGAACACATAGCCCAGAAAATGCAGACCTGTCACTGCAGGCATTTAGTCTTTGGAGAGGCAATTCCTCAATTCGGTTTGCTGAATTTCTTGAAGGTCCCCCTACGCACAGCTGAGCAGTTACCCAAACCCATAAACCTTTCCTTTTGCAGTTGTTGAGAAACCACACTGCTTTGTATAGAAATATTTACATAGGATTTATACATCACTTCGACTCTTTCTAATCCAAATTGATTTTGCAACTTCTGTATGCACTGAGTGAAGTAACTTTATATTAGTAAACTGATAGTCAAAGTAAACTAAAGATTTGGAGCTACTGGAGTACTGGTTACCATGAAACCATACCAGAAACTTTAGGTTCTCTGCTTCAGTATTAGGGAAGAGAAGATGATCTTGCTTCTCCTCCAGTAGTAGTGCTTGTCCATCTTGCGGGGTGTAGGAGTGGGTAGCACCCTGGAACAGAGCTGTAGCATCTGTAAGTCTTGGGACAAGACAGTATTAAGGTGGGGAGACATGTATCCCAGGAAGATGCAGGAGACAGAAGGTCTGATTGCAGCCTCCACCTCAGAGTGAGGGGTATATCTCAGCAGAGTTTTAGTAGATGGTTGATAGTATCACGATGTTTCTTTTAGTACCCCCCCACTATTAGCTTGAGAGCTCCCTGACAATGTCTGCAATTTGACGTTGATTTTATCTTTATACTCTTGTTTGTGTTCAGTTCTCTCACCGCTGAAAAATTTTGCATTCTACTGAGAAGTTCCACCAGGGAGGTGAATAGGTGAGATAATGCTGACCCCAGCAGAGGAGAAAATCTAGCACTGCCTAAGGTAAATAAAGAAATGGCTGTGCCTAGAAGAAGCAGGTGCTTATACCTGTGCTGTGGAGGGCAGGCAGGTATTGGTGCCCCAAACTCAGCTTCAAAGGGAGCCCCTTGAGTACGTCCAGGGGAGTGGGGCGCTGAAGGACGCCTCCAGTAAAATCCACCTGGTAAGGTGGTAAGAATATGAATTCTTACCAAGCAGTCACAGAGCTGAAGTCACCTTGCCATTACCAGAGTTTTCCTGTATTGCTAAAAGGGTCAGGGTTCACATCAGGAAAAAATATTATCCTAATGGAAAAGAGGTAGAGTTTGGAATAACTAGCAAGGAAGGAATGAGAGACCTTAATGAATTTTTAGGTTTTTTTTCTTGAATTATTGTTTTGTTTTATTCGTTTGACACACCAATGTGTCCAGCTATTGAGAGCTGTAACAGTATCTCAGGAAAGACCGGATCCAGGACTTGCTGATGTCAGGGTGTTTCTAGTGACTGACTTGCTGTGACTGAATCTCCACAGCACAAGCTGTATGTTTCTATATAACTACCTGAACCAGAATTTCCCAAGGTATCTTGATTTTGAAGTGTGGGCTT
Organism: Harpia harpyja; assembly: GCF_026419915.1. NCBI lineage: Eukaryota > Metazoa > Chordata > Aves > Accipitriformes > Accipitridae > Harpia > Harpia harpyja. Next base: position 42,243,691 of record NC_068948.1, on the reverse strand, counting down.
GATTTCTGACTTCAAAAGAGCTAATGGGGTTTTCACAGGCCTAGGTTATAAATGTTTTAAAACTTAGATGTGTGCAGCTTATGCTGTCCAGTTTCAGTAGCAACACTGCAGATGCGGTTGAGATCTGTATGTGAGCTATACTGGGCAGGCAGTTCAACAACATAATTCTGTTTTAAAGTTTCACTCACCTTTTGGAGAGCTGTGTTAGCTGTCCATATGCATCTGCCATGCCTCCTGGATGGGTGCTATGGAAACACTAATGCAGTTTGAAAAGCATTTTTACTTTATTTAATAATTCTTTTACCGCCACTCTGCTGTCTTAAGAGGCAAAAAGGCAAGAGGAAGTGATAAAATGGTGTTTACATCACAACATCAGATATACTTTTTTTCAGTTTGTCCTGTCCTCTGAGGTAGGATTGTGTCAAAATGAATTTTGGTTAGGTAGGGGTTTTTTTAGTATGCATGGAGAGAAAAATAGTATGTTTTTAGAGTATCTGAGGCAACAGAAGACACCTTCCTTTCAGCTGGGCGATCATCTGCAGCAAACTTAAGTTCTGTTACACCATGGTGTGATCTTAGCAGTTTGAATGTGACTGACCTGTCATGTTTGTGTTCAGCAAACATGCCCTAGCCCTGACCTTGACTACCCCAAATTTATTCAAGCTTGAGCACTGACCTATACATAATTTGTTGTGGTCTCACCAGCCTGGTCAAACTGAAATACATACTAATGTGATCTAAGCTCTGCTTTGTTTTGTGCTCAATATGTAAACGTAGTAAAATTTGTACTGCAGATAAAGGGTTACACATCTTTCCACAGTTAGTGGCTGTGCTCCATTTCAGTACTTGTATGAAATCTCAGTATCTCCTCTTAAAGCAAGGAAGGAGACTTGATTATCTGTTATGTAAATGCGTTCTGAATACATACGTGCACAAGAAAAATCTGAAGAGGAAGAATTTTTGAACTTAAATCTTTTATTCTATATGTAGGTGTTTCAGGCTGGTTTCAATGTATGTGCAAATACATACTGATGCAAAGATACAAGCACCCTTATAAAGTTCCACCTAAACTTTGTAATAAGCTTTTTCTTGTAATTAGATCAACAGCTGGTTAAGGAAATATTCTGATGCTAAAACTGTTTTTCCCATTAATGGGCACTTGCCATGTAGGGCTGATGCACACTGCAAATAGGCTTGTTTAATAGGATTTGATAGTTGGTTCTTTTGTGGTTGTGCTTTTTTTCTTTGTAAGGAAACCAGTCATTTGCAAGTTTTTTTTCAAACACATGCGAAGAACAAAAAGTGAACTTTAAAAGAAAAACAGCCTTGGGTTCATAACAAGCTTTTATCTTATATAGTGATTTGCATAAATAAATTTCCAAGCGCTTTAACGACAAAATATGCAGCTCGGTCTTTTGAAATGCTGAAGCTCAGGCTTCTAGCTGAGTTTTGGTGAGCCCTAGTGTCCTGGAATCCAATTTGGTGCATTTCTCCTGGACCACAGTTCTTTTAGCTGGAAAATGGGTTAACTGCCTCTATACGTATGTGTTTAGAAATGAGTTTATATCCATATATAACTTTTAAAGGAAAATACCGTAAAAAAGAAAACATGACAAAACCCCCTCACTTCTACAATTCATATACTTTCTTCCACTACTACTTTCTTTCTTCTTAATTCTGTGTTCCTATTAACTCATTCAGTTTCCTCTCTAAATAATTAAGTTCAAAATCTGGGTTGCATTTGCCTACCTATGGCTGCGATTGGTTCTGCTTATGTGTTCATCTCTGTTTTTTCCACTTTTTACTTTTTTATTTTATTATTATTTGTTAAAAATTTGAAGCAAGGGCTGCCTTGTCTTACAACATGTATTTTTATATGTCTTCCAGTATTTTCATATTATGCCCCTTGAGGCTAAGTCTTGATTTAAATTGTCTTTGGTGATAATGCTACATGCTGTGGCATGCTGCCCTGTCAGTTGTGCCAACAACTGTTCATTTGTAGATTCATGCTGAGAACTGGATCAGGGAATTTATCTGTGGGGGTTTTTTGTTGTTGTTGTTGGTTGTTTTTTTTTTTTTTCCGAGCCAAAACCAAACAAAAATCACGAAACTCCCCAAACCAAAACACAAACCCCCTCTAACCATGGATCCCATCCATCCTCCCCACAAACGTTTGTGTTGGAGCAGCAACTGATTGGTTGGTCTTGGAGGGGAGAGAGTATAATACCACAAGAGACAATGTATGCTTAAACCCCCAGTCTCTTGGGACTCTGAGGTTGTTAATTCAAATAACAATAGGAACATTAAAGCTGAGAACTCATGTTTAACTTTAGCAATTTCACTTCTGACTAGCCAGCTGCTTTGGCATTTCAGGAAGAGGTTTGGGGTATCCTTTGAGCAGAGTACCTCTTCCCTGATCAGATGCTTTGTTTCTGCTGTTGGGGGGGGTGGGCGAGGAGAAAAGTCAGCCTAAGGGCTTGCTGATGTTTGAATTAGAGTGTTTTGTAGAATAAATCTAAGTAGAATGCTGGGACTGGGAATGGGAGAAAAATACATATTTACAGTCAGTATTGTTTGCAAGACAGACCAGATGACATCCTAGTGCATGTGACTGACTCCCCTTTTAGTTGCCTATGTAAGTACTTCATGTTTTTAATTGTTACATCAGCAAATACGTGGACTGTTTATGGCCAGGAGAAAATGGAAAAGAAGATGCAATTATTCCTTTTTACTAAGACTAAAAAAAGTTTCTAGCTTCTGCTAAAAGATTGTTTAGATCATAAATTATCTGGAAGGAGGACTGTATGGATGTCAGTTCAGCATAGCTTTTAGAGGAGAGTGGATCACCTTAAGTAACTTGCATTTGGTTTCTAGGAGTGTATATGTGAGTGTTCATGGCCTAAGATTTCATATTATTTTTTATGATGTAATTACTGTAATGACACAGCTGCAATATTACATCTCACAACTATGTAGTATGTGAATATTTTCCCTTGATGAGTGTTTGGGGGGGGGTTAGATGTTATTGCTAGGCCTTCTTACACTTGTTTGCTTTGAAATATAAAATGTCATTGTCCTGACCTAATAGTGCAACTACGACTTGTGTCAAATAGTGTGATTTGCTTAAAAAGCTTAATCTAGAAAAAGGAGGGGGCAAGGGTTGTCAGGAGAAAATATAGGTAGCTTACAGCATTGAAACATCTTTACAGTTTCTCTTTTCAATCTTATTTAGGATGTTTACTTGACTCCCAGATAAAACTTCTATTTTTACCTGTGCGTGCTGGCTCTGCACAGATTTGTGAGCTCTTCTGATTTAATGCTGCTGAATTCCTGCCTGTATAGCAGCCAGGTGCTAGATTTCCAGCTTCCAGCTTCTTTTGCTCTTTCTGTTCCTGTTCAGTCCACAAACATGGAAAAAAATGCCCCACCCTGCTGACTCACTGTGCCCAGAGCACTCCCTATATTCCTGAAATAGGATTAATATCTGAGGCAGTTTGAACAACTCAACAGAGATGGGTCTGGTTCTCTTCTGCCAAACCTCTTTTTAAAATAGCTGGTTTCTTCTCCTAGGCCCATTAATCTTGTCTATGTGCTCTACCAGGCCTTAGCCCCAAGGTGATTTCCTTATCTCATATTCATTTAAAGGGCTTTTGCAACAAATACAACTGTTGTAGAAATCAACTAGTATGTAGAATAATCTTTTTAACAGGTTTATTCTGATACTCTATTGGGTATTTAAGTGGATTTAACTGCATCGTTTAATATGTCCTTGAAGATGGTTCCAGATGAAACCTGCTGCTGTCAAATTTTGTCATATCTCTGTATGCATACCAAGTGTGCCTGGGAGATGTCAGGCAGCGCCATAGGCAGTGGGGAGGGGCTGCTATTTATAGGGGAAAACTAGGAGTAGCAAACCACTTAACGCTGTTTACCATTGTGCTGTCTACAACTTGGTCTCTCAGATAATACTCGGAAAGTCTAGTTGCTCTGCAAGGACTCAGAAGAAGTTACTCACCTGCTACAGTGGCAAACTCATGTTCTTTTGCCTGTTCTTCTCTTCTCTTCTCCACCTTACACAGTATGCAGTTCTCCAGTGGCTCACCCCAGGGGTAGCTGTGCTACTGTATATATCCCTTTAGCTTGTTTTGCTTTGGGATCAAAGGACTGTGTGAAGGCAAATGTCAATTATTAATTCTTGGTTTTAAAAATACACAAAGTGACACACTTTTTCTTTTTGATTGAAGTAAACAGCAGTCTATTTCTTCCTGTCAGCATACTGTTCAGCCCTGTTGTAATGTCTCAGGTTTTGAGTTCTTGCAAACAAGTGCATCCTGCAAAGGGCCGTATTTGGCAGTGAAATAGTCAGCAAAATGCCTGGAAAAGAAGGTTACAACCTTGAGCACAGCCCTTTGGAATGTAGCAGGTTCCTGATAAGGCAAAAATCGGGTGGGTGAATGTTTTTCAGAGAAGCAGGCCTGTAGAAAGGAATAGCGTTTAAGATGTTGGGAGTCCTGTCTTTAAAAAATCTTGGGGTTTGTTTTAAGTATGTTGAACTATAGTTTTAATTATATTAAAGTCTGTGTGAAACTTGTGAGTAGGGTTAGTTATTTACTTTTAAAAGGATAACTTGTCATTCTAACATTACAAAGTACTGTTTTGGAGGTTGGCTTAAAAAAATGCATGAAAGGATCCTATATCTGTCTAGGGAGTGCGGAGGAGAAAACTCAGTCTGCAGAAAAGAGGAAGCATACACACTATTAAAACGGGATTTTTCTTTCCAAATCTTCTCTTGCACTATTGTAATGATATGGGCTTATCTGTTCTTGGGATCTGCAGGTGTTTCAGAAACATGGATAAGTTCAACTATCGATAGCCTGTTCATCCAGGGAAACTGAGGCTCTGATAATTCCAAATACAGTGTCCAAGGTCATCTACAGATGATAGGTCTGGGATCTCGACTCTGAACTTTTGTTCTTAGTTCTAGAACTTAACCTCTAAGACAGTCTCTACTACATACATCTCATCTGTGAAGTGAGGTTGTAACATCGATGCTAAATAAGATTTATCGTGGCTCATCTCTGTCTGTGGTGGTTAGATAAGTATGGTTTAACCTTTGTTGTTTTCACTAGTTTGGCTAGAGGCCTCCAGTAGATAGGGCCTAAAGGGAAAAGCTAGTTAAATCCATGTAACCATCTTGTCTTTCCATTATTACTGCCTTTTTGCTGGGTTATTCCACAGTTACTTGAATGATAAAGAACCATACTGGTGACCAACCACAGCTTCTTTTATGTAACCAACTAAACAGCTATTTTTAAATTACTAATGCATGTAAATGGACTGAAGCTATAAAGTAGTTTGTTTCTCATTACCAGACTCCTTACTAGGGAAGTTCTGTCTTTGTCTTTCTCTCCAAACATTTCTATGGCACCTAGCACAGTAGAATCCAGGGTTTTGACTTTTGTTTACTTACTACAGTGCAAGTGACACTTCTTTTGCCCATAGCTGTTGTTAACTGAATGATAATTTGCAATACAGAAATTATGTGGCAGGAGAATATTTCAGGGAAGTCCAGTCTCTTCTCCCCCTGAGTTTGCTTAAGAAATCAACCCAGCCTCTAGCTGGCAACAATAAAGGAGACAGGAATTAAAAAAATTCCAGTTTTCCTGTGCTACAGGATTGACTTCTAGACTAACCGGCTTTTCTTATTTACATTTCTCCAAAGGGAGATCTGTACGTTGAGTTTTTTTGGGGGTGTGTGTTCATGTTTGGTTTGGGTTTTTTGGTGTGTTGTTTGTTTTTTAACAGCTTGGAAAGGTGCATTTACAGTACAGGTCATTTGTGTTTCAGATTGACTTACTAACCAGTAAGTTCCTGCCAGAACAGTACTCCCCCTAAATTTTAAAGCCTTCCAGGTAGGTGTCATTAACACTCTCTTGCGAGATCAGTGAAAGAAGCTGGTGTACTTACTCAGCAAAGGAATGCAACTGTATTGTGACTGTGGTATACTAGTGAAGCCTAGAAACTTTCAGTATCTTCCTTGCAGCAGCTTTGCCCAGGTTTTCACTGTGTGGTGGTCTATTTATACTCTTTGTACCTGTTTTTTTTTTTTCTATTATTATTATTATTTCCTAAGCTCCTTTACTGGGTGCTCTGCTTGTCCTACCTCTTAAGGAGAACTTTAAAATCTTAAGTTGCTAATGCTCTGAATCAGCAGCTCCCTAAATCAGTCTTTGTGGTGAGTCTGTTTACACTAGTATCAAGAAATAAGGTGGTACTGTTCAAAGGAAAAAGAAATACCCAGCCCTCAGGGAATGTATCATCTGAGTGGAACAGTACCTACACAGCTCTCTTGACTTCTTTGTGAATAACACTGCAGTGTTAAGCCCTCCTGTGTATGCACCACCTGTTACTCATCACAGGCTTTTAATCATCAGAGTACACTCTGATGCACAGGCATCAGTGTGATAGATGTCCACAGTGGCACAGTTTGTTAGAGAGGACTAGACCCCTATTTTGAGTTAGTGTTGGTAGAATTCTGCCCTTCCTAATGCAATGGAAGGGAGAACTTGATTTCTGCACTGGGAAATTGCTTTTATCTTCAGGGTTGTTCTCCCTTTTGCCCAGCTGTGCAATCTGAGCTGTCTGATATTGAGCCCAGGATCGCCTGATCCTTTGCTATGATTTTAGTTGCTTTTTTCTTAAGCACTGGGATATGTTCATTTTTGCAGTCCCATAAAGTTAAGATTACTTCTGCCCTGCGCCTGGGAGCAGAAATGTATCTTCCCCAGAAGTGGCTGTGGTCATCTCAGATGCTGACTTCCCTCTTTGTTGACAGAATTCTTGATTGTGGTATTTTTCTCCCTTCTCAGTGCCCTTTACCATTCCAGTCTTTCCTGGTCTCCTGTCTGTACATGCCATCCATGGTTCAGTTTCACATGTGATTAGTTTCCTCTTTGCTGTTGATCTCTCTATCCTGAGCCTAATTAAACCCTAATTGCTTTCTGATACCTGGGTAAGAATCCTTCCTGTGTACGATTTGCTGCTGCATGAACCCACACTCACTCATTAGACTAGCTTAGCCATATAGTTGAGCCATACCCTCAGCTGTCTTAAAAAACCAAATGCATTTTATTTCTTAGTCATTGTGTCTCTGTCTCAACATTTTGCTTTTTAGTCTCTCCTTTCCCTCCATCCCCTAGCCATCATCTGCTGCTAGTACAATGCATTGTCATCTTTGGGGCAGCCCTGCAATGTGACTGGGAGGGAGGAGGGTGGGAAGGTTGCAACTGTAGCAGCAGCCTTGGGGAAGCTGTGCATCATGTGAATAGGAGCTTGTGAACTGTTGGAGGGGGCTAATGGACTTGGTGGGGATGCTTCTAGCTCTGTTGCTGCTAAAATGATTATTATTTATCCTTCATAGATAGCACGTGTTTGAGAGTCTCAGGTGACTGATGGGAGTCAGGCTATAGTAAAGAAGAATGTATGAAGGGAGAGCAAATAGCTTGAGATACCTGAAAAGGTGTTAAAACAGTAAAACTGCTCTTTATCTACTCAAAGTCAGTTGTTCTGTTACCCTTAGCCTTTGATACCCCATGTGTTTATTGTCCCAGGGGTCACTGTATTTCTCTTACAAGTTGCAGGAGAGCTGCAGCTCTACTGAGTAGCAGTATAGTGGTAGCAACTATACTGCATCTGAGTTACTCAGTAAGTACAATCTTCATCAGTAAGATTTGTGAGACTGCTGCCAGGGAATGTATAAGCAAAGGCTTAAGGAAAAGGCAGTAGTTCTGTTGATTGCATCCCTCTAAATTGTTGCCAGGACTTTTTAATTTTTTTTCTTCTTTTTCTCTGACTACATTTTCCTGAGAATTGGGCACCCAGTACTGAGGTGGTGGGGAGACAATGTCTGCAAATCAACAGCATAACAAGAAAGAGTATCTGCATTATAGTGCTCTGCTTTCATCTCTAAAAACTGCTGTGGCACCATTTCTAGCTACAAGATACAGTCAGGGGTTTTCCAGACCAAGTTGTTTGTGATCCAAAATGGACCAGCCAGAGGGAGGTAAGTAGCTGTTACAAACCAGGATGAATAGGTTGCCTGTCTGATCCATCCTGAAATATCTGACCTGTAAAAGCTGTCAGAATATGGTTATATGCTGCAGGATAAGCCATATTTACATAACATCTTGGAGGGTGTGTGAGAGAGGTGAGGTGAGGGGGGAGGAAGAGGTGACATTTAATCCCTTGCTTGCTGAACCGTAAAGGTTTGCTTTGTGTTGGTCTGCTCCCCTGTCCTTCCCTCCTACTTTAATGGCTGTGATGAATGACAAATGGAGGCAAAGCAGTGAAAACAGGAAACATAATCCCTCAAAAATAACTGGTGGGAAAGGGAGGGAAGAAACTGTAAATAAAGAAACCCCTGCTTTCATGGGGCAGCCCCACAGAGCAGCTAGTGGCTTGTCAAGGAGAAGGAGCTGCTATTCTCTGAGGTTACCAGGGGGTTGTCTTGAACTGCTGGTAGGGAGAGGAGGGCCTAAAAGTAGGGGAGCTGTGGTCTGCCCTGTGTTGTTTTTGTTGTTTGTTTTGGTTTTGTTTCTTTTTCAAAAGAAGGATTAGAACCACTTGTCTTGCTTTGGCTACAGTGTGAGTTTTGGACAGGATGTCATTTATATTCACATATTGTTTACAGGCTGCAGAGGCCTTCAGTTTTCTCTGGCTGTGAGAAGCGAGCATTGCTTCTGTATTGTCATTCAGTCATTTGAAAGCAGAAGGGGTGGAGGGGAGATGACTGTATTAGCTATATCTGTGTAGGGAGAGAGCCATTTAGAGCAGTTAGGAGCTGCTCAGCAGGAGCTGTTTTGCCTCAGACTACTTTTCTCACTTTGCTACCTCTGGACCCTGCTCATTGATTGTGACTATGTAAAAGGGTAGAGATTCACAGTTTTGTTGCACAGCAGCAGAGTTACTCTTTGCAGGGGAGTGGACAGTAAGAGCTATGATGGACACAACAAAAGCCTCTCTACCTGTGGAGCGTTTTAGGAGGCATTGTGTTGCTGGTTGGCAAGGTTGAAGGCTCAAGGTTACCACATAACTCGATAAAGGATGCCAGATAGAGACAGACATCCTACCAGTTCAGGTGGTTTATCTTGTAATTCCTTTCATGCCATAGCTTTCAGTGCATGTTGGATGGGTTGTCTTCAGTGGGAAATTCTTGAGGTTGAATGAAAATGAAGAGCCAGAAAGGGGAATCTCTAGACCGTTCTTATCTGTGAACAGCAGGTGCTTAGATGAGTAGCTGTTGGAGAAGTGAAGCCTACTTACCTAGAACTGGTAAACAAGGTTCTTCTAAAGCATGCTCCAATCCAGCCTTCCTCAGCTCCTGCCTACTGATCATCTTACTGGGGATGGTAAAAGGCAATTTGTCTTCTGACTGCACAGAGTCCTGTTGCACTGTAATACAAGAAAACCTGAACTGAATGGAATCCCTTTAGTATATCATGGTACAGTGGAAGAAAGTGGGACTGTTGAAGGGGAATGTCATTTGCCTCTGCACTTTTATCATCTTCTCACGGAAGATGAAGGTGATTATTTCCTTTGTAAATTGGTTTGAACTTTACTTGACGCAAAGGGAGACCAAATCCATGCCAGAATTGCCTGTGGGTGTGTCTGAACTCCACCCCATGGCAGCTTTTTTCATTAGGAGCGGCCAACAGCACTACAGAGCTCTGGCTGGGTTCACTTGTTCCAGTTAACTTTGGTTTGGATGCCTTTCCTGAAGCATGCTGGGCATGGCTTTTTTTTTTTTTTTTTTTTTTTTAAATCTGTATGGGTAAGTGAGCTCCAGCAGCTGTATAATATCTCCTCTGTAACAGCTAGAGGGAGAAAATAAGTTATATGGATCAGTACTTTGAGTCTTTTGTTCCAAAGTGGAGCCTGTGTTAATGGAAGAAGTGGTCTCGTGCCAGTGTGCATTAACTGCTAGATGAAGTTTGGTGGTTGGTAGTTGGCGTGGAATGTGGCAGCGACTTGGATGCTGCAGAGTCTGGGCTCAATAAAGTGATACAAGAAGGGTAGGTGAAAAATTGGATTACTTGCCTGTTTATTTCCTGTTTTCTTACAACTTCTGTTGGTGGAGTATGGCTCTGTAGCAGTGTTTGTTTAACTGTAATTAAGTCAGTGTTAGAGAAATTTGCCTGTATATATTTTAGGGAGTTTCAGCCTATTTCAGCCACTACTTGTATGTTTGCAAACATTGTAAGAGTTTGAGAAATACCATTTGGGTGGCTCTTGCACTCTGGCCTCTGTGCAGCTCTGCTTCCATTCTTGACTTCCTCAGAGTGCTCCTACTTATGTATTTGCCCCATCTAACCCCATTAATCCAAGAGTTTAGTGCTCAAACTTCTGCTGCCTGGTCTGCCTCTTAAGTTTGCAAGGGTACATGCAGAAAACAACTGGTAGACCAGCTGACAGCATTAAAAAACAGAAGGTGCTGTCAAAGCTGAGCTGGTGTTAATTACCTGAGTTGTGCTCAGTCATAGAGTGTAACTCTCAGTGTAGAGTGTAACTCTGTACTTAGCTTGGAAATTGCAGGATGGGCCAGTGCCTGAGTGTGGTATGTCTACATTTGAGTTTCACTGCTTACTTAAGTTTTAGAGGGATAGTGACTGTTTAGCTAGAGGAACACAGAGAACCAGAGGAAGGTGCATCAAAAAATTCAAAAAGGGAACACGCGTTTAGTGTGTTACCACTAAATGCGGTAAATGTTATCTGAGCATGTTATACTGATTCTCCTGTTGTCCCTCCGACAGTTACTATGCTAGTTTTGCTTACCATTTTCTCTTATGTTTTAAGGACTGAACTTGGAGGATGCCTCTGGGGAAAACTGTAGCTTTTCCTGCTGCTTAGATTCACTTGCTGCTGCCACCACCCTCCTAACTTGCTGCATTGGGTTCTAGCAGGGGTCTGCTGAGAGCTTTCACCTCTTCAGCTGCTGCTTCCCTTCTGTGGCTTTTTAACTTGCCACTTGTTCTGATCCACCTGTTGCCTGTGGTATGGGAGCCTGTTGCATGCCCTGTTACGGTATCTGCTTGCTGGCTGCCTGGCTGTGGGGCAGGACTGAGACCCTCTGGCAGCATGCCAGCGCTCACATAGTGCTCGATGGCACATTTGGTTTGTTCCAGTCGTTAGTCACCTGGATCTTGCCAAAGGCTGGCTGATGGAAGCTGTGGGTTACTGTGGCTGACTAAGGTGCTTTGTCAGACAGGCATTTCTCCTCTCCTTATCACAGAAAGGCTGCAGGCAGGCAAGGTTGTGCTGTGCTTCACTTTCTCTTTTTTAAATTCTCTACCCTTAGGTGGACTTGGAATTTCCCCAACATTAAAAATTAGTCCTCAGAATAAAGAACTGCAAGCTGAAAGGAAGGAGAGCAGGTCAATGCATGGGCATCTGTGTGCTTGCTCCGTTGCCTCCCCTGTTTTCTTGAGTCCTTTTTTCCATGCTTGCTGATGCTCTCCCCTGGGTGTGTTAGGGGAGAACACCCTCCTCCCAGCCCCCACACCTCTCGCCTGCAGCTGCCAAATGAGAGAGGCACAAAAGATGTCTGTCCGCTTGCTTGGTGGGCACAGCTGATGGCTCAGCAGTGCTTTAGAAACTTATGCCTGCTACAGGTGCTGGGAAGGGGAGGGAGGGGGTGTATGTGGAATGAACACTTTGGTGCTGTTTCCTTGGGGACTGGGGAGAATTCCTGAATTTTTTTCTGCTTTGGTGAGGAGCAACAGGAAGGGTTCCTTCTGCCATATGCACACTATGAAGCCTTTGGATCTTCAGCCCTTTTCTGTGCAGTGTAGCAAGATGGGATTTCCTCTGCCAGCTACACAGATCTGTTTGTGAAAGAACTGTAGATTGATTTTAGAGTACAAATGCCTTTGTCAAGGTTGTGGTATGTGTCTGGAACAAGGGTTATTTCTTTTTTAAGGGGAGGATTTTGGGGTCTGGTTTGCTTTTCAGAAGTTGTGTGCTTTGTCTCAGTACTCTCTCACTTGTAAATACTCATCACCTTTAAAGGCATTAGTGAAGGTAGTTCTGAGCCTTTCATAAGAAACCTACCATAGAAACATATGTATTTTTAATTACACATTCTGAACAACACCACTGCGAATTCTTCTACACAAGAAAGTCTACTTCTTCCTAGACAGAAAACATCTTGGAGGCTGCAAGTTCAGCTCTGATTAACAGCCACTTGGATGAGTTTGGAAGCTGTTGCAAATTAAAGTGTACAGGCAGACTTTGTTCTTCCATATTTGTTTAGATGGGGAAGGCTGGAAGGTGGCGAGAAGTAGAGAGGAGTGTGGAAGACAGAATACTATTTTTGATTGTGATAGGGATGCCGAGAAGTTCTTTGTGTAAAGGCTGGGGTGAAGCAGCAATCATCTTTGATAATAGACTTTCTGTAGTCCTTGTGTTTAGGTACTGCAGACAGTGTGCTGTCTCCAGTTACAAAGGAGTGAGCTAAGGATAGCGTGAAGTGTGACAGAGAATGTTCTGCTTGTGTTTTAAGAAGAAAACTGTCACCTTATTACATGAATATAGTTTGGATTTATAAAACTTGAGAAAATTACTGCTTGGACAGACATTCATTGAAAGCTCTGAAGATGAAACAAAACTGAAATTTTCTTTTATTGTGTTTGGTCTTGCTGATAAGCTTCATGCATTATCTGCCAAGAAATTACTAATCAACAGGAACAGAATGATGGCTGGCTGTCCTCAGGTGCACAGTCAATTCCATAACTTTTGCACATCTGAAGTCAGTGCGACTCAGGATAACACTTGGTATCTGTTACCACAGTTTCTGTTTTTAATTTAGTTTTGTTTCTATCTGCCTGGCAAAACATAAGGTGGTTCTTGCATTGGCCTGTTTCTTTCCTTCAGTTTAGTGGTAACCACACCCAGAGTTCAAGTCCCAGCACGCTTTACATTCCTAATTTTTTTAACTGCTGAAATATTGGCCAGAAGGTGCCAATAAATTTGTTTTGGGGAGTGTGGTTTTTCTGCATGAGTTTGAAGTATCTGGGAATGTACTATAACCTCGAAAATCTAAATGTCATGTACACCTATGAAATCCTGAAAAAGAAGGTTCTTCAAAGCTCTGCCTTGTGTATTTGAAGCATTGTCTGGCTGAAACTCAGTGATTTAGAAAAGCCCTATAGTACCAGCTCTGAAATCCTGTTCATGTCTCATGTGTTGATTTGTGCATGTGAACATAACAGAAATAAACTCCTTTTTGCTTGAAAGTAGTTGGTCTACAGAGTATGACACCATTTATTTAAGTCTGATTCCAGAATGTTTGAAAGCTAAATTGTTACAACTGAACCAATATGTTCCCTTATGATGATGGTTAATTAGGGATACCCTTTTTGTGGGAGACTGCATCTTCTTTTAGCTGCAAAGCTGGATTTATAAATGAAAATTAATGGAATAGCTTGATAGAAAATCTGCATCTTTCGGTTTACTTTTCTGTAGCATTTCTTTGCTGGTCCAATCTTACAGCTTAATCAAGGTCAGGCTTCATACTGAAGCTGAAAACTGGTATGAGACAAGGGTGATCTATTAAATGAATCGGCTTTGGGAAGGCCTTAGTAACACTATTTGTCTCTGAGCAAGAAGCCAGGCTCCTTGTGCTGGTACAGCAGAGTGATGTTCCCAAATAGCTACCCAGCTGGACTGGCAAGCTGTGACCTCTTCTGCCAGGAGCCACTCCTTCCTGCCTTTTGGTGTCCACTCCTCTCTGGAAATGCAGTTCTGCTGTGGTCAGAGCTAAGGCTGTAGAAATACTTACATAATTTCTTAATACCACAGGTCAGAGAAGCAGCATATAAAGCGTGTAATGTTGCCACTTTTTTCCTGTAGCGATTTGTAATCTGTGAATATGCATGGACCTATCATCAGGCAGGTTCTTCATTTGAACTGGCATCCATCCTTTTTGGTCTGTGTTGCCTCTGGGGTAATCATTTTCAGAACCATCTCTTTGCTGCCCTCGCACTCCATAGATGTCTACTTAAACAGACTCATGGCTTGTCCATTGTCCCTTCAGCTTGATGCCCTTGCTGTCACTGTAAAGTGATGTAGAGGGAAAAGGGTTTTTATCACTGCAGTAATCCAAGGCAGCTGGTTCTTCTGGTGGTGAAAAACTACTTCATACTCTCCAGGAGGCTAATGTCTTCAGAATTTGTTAAATAACTGTGTTATGACTGCAGCCGTAATAAGCTATAATTGCAGACAAATGCATGTGCGAGTTGGTGGCTGACACCATTTTTGTGCATGCATAATGTCCTTATCTGTGTTCTTTTGGGTAGCTGTTGCAGTCTGGTCTTACTTGCTCTACTGTAGCAATGTTGAGAGGCTCCTTCTCTAGGAAAGCTGCTTTTATAATGTTCTAAAAGCAAGACAGATACACTTCTTTACATATGCTATGAAAGATGTAGTTCTGCTGTTACAGTTTGCTGTGCACGTGTTATCAAACATTTTAATGTCTTACAGAGTGTGTTAATTTTTTTTTTTAATCATAATGCGCAGAATATTTTGTGGTTCAACAGTAAGGCCTTTCCTCCTTACTTCTGTGCAGTTCATGAAGTGAGTTCCTTCAAAACTCTTGTTTCAGGAAAAGATACACAGTCTGATTCATTGACATGCCGATGTTTTGGCATCCAGTATTGTCCCTATGCATATAATGTAAATTTGTTTGTTTAGTCAGCATTAGAGCTCTGATCCTATAAGTCTTTGGGACTGCATAACTTTTTCCTACTTGCTAGGTGTACAAGACTTGTGTGGAGTGGTTTGGTCACCTGGAGCATCACATCTTCCTCTGCCACAAATACCCATGAAAATGTTGTCACAAAGATGAAAGTTATCCTTACTCAGGGCAGGGTCTGTGCAAAGGCTAATCTATAACTTCTCTTCCAGAGTCAGGGTAAGGAGACAAGGGTTCCTGCAGAGCTTCATGCAGGCCCTAATTTCCTTAAATATTTAATTGCATGGTGTAGGTTACCCATTGATGTGTGTGTAGTGTGGTCTTCCTTATCTGTGTGAGCTGCACAGAGTGTACTGCTTGTATAACCCCTGAGCATACTGTGTAACTTGTCAAATCTAAACCGGTTTTCAATGACTTGCCCCAGGGTTACTCCTTTTCCTCACTGAAGGGTACCTTCCTGCTTATTTTATTTACAAGTGTTTCTTCACTCTATTTTGTTTAAAATACTGTAACTTTTATTTTTTTCTAAATTGATAGGCAATCTTGTAGCACACACTGTTGGGGGACATAGATAAGCAAATCCAAATATTTTGTTTAATCAGAGTGCTTTATTTCACAGAAACAATAAAGAATCAAAATAGGTCAAATGTGCTGTAGATCCTCACTGTGCCTGCTTGTACATACTGAGAGCATCTTGCTTTGCATGTTTGTGTTTCTGGAGGAGTGGTTTTGTTGTGTTTTAAAATGGATTATTTTTCAAATTACTTTCTTGTCTCTTAAGGAGCACATTCTCCAAAGCACTGGAGTATTTGACTTTTTAGCTTTTCTTATGGTGTTTTTGGTGTTTCTTCTAACTACATGTTCTGACATATGTCCCACTGGTTTCAGTAGAAAGAACTTTCTCAAATTAATTGCAAGAATCTTTTTTTAGTAACCATCTCTTTTGTGTTTCTTTGTCCTGGCCCACAAATATCTCAAACTTTTCATTGGGGAAAAACCCCAGTTTCTGAGGGAGCGACCAGACCTGTAAATTTTTAAGCCCGCAGTAAATATTTCAGTGCATTATGTGTAGGGATCACCTCAGGAGTCCAGATTGGAAATGTCTCTGAAATGTAGACTATCTGCTGAAGATCGGTGCTGGTGAACATCCACGTAGGATTTGATTTATCAGGAGAAACCAGCTTGGAAGTGGTAGCATGGAAAAAATCTACATAAAGTACTAGGCAGCATTTTGATGAACAGAGCACATTCTTCCAGTGCAGAAACATTGTCTCAGCTGTTTGACTAAGAATTTCCAAATGTTTGATAGTACAGACTTGTTTTCTTGCATATAATTTCTGAGACCTTATTTCATTTTAAGTCTAAAGATGGAACTCCAGTTTTATAATGGCAATTGCCATGCTGATAGCTGTCTTTAGGAATGTGGCAACAACTTAAAAGCATTGGAGAATGCAGTACGTGAGCATGAACGAGAAGTACAGTTACTGAAATGGGTTTAGGAATTCAGTTAATCGGCTTGTGTATTTGTCAAAATGCTGTCTCTTTTTTATTCCAGGGGACAAGCTTTTCTGCAGGAAGATCTGCAGGGTGACATGGGTACAAGATGTAAAACAAAAGCAAATTGTAGAAGTGCAGCTGTTCCATTATAGCTTGAGGTGATGAGAAAGACTTTACCATGCTGTTTGGAGTAGTTTCTCTGCCTGTGGGCAATAGCATGCGCAGTTAAGGTGCACCAAATAACTTTTCACACACCCTTCTTAAATCATACCATTGTATTTTGGGACAAAATAAGAGGCAGGACTTTGGAATTTCCTGGCATTTGTTGAAGCACTAAAACTACAGTGTAGTTTTAAATCCTCCCTCTCTTCTTTTTTGCTCAGTCTCTCTTTGAGAATTTTAAGTGTTGCTAGCTATGACTCCCTGCAAAGGATGAGATGGTACAGCTTCCTCATCTGTTAGACTGTAGTCTTCAAATTCCTTTGTGTTAAAGGGAATTAATATGGCTAAAGGCTGGCTTAAGCTTTGCCAGTCCGTGCTGCTCTCCAAAGAATGGCTATGCACATCAGCTATTTGCCCTCAGTTTTGCTAGGGAGGAGAACTAATTTTCTTTCCTGCGGAATTATAAGATTTGGTTATTTCCTGAGCCTAAAATAACGTGCCCTGTTGCTCAAACCTTGTTAGCAAGCTGAGACTTGCTGAAGAAGCATTTGCTTCTTCCAGTCCTCAACCTGTCAAGTTTTCAGATTATCCTTGCTTGTGTTCTGCTGGTAGAGACCAGGTGGAAAATAATAAAGCCCCTTTGCTTATCTGTGGTTAGCACTGACTGAAAGGGAGGGCTTATCTCTCCTCCCAATGTGTCCTAGAGGAAGCCAGGCTGAAGCAGTGAATCCCAGTTCTTAACAACAGGAAAACCCAGAATTTGACTTAAAGGGGATGATTGATTGGAGAAAACAAAAAAAGACACCAAATAATTGTGATTGGTGTCAAGTGGCTGAAGCTCTATTTGTGGTCTGCTGAGGTATGGCAGTGACCCAGCTGCCTTCCCACTGCAAATACAGAGCTCCTGGAGCGGTGGAAACTACTCAGGCGGAACCAGCAGTCTGGTCATATGTGCTGGAGGTCAAAGAGCATCATCCTACAGATTTATTTTTATATATTTATTGAAATGTCATTCTGTAGAAGCATGTATAGCAGGTTTCAGCTCAATGTAGACAGTGAGACTCCAGATTGTCTTTATATAGCCTGTGTGTGTGAGCAGAGGGATGGTGGTGGGATATATACAGGAGCTGGCTTGATCTTTGTCTTTGTTAAGCTTCCTAATGTTGCAATACCTTGACAGCGGATGTGATGTTGTATTCCAGAGTGTGATTTTAAGAGAAGTGGAATATGTATGAGAGAGGGATGCCCTCATACAATGACCTTCCTATTTGTAAGCTCTCAAAATAATAATGCAGAAGTGTTCAAGAAGATGCCAAATCAATTACTGTACAAACTTGTCTGAAGACTAGCTGCTGGGACTGGCATCCACAAAATCACAGCTGAAGGGAGTGCGTAGGGGTAAAACTATAAACATTATGAATTTGTGACTGATGCAGTTTTTTCTCCATGCCCTTGCAGAAGCTTTGATGAAAGGACTGGTAGTAGGAAAGGTAAAAGAGGAGTAAAGCATGGCATCCAGAAGAGCTCGATTGCAAAAATAGTATATTGCAGCTTGGTGGTGATGGGAATGTAAGATTTGGGGGGTCTTGGATTTATGTAATTCTGAAATTCTGCTGTTGTGTGTGGCGGTGTGCTTTGCTTGTTTCTATAGTAACTTAAAGGTGTCTAATTTTCCTTGTCTCAGAAAGCTGTTCCTGAATGATGCTTTGGAATTTCCCCTCTATGAAATTGAATGATTTGGTCCTTAGCTACGTAGACTATCCTAATTCACTTACCAAACCCTCCCTGCTACGAAAATTGATTTGTTGTGTATGTACTTTATGGCAAGTTGCTAGCCTAAGAAAAGCTGAGTTAATGTTACGTGTAATAACTGACTTTTGCTCAAAGATCTCCAAATATTTTTCTTTTTAAACTTTTACTTTAAAGTTCCGAGTATAAGTAGATACTATCTCAGTTAAAAATGGAGGAAGTCAAGGCACTGCTGAATACTAATCTGGTTTTTCCTAGAGTCTAGCTGTTCACTTGCAGAGCAAAATACCCTGATCTCCTTAGCTGTGGTCTTTCTGTCACATGTCCTGATAGTAATGAATAAAGTAATACATTTAGCACATCTGTACATTTTAGAAAAATAAAAAGTAATGGAAAAACTTGGATGTTGGACAGCCAGCTATGTTTCTAAAATACTGGGTCTCATCCCTTTTACGTGAAAGAAATTGCTGTCCCAGATGGCTAAGCACAAAGGGATTAGATATACAGCAGGATTTTGTGCCTTGTATTGTTTTAGTAACCATGGTGCCATGCTGTCAAACCTTGCAAAAGAGTTTCCTAGACACTTTTCCAGTGATTGCTGTGAATCATTGACTTTTTTTTTTTTTTTTGTCAGACTTTGTACATATGCAAGATACGGAGAAGTACAAGTTCATTGTGCCACTTCTCATGAATAATGAACTGCCCAAGTGATACTGGAAGTAGTGATAGGTTTTGCCAGTTTCCAGAGCAGTCTGATTGCATTCAGGGAGCTGTAATGTTATAAGCAATCATATTTAAGTTACTGGAATACTCCTAATTTCCAGCAGTCCTGGGGGCGTGGAAAGTGCTCTCTGCCTTGGATTTCCTGCATGCCAGCACTTCCTTTCTCCAGCTGTCATTTTCAGAGAAGCCACCTTCTCTTTGCCATCCTGTCTCTTTGGATTGAATTCTCTGTCACCAGCTCTTCTATGCTTCTTTTTCTCCTCAGTTTAAATTTTTGTTCCTACCCTTGCAGCTCTAGCTCACTCAGTGCAAAGCTATTTCCCTATAAGTTAGTTTTATCCTTTGTGGTGGAATTTTGATATAATTCTTAAGTTACTAGGATCATCCACTAACTACTGCCAGGAGAGGCATTAACTTGCATGCACATATAATCTATTACACAGCTGACATTAAATGTGTTCCCCATGTAAGGAGGAAAAAGGTTTCAATTCTTCTAATGCAGTAAAAATCTCTGTAGCTAGGAATTCCTGACCCTTTGGATGGAATACTGAAGGAGCATTCAGAAATTACTGGGATTGTTTGCTTGTGCAGAAAAAAATGGTTTGATGGGTTTCCGTTTAAAGCAACTACTTTTTTATAACTTCTATTTCAAGCCTTTTCTTCAATCTTCCATTTCTTCTGACAGTACTGCAGGATGTCTGTGCTCCATTTCTTGCAAGTAATGACATCCCAAGAAATACCACTCCTTTTTCCATGTGCAAGCTCTTTTCATCACTGATCGAGAACCTTGCTCTGTAGGATCACTCTCGTGGGCTTTGCTATTTAAAGGATGGAAGAGTTTTTGGCATTGGATGCCATTGTGTATAATACTTCTTGTATCCGGCATGAGAACAGAGGGAAAGACTAGCACTGGGAACAGGGAAATAGGCTTGACTAGACCTGTTGTTGTGTTGTGTTGTAAGTAATTAAATATATAAAATAAGTACCCGTAGTAGTAGATTATGCTAGTTTTCAGTTACACATGGTGAAACTAAATGGGAACTTGTTACCATTTAAAGCAACTAAGCAAAGCAGGAGGGACTTGTCTAAGGTGGTTCCCTCCTTCCCTTATATTGAACTCAGTAACCACGGGCAGTGGAGAGTGAGAGATTTAAAATACCCAACTACTAGATGGGGAGTAACTCCTGACATAAAGGCTTCTATTCATGGCTTCTCCCTGCCCCCCCCCCCCCCCCCCGCTTCCCTTAAATATATATTTTATACACAGCATTTCGGCCTATTAGTTGAGCTGGTTTTGGTAGGTTCAAAATGGGAACGTGGTGTTTTGAGGCTAGGCACTAAACCACAAAAGTAGCTGAGCTGATTGCATAGTGCCTAAAGCTTCCTGGCACATGATGCAGCCTTGGCCTCCCATTGTTTGCAAGCCTCCAGATGTGGAGGGCTGTGTACATGACCCACGCTGTTGCATTCTTAGGATCTCAGTAACGTATGGACAGCATTCAGTAGGAAAAGTGGATTATTAACAGAATTCAAAGGAGGTGAGAATCTTTACTGGATGTGCCTCTTCAAAGTTTCTTACCAAGTTGCACAGGGCAACCTGCTGTGTTGTAGGCCAGGTATCCTGACATCTGTAAGCTATAGGGTGTAGCATTCTTCTTGTTTTACAAAAATGCTTGGGACAGCAAAATAGGAATATTCACATACAAAAACTTTTCCAGCCTTGACTTCTTGGCAGACCCTGTGGGCTAAGCAAGAGAAGTCTGAGGTTCTTGGAGGATACCAGGCAAGAAGAAGCTTTACATTCTGGCCAGAGAGAAGCAACAGGGAGAGGCAAGCCTGTCCTATCTAGAGGGCAGATTAGAGAGAAAATACTGTTACTGGCTGAGAGGGACATTTTAATTCTGGACTGTTTATATGCCTGAAAGGTGAGTCTGGGTTTGAATAAGAAATTGTATATCCAGAGGGAAGCTCATTTTGCAATATGGTCATTCCAAGTTTTTGCTGAGAGGTGGGTTTTAAACACCTGTCTTTTGAACGCACAAGCTTTCTTAATGCCACATTCCCCACTATAAGGCACAGCATGATTGCCTGTGCTCCCATGTACCAGTAGTATCTGCTGGCCGTTTACCTGGTGAAAAATAGCACTGATCAATAATGTCCTTGTGAGACTAGTTCATGGGATGCGTGATGGTCTCTGGTAAGCACTGGTTCCACTTGTGCCATTTGCCTGCCTTGGAGTGGAGAAGGGGGGGGACCTAAGCTCCTGTGTTTAAGGGGTGCTCTGGGGTTAAGCACCATTTGGTGCACTGCTGGTAGCTGTAGAGTTAATACTGTCATCTGACAAGACCCCCTGTTGCAGTAACTGCTTTTCCCTGATTCTCGAAGGGGGTTCATCCATAGTGAGTGCATGCTGGGTTGTTATGCCTCTGTTACCTAGTGTCTGTGTCATCCCCTGACGCCTTCTGCTGGGAGAAGTGCCAGCCTCATGTAAAGAGCCCCCTCTGAGAGTGGCTGATAGCCAGTAATCCCTTTAGAGAAGTCTGTGCGCTGCGAGACTGCTGTGCTGCAGATCCTGCTGTTACTAAATCTTGCATTTCACCCTTGGCTTTTTGCCAGGTCTCATGGGGAACTTGGTTTCCAAGAAGCAGTTACAGAAAAGGAATAGTGTCTGGTCTTTGCTAGGGACCTATCAGTCAGTGCTCAGCCTTCCCTGTGGGAGGGAGGCAGCCATGGAAGGAGGCTTACACGTTAGGCTCAAATCCTCATAACCAAGAGGTAACAGCAGCAGGAATACTTTGTGGTACTCTATTAAAATAGTCCCTTGTGTGAGCAGTCAGGTCCTGAGACTCTCACTGCCTTTGCTCCTGTGACCCTTTGTGCCTCTTTGAGGCAGAATAGCTGGTGTGCATGACTTCAAGTTAACTTCAGGTTCACTTTAAGATTAAATCTCCAGGCTTTGGAAGAGGGACCTGGCAGTTGTAAAGTCCTGTAGTGTGACTAGTAGAGAATAGGGGTAGTGACTAAGGTTGAACAACCAAGTCCTTTGGTTAACATCCAGTTTGTGATGTCCAGGCCATCATACTGCTACCCTTTGACAAGGGTCAGCTGTGCTTTTTTTCCCTTATTCCTCTCCCATTTGTCAACATCAGATGCTAATTACAGGCAGAGGAGAAACTGGACCTAACCTTGCAATAGAGTTGGATACAGTGTGGATCCTCATGCTCCTGTTGAAGAGGGGCATACTAAACAAAGGCAAGAGATCCTATCTGCTTGACATAAAACTGAGGATTGAGTACTTTAATCTTTGAGAGGTAGTTGGTGGGCACAAGGGTATGCTGGCTTCACCTAGGAAGTTCTCACCTTGCTCACTGAATTCAGCCTTCAGCTTCATGAAAGCTTTGTGTTAAGATTCATTAATGCACATGGATCATCAGTGCAGGTGCTTATGAAACTTAATATTTTATTCTTTGCTGTTACATTCAGGAGTAATGTAATATGCAAAAGGAATGAGTTATGTTTGTTTTGTTTCTCTTCTCTCATTCCCATCTGTTAAAAACAAACCCATAAACATAAATGAGGCTATTCCATCATTTTTCACCTCTACCAGGCTGCTGTTAAAAGGCAGCTTGCCCTTTATAAAATGATCAGTTGGTGCTGAGCCTCCAGCCCATTTTTATTTTAGGATAGAAGAGGCATGTTTCACTTCCCATAGCTCCTTCTGTGTCTAGCCACTTGTGGTCCACAAGCCCTGTGTTGCTGATGTGAAACTAACAACTTAAACGGTTGTGATTATTAAGAGGAAGAAAGTGCCTGAGGATATTTGTCATCTCTTTTGTGTGAACTGTGTTTCTTCCATTACTACTTGATGTCATTCTCTGTGGCATCTTTAACACCTGCTGTTTTTATAGTCTACACTTTTTTGATTGAAAGCTTCTTGGCCAAGGATCTAGGCTAAAATTTACTCAAGTAGCTTGAGTCTAAGTCTTATTTTTATTAATTACTTGAGCTTATGAGGTAGCAGCGTGGTTCCAAAAATTCAACCCCATGTCCTGTACCAGTACTTCCCTTTTAATTCACCTTCCCAAGTTACCTTCCTTCTTTCCTATTTTTTTGTTTTTAGGTGGAGAATTGAGTATTTGGGACAGAAAAGGAGCCTCTTGAAGGTGGTGGTGGTTGTTTTGTGGTAGTTATGTTCTGAACAGGATTTCCATTGCCACATACAGTTTTTGTAATAAAATATATGCCCGCAGTGCTGGGTGGGTGCATTTTATGAACTATATAAAAATCTGTACTGTGGCTTGCACCACCCTGAGGAAGTAGAACAAATCCCAGGTTAAGGTTTTCTTTTTGGTCTGTCTTCCATTCTGGCCAAACCCTACTCTTGGGGCAGGAACCAGCTTTCCACTTTATGTGAGTGGATACCCTGCTTGGCACATCAGATAGTTAGTACCACATAGCAACTTACAAGTAGTATTTCTGTCTTTCTGCTCCAGTAATATTGACAGGAATCTTGTCCTGTCCCACTAATTCTTCAGTTATCTCAAACCTATCAAAGTGCGTGAGTCTGTCAAACAGTGTAGTTGTTGTTTAAAAATGCTGCTGAAAATTAAAGTGAAGCATTAATCCAGGAAACATAGCAGGGTGCAGAGGTTTTGTAGAAAACCGTTACTGTGCTGTTGAACAGTATCTGCTCTGTGCAGCTTGCAGTCTAAAACGTCAGAACTTCTATTTCAGGGCTGTGTCAAATTGCTTGAAGTTTTTTAGGGCTGGACCAAGCATCAACACAACACGCCTTCCAAGTTTCTGTAAAAGTCCTAGTAAAGCAGTATCTAAATATAGTGTTGATGTACAAGCGTTCCTTTATTTTTCTCCTGTTGTGTTTTACTTGCTTCTGGTTGTACGTTTATTCCATGTAAAGAGGGTTAGGTTTTTCTCTAAAGTTTTCACTCAAAATATTTGACTGCCTACAAACACGATATGATAGACAAGAGATTAAAATAAATAAATACATTTCCTATAAAAGGAATGAAGATATGAGGCAGCTAAGCTGTAGAGCAGCCAGCAGGCTACAGCTGTGCTGCATAGAGGAGCGCAGCCATCCTTCTGGGTGTGTGCTCTGTTACTGGCACAAAGATTAGCTGTACGTACAATTTACTCAGTTCAGAGTATGTATCTGTGCCTGGCTAATCTTTTTCCCTTCCAAAATGGTCCGGTCAAGTCAGAAACCATGGCCTGGATCCCCTGCCTCTGAAGAGGGGAGCATAACTGTGAGGATTTCTTCTGTTGTCAAGCAATTGATCCCCTTCCAGTAAGCAGTTTATCCCATCTAAGATTCTTGTCTGCTTCTCTGGACTATATAAGGAATTTAGGTTGACACCATTCCTAAATCAGGTGTTTGGGAGTAGGTGGGGTGAAACCAGTGAACCCAGCTTCCAGTGCAATACAAACTGATGTAAATTTGTATTTCCCCACCTCTGCTAACTTTAATTGAATGAGGCCAAAGAATCATTTAGGTCTCGGTTCTTTCTAAGGTGTCTGGTCAAGATGCTGAGACCATATGTGTACTTGTAATGCATTTGGGCACAAAGTTCTGTTATCACTTGCCCCACACAAAGGGCTTTTGGAAGCTCTGTGTCTGTGGCTTGAAGATTTTGGATTTTGTCTCAAAAATTTGAGGTTTTTCTCTTCGTAGCTGTAGGTGGCCCTCCTTAGAACTTCTCTTAGTGGTTCTTGGATTTGTAGACTCTTTTTCCTGTCAAAATACAGATTTCAGTGTCAGTTCATGCAGAGCATCTAATAGCCAGGGTTTCCACGGCCACTATTCAGGTGCCAGTCACAGGCATTCAGGCTTGCTCATTGCTTTGGCTGAGCCAAGATGCTTTTAAGCCCCTTGTTTGAATGCTGCAGTGAGCAAAGGGATGAGCGGCTCAGTGGTCCCTGACACAATGGAAGCTGGTTCCAGTCACCACCTGCCTGCTGGGAACTGCTCGGGGCTGTTCACGAGCAGTTGATGTGGCGGTACTGTTGGTGGTTGATAGCTCATGCAAGACAGCCCCTGTTACAGCTCCCACTTTCCTTTTTAATGCTTTGTTCTCTAGCAAAATGTTGCTTGTAAAGGGGGGGGAGGGAGGAGATCCCAGGCTATTATCTGCTAAGTAGGTCGTAATTCTGGTAAATAATTGATTTATTTTTTTCAGGCTTGAAATCAGAAGCAGACCTTAGGTGCCAGTGTCAGACCACTGTGATTATCACTCCTTCTGGAATTTCAGTGGTTCTTGTTGGGGAATGGTTGTCTGGCTCTTTTGGGAGGGAGATGCTGCTGGAAATAAAAGGAGAAAGTGTTTCTTTTGCTGCTGTATTGTTTTTAAAGTTTCTTGCTTTGAACTAGCTCCTCGGGTAAACTAATTCTCTAGGTCTGCTTCTGGCTTGTGTTATGCTCTGGACTAGCTGCTCAGACTCTCTCTTTACCTGTTTTTATTAAACAATGGAATTTGGAAATGAAAGGGTTAACAGCAGCAAGCATCATCACTGGCTGTGTCTGCTCTGCATGTGAGTGTCCATGCTGTACTGGTTAATCTTCTAAAATCTTACCCTGCTGTGCAGACTGCTCCATGGGAGTCTGGTGTGGATTCCTTGGGTTCAGCCTGTATTTTGGGACAGCCAAATCCTGTTCCCAGATAGTTGGGACAACTGGTCAATTTTCTACTCTGTGTGTGTATATATGTATGTACACACACTTGGTGTATATATTTTGTGTTTCTTGACACTTTGTGTTCAGTGTTGCCCTAACAAGCTTCCTTCACCACTAGGGAAAGAGAATGTCTTGTGCAGGAAAGTGGAGTGTGGGGACAGCCTCCCTGAAAATCTGTTTCTTTCGTGACTTGCCTGGGGATGAGTTCTCACTGTTGACAATCCTTAGCTACCTCATCTGCAGTACAGCAATAGTGCAAAGGCTTCTCTAGGGCCTGCAGCACAGAGAGCTGTTTTCACAGGTAAGTCCTTCTGCTTTGCCCTCTTCTCCTGCACCAGCTGATCTGAATTACAGCTTCTGAGTGCCCTTGAAGTGTGTGTGTGGCAGTCACAGCTGCTTGCACAGGCAGCCAGGCTCTGATCCTGCCTGTGTCTGTGTGCCTCTGTGTACCTCTGCATATCCACAGCTCTCCTTGAAGCATTAGGGAGCCACAAGACTCAGTTCTTGGCCTTGGTGCAAAGTTACCATATGAAACTACTTTGTGACTTGCTGGGCATGAAGACTCTTAAGCATTTGCTTTGAGAGCTACTGTCTGAGCAGGAGCTCTGCTTTGTATAAACAAGTTTGGGCACAGAAGAAGACTGTTGGGGGACACCATCATCTACATAGGTTGTTGCATCTTAGTTGGGACTGCTGTGGTCCTGTTTTCCTTTGGATGAAATTCTTTGGCATTTTAGTGCTTCCCCTTGGCATGGCTTCAAAATCACTTGTTCGTTCATTCATGCTGTGAGATGGCAGGTCTTAATGAAATGGTGGTGTAACACATCTGTGTTACCAAAATAAGCTCCCTCTTATCCCATATTTTAGTAAAATATGAACAGCAATGAATCAGTCAATGGTGCTGAAGTGTAAAACAACATTGTTGGTGTCTGATAGAGTATACCATGAGCTTAGACTGAGAGGTCTTTCCTCTCATCTGCTCTTTAGCTTCTCTGAGAACTCTGACTGGCACCACTGTACTGCTTGTTCTTGAATCATGTTTTTCTGAATTTATTCTTCACAATCATAATAATTAGAGGAGGACTTCCACTTCTAGAAGGAGATTCTGCAAAAGCAGCACACAGTTTGGGAAAAAAGGTGGTATGCTGTGTCAGGTAAGAACTTAACTAGCCCAGAACAAACCTTGACATGTGACCCCAACTGCCTTCATCTAATCTAGTAGTTTCAAGGGAAAAGAGATGTGGAGTAGATGGTTTTTATTAATGCTGGTAGGGAGCTGTGTTCTACCTTCAGCATCTTTAATAAAAAAAAAGAAAAGGTTTCTATAACTACCTTGCCATGGTTATGAATGACACAAAACTGTTGTTTTTTCTTCTCCAGCCAGATGACAGGAAGACACTGAGCTTGGGCAGCAGCTGTGTTCAGAAAAGGTTGTTAGTGGTGTAGGCAGAACCATCTGCCTAGCAAGGCATTTAGCTTGGGTTGCTTGTTCTAGGCCAAGATGGTAAATCAATAGCTTATTTTTTACAGTGTAACAAGTAAGATGTCAGTGGCTAGATTTACAGTGTAAACAGGAAAACGGTGGCTAGCTTCATTGGCTTCTTAGTGTCCTAGCTGCACTAGTGAGAAAACAAAACAATATGAAAAAAAAAAAAGCCAA
This sequence comes from Harpia harpyja, assembly GCF_026419915.1. NCBI lineage: Eukaryota > Metazoa > Chordata > Aves > Accipitriformes > Accipitridae > Harpia > Harpia harpyja. Next base: position 42,216,463 of record NC_068948.1, on the reverse strand, counting down.
AGCAACTCATCCTGAAAGAGATTGAAGCTCTAGAAACAGAACAGTATTCTTATCAGACACGTTTACTGTTTTTTTGAATAGACTTTAATACCCCCTGCTGCCTAGGGCTGGTCCTCCCTTCCTTTCTCACAAAACTGTCAGTTCAGTTAAACTCTTGTTTTAACAGGCACTTTCCTCTCTGCATGGCAGGATTTTTGGTTTGCTCTAGTTAAATACAGGAAATGGAATATATACATCGTGGGTTTTTGCGTTAACAGATTGTGCTGTGGCAATTGGTCCATTGTGTTTCTATTAATTTTCTAATCTTTTCTGGAGATTCCTGTTGCCAAACATTGTTTGAAGTGGCTGCAAAACTTTGAGACAACTGTGAAGAACAAAATAGTAAATAGTATGCTGATCATGGTTGGAATTTTCATCCATTCACCTGTCAAATGACAGAGCCTCACTAGGTATGAGAGAAGCAGCCCTCCCAATGTAGTTAGTACATGCAGTTTCCTTTTAGGCTTTGTTACTAGGGTTTGGGGTTTTTTGTTTGGTTGGTTGGTTTTTGGGGTTGGGGTTTTTTTTGTTTTTTTGTTTTTTTGAGAAATGAAATGAAGGCTGTAGTTCGAGCACAGCAGTAATGCTGACCTGAGCAGTCACATTTGCTCCATCCCACCTCTGTGCTGTTACGCTGATGCATTGTGTGGAGATGATCAGTGAAATGGAATAGGGAACTGCTCTGGGTTATGAAATAACACTCTTGCCAGTTATTTTTAGCTTAGCCAGCTCCTATTGTGGTTTGCTGTGCTCCCTGCAAACATGCCTGTTACGGTACAGTGGGGGGAGACATGGACAGGAACCTACAAAGAGAGTGGAGACTGCTTGAATCCTAAAAATTTAGCTCTCATAATGCATTCCCTGCTTTTGTTGGGAAATAGTCTGACTTCTAGGTGGTTCTCCTTACAGCTGTGTGTGGTTCGTGAATAGTCTGACTTCTACGTGGTTCTTCTTACAGCTGTGTGTGGTTCGTGGTTGTTTACTTGTTTGGTTTTGTTTTGGTTTGGGGTTTTTTTACCTTATTTTTCATGGAAAACTTTTCTCTATTTCAATCAGCTTGCACCTCTGATTTAGTCAGTGCTGAAGCTCCTGGTGCCTTTGGTGCAAAGCCACACATACTTATGAATGTATCTGCCTGTCCATGTATTTTTATACTGCAAAAAAGTCTTAAATTCTGAACAACCAGGCCTAAAATTTGCTTTCTGCCTGTTAGACTTGCAGTGAATGAGAACAACTAAACTTGGTGCACAATTCTGACTAAGGAATGGAAAAGAAAACTGGAAAGGTGTTCCAGTTTGCTCTGGGATTTACTTTGCCAAGAACATCCAGTGGCCTGACTGCCAACATGAACTGAACATGGAAACCTGTGATGGGTTAACCCTGGCTGGACACCAGGTGCCCACCAGAGCCGTTCTATCACTCCCCCTCCTTCTCAGCTGGACAGGGGAGAGAAAATATAACAAAGAGCTTGTGGGTCGAGATAAGGACAGGAGAGATCACTCGCCAATTACCGTCACGGGCAAAACAGACTCAGTTTGGGGAAAATTAACTCGATTTATTACAAATCAACTGGAGTAGGGTAATGAGAAATAAAACCAAATCTCAGAACACCTTCCCTCCACCCCTCCCTTCTTCCCGGGCACAACTTCACTCCCGGATTCTCTACCAACCCCCCAGCGGCACAGGGGGACGGGGATGGCGTTTACGGTCAGTTCATCACACGTTATTTTCTGCCGCTTCATCCTCCTCAGGGGGAGGACTCATCACACTCTTCCCCTGCTCCAGCGTGGGGTCCCACCCACGGGAGACAGTCCTCCACGAACTTCTCCAAAGTGGGTCCTTCCCACGGGCTGCAGTTCTTCATGAACTGCTCCAGCATGAGTCCTTTCCACGGTGTGCAGTCCTTCAGGCACAGACTGCTCCAGCGTGGGCCCCCCATGGGGTCACAAGTCCTTCCAGAAAACCTGCTCCGTGGGCTCCTCCCTCCACAGATCCGCAGGTCCTGCCAGGAACCTGCTCCAGCGCAGGGTTCCCACAGGGTCACAGCCTCCTTCGGGAACCCACCTGCTCCGGCGTGGGGTCCTCCACGGGCTGCAGGTGGATATCTGCTCCACCGTGGACCTCCATGGACTGCAGGGGGACAGCCTGCCTCACCATGGTCTTCCCCACGGGCTGCAGGGGAATGTCTGCTCTGGCGCCTGGAGCATCTCCTCCCCCTCCTTCTTCACCGACCTTGGTGTCTGCAGGGTTGTTTCTCTCACATGTTCTCACTCCTCTCTCCGGCTGCCGAATACCTCCATCCCAACTTTTTTTTTCCTTCTTAAAAATGTTATCACAGAGGCGTTACCGCTATCGCTGATTGGCTCGGCCTTGGCCGGCGGCGGGTCCGTCTTAGAGCCGGCTGGTATGGGCTCTCTCGAACACAGGGGAAGCTTCCAGCAGTTTCTTACAGAAGCCACCCCTGTAACCCCCCCCGCTACCAAAACCTTGCCACACAAAACCAATACAAAACCTTTCCAGCCTGCCTGGGAAAACATAGAACAGGAGAGGAATCTAAAGATACAGACCATGGATGGAAACAGATTCACTTTCTGCTCTGTGCAAGGCAGGAGTCTGAGAGGTATTCATCCACGTTATGGGGTGTTACATTGTGCCATATGACCTAGTGGTAAACATTTAGGAGAAACAGTAAAAAAAAAAAAAAAAGGCAACAGGAGTTTCACTGTTTTGGGCCCTGCCCTGCCCTGTGAGTTAAGTAATCTCACACTCTTCCTTGAATGGATGGTACCTGTGTAATTCAGGCCTGACCTGAATTTCTCTGTCTTTACCTGTTGGCAGCATGTTTGCACCCAGTCATGCTGGGAACATACCTCGTTCATATATACATGTGTTTACTTGCTGATGTTTAGGGCTCTAAGGGATGGCGATTAAACTTTTTAAGTGCCTTGGAGAGCATGTAGCAGCCAGTAGGACATAGGCATTGTCAACTGTCATAGAGAAATGTTCAAGTCTTGCCTTTTGCAGTAACTATGGGTAACTTTCTTTCCTAATGTTAGTGACATACAGCATGCTTGTAGTATATCTTAAAATTTACAAATTGCTGTGGAGACATCCTATATTTGAAAGGCCACATCTTCTAAACGTGTAACCTGTTTTCCTCCTAATCACAACTGTTATCATCAGTTGGACTCCTCTGTCTAGTTTGTGGTGTGCAGTGGTTGTGTTTCCCTCCCAGTATTTCAGTTTGATTGAAACTGATCCAAGTGTCAGACGTTTTAGAGAGATGGGAATTTACACCTCTGCTGCATTTCCATTGCTGACCTCTGTGGCATGCACTGTGTCAAAGCCTGGCTGAATGTAATGTGTGGATGACAGCTTGGTCTACACTCCTTAGCATGTAGCACTCCATGGTTGCTGAGCCAGAGTTGTCTGAAGCAAAGATGAGCAGTGGGGAAGTTGTGCTGGCTCGTAGAAGCGAAATCTTTGGAATATGCATGCTACAGCGCAGTCTTGTCTGGTAAAAGATGGACTCTCCTGAATGATCAGGTTAGCTTCCTGATTTTTTCTCTCATGATAACAAATCTCTCAGTAGCCTTAGTAAGCAGTTCTTTCTGTCCTGTGTGAGGATGCCTTAGGCTTTCCTGAGGTGGAGAATGGTCTTAGTAGTTCCAGCTTTCACATCATGGCTGGATCATGGAACCTCACTCTGCATGGGTATTAGATCTGTGTCATTGTTAAATCTGTCCCCAGGAAAAAGCCAATCAGAGCAAAATGCAACAGCATGTCTCAGTAACAGACTGCTACAAACAGATCAGACCTGTCCTCCAGTCTCTGCATGAACTCTTCATGGAATTTATGGGCAGATTAAAGAGCTCTGATCTTCTTTTTTAGATGTTTAATGATCTGGGTTTGACACACCTAAAAGATTAAAAGTGGACTGCAGTTAATTCATCTCCTAAAGACTTAAGGGCGCTGTCTGCTACAAGGATAAAGCTCATCTGTGGTAGAGACAGAAGTTTCTTGGAGGCCGGTTAACATCTATGGCCTGAGGTCCCCTGGGGGAGGGAGGGTGGAGAGAACCACCAGCTGTCTTGCTGCTTCCATATGCAAGGTACATTGCTTTCTCCTTCTTCCGTCTCAAAAATAAGATGCAGTTCTCAATCACTACATGCATCCATACATGTGCACTCACATGTGCACACACAAACACACCCTTACCCTTAAAAGAAAATTAAACATTGGGTAAAATGTACGTGTGACAGATACTTGTTTCTGCAGCCACTAAACATGCTGCAGAAAGATGACCTATTGCAATGGGAGAGGGGATGATACAAACCTGAAATGGATGTGGTGATTTCAGGAAAATCTGCTGAAGTTTTGGTTTCACAGAACTCCTTTTTTTGTTGCTGTATAAGCTGTAGTTGTCATTCCAGTGTCCAGCTATGTATTTAGAAACCTCCCTTCCCTGGGGTACTGTTCCCCTTTTGTCCTATTCCCTAAAGAGTGTTTCATTGCTAGTTGTCAACATACAGCACACTTTCAGAGCCCATTTCATGTCTGCCTGCAGAAGGAAAACTGCAGCTTGGCTGCATTGTATGAAACTGCTTGATTAACTCTGCCTTGGTTTTGTGTGCTGATAGGTGTTTCCTATGGGTGGGCTGTGTTATGTATTTCACTGCAATTCTACTTCTGCAACCCATGCTCCCAAACAGCTTGTTCAGCAGTGGTAAGCAAGATCATCCTCTGTTGGCATTTTTCTTCTATGGTAAATGATGGTGTGCCTTGTAGGAGTCTATCAGTAGCACTGATAGTTGGATTGTCTTCATGTGCTGAATGGAGAAATACAGTTTGAGGCCATAGGCAGGTTTGGAGCTAGCTTTTGTTACTTTTTGCCTTTCTGTTTTCATGCTCATCTAATGCTAAAGAATGAATTTGCAAACTAATGGGACTTTTTGTTGCTAAATTATTTGGTTTTGTATTTGAGTGGGGGCTTCAGGTTTCACTAAACATCTTTACATGTAGTTACTCTGTCTTTTCATAGAGAAGAGATACAGAGCATGAAGGAGATAGTTTGTTTTGAATCTGTTTAGCATCCTAGCAGAGCCTTTTCTTCATCAGTCTGAGAAGAATAAAGCCATAGGGATTTGACATGGCAAATGCTCTCTTTTTTTTCCTTTTGATACTTGATTTTCGTTCTGGGACAAGCTCCTGATATAGGTAGACAACATAATTATTGTTTGTGGATCTCAATTTTGTGCAAAAGTGTACAAAGTATTGAGCGCACTATTTCCTGGTTTTGGAGATGATGATTCAGAAGGTGTCAAGGAAATAAGCAAGATGCTCAGTTTTCCATAGTTTAACTCTTTTATTTTTTTTAGAAAGTGCTGCTGTATTCCCTAGGCAACTGCATTCACAGCCCATCCACACTGATGTACTTCTATATGTGCTCGGCACTGGGCCCGAATCCCTGATTCTTCTCCAAGTAGCCTGGCCAGCGCTAAGAAATAAAATGACAGGATTCTGTATTGTTTATCACCAAGCAAACAGTAGTATGTAAAATCTGGAGCTAAGGTCAGTAAGGCATATTAGTAACTTAAAGGTTACCAAAAAAAAAAAAAAGTTAAAAAAAAAAAAAAAGTGTTGTATTCTGATAACTTATCCCCAAACCAGCCATGTGTAAATCCCAGGAACTGACTAAGCTTCAGCCTAAAGGAAACTCAAGCAGTGTTTTGCTAATATGATGATATGATGTCTTCAGTTGCAATACAAGTTTTTAAGTATACCCACCCCTGAACTACCACACATGTATCCCTTCAGTTTGGATTTCTGTGCCGTGAACTAGATCAGAAAGCTGATCCAGCTTAGAAGGGAAGTGTTAAAGATATTTTTCTTTGAGCTGGCTGAGTTCTTTATCTGGACCATAGACATCTGTGGGGTTGCAGAACTAAGGGGTTAAGAGGGGAAAGGGCCATGCAGTGGTTTATGGCTTGGTGGGGGGGAAACCTTAAACCCCTATTGCTGCCAAGACAATGCATTGTCAAACTATGGCCTCACACATTCCACGGCACAGAAACACACAGTCAGAAGATGCAAACTGCCTTAGCTCTCTTCTACTCTGCAGCTGCAGGAATGTTTTTGGAGTGAGTATAAACATTACAAACTTGTGCTAGCCTTGGTACCATTTACAATGAAGCCACAGTGATGTGGGGCTTTGGCATGAGGTGCAATTCCCCCTCCCCCTCCAGGATTCTAGGTATTTACTTAGGCAGGCAGGTCTAAGCTGCTGTGGCTTCACTGCTCTTTTAGCGGGATTAGCTGGAGCACAGCTAGCTTGGAAGCTTCTCTGCATGCTGCTATTAAGCCTCTCAAGCAGCTACGGATGTTGTGATGCTGTAAAAGTATGACACATGCATTTGAACCATTGTGTGGCCCTGGATTAGATGCAGCTAATCTTTCTTTTTACTTAGAAGTTAATTTCTTTTTCCCTTCCTGCTTTCGAGTTAGATCTATGACTTGATTTCATATTCCCAAAGAATGAATGTGGCACCCAGCAGGAAGGGTGTAGGCAGCAGGACAGGGAACAGTGTTGCTGTGCTGTCTCTGAGTGCCAGTGAATTTGTGACTAACTGTAAATTTGTTAGATTCTTCCTTACCCCCCAGCCAGGTGAAACTTGAGGCAGTGAGGGAGAGGAGCAATTTAGAAGAGGGGAGGAAAAGGAAAATAAAGAAAAGGAATATTAAGTTTGAAAATACCAAAAGAAAATGAAAAAGGGACAGATATGAGAAAGGAGGCGAGAGGATGGAAGTGGTAACTGAGGAGGGGGGGTGGTGGAACAGACTCATAAAAGCTGGAGCAAAGCAAGGCCAGGGAGGTCATTGCTGGCAGCACCAAAGGTGGAAGTAAATGCTTGAGGTTTTTAGCAGAATGTGTGAATTGATGATGAGCCTTTGTAGCCCCAGGTAGTTCATTGCACCTGAAGATCGTGCTTGGTGCAGGAGAGGGGTACTGTAAGAGAATGTCAGAGGGCCAGTGGTAGAAATAGCTACTCTTGGGTGCGGAGAGGGCTTGTTTCTCTAAGTTACAGCTGCTGCTCTTCTCTGTGGGATGGGATCTCTTACAGGTTACCCAAAGAGGAGAAGAAAGGGAGCCTGCTGGTGAGGTGAGAGAAGCATGACACACACAGAGTAATGTCCTCAGTATCTCTTTCTGGTGCTGTCTCAATACAACGTGTTTGAGCCCGTCATCCTTGTATGCCTACCCTTTTTCCTTAGTTGTCCCTCGTCAGCAGTTGTCTGTTGTTCCTGTGTTTCATCTTTCTCTGGCTTTGATGGCTCGGTTACTGATGACTTACTAGCTGGCCCTAAAAGAAGAATAAGAATCCTCTTAATGCTCACCCTACCTGAGACACTGGCTAAGAAACCAAGTGCTCTTGCCTGGGCCCAGCTGCTGTCTCTGCTTGCCATCTACAACAGCAGCACCCAGAGCAGCTGGAAGTGTCCGAGCAGGTGAGCTCCTGGCTCTCTCTTTGCTCTAGTCTTTTTGCTCCCAGGTAGAGCCTGAACAGCCTGTGCAGCATAGTGCTGGGTTTAGGAGATCTGAATAACCCAGTTTCCCTGGCAACAGTGGTCTCTTTAATCACAGAGATACAAGTCTCTACCTCTGTTATTAGTGTTAAGAATTGCATAGTGTATCTGGCTATGGTAATACTTTGCTTCTGTTGGAAAAAATGGTAGAGTAAAAGCAGGAAGGTCCTTCTGCCTTGGAGATAATTAAAATCTCCATAGGTGGATTTCAGTGCTGTATGCAGCAATAATAGAAAAAAGAGGGATTATAACTACTTCTAAGCTTTTTTTAATGTGTAAAGGATCCCTGGAGGATACAGAAATAAAGTTTTAAATTCTGTGTGGAGCTTTCTATGCACAGATCTCATGGCATTCTGTGACACTGATAGATTCATTCCTTGTTGAGATGTGTTATTTTCATTTTTATGGTTAGGGAGACAAAGTGATTCAAAGGTAGACTGAATCTTGTTGCAAAGCTAGGAATAAATCTCCTCTTCTGAGCCCAAGTCCTCCACCCGCCCTTTCCTTCAGTTTCAGATAAAGGTTTCCCTGTGCTGTAGGAGACAGAACATGTTATGGAAGGTAGAAGTGTGAAGCCTGCTTTTTAGCAGGAGAAAGTGAGGAAAGTGAAAATACTGTGATTCACTGCAAGCCTTTCTGCTAATATATTTTAGTCTACTTTCACTCCCCCATTAACAGAAGTGGAGCAAACTATAGATTTTGAAAGTGAGCATTGGGAGTGAAAGAAATATTCCTGCCTTAATTTCTGCACAGCAACATGGTCTTGTTACTGCAAACCAGGAGAAACTGGTTTGGATAAGAGTAGTTTGAAGAAACTCCTGAATGAAAAAGAACTCTTGCTTGATCAAAGGCATGAAGCCTACATAAGCGCCCAGTACTGATGTTCCTCCTTGGATAATGCCAGTGTTAAATTGCCAGTAATATCTTGCAGGCTTCTTGGGTTACAAAGGTGCACAAGGGACAGCTGAATGGAAAATAGATATCTGCACTCCTCTACTGAAGTTATACGGTGTTAGGGGGTTTGTTGGTGTGGTTTTGTTTGTTTGTTTGTTTTTAATATGGCATAAACAGTGCAGAGATGCAAGGAGAAACCCATCCTTCTTCCTACTTATAATTCTGGTTTCTGGAGTCAAAACAGTCCCTTAACCTTCTGGCCAAACAGAAGACCATCCATCTTGTGTGCGAGGAGGGTATTTTTACTTTTTCTTTTCAGTGTTTCCTTGCCTGTTTGGGTAGTGCAAAGTGGGGACCATGCTGTCTTCTCTTCCACATTCTTTCAGCCAAAGAGCTTTTGAAAATTCCATCATGAGATTTATTTGGCTTGCAGGTGTTGCAGATGTTATCTAACTTCGAGATATCTAAAAATCTCTTTTGTTTGTGACGGAGCATTCTTATTTCAGCAACTCCCTTTCAAGCCTCTGTTGACCAAATCAACTTAATAGGGTGTCTTCTAAATGGTTGGGGAGCTCTGGAAACCTCTAACATCTAGACAAAAGTCCCAGAGAACATGTACCACCTTTCCCCCCCCCTGCCGCCTCCTGTGGTCTTGCACAATCTAATGAGTCTTTTGAGGAATTCTGGGAGCATGATCACAAGGTAATACTATGAGCGGGTGGGTGACATAAAACTCATTGAGCTTGTTAAGATAATATTGCCACGATTCTTCAGCAGCCTAAAGGCCTCGTATACAGCTGTTATTTAGCTGGGTGGTATTTGGTACAAACCAAGACAGAGGCTCACTTCTACAGTGAGTTTATTGTTGGATTTTCAGTATATTGTTTGCGTAAATTCCCTAGACTAGCTCTCCCTCCTGAATAAGCCACATGGATCAAGTTTTATTCTGTTTCACACAAAGTTCACATCCTTTACTGGAATGAGTCATGCTTTAACTGAGTTTACTGTGAGGGAGGAAAGTGGGCTTTAAAATGTTACTCCTCCACCCTGCCTTAGTGATGTATAACAGGATTATTGGTATGCTTGGCAGCTGCTGCTTATTATTTTCGCAGAACCTGGATATTTGTGAAAACAGTAAAAATTGGTCCTACTTGTGTTCAAGTGTGAATTTAATGGATAATTTTAAACTTAAAAGACAAAAAAGCTATTCTTTTTTTTGTGGCTTTGTCTTCCATAAGGCTTGCCTGCTACTGTAAAAGTGGATCTAACTTATCTCCCTGTGGTTATTTTTCAGTTTTGGGAGAAGAATGGCATTTTGTGACTTGTAACTGTGTTGTGGTTTAACCCCAGCCAGCAACTAAGCACCATGCAGCTGCTTACTCACTCCCCCCCTACCCAGTGGGATGGGAGAGAGAATCGGGGGAAAAAAAAAAGTAAAACTCATAGGTTGAGATAAAAACAGTTTAATAGGACAGAAAGGAACAACAACATAATAATAATAACAATAATAAAATGACAAGAATAATAAAAAAAGAATCAGAATATACAAAATAAGTGATGCACAATGTAATTACTCGCCGACCGATGCCCAGTTAATTCCCAAGCAAAAATCCACCCTTCCCACCAGTTTATATACTGGGCATGATGTCACATGGTATGGAATATCCCTTTGGCCAGTTTGGGTCAGCTGTCCTGGCTGTTTCCCCTCCCAACTCCTTGTGCCCCTCCAGACTTCTTGCTGGCTGGGCTCAAGAAGCTGAAAAATCCTTGACTTAATATAAACACTACTTGGCAACAACTGAAAACATCAGTGTGTTATCAACGTTATTCTCATACTAAATCCAAAACATAACACTACTAGTTACTAGAATGAAAATTTACTCTATCTCAGCCAAAACCAGGACAAACTGAAAAAGGAGGAGGAACTCTACCATTTTGGTGTTCAGTGACCCATGCATGGCTGTTACTGTTACATACTGTTACTGTTACATACTGTTACATACCTCTGGGCATTGACAGGTGAAAGTGCTTCACAGGCCCCTGTAACTCGTGTGTAAGGTTGTCTCGAGCTTCTCTCAGGCAAGATGTATGTGATGCGGTGCCACTGTGCAGAAAACAAATTTTGGTCATCTGTGTATATTTCTTTGTGCAGAGAGGTAAAAGACCTTTTAACTTATGGTAGAGGGAGCTGCTCAGTGTGTGTCCTTAATATAGATTTTTGCAGAAACAGTCTCTGTACACAGCTACTGAAGATACCAGAACCAATTGTACTACTCATCTTTCCTGCAGAAGTTCATTGATATCTCGTGCAACAATGGTTAATTTGACTCTTCATAGCACCATCCTTTTTAGTTTGGTTTTTTTGGTTGGGTTTTGGGGGAGGCGGGGGGAGCAGGTTGGTGGTTTGTTCATTTGTTTAAGGAGTTAGTCCCAAAATTGAGGAGGAGGGGCAGCCAATAGAAGAGGGCCTTTTAGGATTTTATTTTTGGCAGTAGGTGGGTTCACTTGACATATAAGACCTTTCTTTCCTAGTTCTCTTGTTCCTGAGAGGTCTGGAAAGAGTTATGTTTCTCCCCTGAGCTATGTATTATCTGTGATTGCTAAACTGGCAGGGGCATCATCTGTTCTTGTTTTACAGAAAAAACAGGGTCTGTTACCCTAACCCACTACATTCCTAAACCCAGACTGCATAACTTTTATGGAGACTGCAAAAGGATTTATTTTCATGCTAATGCTTTTGAAAGAAAACTTGAGGGAAGGAGCTGTAATTAAATGAATACCAATGTTAGATATTAGAAAGGACTTTACCTTTTAGGACTTAAAATGAGTGAAGTGAACGTTTGGTGACAACATGAGTTTAATTAAATTTACGCCTCCACTTGATCTATATTTAACTATCGCTGACTCTGGGTTTACTGATAAGTAATCATAATAGCTGGGAGGCAGGCAGTGCCTTGGTTGACCAGTCTGTCTCCTGTCCAGCTTGACTCTGACCGGACAGATTTTTCTCCTGTGTTTTTACAGATGCTTCATTCAGTGGCACACCACCTAGCTATGCGTATGATGCAGACCGTGCTGAAGAACAGAGGCGACATCATGATATGATGCCCTATATTGATGACTCACCATCATCCTCACCCCATCTCAGTTCCAAGAGTCGGGGCAGCCGAGACACCCTATCTTCAGGGTCTCTGGAATCTACAAAATCAGTGAGTCTGAGTCCTTTCCTGCCTTTTTGGTGTCAGCAAAGCCTTGTAGGTTTGCAAGGGGTAGACTGCTTTAACAGGGAGCAAAGACAGGGTCTACTAGCACTGTAGGACAGATTACCTGACATAGTATAGCAGTGCCTGATTGATACTGTATATATAAAGCTAAATTGAGGCTTCTAGCTGATGCTAAGCCTAAACTTCAGGGATGAGTGTTGTGTGTATGATTTTTTTCAAGCCTCAGTTTTTCACCCTTTTTGAATTTTAGTGGAGAGAATTGGTGATTAATTGCTGTTGAGAGGGTCTCTAAATACCAGATATTCTGGAAAGGAGGCTCTGGAACAAAACATCCTACGTTATGATGTTCATACATCTGTGCGTGTGGGTTGTCATTGCCTTTCACAAAGAAAATAAGAGTTATTTTCAGGTAGGTTAAAGGCTTTGATAAAGCATCTAGAATATAAGATCTGTTTCCTTTACCCTGTGACAATGGAATAAGAGGAATTAAAACTGCCAGCTCTGAAGTATGGTGACTTTGGGTGGGAGATGACCACTTCTTATAACAAATCTGACTATTCACTAAATAGCTATCTATATAATCAATTATGGTAGATAAAAAGTTCAGAAGGGACCACCTAGCCTGACCTGTGGTTTGATGTGGACCTTCAGGCTATCTTGCTTTATTTTTGCTTCAGGCTCAGTAGCATGGCTATAGCTTGGAACTTAAGGAAAATTTCTATTTTTGTTTTCACAATAGTCTTGGTAGAGAATCTGCTGCTTGCCTTGGTAAATAACTATTGAATGCTGTCTTCACAGTCAAAGGTGTCTTAGTATCAGCTTGAATTAATCTGTTTGACTTTCAATCTTTGTTTCTCTTTATCATTTTGCTTCGTAGATTGTAGAGCACTTCAATCCCAGGTTGCTGCTTCCCTGAGTATCTTTGTCATCTTCAAACTTTTGGTTTCCCTAAGTCATTCATAAAAGTGCTTAATAGCACAAAGACAACTGTCACTTCCTTCCTAATGTATTTCTAATAATGCGTAGCCAAACCACCTTGAATTCCCACATTGTAAATGACACTTTGAAATCTGTCATTTAAGTGGTTTAACTTATGTGTTGGCTTTATCTTGTTCTGTCCTATTAATTAAGATGTCATGGGAGAAGATGATGGATATTTTACAGGTATCAGTGTACATGTAAATCAACACCATGACCTTTATCAGACATTTATCTTGCATCAAAACGATGTCGAGTCTGACAAGTTCCACAAACCATTGCTACTCAGCATTCATTATATACATCCTTCTATTACTCTTTATTGGTTAGTGCCATATCATATGCTTCCTTACTTTTTCTAGGATGAATGTTAGATTAAGAAGCCTACTTGAGACAGTGTTCTTCTTGTTCTTTCTCATTTATAAAAGTGCATTGTCAAGATCTCTTAAAGCATTATCAAGTACATATATTGTTGATATTTGCTTAATTTTATTTGACTGTAAAGTATGGAATCTAGTTAGCTGCTTATGCTTTAGTCTGCTAATTCTGAGATGCTTTTTTATCTCTCAAGATGAGAATTCTTGTGATATGTAAGAGGCTTTTGAATGAAGAAATGATAATTAGTAAATTCAAAAGCTCCAAGAATGTTTTAATGTTGGCTTGAGATTTCCAGGTTATGTTTCTCAGGATGAAGGAAAAACACTATGTGACTACATATGGCTGAGAGTTATCTTCAAAGAACTAGCTGTCATAGTGCCTGTGACTGGGGGCCTGAAAGAGACACTGCCTAATATTTAATCCTCTTCTTTACTTCTTTGAGTATTGCCTCATAAGCATTTAACAGGAGTTAATTTCAAATTTACCTTAATAACGCTAGAAGGCTGCCTTTTTAAAAATAATTTTTAACACAAATGGCTGCTTTCTTTTCTCTGACTATAAAAAGGTGTTTTATGGCTTCCAAAAGAAAGAGGTGTCCTGATACTGATTAGACTTTTAATCATGAACCTCAGCCACTTCAGTTGATCCTCTCTGTAATTAGTCCACAAATGGCAATGCCACTCATGAAGGACGGTCCATGACAAGGAGGAAGAGACTAATTTATATATGGTTGCAGTATTTCCCAAACAAGTTAAACTTTCTGTCATCACAGCTTGTTACATGGCTTTTACTGTAGTTATGTTTTCAGTTGTAGCAGAAAAGACATCAGTAACAAAATTAAGTGTCAAACACACTGTGCTGAGCCAAGCACTTAAAATATATTGGACCAGAAATACCAGGACGTATGTCTGTTCTATTTTCTTTTTCACTATGCTTGATTAGCAGAAAACATTTTTTTGTTTACATGTATTTGCTTCTATAGTTGTCTCCTTGCCCTTTTACTTCTTTCTTAGGTGCTGCAATTAATTCTGAAAATTTTAGATTATTTTTATGACCAGAGTCTAGGAATCAACAGTTAACTGTATGTAACAACACAGCACATGCACTATATACACCACTTTGGCAAAATACTAAGATTGTGAAGTCATTCAGAAGTTAAGAAATTACTACGGTTATCCAGCCTTGCCTTGTGCCTATAGCCTCGTCTTGAATCATAGAATCATAGAATATCTCAAGTTCAAGGTACCCATTAAGGATCATCAAGTCCAAGTCCCTGCTCATCGCAGGACTACGTAAGGCTAAATCATCTGACTTAGAGCATCGTCCAGATGGTCCTTGAGCTCTGACAGGCATGGTGCTGTGACCACTTCCCTGGAGAGCCTGTTCCGGTGACCGACCACCCTCTCAGTGAAGAACCATTTCCTAATGTCCAGTCTGAACTTCCCCTGATGCAGCTCCATTCCATTCCCTCGTGTCCTATCGCTAGTCACCAGAGAGAAGAGATCAGCACCTCCCCCTCCGCTGCCCCCCTTGAGGAAGTTGCAGACTGCGATGAGGGCACCCCTCGGCCTTCTCTTCTCCAAGCTGAACAAGCCAAGTGACCTCGGCTGTTCCTTGTAAGTCTTGCCCTTGAAACATTTCACTGTCTTGCTTGCCCTCCTCTGGACACACTCTAATAGTTTGATGTCCTTCTTGCAGTGCGCGAGGTGGGGCCACACCAGTGGCGTGCCAAGTGGGACAATCGCCTCCCTCGACCAGCTAGCTGTGCTGTGCTTGATGCACCCCAGGACACGGTTGGCCCTTTTGGCTGCCAGGGCACACTGTTGACTCATATTCAACTTGCCATCAACCCAAACCCCCAGATCTCTTTATGATAACTTTCAATTACACAATCATGTCCTATTTTTTCTATGAGGATTCCGTATTTTATCTCTAGAGCTATGTGTACACCTTTTTTACAGGACACTGTGCAAACCGCTCTGAGTACAACTACTCATTTCCTTTTGGCATAACCATTAACTCCGAATGCAGGTGGAATGCTACACAGGTCTTAATTATCCTTGCAATGTTCCTGTGAGATAAGAGAATGGTATGTTCACTAACCACAGGTAATCAAGGCAGACAGATTATAGGAAAAGTGTCTGCTAGTTTTGGCTGCTTAATGTGAGATGCGTAATGTTCTACAAAACCAGGTTCTGACTTTTAATGCAGTTTTCTTCACATTTAAAGTAAAATCCCTTTAATTTCACTTGCAACCAAGAGTTAACAACACTCCAGTCAGGTACCCAGAAAATGGAAAATATTGCAGACGATTTTTTTTTTTTTTTTAAATGTAATTCAAAGTCATTCACTTAGCATCACACTGACACAGCAGCATTCTGGTGTGATGTTCATCTACCTTATCCATGAGACCAGCCTTTCTCTTGGAGATTGGGTTGTTGCTATCTGGATATTGAGGGCATTTTGCTTTGACTTATTTTGTGGGCTTGCTGTGGGCTTTGTATTTTTCTGCCAAGTGTTTGAAGTCCTTCCATCTCCTTATAGCAGCTATAGCCTTTGGTTCAATAGCACATCAGGGTTCCACCTGGTCTACCTAGCCACCATAGAGAAAGTGCAGAGTGGCAAAAGCAGTGTCTCTTTCTAAAAGAGAATGAAGCGATATCTCCTGGACTACTTGTGGAGGGGCTTCATGTTGTTCCCTCAGCATATAGGGTGACTGAGTCCTAGTGCTTCATGTTTTGTGTTCCAGGAAGTGAGTGCCGCAGTTGACTCCCAGAAGGTTTGTGGTGTGATTACACCTTGTCATTTGGGATCTGTTTTCCAATCCTCCCTACCACCTGCATCATATAAGCAGACTAAAAGATGCTGGCTGCTCTGCCTCCAAACTGTACCACTTCAGCCACCTCTTACGTATTCATATTCCACCTGCTGTGTGTCCATTGCACAAATATCTGTTGCTATCCAAGGGGGGTGACAAGAGGTGCACCAGCATCAGTTTTGTCTGTGACCCAGAGAGGACATAATCAACATGGGCGTTTATGGTGTGGATCTCAGCATCCCTTGACACGTCGTGCTTGTGATAAGGAGGCCTTAACAAATGTTTGCATTGAGCAAGCTAGGTTGTACCCCCTCTTCTGGCTCTTCCAGAATCTCATGCTGAGCTGCTGACGCATGTCCTGGCATAAAGCCAATGCTTTTGCCAAACTTTGATTGTTGCTCTGAAGCAAGCCTACAGGGGAAAGAGGAAAAAGGAGAAATAGGTTTCACTAATGCTTAAGTTGTTTGTTTATTTAGCTTGAGAAGTGATTTAATTTTCCTGAACCTTGCTTTCTGTAACAGTTGAACTGTTGTGATTGAACTTTCCAAAAATTCTGGAAACCTGTCTTGGAAAATGTCAGCCCAAATGTTTGCCAAATAAGACAGTGCTGGTAGCTGCAAAAGGTGTCAGACAGTGTTTGTAATAGGTAGTGATAATTCACTCCCAGAAAGAGAGAGAATACGTCTGTCTTCCCCGAACAGCTAGGGTGAAAAGTAGAGAAGATACCTGGATAGAGTTAGAGGACAGAGGGAGAACTTGCTACAGTATTCTTGGGGCACAGGAAAGTGTTGGGACAGCTATAAAGTTAGTGACTGGCACCCTTCACCAGAGAAGAGTTATCGCCAAGAGTTTTGGAGTGGGTAGTTGGCAGCTTGGAGAGAGGATGGGAAGCTTCGGTCATCATGATCCTGTCGCTGCTACATGGGGAGAGATTACAGCAATGGGAAGAGCAGAAATAAGAAAGGCCTTTCAAGATCAGCTCACCAACAAAGCCAGGCCCAAAGACTTGTGTGGAGGTGGGCGCAGGGCTGCCAGTGGAAAGGCAAAGCTGGTTCCACCCCCCAGGAAATGGAGTCACTTCTCTAGAGTTTCGAAGATGAGGTTTTTGCCAAAATAGATCTCTCCAATTCTTGTATATATCATGCCCAGGGAGGCAGGAGTGCTAAAGCTGCGCAACTAACTCTGACTTTCTGTTCTGTGTGAAGGGGAAATTGGCTGGCACTTAAAGATTTCCAGGTAGAATTTCTCTTCCCTTTTCTGCCGTGCAGTCGTGGTTGGCGCAGCATTGGCAGCCTCAGACCAGAATCTTTTGTTCTCACTATCTGCCAGCTATGCGGAAAGCAGGGCTGTAGCAGAGCAGGTTGTGGACATTTCTCCTGGCTTGGTCCCAAGAGGGTCCAGAAAAGTTGACCTCTGACGCTACATCAATAAATGGGATTACTGCTCTGCTTGGTACTACTGTTCCTAGCTTGTCCTTCCCTCTCCAGCATTGCCAAATCCTTCTCCTTTCTTCCTCTCAGTATTTGGTTTTGTTTGGTTGGTTTGTTTTACTGTCACTTTCGTCTCACCACCCCCAACAGATACAACTTTTCCTTTTTTATTCTCCAACTCTTTGCTCCTTAAGGGCTCTGCCTGGATGTACAGCCCTTCCTGAGGAGAGCTGGCACACCAGTACTGATGTTATAAATAATGTTGGCTCCTCTCCCTGCTCCTTCCTCTCCCTGAATGGAGCATGATTGGCTTGATTACAGAATTTGCCCTGTTTAATATCACCAAGACAATGAGACACCTCCAGCCTGTTTAGCAGAATCTTTCAAAGATATTTACACTTTAAAAATGGAAAGGAATAGTTTTTCTCTTTTGTAGACTGTCAGCTTCTCTATGAGATTCTGAGCTGTCCTTACGGGAAACCTCTCCTTTGAACACATTCACTGCACAGCATGTGAACACACTGTACCAAAGGAAGGTCTGAGAGTTAAAGTGCCTTTTATACGCCCACTTTGAATCACTGATTCTCTTTACAGAGCTGTGCCGGCAGCAACCACTTTGCAAAATCTTATGTGTTGTGGTTTCTAGATTCTTAATCTGTGTTCTTCTAACATTTGCAAGAAAACAATTATTGCTGTTAATTTAAACAACAACCAGAAAGCCCTGAGGTCTTTAAACAGAGTCAAGAAGAGCTGAATCTGTCTAATCCTTGGAGCTGGTGAATCTCAGGCTTGCAGTAATTGAATACAACATGCAATGCCAACCTGGTTAGTAAACTAAAGTACTTAGGCTGACAAGCTGTAAACACATTCAAAACAGCCATGGCTCCGGGCCACTGTATGCATGCTCTCTAATATCTTCAGTGCTTCTAACCACTCTGACTGGCCTTGGTTCAGGTCGCAAGATTGCATTTATGACTGTGACTCAATCTTTTGGTTTTTCAGTCTTTGGAATAGCAAGAAGCACCACCCAGTTGAGAAGAAAACACCAGAACCTTATAGGCATAAGATACCTGGGAAGCTTCCTTTATACTGCTTTCCACCTTCCTTTTTGTTTTCTTTTTTTTAAAATGTAGTTCATTAGGAGTGGAAGCAAAGCACTGGTTTCTTGCTTGCTTATCCAGAACTGGCTGGGTGTTGGGTCCTCACAGCTCCCATGGCAGGCAGACAGGAATGCTCTGGCTGCTGCCTTGTGACAGTCTTGTAAGACAGATTTATTCTGAAACATGTGGGTCGAGAGGTAGCCAAGAGATGGTAGGGCAGCGCAGAAAGGCTAGAAATGGATGCTGGCATCAAAGAGGTGGGGACAGTCAGAACATGAAATACTAGTCAGACTTGTACAAGTAAAAAACAGGCCAACCAAGCTGGGTAGGAAGCATGGGATGGACTGCTGACCACCTGGCACTCCCTTCTGAGTGGTTAGAGTTTGCCAATACAGGCTGCTCCCACATCCTGCTGGGAACATCCCATCTGCAATTTGGTCAATAGGTGTATTTTCCCCTAGCTGATGTGGTCTGGTGGATGTGGTACCAGCTCCTCCCCTTGCCACAAGCAGCTCAAAGATTTTGGACTGCTTCCTTCTTGCCAGGGTAAGGGAAAGGAGTTCTCAGCCTTGGCAGGTCTCCCTGGACTGGTGGGGAGCTTGATACCTACACCCAGGATGTTCCCTCTCTTACCTGCCCTTCTGCCTGGAGTGCAGAAACAGAGCAGTCAGTGAGGTTGTTCTGGTCACAGCGTTGCTCTTTGTTTCCATCTTTTGTCAGATATGGGCAAAGCAGAAAATACCCTTGGCACTGGGTGCATCACATCTTGGCATGCTGTAAGGAGAGAGTGGAAGGACAGTCTCGCAGTATCTCTGCCTGCTAATTGCTCTGTCTTGTTTTGGGTGAGCAGGTGAGCCTGTTCCCAATTCTGTAAGTGAGGAATGTTGTAATACCAAATAATAAACTTGCTCCTCCTGATGTTGGCACCAGCTTCCAGTGAATTTCTCAGTCCTGGAGTACATTTCATAACAAGTGTGACTTAAAAAGCACCCTGAGGCTGAAGAAGCACAGGGGCCGTTTTCCAGATGTTCATCCAGCAGCAAGAGCTGCTGCTCAGCGCAGCCCCAGATGACATTGTCAGAAAAGGCTTCCCTCAGCAGAAAACTCTTGTCAGGGCACTGGCTTTCAGGAGGAAATACAGAGTGGCAGCACAATGCAGACAGCAGTGCCATGGTGTCGTATTGATCCCTGACACAGCAGGAGCAGCAGGAGATCATCTTTTCACATATGAGGAATCTGTATGTAAATTTGAGGTACTGCATTGGAAACCTTGTAATGTGCTATGTGATTGGTGGATAAACTCCCCTGAGGGTTTCTTCAGCAACTGCTGTACTGTAGCTTAAAGCAGCCGGGCCCTGCCCTGTCTGGCTGCATCTGAGGCTAGAGTATTGCAAGCATCACACTTGGAAAATGCTCCTCTTAAAAAGGGTTAGGACAATGCCATGGACTTTGCAAAGTGACCTTGTGGTAATGGCCAGGAAGGAAGGCCTCTAGTGTGTCCTGGGAGATGTTTGTCTCTCTGAAAGTACATCTCTTTTAAAGAGAGGAAATTAACATTCAGGCAGAAAATGCTGTCTCTGTCAGCTGACGGTGCCCAGCAAGAACTGACTGGTAAATTAAAGCTTTTATTTGTGAAGAGGAAAACTGTTGTGCCACTGTCACGATGGGGAAGTTTGAATCATTTAAATAACTTGCTATTGTGTGCTGCTCTTTACAGATGTTACAAACATACCCAGCTGTTTTTTAAATCCTCACCTCCTCCAAGAGAACCTGCTAAAGATAATTATAGTGCTGTGACAATATTGACCAGTTACCTCATCCTCAGCAGTGGGGACTTCGGAGCACTGTTAGTTTTTCTCAATGCTTCTTTGTGAAGCTGCATTTTTCTTTTGTAAGTGTTGTAAGAATCTTTGGAAACCAAGAGGTATTGTGTTTTTCTTGCATGAGGACTGCTACATCCCTGCCTCTTTGGATGAAGGCAATCTTTGTTAAACATCTTGGGGTTGTCTGTTTTGATTACATGTATATACCATGCCTTACAAAATGGTGCATGAGGTGGACATCCAGGTACTACTGGTACAGAAATCATAAGGAATGGTCATAATGTTGTTGCACACTTCTGTTTGAGCTGTAACAGGTAGTCACACGGGTGCTCTGTAGATGCACAGAATCTGTTGCAGCATTCATTTTACCATGTAGTTCGTCACTGGTGTTTTTCTGAAATCTTCTGAACACGACTGCTGAATTACAAATTCCTAGCTTCTTTGAGATGCCCTTTCAAGATTTTAAAAGGCACTGTGGTTCTTACTGAACCTCACTGAAGGGTGGGATGCAAAGACAAGTTCTTCTTTCCAGGTAGTACCTGACGTGTGTGTAAATTCTACTCATTTCCTTAGAACAGCTTCTGTCTGCCACTTTTATTTAAAAGGTGGTGGTGGTATTTGACACCTCACAAAATTTTTATAAAGTAGTTGCTGCAAGGTCTTTTAGCCTAGAAAATAGCTTGTGAAATTTAATGAAAGTGTTCAAAAATCAGGATGGTTATTTATGAGACTGAATCCAGAAATATCTGGGAGCGTGAGGATCTGTTTCTTTCTTCGTGTGGTGTGTAGGCTCAAAGTCACACTCAGAATGTGGTAGTTACTGTAAGCTTACCTATAGCCAAGATACCTTCTCTCCATAATGAGCCTCAAATATACAGCAGGGTTCAAAGCACAGGACCCTAAACTAAATAGAGCTTTTTTTGTCAGCTATAGTGCTTTATGTTCTGTCAGTAGAGTGGAGCATACTGCTATGTTTCCTGATCCTCCTGCTGCTGAAATCAATAGCTGAAGATTCCTCTGGATATTAGAAGTAGGATGGAGCCCCAAACAACCTACCCAAAGCCCTTGAAAAGTATCTACCCTTTCAGATCCAACAACTGACTCTATTCTTAGAGACATTTAACAACATAAAAAGGTTGCAAGAATTGTAAAAAGCCATTTCTGTGAATGACAGACATGAAAAGAACTGGAAATAAGATTCTGTAAAAGGGGGGTGTTTTTCACTATTTATAACCTTCATTGTTTGGCCACATTTTTTTCAGGGTTTATGGAAATACTCAATTCCACTTTATCAGGTTAAACATTTTTCAGGTAACAGTTGTGAGAGGAAGGATAATTGAAATTCAACAGAGGGGATTTTGCTTCTCTTAACACTTGATGTTAGTCTTTCCTTGATGTGTACATTTGCCCATGAATGTATTTTTTTTTTCTTCTCTTTCTTCAATTATTTTGGTTAAGAACTCCTTCATGGAATCCCAATAAGAAAATCAGCATGTGCGTTCCAAGCACTGCTGATTATTCCGTCCTCTAACTAAAAGTAGACATTGTGCAAGCTGGCACTGAAAAATAATTTAGTGAATAGTAGAGAGCGGGAGAAAGAACAGCCGTCTTAACAGCAATGTCGGGCTGTAACTGCTGTATATTCATGTGCATCTGTGTAGATGCAGGGGAAGAGATCCTGTCTGCATAGAGAAACATGGCTTTGGGGTAAGATCACAGAGAACTCTCATGGGATGAGGGAGTGAATTGCACATAACCAAGGGCCCCTAAGATTTGTTTAGGAGGATAAATTCTGAATTTTTAAGTTCTGTATTTTGAATTTTGTGAAGAAGTCTGGGCGCCTAATTGAGGCACCAAAGTTGGATGACTAAAGCTAACACCCGGAAATAATCTGTGACATCAGTTGCTGGTAAATAAAAATTTCTTTCATGTTTTATGTTTGCATGTTTCTAGAAACAGGACACTGAGCACAGGTGGGTTTTTTGCTTGGTTGGTTTTTTTAGTCTGAAAGTAAACCAAAAAACCAAATATACTGTGGTTAGCTGAATGATATCTTTTACTCTCCATCCTCATTCTTGTTTTTTTCTTTCTCTCTTCCCTGCCTTCTTTTTTCTTTGTTTTTCCTTTGTTTTTTCTTTTTTCTTTGTTTTTCCTTTGTTTTTTCTTTTTTCTTTTTCTTTTTTCTCCTTATCAACTTCTTTGTAGAGTGAGCCAGACCTGGAGAAAGGCCTGGAGATGAGAAAATGGGTCCTGTCAGGAATCCTAGCCAGTGAGGAAACCTACCTGAGCCACCTGGAGGCTCTGCTGCTGGTAAGTGCTGGTGGCAGATACCATTTCAAACACTGGTACGTGAATTTTCACTGCTGCTTCCATCCAGAGTTTCCCAGAACTTCACATACCCTGGGTTACAAGTCGCTGGGTGCAAAGGGCACCAGTTATTCCTTTTCTCCAGTAGAGAAAGACAGGCTTAAAGAAAGGACTGGGTATGGCACAACCAGGGAGTTATTAGTGTGGTAGTATCCAGGAGCCCTGTCCTTCAGGATCCTGTGCTAATTTTTAGACACGTTGCTGTACATTTGGACAGAGATTAAGGAAATGGAGTGCAAAGGGATTTTAATTGTACCATTAATATCCTGGGAAAATCCACCTGCCAGGGATGGCCAATACCCATGAGAGAACTTGTTAATGTCTAGCTTTCAGTTGTGTGAATGCAAATATCACTTATTAATAGGATGAAAAACAACTCTCTGGAGGGATGTGTTGTAATGTGGCAAAGGTGAATGTACTTGGTTTGCATGGTAACAATTTCCTTCTTTCCTCATTTCAGCCTATGAAGCCTTTGAAAGCAGCTGCCACCACCTCTCAGCCTGTGCTGACTAGTCAGCAGATTGAGACAATATTCTTCAAAGTGCCTGAGCTCTATGAGATCCATAAAGAATTCTATGATGGGCTCTTTCCCCGAGTGCAGCAGTGGAGTCACCAGCAACGTGTAGGGGACCTCTTCCAAAAGTTGGTGAGTCAACTACCATCACCAAAGTTTCTGTTACCTCTCATTCATCTCACAGGTGCTGGTACAATTCCCTTTGGTGACTATGCATAGACCAAAGAGTTGAAAGCCCATAGTGGGCTTAGATGAGAGGCTTCTAGCTTTGCCACTGCAGTGAAAGGCCTACAGCAAAAGTGGCTGTTTCATTGCCTTTAATTAAAGACTCCAGCAAGCTATGCTACTAATACAAATACAATTTCACAGAAACGTTGAATCTCCAGGGTGTCTGCAGTGTCATCAAACTGTTTGCTTTAAAGGAAGATGGGAGAATGGCAGTGTTAAAAAGCATACTTTTTAACACTGACAGCTAAGTGTTTCTCATTATTGCTGAACTCCCCCACACATACTTCCTTCTTTGTGTGGTGCTTTGCTCTATCTTGTGCTGATTTTCTCTCTTTTATGGTCATCACCTTTGGCTTTGCTTTTCTACCACCATCCTGGCCTTGATATTCCCCTTGCTGCTATGCTGATGCAGTCAACCTGCTGCTGAGAATCCTCCAAGCAGCCTCAATAAAATTCTCCGAGTGCAGAACAGGACAAAGACATATAGAGCATGTTTCTGAGGCTGAATTAAAATTGCTGAGTTTCTGAGCCAGATGACAAATTGTTTGCATTCTAGGAGATTCTTTTGGCCCCTTTAGCCTCTCCCCTAGCATGTGCAGAGAGCAAAGGATTAAAGGAGCTGGTTTTTCCTTTTTAGAAAAGAAAAGAATCTCTGCATTTCTGAGGCGCCTCTGATTCTCAGGGTAGGAGTGACATTCCAGTGAGGGGTTTATTGGATGGGGAGTGCACTTTACCAGGGTCACTCAATTGTTAGCAGCTGTGTAGCCCAGCACCATCCCCATCCCCTATGGAGCAGGGGTAGATGTGCCTGGAAGATGATGTTTTCCATGCATGCCAGCAGCTCAAGATCAAAATATGGGATTCTGTTCTTCACTGCCAGCATGTTTTAGCCAGGAGGGGTCAAGTTGGTGCCTTGGTGAGTAGTTCATGGTATGCAATTTGAGCAACTGGTTTAAGAAGACAAAACCACCTGCTGCTGGTTGCTGAAGCAAAGATGCAGAAAGCTGCTGAAAGCAGAAGCCTCACAAACTGCATTGGAAGTTTAGTGCAGCAATGAAGATAACACTAATTGAAGAAGACCTGAATATATTCTTTACCACTGATGGCTATTGAGCAAGCTTTGACGCACTGTACAGCTACTTAGGCCTTTGTTTAAGACCATTTCTTGCTGATGGTGATCACAAGTGCATGAGTTAAGCCCTTCTGGTACTCTATTTTTATGTTCCCCTGATTTTTCTGCATTTGTGGCAGAATCGTTGCTGGTGTTGGATTAGTATTGGAAGCAAAGGAGCAAATTGCCCTAGCGCAGGAAGCTTTGAGCTAGCTTAGCAGTTTCAGTTTCTGGTGGTTTGGTACAGTATCAGTGGGAGTTGTGAACTCTTTGCTGGATGAGATAAAGCTAATAATTCTTGGTAGGCAGTGGGAAGCAGCTAGATGAGAGAGACAGCAAGAACATCAGGCATTACAAGACATCTATACCGCATGTACATAAAATCTTTTGGAGCAGACTGTTTACTTGTGGTCATGTCATGCAAACTGATGCTAAACACTGGAATCCTTGTTATTATCCTGAGGTCCCCGGGGACATTAATTTTCCTTAATATCATGCAAAACAAAGCACCGTAGATTGAAGTTATAGATAGTGCATGCAAGGAGTTTTAGAATTTCATGTGGTCTGGCACAAAGTATGATCCATTTGTAACATCAGTGACTGTTATTCCACCTTTTTCCTGTTGAAACTAAGGAAAAGAAAAAAAGGCGCTAGGCATGTGGGAGTGAAATATGCTTCTCGTTTTTGGGGAATATTTTGTAAGTGTTTTTTTATAACTAGAAAGGAAACACTTTAGAACTGTTTTTAGAAATGAAGAAATATTTAGCAAATATTATCACTGATCTTTTTCAGGAATGGAAAAAAATTTAACCAGAAGTCAGTTATTTCTACCAAAGCTTGTTTAATTTTCAGTGTATTCTTTTTAATTGAAAAAGAGAAAACTTAAACCAGCATGAAAACTGTGTGTGAGCATTATTACTTTATTTGGAATCTCAGGTTTTAATGAAAAAGATGTTTTCATGATGGCATGTTTAGAGGAGGAAAACGAAAGTTTAGAAAGACTGTTCAGGAGTAGCAGGAAATGAAAGAGCCACACAGGAATGGAGAAGTTTTAAAGCTCTGCTGTGTTAGCTGGCATCGTCCAAACCCTAATGTCATAAGCCCTGCAAATGATCAGTAATTCCGACAGCAGCTTCTTCACAGGATTGTGGCCCAGTGGCAAATACAGATTTTATTCTCCCCACACTGCTGAGGCCAGGTCATCCCTGGCATAAGTGAGCGCAGTTTTCTTCAGCTTCAGTCATAACCGTGTTATTTTGCATGAGGGTTGTGGTTGGTTCCTAATCTTTCAGTAAAATGTGCCCTAGGAAACAGCTCGCTGTTTCTTAGCCTCTGTTAGCTAAAGAAATTTGTGCAGGGAATGTTCTCCTGAGAGTGGCTTTTTTTCTTCCATCATCTCTTGCACAAAGCTCCGTAGAGAATGGGGAACACAGTGATTATGAGAGAGCAGGAGAGGAAAAGAGCACTGTCTGTGGGAAATTTAACTGCTCTGCCTGTTGCGTGTCTTGGGCAGAAGTGTCAGGGAAGTTGCAGAAATAAGGTAAGTGCAAGCTCTTCTGGTAACAAACTTCTCGTTAACGGAGCCTTTTACAGCACTCCACCTGTTGGCTCACTACTGACCATGCACTTGCGAGTATGTTCAAGCTGCTGAGGTGTTTACAGCGCAGCCTGTGCAGCTCTGCAACACAATACCAGCTCTGCAATCCAGACAAGCTTGGAAGCTACCCAGGGATTTCCCAAGCTGGATCTTATGTTCTCTGGTGTAAATACGGCTGCAATTCCTAAGTCAGCAAACAGGATCAGTGCTAAGACTCAGTGATAATAATGGCTTATTACTGCACTCTGAGGCCTGCTCCATCTTCTTCTGGACCAATTGCATATTCCTTCTGCTGGAAAAACTGCCATTTTCTGTCACCTAGTGCTGCAGTCACTGCCTTCCAAACAGATTGTGCTCTGGATCTCTCTTCTGTATTTTCAGCACACTGCTGTCCTTATAACAATGTTCACTAATGCAGATATGGGTTAATATCTGGGTTTGATTTAGCGGGTCCATCATGCAAAAGCCAACAAGTAGCTTACTGGGGTCACATTTGTGCTGTTGGGCTGAATCATTCCTGTCTGATTCATATTTTGTGGCAAATAGCCAGCAGCTCCAGTTACATCAATGAGCTAAAATATTAATAGATACTAATCTGGCAGTTCAGAAGAGAAAAATAGATGGCAGTAATAAGAATGTGTCATTCTTGCAGGCTTCCACATCTTTCACAAGTGAACTTGTTCAGCATAGATGGAACTGGGTGCATGCATGGGAGCACCTGTGCTGGTTAAGCAAAGCTGACAGGTTAGAGATGTCTTTCTGGGCCTGCTCAGCATTCTCTGCAATTCTTTGGTGTGAAGGAACATGTTCTGATCATTAGATACTGAGGCTGGCCATCCCCAACTGTCTTCTTCCCTAGCATTTATTTTATTTTGTTTTGCTTCCTGCAGGCCAGCCAGCTGGGAGTGTACCGGGCCTTTGTGGATAACTATGAAGTTGCTATGGAGACAGCAGAGAAATGCTGCCAAGCCAATGCTCAGTTTGCTGAAATCTCTGAGGTAATGTCACGGTATTCAGACACACAAGCCTTCTGGATCTGACTAATACCCTGCAATGTCACTCCTGTGTATCCTCCAAGTATCTTTGCAGCCCTGACTTCTGGAGGAGTTGTGAGCTCCTATAGACTCACTGCTTCAGCTCATGTTCTTACAGTGATTTATGCTTCGAGCTAACAGAGGTTATTGCACAGACAGTCTTTATGTGCTGTCCCCACCCAGGGAATCTTGTAAAAACTGGCATTGCTTTGAACTTCTCAGCTCTGTGCCACCTTCATGCATTTCTAGAAGAGAAAGCTGTAGTTGAGTTTCTCAAATATTTCTCTTGCTAATGATGATGCTGATTGTGGTGTAAAAAGCCATCCTTAATGGCTTGCATTATGGCTGTCAGCGGAATTGCAGGCTTCACTGGCGCAGAGAAGAGGAGAAGGTAGCTCTGTTTAAAAAGGCAAGTGCATCAGCTGTAATCTATAATATTATTCATTGGGCTGCTCTGATTTCCTCTCTTAAGAGGAGTACCTTGTGTCAAAGCATTTTAAGTACTTTTTCAGGCTTCCCAGGCCACCAGCTTTGCCTGCAATGTGTGATCTCATTGACTGTTTGCATTGCGGTGATTACATCTTGAAGAACTCAGTAACCGAGAAAACATGAACTTCGTATGTGTGTCTGTAAAAACAAGCAGATAAATAATCAGAGCTGAATAATACTAGGGGCGTTTATTGCTCTGAAAAAACTCTTGAGTACATTCAATATTGCATGTCCCTTTAGATTTTTATGATAAAGAGGTAAGACAAAACGTGTTCCCTCTGTGAAATGAGGGAAGCAAGGCTTGCCTTTTGGGACATGCTGTACTACTCATCAGAGTGCAAGTGTTTTCTATCCTCTCCTGAGGATTTCCATCAGGTTCTGGTCCTTTGCCTGACCACTCCTGTGCTCTAGTGGTGTCAACTCATTAGTAAAGTAGCTTCCCCTGTGCTTACTTTTCTCTCAGTATTAAAATGCATTTCATGGACTTTCCCATTTATTAATAGTAATATGTATAGATAGTATCATGGTAGTCCCTAGAAAACAGAATAGAGATTAAGGCCCCAGGGTCCTGGGCTCCGTGCAAATGTGATTCCTTGGTTTTGCTGTTTTCTGAAGGATAATTCTGAAATCATGCTAGTACCTACTCTGTTTGGAATGATGGTGATGGTATTTGTGCATTTGTGTCTTAGTGAGGATTTCAGAGCTCAGCACATTAAAGCATGTAGCTTCATGGTCCATGTGCAAAGAGAAGAGTCACAGGCGTTGTTCCTTTTCTGCCATAAAAAAGAGCTGACTTGTCCAAGGTCACCCAGCTCTGAGTACAGGTATAGGGAAGTATAACCTGCGGGTACTGAATCCCAATCCTATACTTTATTTATTGGTGGTGTACACA
This sequence comes from Harpia harpyja, assembly GCF_026419915.1. Taxonomy (NCBI): domain Eukaryota; kingdom Metazoa; phylum Chordata; class Aves; order Accipitriformes; family Accipitridae; genus Harpia; species Harpia harpyja. The sequence continues at coordinate 42,187,963 of NC_068948.1, read as the reverse complement.
TGCCGTGACAACGGCTGCATCCTTATGGACATGTCTTTCTCCTGCAGGTGATTTAAAAACTCCACCATCCCTGTCGCTATAGGTGGTTCCCTGCTTTGCTGCATCTCTATTGACATGCACTCCTAAGAAAACTGCTTAGTATTTGAGATGTGTGAGTGCCTGTGACATGGCAATGGTGGATTTACCAGGAAGGAAAGCACATTTTTCTTTCACTGACTTAAACTGTGATAGGGCTGTCCTTCATTCACACTTAGGCCCTCCCTTGGAGGAGCAGATAGTCTCTTACATTCCCATGTGATATTTCAAGATGATTGACTGTCTGCTACGTGGGTTTTCTTTTTCTTTTAGAATCTAAAGGCTAGAAGCACAAAGGAATCTAAAGATCAGACGACGAAAAATTCCTTGGAAAGTGAGTGATCCATGCAGAGGAGACTGTGGTTTGTCAGGACCGTGTGGAGGCTGTTGCCAAACCTCCACTCTCCCTTTTTCTTTTTAAATGCTGGAGGGTTATGGAGTCTCTGCTGGCTCTACCTGGGAAATCAGTTCCCTTTTGCTAAGTAGCAGAGCTCATGCATAGTAAGCTGCGTGCATGCACAGGGAAGCCCCTGCCCAGCTTAAAACCTCATCAGTCCCTTTTGGCAAAACCAGGTCAACCAAAGGACTGCTGTGATTTTAAGAGAACATCTGCTACCCAGTGATAGCACAAACGCAATCCTAGCAGTTATTGTTACATGGTTTGTGCCCTATGGTAGCATCTAGAGAGCCTGGTCAAGATCGGGTTCCATGGTGCTTGTCTCTATGCACATAGGTAGAAGACAACCCATGTTATAAGAAGCTTCCATACTCACTAATAGAAAAGTGAATACCCTTCCTGTTTTGGCCTATTACCAGGATTTGGAAGCATTCAACATGTCATGCTGAACTCCAGATGGAGGGATGCACTGCCAACCTTTCAGGGACCTCCTTGGCAACTTTAAGAGTGCAAGGCCCGATTTTGACCTGTGGGACCAGGCAGGTTGCCAGGGAATTGTCAGAAGTGTGCCATGCTGTGTGCAGTTGTTCTGTACTGCCTTGTGTGCTCCTCATCCACTGTCTGGCAGAGCGTGCTCACAAGTGGGCATCTGTTTGCTGTGGAGCATGTTTATTTCCTCTGTGTGTTCATGTGTGTTTTATTGGCTGTGCAGCACATTAACCTTAGAGAAGGGAATTTTCCAGTAGTTCATTGGTTAATAAGCCTATGCCTGTACATTCAGCTGCATTGGACAAGTTGCTCTGTAGGGGCTGTATTTAGGGACCTCTTCCTTATGTTCCTGCTGCTTTTTTTTTCACAGCTCTGTTATACAAGCCAGTGGATCGAGTGACTCGCAGCACACTTGTCCTGCATGTAAGTATCTGAAAGGTAGTTTTCAAACTTTAGGCCCCTTTTCTATTTTCTTCACCCTTCAAATTTTCCATGGAGCTGCAGGACTGCAGAAATAAACCTGTCATGCTGCATAAGAGCCTATTCCCTTTACACTAAGGGGAGGGAGTCCATAGGTAGGACCCTGCTACCTCTTCAGTGGTGTTACCAAGAAGTGCAGAGTATTATCCTCTTCGTCTAGAGATAAAGCCTTGCTCTAATCTGTAAGAAGCAGCTGGAGCATCTTGTTCTCCAGCTCTAGTTAGAAGCCCTCAGACCCTTCTGCCTTCTAGTGCTGCTCATGGTTCTGTTCTTTGTTTCTGTTCCTGGTGTCAGGATTTGCTCAAGCACACTCCAGTGAGCCACCCTGATCATCCACTCCTGCAGGATGCTCTACGGATCTCACAGAACTTCCTCTCCAGCATCAATGAGGAGATCACTCCTCGTCGGCAGTCCATGACTGTAAAGAAGGGGGAGGTGAGCCTTCCTGCTTTCGTTATTTTCTCAGTTTCTAAATACTGGTTGTGTCTTTTCTGTAGAGCAGACTAGGAAGTTACGCTATTAATTCGTTTGTTGCTAAGATACAGTTTATGCAGTGTCCTTGTTCTCTAAAGGATGTAGTACAGCTCCTCTCTGTTTTCTGTTCGGGAAACAGTTTGGAAACACAGAGGAACAGTGTGATTAGAGTTTTGTCCTTAGCATTGTTATAATCACTATCATACATAATTTCTATGATGCATATTGCTATACACTAAATGGATTTGTATTTTACCTGCAAACTGAAACCAAACAGGAAGCCTGGGAGGAGAAAAAGGTGAGGAAACATCAGAAATCATAAAAGATTAGGAAAAGCTCTTTTCCAGAATCTTCATTCTTGCCATAAAACTAGTTTTTTGCATCCTCATTTCTAAAGAAGAATGTTTTAAATGGGACTAGGAAGCAAAACAAATGGAATGGGCTGGGAAAGCTAAGGGAGGTGATTGACTCCTAAGGGTGTAAGATAACTCTTCTCAGCTCTGCTAGGAGCTGGACTATACCCAGAAAGTTCTAAGATGTGCAGTTCCTTTACCTGCATGCAATGTTGTGCAAGGGGGGCATAGAGCTACGCAACAGTGAAGTCCTGCATGCCTCACTGGGCTTGATTCATCTGCCTCATAATTTCATTGGAAAGCAATTCAGTCCTTCCTGATGAGGAAAGGCCAGGACTGACAGAAGTATTAAGAGGGAGAAGAACGTAGGAGATTGAACAAAAGAGAGGTGCGCTTAGATAGTATATGTGTAAGAGGAATTGTGGCAGCATGCCAGAGGCACTGGCTGATCAAAAGTGACCCAAATTACCCTGTACAAAAACACGTCTTACAAAGCCCAGGAGATTGTTAAGAAACCATGAACCTTCATGATGTATTCCCAAATCCTGTCAGCTAAACATGCTTGCTTTTAGCTGTTAAACTGATTTTCAGCTGACAAAGATTTGCTAGAAGCTGCAGTACTGGGAATTTGGTGCACTTTGTCCTGCAAGTCTTGTTCATTGTCTCATTTTGTCAGCTGAGGAGGTCTGCAGCTGAGAAAAGAAGAGGAGGGGCTGAGCAATTGGAGGCTGAGGTAGAAGCTCAGACATCAGTCACCAGGGCCTCGGCGATAGTGGATGGCCTCATTAAAGTGGATGCTGATGGAGTCGTAGCAGAAATCGCAGGCTAGGATGCCCCTTCGCAGGGGAGGGAGCATTTTGTGTTCTCCGGTTGTCTGTCAGCATCTCAATGAGGGATGCAGGCTTTGAAAAGTATAATGCAGAATCCTAATGAGGTGCCAGAGCCCAGGCAGAGGGGCAGGCTCAGGAGGATGATCCTGATGATCTTTTTTTGGAGTGGTGTATTTGTCAGATCTTAGAAAGCAGGAAGGGGAGGCTTGTCAGGATTGGGCTCAGCAGCCCTGTTCACACTCTCAGTGGTTCTGCCTGCAGTGACTCTATGTATCATGTGGGGAGGGAAAGAAGGGGACGTACCCAAGGAGAGGGCTGTGGGTGTGCTGGAGGAACTAGGAACCCTTTGTGCTCTCCCTTGCTGCATACAGCTTGCAATGAGCCCAGGGAAGAAAAGTAATTGCTTCTGATGCTCCCCAGAATTTGCCTTCCACTCTGGGAATCTGATGGTGGATACTTTCTTTAGTCATTTGGCACCAATATCCTACTTTCTTCAAAGCAGTAATGCCCCAGTTGACACCACTCTGTGTCTAGAGAGTAGGTGTGTTCACTTTCTGCATAGTAATCCAGAGACACAAGTGTGCTCCCAGCTACTCCATGTGGGTTAGTGATGGCTGCTCCTTGCTACAAGCTACTCAGCTTGGGGTCATAGCTGGGTTTTGTTTATGCCTGTAAATCTTTCCTTTTCTACTTATCCTTTCCTCCCACTTGCCTTGCTTGTGCTTCCCCTAGGGTGACAGGACAGTGTGCAGTTTGCATCTCCTAATTGACTGCTCTCAATGCATAATGCATTTTTTATTTTAATGAATCGCCAGCTTGCTTTGATGGCTTTTTTCATTATTTGTCTTCCTCCCATAGAAATTTCCTTGGTGGAAAGGAAGGAGGGAAAACAGCCCTTTCCCCTCATGTATTGCTTAGGTGCTGATCTCAGTTATCTTTTTTCCCAGTACTTGCCTTTTATGGGGAATATTTTTCCCCTTTGAGTGCGTTGTGAGGAGGAGTCAAATCTCCTTTGCCAGCCTCTTGCTCCAGCTCTTTTTTTCAGGATTGCTTTGAACTAGGGAAAGCAGCCAGTTGTTAATCTCCCTAGTGACAGGCTGCTAAGGAGAGGAGTGCAGGTCAGGAGAGAGTACAGGCTCATCAGCACAGTATTCATCCCTTTTGCAAAAGGTGATTCCCTGCTCCAGGAGCATCGACTCAGTCTGACCTGCCTGCTGTCTTCCTGCATGATGTCAGGTGTCCTTTCTGCACACCTGCCCCCTGGTTCTGCTTGGCTCAGTAGGCTTTTTTCTAATTCTAGACTTATGCATATAAACTGAAAGTTTTCTGTGACGCATGGACCTGATTTAATTTGCTGGGATGAATGATTATTTCAGGTTGTGCAAGGAGATGGGAACAAAGGGAGTAAATCCATTCACCAGAGGGACAGAAAGGGCTACAACAGGGAAGGCAGTATTGGTGGGTTAAGCCTACAAACCCATAGTTTGGTCCTTGCTGCCTGCCAGGCTGGCTGTAGCTAGTCTTCTCTGCCTTGTGGTTTGCGAGGGCTGCAGTATGGAGGCGCCAGGAGAGCACCAGCCCCAGCCCGGCAACGCAGGGGAGCCAGGAGGGCTTATCTGGGCTTTTGGGTCTGTTTCTATTCAGCCTGATCTGCTACATTCTCCTGCTCCCTCCTTCCCATCTTTCTACTTTTGTGATTTTACTTTTTTACTTTTTTTGATGGATTATCTGCAGGTATCCACCTTTGCCAACCCTCTAAATGACCAAACAAATGCATGGAGGGAAAGGGAGTCTGAGTAGCACTATACCTTCTGACTCAGAATGCAAGTGGTGGAGAATCTTCCACCCCTTAGGACCATGGAGCAAGCATCTTTCTTCATCACTATCCTCTTGGCTTAAATAGGCAACCTGTTTAAGGTTCTATTGGGATGGTCCCTTGGGAAGCAGGAGAACGAATGCTTTGAGGTGGAGGATGTGCCACTATTATGTGCCAGAAGGAAGGGAGTAATAACCTTTCTAGTCTTATTAACAGAGCAGCTAGATGGGCTGCATGGTTTTTTTCAACTAAGCCTGGATGCAAATGACTGCAGAGCTTGTGTTGTCTTTCTCTGCCAGAAGTAAAGGCTTGTGTTTCCAGCTAATTCAGCCCATTCTTGTAAAGCAGGAATGAATGAAACTGCAAAAAATTGCAGAGTTCATTTGGGAGATGGTGGTTCCTTTCTTGACTGCTGCTTGTCTAATACTCTTTGCTGGATGTTCTTTCAGGGCAGTTCAGACCAAGCTGAGTGGTAGTGGCTGCCATTCCGCCTTGCCCGTGGCCGTGCAGTCCCACCCTCTCTGAAGTGTTCACACTGGTATTTGTGTGATCCCACAGTGGCATGGAGGAAGGGAGCTGCCTAAAAACGAAGGCTTTTTTGAGTTTTGGGTCACTCTGCTGACTGAGTGGCTTAGTGTCTGGTCTCATCAGCACCAGTCCAAGCAGTTCCTTCTGGGATCAAGTCCACTAGATCACATGTTGGATCAGCTTATGCTACTGTGCACCTTTTCCCTTGCCCTGGAGAGAAGGGGCTGCTTGGCAAGCTGCTCTATCATGTTTCTAAATGTGGTTTTAAACTGCAGTCAAGGGACTGGTTATCATTGCCTGAGGCTGCCATTTAAGTTGGTGGAGACCAAGTGTGCTAGGGAAGAGAAAGGACAAAGGACATTTGCAAGGGAGCAGAAGGGCAAACTAAAGCCTTTGAAAAGATGGGAGCTAAGCTTAGATGCAGGCAGCCACGCACAGCTCGAGGCCTGGTGCCTACTGCTTCTGGAGGCCTTCAGCAGATGTTGGCAATAGAGCACTCAAAAATTATCTTGGATGCTTCACACTCTGTCTTACTGCTGGAGTCAGAGAGCTCCTGGTGACAGGAGCTTTGGAAAGAATAAAGAAAGGCTATTAAAATGCTCAAAGAGCAGCCAGTTTAGCTCCCTAGGCAGAGCATCCCTTTTATTCTGCAATGCTGGTCTTGCAACACACGCATACACACACAAGGAATCATTTTCTTCCTACGCTCTGCAGAAAGCCAAACCACCTCTTCCTCACTGACATATGCCAATACCCATCTCCTGCTTTTACCCTCCTCCTCCTGCATCACACATGTTCCAGTCCTTCCCGGGGCTCTCACCCACGCACGCTGCAGGCCTCTGCTGTCACCACATCGGATGAGCTCTTTCCTCAGCACACAAGTGAGGAGACAGCCTTTTGTACAGCTGTGGTTCTGGATGAGTAGATTTTTAAATTCCACTTTTTGTAATGTGTCTCAGACAAGCTGGTCTTCTGCCACACTTCCTGGAGTTAAACAGTACGTGACAGCAGCAGGATTTACCATATGCAAACAGCACAAAAACACTGTAGGATGAATAGATGAGCATACAGGTACTCGTGAGCTTGGTAGCAGAGGGGGAGATGCTCACTGACAGAGGTAAGAGGAGGAGGACAGCAATAGGTGGTCCAAAGAGGATATCTAAGCACTGAAAGGTGTACAGGGAGAGAGCTCTTTTGTCCAGAGCACTGAGGTGGGTGGGAGAAGAAGCAGGTGAAAACATGCAAAGGAAAGCAGGGCCTAGAAAGAAGACTTGGGACTTACACTGCACCAGTACAGAAACTTTGCAAGAGCCACTGAAGGTAACAGTCAGCCCAGGCCCTGTTTGAGAGATTAAAGATGATCCTAATTCTCTCCATTATGATACAAAATAGGAAGTTTTCCGCCAGGCCTCCTGGAACCTCTCTCTATAGCTGAGCTGAGCTCCTGTGCTGGACACCTGACAGTCTTGGGACTGTCTGGAAGAGAGGGGTCACTCTGCCACTGTACTGCCGCTCTGATTTTAAGCTTATGTTTTCCTGGATGTTTATTTGGTGTTTCTGTAGTCTATATGTCATTTCAGGGTATTTTAGGAAACCTTTCGCACCTTTGGTAACCTTAGCAAACAGAGGAACTTTGGAAGCAAGGTAGAGAGATGTTTTCCCACACATAGGCTGTTGTATGTCATGTACAGCAGGATCACCCAGCCAAAAGACCTCGTGTTTCAGGACAGCCTGTTTAACAGGAGGCCACCAAAGGAATAGCTGTTGCTGACCCTGGCTGGGAGGACCAAAGTGAACTTTGGTTCCCAAACTGCTGGAGAAGGCCTGTGGAGGTGAGGTGGCCCGGGCATGTGACCGGCACGAGTCCTGTCTGAGGGGGCCACTGGCTCCCCAGGGTGGAGTAGGATGGGCTGACTCATGTCGGGAGGACGGGGAAGGTGCCCTGTGCTCCCTCACTGTGGGGTTTGGCACGGATCTGGTAAGTCAGTTGGGAAATCCTTTTATTGTTTCCCTCTGACCTGCTGAACCCTCCTGGCAAGATGAATCATTTGCAACAAAGGATGCGACCCTTTGCTGGAAGCGCTCCTCCTCTGTTCCACTGATGCTGAGCAGCCTGGGGCATGCCTGTTGTGCCCAGCCCTACCGAAAGTCCTGTTTTCCGAGAGAAGCTGGTAGTTAGATCTAATATCAAGCTCCACACCCCTGTGAGGAGAGATTTCCTGGCTTGATCCACAAATGTTTTCTTCTGTCCTCTTGTCCCCAGACACTTGGTTGCTTTTGTGGCAGTTTACCCCTGCTGCTTGCTGAAGGGAGACCTTCCCAACTAGTTCATGAGCAAGAAGATAGGAGGTATGAAAGGTCTGGGAAGCTCAGTGTTTTCCTCTGAGTGTCTGACTGGAATAAATCCCTTTCACCTCTTTACTTCTGTTCCAATCAAGCTTAGGAAATACAGCCTTGTCTTCTTCCCACCCAGCTCTCTTTCTGGGAGATCATGCTGCCAAAGACTTTTTGCTGCCTCATGGTAGCACTGTGTTAGGGTATTTTGTACCCAGGAGTGCTAGCCAAAATAAACTCAGTGCAAATGAGTGGTACCTCAGTCCCAGATGGGAAGTGTGAAGGCTGTTGAATCACACCGCTGATTTGGCATTGTATGGCTGAGCTTTCTGCTTGACTTTTGGGGAGATGTGGGATAGAGAGCATGGCCACTTGGAGGAACTCTGCTTGGATGGTGACAGTCAAGGACTGTGCAGCAGCAGGTTAGGTGCAACTTCAGAAGGCAGGAGAAGGGATGGCCTGGTTGGACCAGGCAGGCCATGTGGGGAGGTCTGTAGCCTTGCTGCAGGGAATACTGATGGGCTCTTCTTTTCTTACTTTGTGAAGACCTGACACAAAGGTTTCCAGTCACTGGTGCCTCAGTGTGGGCTTCCGCTTCACTTAAGGAAACGCTTGTCTTCAAAATGCTCTGGTCTAGATGATGGTACTGGAATACTGCCAAAACCAGGGGGCTGATCTAGGGCTGAGCAGTAGTCCTTCACAGTCCTCCAACAGCTCTCCTGGGCCTGTGCCCTCCATTGCTTGTGAAGAAACATTGCTGGCCGTGTTGTTGGCCTGTCTCTGCCAGAGATATCTTCCCAGGGTGGGGTGCTGAATCTGTGTTCTGGACTAGTCTGGGGTATTTTTCAGCTAGGAACTCTTGGCAGGGTGCTGGGCTGGGGTCTTGACTGATCTCTCTCAATTCCAGTGCCTGGCAGAGGGGGACAGAAGGCCAGGTCAGGACTGTGCCATGTCCCTGCCAGGTAGGGAAGGGACAGTGCAGCATTCTGCTGGGTAGCAGAGATGAGTGAGCTGTGAGAACATCTTTACACCTACGAACATTGAGCAGAGGTTGAGCTGGCAACAAGCAGCTATTCTCATTGCCCCAGAGGAGCTGAGCTGATTTGCAGCGTAATTAATATGCATCAGATCTCGAAACCTGAGATCAGGGTTTTGGCTTGCTCAGAAAATATCTTTCCCTGCTTCATTATTGCTCCCAGATGAAATTCTTTGCAGCTGTGGAGAGTGTTTTTGCTACTGACAACACACTCCTCCTTTTTATTTATTTATTTTTAAAGCTCAGTGTTTCTAGTTTCCTACCTGGGGTTTGTTTGCCAGGCAGGAGGGGGAGGCATGCACAAGTGCGCATCAGCAGCAGAGACATCAATGCAGGCAGGCGTTCTCTTCAAAACCACTGAAGATAAGCCAGGAGGATCACGCCCACCTAAAAATAAACTTTAACATATGTACAGGCCTTTCTGAGCTTGAATCACTGCTGGATACCAGATCTCTACAGACTCCTGCCCAGAGATGGTGCAACAGTCTGCTAGGGAGCAGCCTTGCTTCCTGGCACTATGGGGAAGGTGCAGCTTTTGCTGCTGCTCACAAATTTCCAGGACCTTTGTGTAATGGAAGGCAGCACCAAGATGAGGTGCTGACACTGCTTTGTGTGCTTTAACAGCTAGCTGTGGTGCTCGTGCAGCTGCAGAGAGGAAAATGCAGACTCTTAGGCCATGTCAGGAAGTTTAGGGTTCTGTAGGACAGAGTGTGGAAACAAGAATTATGTCTGCAAGGGCATTTCTCTGCCTTGTGTTCCTTGCCATGACGCCTGCTGAGCTCAGGACTGATGTGGTTTGTTTTCATTTTGGAGAGCCAAGATGGGAAGAATGGTAGGCGGAAGGAGAGGCAGCATGGGGGTTTGCACTCCCACACCCTCTTCAGTAAATGTGTTCAGGGCTTGTTAAGTCACGCAGCAAGCAAACCCCATTGGGTATAACCTGAGAAACTGAGGCATCAGTTCTGCTTTGGACGTCCTGACCTTGCTCAGGTTAACTGCCTTCCTGTTGCATACTGCTGCATAGCTGAGCACAGCTGCCTCTTGGAAATGGACAGTTTTCATGCATGCATTTCCCAGCATGGGAATCACAGAGATACTGCAGGTTGGGAGTGAGTTGTACTGACAAGTCCGGAGCATGGGCTGGAGAAGGCTGACAGTGAGACAGCAGGGGGAGGTGTTGGTTAGCACTGGACAGTGTTAGCGGATCTCTCCTATCCTCAGCCACAGTGCTGTCTGGGCATATACGGTATGTGTGACGTGTCATTCACTGGTGTCAGGGGAGCATCCTCTTAGCTGGAATAGTAAGGAAATAGCATGGGTCAGGAAAAGGTACCTTAGCATACCTTAGCATGTGTGGAGAAGCTGATGGTTCCCACTTGTACTGGCTGTGAAGCAAGGCAACACTGACAGTTATACATATTGGTGGGAATAAAATTTGCCCAAAGTTGAATACCCCTGACTTGTCTTTGAAAATCAGTGGGAGATATGTATTCCAGATGTGCACTCAGAGTCCTGTTGATCCTGACATCAGAGCAGAAGGCCTGAGTGTAGAGCAGGGCTTGAAACTCGTGGCTTGGTCACTGGTAACAGCACACAGCCATCTGTCTCAGTGCCAGTGCTCCAGCCTTTTTGTCTTTTATCTATGGAGTCACCATAAGGGAATTAGGAAAGCTACGCTTCTGCCTACCAACGTGTGCCTCTTATTTAGGAGGCTGTAAAGCTTCCTGGAGCTAGAAACAGGAATAAAGGCATCAGGCTTGTGTGGCTTCTTTGCATCTTCTAGGTTTGGGGAATGTTTATATGATACATAAAAGAGATTTAAATAGGCATGGGCTGGGGACATATCCAGATGGTCCTATTTAAACACAGGCTGATAAGGGACTACTAAGAAGTTTGCTAGATACACATTTTGTTCAGGAATTGTCCCTTAACAGCACTTGTAATAAAGAAGCAGCAATGGCATTCACCTGTTAATGTTGACAAACTACTGTTGTGAATGGGGAGTGGAGGTGTTCGTGGAGGTGTTGACTCTTTCTACCTGGTGGGGTAGCTTAAGCTGAATTCAGTGGCTGGGTAAGTGACTCCTGAGAAAAGTGATGTTTGCTGCTCTCTGCTGGTTTGTGAGGGGATGATGTACTGTCAGTGATTCTGGCCCTTGGCTACACAGAAGCTGGGCAATGGACTCACAAATTACACTTGGGTGCAGGAACAGGTGATGGAGAGAAGCCTGAAGTCTGACCCAGAACCAGATAATAAAGAAGATTCATGGCCATTTCGGCCCCTGGGAGAGATGGTAGCAGGAGGGAGCAGAGCTTACAGCAAGAAACATTTAATAGCCTTTTTTCTTTTTTCTGAATTAGACCAATTTACTGAATTGGCTCTGGTAGGAGTCACGTCTAAGGAATGTGTTGCCCCAGTGCCAAATCTGGGGCTCATATTGCACTACCTAAAACATTTTTTCTGTTTTTTTTTACCAGCACCGGCAGCTGCTGAAGGACAGTTTCATGGTGGAGCTGGTTGAGGGGGCTCGGAAGCTACGTCATGTCTTTCTTTTTACTGATCTGTTCCTGTGTGCCAAGCTCAAGAAGCAGATTGGAGGGTGAGGTTTTCCTTCTGGACTATGTGCTTTGCACCTCAGCTTCAGCAGAATCCTGGGTTTAGCCAGCAGTTTTAGTTGAATATGAATAGCCCCAGACCTGGGTAACCATAATCCACAGGATGTAGTGAGGCAAGGAATGGTCAGCAAGGTAGTACTGTCTGTTTTAAGACCTTGGCCAAGTGCTGGTCCCTCAGGAGAGGTTAATTCCTCCTGCCCTGAGCCTTCCTAGGAAAATAGGATGTGCTGTAGCTGCTGGTATTCTGGACAAATGCCATTCATTTTTCTACTTCCTCTTTCTTTTAATAGGTGACATTCTTCTCTTTCTTTTGTTACTAAGGTTATTAATTTTGGCCGTGCAGCTACAGCCAGTTAACAGTTTTGTAGAAAAATGGAAAAGTTACAATAAACAGACTATGCGTCAACCCCAAAGTGCAGCTACAGAAACAGTTTTGTTGACATTTTTCACAAATGAGGAGGGAGGAACCTTTACCAACATACCTGCCTCAAACAGGGCTTCTCTTCATTTGCTAAATGTTCTGCTCAAGGAGACCTCTCACATCTTCTTGCCCTCCTCAAGCAAAAAGTTGTCCCTGCCCCTTTTGAAGCACATGCTTTTGAGGAATGAACCTTCAAAAGAGTGGGACATTGCCAAGAGTGGATGTTCCTGACAGTAGAGGTGGAGAGGGAATAAATCAGATAAAACATTAAAAAAAGTGAACTGGTTATCCTGGTGAAATCACTGGAGAATGGCAGTTACGAGCTGTAGTTTCTCTCTTCTGGTTGGATTACACAGAGGTTTATACAAATTGGCTCACCTGCCCCACTTGGCCCTCCTAGCTCAGGCAGGAGAGACCTGGGTTTAGATCATAGGTAGCAGCCAGGTCAGAGGCGTGGCATGGCTTTTGAACTTTGCCTCTATGGAGGCTTCAAAGGGAGAGCACGCAGGACTGAAAGGGTTTGCAAAAGATCATTGTGGTTTCTTAGGATGAAAAGAACTAGATAACAAAACAAGTTGCCTTGTTATGTGCTGTACTGGCTATTGGCCCTTCTAGGCTTTCTTGCTGGAAAGCAGCCCTTCACCAGAGTTTTTCCACATAGGAGTCACAGTGAAGTTGTGCCCGTTTCTGTATCTTATGCACTATAGCGGGGAAGGACTTGTGGGAAGGGGGAGCGGGTGTTGCCAAACACCAGTAATAGTAAAAGGTTTGGACCTTCTGTCTTTCAGTAAAAGCCAACAATATGACTGCAAATGGTACATCCCACTCACTGACCTTAGTTTCCAAATGGTGGATGAGTCTGAGGCAGTGCCCAATATCCCACTGGTACCTGATGAGGAACTGGATGCCATGAAGATCAAGATATCCCAGATCAAGAATGATATCCAGCGTGAAAAGGTAAAAGGGGTTGAGTACTACATGCCAAGTACAGACTCAGTGTCTCTTCTGAGATGAGGTGCTGACAGAAGCAGCATTCCCAGAGCTGCACAGCACAGGGAGTCATGCTAAAACAGACTGTTCAGCAGAGGCTTGTGGTGTGGCTCTGTTATCAGTGATATCCAGATGCTCTGCAGCCCATCACTGCTTGTCCTAGTGCATGGCTTGAATGATGGGTGTCCTGTAAGGAGGCAGAACAAAAAGACCCTGTAGTTGTACTCAGTAGCTCCTCTACTTGCATGGAACCACCTGTGACTGCTATCCTCAAGCATCCATCTGGAGGGCAGGGCTCTTATGCTATGGATATGAGAAGGACTGGGAGAGTGGCATGCCAATTTCTAGCTATTAAAGTATGATCCTGCAAGTGATTTGGGTCAGAAGCCATGTACTTCTAAATTTTTGCAGGCTCAGTTATGCTTTTGAAGCTTTTTCTGACTTCACCGGTGTCAAGGCACCAGCAAATATATGGAGAACACCAATTATGCTGACTGGACGGTCTGACACAGATATGGTGTCTCTGGCCCAGGCTTCTCTTTGCTTGTAAGACATGTTTTCTCAGAGGTTTTAGACTCCAAACCTTTCTGGAACCCAAAAGAGAAATAAGAGTTTGAAAACTGAAAGCCTGCTGGTGTGTAGAACAGGATATGAATAACATTGCTTGTACCGTGAGAAGACTATCCCTCGTGCTTTGAAAGAACATGCTTCTGCCTCTCTGCCCTGGCTGGCTTTCAGAGAGGGCTTCCTGGAATAAGTAAGGTATTAGGAAGAACACCATGTGTAAGCCTCTTACTCACAAGGTGCAGGTGTCTAAGATACGTGCTTCAGTGCATCAGTGCCAAACAATATACATGGCTGGGTTTGGGACTTGGTTTTATCCAAGAAAAACCTTGTTTTTAGCTGACCTCTGTTGAAAATGGATCGGTGGGTGGTGAATGGGAGAGAATTTTGGCAACAGAGTTCTGGGCAGATTCTAGAGAAGTTCCTTACAGTCTCCTTAGTCAAGGATGCTTGTGGAGGACCTGGCAGTGCTATGGCTGCCCAGTAACATGATGCTGCTGCAGCCTCTGGAACAGAAAGTACAGGGTATGGCTGGGACAGTGGCCACACACCTCTGTAGCTTTGTCTGGGGCAGCTAGAATTGGGGAACAGAGCCAAGTCTAAGTGTAGAGATACTGCAGGTAACATCTTCCTGGGCAGCTGGGAGCCCCATGGATCCTGTTGACAGCATTTCTCCTGCCTGGGGCCATTTGGCTTCTCACAGAGGGAAGGGACTGTGGACCTTAAAATGTCTTTCAGTGCACATGGGGACAGACATTGCAGAATGACAAGTGTCCTCTGTCTTCCTCTCTCCCCCACCCTTCAGAGGGCCAATAAAGGCAGCAAGGTCATTGAGAGGTTGAAAAAGAAGCTCTCAGAGCAGGAATCCCTCCTACTGCTGATGTCTCCCAACATGGCCTTCCGTGTACACAATCGCAATGGCAAGGTGAGTGGCTCTTCTGGACTCCCCCAGCGTACAAGATAGAGGTGAAGGGGAGGGTTGTGTGTGTGTGTGTTTGTATACGTTGTTGTACAAGGAGGCCTTCATGCCCTCTGCTGTCTGGCCTAAAAGCACTTTCCAAGCAGCAGACACCTAAACCTTGCTACACCAAAGGTTGTGATGACTTCTTGTAAGGTTGTGATAACATCTTGTAAGGCTATGACTAATTTGTATGCAACATTGGCATTTAAAAAATAATGTTAGAAATTAATCCCCTACCTCAGCACCTGCCCTGGCAGAGCAATAGGAACGGCTCTCTTCACCTAAGATAAAGCTCTGCAGCAGCTGCCTTCTAGACTCCCCTTCAAGTTCAAGGCTTAGCACACTCGGGGCTGTCTCCTCAGGACTGTAGGCTGCACTTGGCACCAAGGATGCTGAATCGTTGTGAACAATCTCCTTTAGCGCTGTGGGATGCTCAATGTGCCAGAGGATTCCCTGTTCTGGCAGTGCTGTAACCTGTCACCATGGCCTTTCCATGCACACGGCAAAGGATTCTCACAAGATCCTGTTACTACTCAGTGAAAATCCACAAGCTGGTCACTACTTCCTCAGCTTACATCAGTGTCTGGGCCTGTACTGGAGGCTTTTGGGTTTTCTGGTACAACTGTTGTGAGGAATAGCACAGAGCTGCCATGGGACCTCATGCTGCCAGGGATGCAGCTGCTGTTTGCAGGGTGGAGCTCTGTGAAAGCCCTGACTGCAGGTGTCCGTGTTGGTACTGCTGGCACATTGTTGAGAGGGCACATTGCCGGAGTCCTGCCTGTCACTGACAAAGCTGTGATGTAGGGCAACTGGCAGGAGTACTAGAAGGACAGTATATCCAACAGTTTCCACTGGAGGAGGGTGGAAGGCAGGCAGGCCTGCTCTCAGTGGTCGGTCAGACTAATGCATACCCCGTTTTCTTCTGTTTTCCTGGGTAGAGTTACACGTTCCTCATTTCATCGGACTATGAAAGGGCAGAATGGAGGGAGAACATCCGGGAGCAGCAGAAGAAATGTGAGTGTTCCTCAGCTGGGCATTGGTACAAATACTGTGATCTTATTAGAGAGCAGGAGTCCGGAGGATGAGGTGTGGGGCAGGGTTCCCTGCAAAAAGAGAGATGTGTGTTGAAATCCAACAGCACAACATGGATGTCTTCTGTCTCTGCACATCTGAGCCTGTCTTGGGGGACTTTTGCTTGCAGCAACATGTAGGGAATATGTAGGGAGAACACTTAGTAAGTGCGTGGAGAGATTCTCCGATTTACCCTAGAGATCATAGCTCTGTGCAATTCCAGGTAGAGGGAACAGCTGCACCCTTTTACCTGGCTCCAAGCCAAAGAAGCTTATTTACTTTTTTGGCATGGGTGGTTTTTGGCTTTGCAAGAAAATAAGAGCCCCCCTTGTCTTCTGTGAACCATCCTGAGACTTTTTACTCCAAAGAGTAACTAAATGTGCCCTCAGTAGAGCTGGGCTGCAGCAGCAGTACAGACCTGAGCACCACGGTACTGTTGCTGAGCATTGTCCAGGGAGCAGCTATTCCCTGTATGCCTAGAATAAGGGAGCATGCATCCAGCCTCTGCTTTGAATTTTAATTCCTCCCTCTTTGAATCTCCTTGGCAGGCTTTAAAAGCTTCTCACTCACATCGGTGGAGCTCCAGATGCTGACAAACTCCTGTGTGAAGCTTCAGACAGTCCACAACATTCCCCTCACTATCAATAAGGAAGGTAAGACCTTTGGTTTATGCTTTCACATGGTACAGCTGCAGTGAGAACCTAACCTCTGCCTGCCTTTGTGCATTTCCCCTAGAACTGCTTTTACTGTTTCTTTCTGCTACAGGCTTCAACCTGGTGATGAGTTACAAACTGAGAGTTCCTGTCAAACAAAAGCTGAGACCTTACGTACCCAACTTGTGTAGTTTAGTTGAAGCAGATGGTAGAATACGAAGAGGGCAGCAGGAACAAGAATAATCTGTCATCCCAATGTTACTTGCTGCAACAATGAAAATACAAGCTCCAAATTATATGACTACATCTAAACTAGTAAAATATTCCTGGACATCCTCCAATATATATTCATTGACTATTAAATGGTCTTTATATGCAACCATCATGCCAGGGATTGGAGTGCCTGTTGGAGTCCTAGCCTGGGACAACTTTGAACTATGTCTGGGAATCCTTTGGAAGAACGCTAGTTGGCCAAAATTTTGTGTCAGAGACCATCCTAAATTACTATTTAATCTGCTAGTATAGACTTAGCCTCTATATTTTACTTTTTCTCCTTTGAATTGCTTCTGTGCTATCTTGCTGACTCTAGAAATGTTGTTGTAAAAGCCACACATTGCCAGAAGGCATTACAGCTGAAACCAACACTGAACCTGGAACAGCCTCCTCTTGCTGAAATGGCTAGATTACGTGCTCCTGCCATCCTTTTTAGGGACAGTTTACCCTCTGCTCGTTAACCTATGTAATTGTCAGTCTCATCACTGTCTTTCACTCTTGGTTCCTCTGTGAACATAACAAAATGCCTTGGGTCTTTTGTACAGATGATGAATCCCCAGGTCTCTATGGATTCCTGAATGTCATTGTCCACTCTGCCACAGGATTCAAGCAAAGTTCAAGTGAGTTGCAGTTCTGTAATACACAGAGGTATTGATAGGGGTTAGATAATTCAGGTGCTGTGACAGCTGGGCATGGACTGATTTAGGATTGCAGCATCTGGGATGATGGTAAGGAGGAGAGGTGATTTGGGGAACTGGAAATGAAATTGGGGCATTGGTGTAATTTTAGGGGAATGCAATTTTTTTAATGCTGCTATTAACTCAGATCAGGGTCAAGCATGCAGCATTATTTTTTCAGGCCTAGTCTGTTGGTATTTTTTTTAAGCAGTGTTTGCTGATTACCCAACAGTTTTAGATACAAGTCAGCCTTTATCCTGAATTCTTTCAACTGTATTTTGTTTTGCAATGAAAGAGTGGGAAGCATTCTCTGACATCCAGAATTTTTGGTGTGAAGAAAGAGGTATTAAAATTCAGGGGAGTGATTTGACAGAAGGATCAAAAAAGGTGAAAAAATAGAGTGAAGAGGACTCCTGTAGAAATAAACATGCTTCTCAGCCATTGATGAGGATAATTGAGGAAAAGCTGCAAAGCTTACCTAGCCGTGTGCCTGGGGATCTGGTTCTTATCTAAGCTGCTTGTGCAGTCTCAGGAGGAAAGGAGTGAACTCGGGTGTACATGCTTTCTGTTAGCCTTCCTCCTGCTGAACCACTGACTTCCCAGATGCTGGCTAACATAACTTACTACGTAACTTACAAATAGGGGCAATGTCTACAGCTCATTACTAGCTCTTCAGGAACACCAGATACCACATAATTAACCACTTTGTGAAGATAATGAGTTTTTGACGGCTGGCCCTTAACCTACTCTCTGAGGGATATTATACTGATGCTGTTCTCAGTGAAATCGGTTCTGATGTGCTGATGGGCTCCAATATCTACTGGGGGAAGTTTCATTTCTCATTGGTGTACACCTGCTCATTGTGGATTGATTTGGGAAATATTGGATAATAGCATACATCTGATTCTTGGTAGAGGTGAGGGGCTTGTCTGTGCTGAGGTCATTTATACGGCTGTGCTGGTACTTCAGCTTCATAAAGGCAACTCTGTTGGCCCAGATGATGAGATTTCTTCTGGATAATGTTACTAGTACTAATACAAAGAAGGTGCTGAGAGTGATAAATGCAAGTTAGGAGATTCTAGAAATTTTTTAAAAGTTTCTGTCCCTGTCTCCCCTTCTCAGATTTGTACTGCACATTAGAGGTGGATTCTTTTGGGTATTTTGTGAACAAGGCTAAAACTAGAGTTTACAGAGACACCACGGAGCCCAACTGGAATGAGGTAGGTTGGATTTTTCTTAATGTGACTTGCTCCATGTGCCAAACATCAACGCACGATGGGCAGAAAACCTGCAAATGGAAGAACTTGCTCAGCACTTGTGCTACATATGTTGCCTCTCAGAAAACACTTTTATGCCAGGTTCATTTGGCTGTCAGGGCTTGCAGAAGATTTGCTCTTGGATTAGCTATATTTAAACAAACATTTCAGTACAAATGAGTCTTGTCCAGCATTTCATCACTTAGACAGACACATGTTTGATTATATTTTTAAAAACACAAGTGAAAATATGTTGAAGAAGGAGGTGGTTTTGTTTATTTGTTGTGAGGGGGAAAAATTAGCTATAGACATTTTGCCTGTTTACAGCCAACTCAAACCTGCTGGGGAGCAAAATTAAATACAACGAAGGTGGGCGAGTTTGTTTTTCGAATGATGCTTTGCTGAAACTCAGTGAAACCTGACTAAGGAGTCAACCATCTTAGTCTCTAATTTGACTACCTTATATATACAAAATACAATTTCAGTTTATTTCTAGACCAGGTCCATTAGGGAGGAGGTTTTGGTCAGTCCTTAAGTGCTCCCTCCTGCTGAGTTTTAAGGAGACTGTATTGATTATTAAGAGACTAGGGTCTTGCTGTGATGTATTCATTGCTCTTTCCTTTCCTGGTGCCCTGCAGGAGTTTGAGATTGAGCTGGAAGGCTCACAAACTCTGCGGATTCTGTGCTATGAAAAGTGCTACAACAAAACCAAGCTCACCAAAGAGGATGGAGAGAGCACAGATCGCATAATGGGGAAAGGACAGATCCAGGTAAGACTGTGCTTAACTCATTGCTGCTACCTTTACTGCAAAACATAACAGGACTTTTGAATCCTGGGTGCACCAGGGAGGTTTTTATTCTGCCTTCTGATTGTCCCAATGTTGGAGATTTTTTTCCAGGTAGTGAGGTATACAGTGTGATTCACAGGCAGGAGGGAGGTCAGCAACTTTTTCCCTCTTGCCTTGTCCCCTATGCCTACTTCAGTACCCTTATGTAATAGATGCTTTTTCATGAAGATTTACGTTTTGCTCTCTGATTGCCTGTTAACTTCAAAATTTCCAGCACAGTATATAGGAACTGCACTGTCACTGAGCCCTGGGCCCTGTTGGGAATACTCCGTTTGTGACAAAAGAGGAAGCAATGAATATACTATACCCTCTGTAAATCATGTGGAAGAAATACTACCCTGTGTACGTGCTGGAAGTTGATTGATGTGATAGCAAGGCCTTGGAGGACAGGCTTATTGTCCTGATAACTGCCATGTCCAGAGTATAGTGTCCATGACAGCAGGCTGCATCTGAGAGAGATTTCCGTTGCTGAGAATCACCATGGGACACTTTGTCTATGTGGCAAATTTGTAATACGGCAGGACAGGTGATAAGGTGATTGCAAACGGATGCTTTTCTCGGGGAGCTGCTGTGTGATACAGCACTAAAGCTCCATGCAGGAGAAATCAGGCCATCAGTGGAGGACGACATGGAGAAAGTAGGTTCCCCCTCTTCTTCCATTTTTTTGCACCGTCTGTCCACAGCTTTAGGAGGGTGTTTAAATGCTTGATCTGAGGACACATTCTTTGTGTTGGACTGGCTGTTGTACAGAGCAGAGACCCTGCCCAGATACCTTTTTCTTTCTGGCACGCTGAAAAATACCACCAGTTCTTCTCCATTTATGTTTGACTCTTCATCATTCCATGGATGACAGCTTTCTCCAGCATTTGAGTGATGGTCACACAGGCCAAGGCCATTTGTGGGATTTCAGAAGCAGCTCTGATTGAGGGTGGCCTGCAGATATTGTATCTCACCTTTAGTCTAGAAGGGTTCATTGTCTAAATGAGTTTCATTAGGCCTGTTCCTTTACCTCCCTCCTTGCAGCCCTGAGGCTGCCATGCCATTTTCAGGGAAAGCTTTCAGGGAAAGTGGTGGGTGTTTGAAAAAATACTTGCGTGCAAATCAATAAATGCTAGGACAGGGTGCCTCCTATGTACTTCTCTCAGGCGAACCAGAAATCTGTATGTCCCTTCTGCTAACAAAAGCTTATTTTCCATGCAGCTGAGCTATGACAAAAGAGTAAGTTTTCAGCCCTGAAATGCCCTGGAGATTTGTGTGCTCATAATGGAGAACCCTGAAATCACTGACCCTCTAAATTTTTCAAATATTTTACATAGAATGGTTAACAAATGAATAAAATATTCTAAATTTGTAACAAATTTTTTTCACAAGAGCAGGCATTTTTATGCACAGCACTTGTACATTTTGTTAAAACATTTTATCCTTAAGTTAGTAAGTAAAAATACGCTTTGGTGGCACTTGAATATTAATTGCATCTTGATTCTTTTAGAGAAATCTGAACAGTGGAAAGTTTAAAAAAAAATCAATAAAAAAGTTTTTGATTAGTATGCAAAAGGTCTATTCTGTTGTATTGTAAAAGGCAAATGCAAAAGTTCTCTTGCTTTCAGTAACCTCCCCTTGAAATTTATAAAGAAACTTGGTGACCTCTCAGAACATCCTCTTAATTCTCAGTGATTTCTGTCCCATCATACAACTTTTTAGTACTATTGAGTAACTGCAAAGAGAAGTCATAAGAGAGTCTGGTAAGATTTTGGATTGATAAGAATTATTAAAGGTTTTTATTTTGTTTTATTTTTAAAGCAAACACCATTTCTCTATTAAGAAATCATAATAATGTAACAACAAAATCAAATTACAACCTGTGGCTGAAGGTTAGTTGTATTAATGCTGTCAGCATATTTTCCAATCACTGGTTTTATAGCCATTTTCTTTGAGGATTTTCATCAGTGCTTTTACGTTAAATTTTGTTTACTTTAGAGTTGCTAGTGTATCTAGAGCTTTCTGTTTTGTTGTTGTTGTTGCGTTGGCATTATTCAGCCAAAGTCTGTCTTGTGTAAAGGCAAGGTCTGTGAAGTTGGATGAGTTTTTTGATTTTTTTCCTGAATTCCCTTTAGTTAAAAACTCTGGGAACATCAAGAGTCGGGTCTGCATCCTCCTGCTGATAAAAATGGGGAAATTTCTGTGTTGGCTAAATTGCAATGTATTGTTAAGCCATGTATTATTGTAAATCTGCAACTTCCCATTACTGGGATTTCTGACTCACCAAATTCTCTTAGCTGCAGTGATGAAGACAATGCATCAAGGAGACAAGGACTGTTTTGGCTGCGAAATGTTTATTAAATCTCTCCGTTACATAATGGCACTGAAGGAAGGAAGACTGGAAATTGGTCCATGTGGTCAGAAGCTTCCAGGAATGGGCAGCAATTTTAATAGCTCCCATTGCTCATATTTTCTTTTCCTATGGAATATTTTATTTACCTGTTTTTATAGCCACATGCAAGAGCTTCATTGCTTGCCAACCTGCAAGTTTTGTCCCTGAAAAATAAAACCATGAGGTTTTAATATGGTAGAACCTCCTGTAAATGTAGAAGTGAAGTCCTCATCAGACCTTCTGGGAATGGCAGCACTGGATGTGCCATGTTTAACTAGCCGGCACACCTGGTTGGGAGCATCTGTTACATCTCAGGCATGAGAAATAGAGGGCAAAAGTGCCATTCCTGGGTACACTGTGAAACTGAAATTATTTGGGGGCTTGAGGGAGGAAGAAATGGACATCATCTTATAGGAGGAAACATGAGGCTTAGTTCAGTTGTAAGCATCAGCTCCTCTCATTTTGAACTCTCTCTTTTTTTTTTTTTTTTTTTTTTTCTTTCTGTTACCGTGCAATCCATCTTCAGCACTTGGGAGGCTGCCCCTTTTGCTCTTTGAATTTTGCACTTCATGTGGCAGGCATGTCCACACGTTTTGAGCGTAGCAGCCTTTTGTTCAGTCCTGAGACTCTGCATCTAAGTGGGCACATATGTCAGCAAAACTGGCCTCTGCCTTGGGAACAGACTGCATGAGTAAACTGATACTTCATCCTGTGATCCATCTCATCCAGTTGGTGCCTCCTAGAAACGCTGTTTCCTTTGCTGGTTTGGTTTTTTTTTTTTTCTGCATGATCAGCTCAGGCAAACCATTTCCTTCTCCCTCACAGCAGTGCTGGAAAATCAGAGAGGATATGACCTTAGATCAGTCATTCTGTGGTAGCAGCACAACACCATTCCTCTGTTGCCATACAAAACAATCACTCTTATCTGCTTAATTATCTGGGATGTCTCATAGCAGTGCACATGGCTATTTCAAACATCTAGGTTGTTTTCCATGTAAAACAGATTGTCACAGGCTGTACCTCCCAAGTGTCAACTTAGAAAACCTTTTACACACTCGAGTTCATTTAAACAGTTTGCTCATGCAGAACAGTATCCCAGCAATGAAAATACGGTGGAGATGAAGAAGGCAATGGGTCATGTCTAAAGGGTGATGGCGGGAAAGATTAACGTGTCAGTGGGGAGCTTTGAGAAGAATGGGGTTATGGCTGGACTGGGAGTTTCCAGCAGCAGTGAGACTCTGACAACATGTATGTCACATCAGTTACAATTAAAAATTGATGGAGTGTAAAGTTGCCAGGGAGATTTAATAAAGGGAGGAAGTAATGTGAATAAATAGCATAAACCACACTAACCTTAAGGTTGCCTCAGTCCTTGCTCCCAGGCATTTCATTTCCACTGATGCTTCTTCATTTTTTTCTCTTTCTGTATGTTTTCTTTTCTCTTCTGGGGGAAAAAAAATAAATCATCAAACTCTCTGTGGTGGTTTCCTAAGGCAGAGCACAGACACCCTTCTTCTCCGTGCCTGGCGTGCATTTGTCATTGACCAGCATCCTCAGTTCGCCTTGTTCCTAGGTCCTCACCACTCTGTGTTCTGTACACTCAGCCTCTACTGACTGCTACACACTAATTGTCTGTCTTAATTCAGTGCTAAGCTGCTACAAGGGCTGGAGACTTGCACTTGGAAATCCCTATGGTGCTGAGCTGCTTTGTTCTATTGTGTTTTGTGCAGGATACAGAGAGGCATTTGCTTGATTCATTAGTGAATTTGGGGCTGTAGCTTGCCACTGCAAATGCCAAAGAACAGGCCACAAGGGGACTGGAGGTGCTGGGGGAGTAAACACAAACTGGTTGGTTTGTATTTTTCCTGTGCAGCATGCGGTTTTGGTGGGGACCGTGCAAACAAGCCCATGAGATACGGTCTTTGAGGGGTTTAGCAGGTCTGTCCTATTTGCATAGGTCATGGAAACAACACAGTTTTTCACAGTTTCAGTGGAGACGGGACAGGGCCTTTTGTCACTCAAACCAAGTAACTGTTTGAAGGAAATGTTTAGAGGTGCAGTAAATTTCACTGTCAAATTAATGCAGAGGCAGCCATTTCACAGTGCCTCCCCCTGCTTGAGCTGGCAAAGTGAGTGCTATGTGCTTGCTCACTTGGAGCAGCCTCCTTTTGGCACGCTGTCTGTAGATTGCATTCTTCTACTTAGTGTTCCCTCTTCCAGGTCATTGATCTCCAATCAGGCCAGAAGACAGCATGACCCCATTTGTCACAGGCCCTCTCTATGCTGGAGCATCACACTCGCTAACTCTCTTTGTCTTCAATCTGCTTTGTAACCTGTCTGGTCCAGCTGCCCTGTCCCTGTGTTGCTCTTGCTAGCCTTAGAAGATCAGTCATGTGTAGGGTCCAGGACTGAAAGCTTGCTCAAAGTCTAAATGATGTTCTTGGTTTCCTGTTGACTCTGTTATTTCCTACTGTGACTTTATCAGACTGTTAGACCTGATCTTCCTGTCTCACTCGGTGTTGCTGAGAGCTTATTCAAGCTTTGCTCTTTTATTAGCTTCCATCATTTCGTTTTGTTATTTAAAAAGCACCTTGGGGGGGATTTTTTTTTTAATTGCTGTTGTTATTGCCAGTGATTTATGCAGCGTTGGCTCAGGTCAGCCAGACCCACTCCCTGGTGCTTGTTCTCCCTAGCTGTCACCATTCAATGCAAGCTGTTCTGCAGCAGGAGTTAAACAGCAGGTGGGGAGTGTGGGGGTCCTGCCAGCCCTGCAACAGAGTTCAGAGATAAGGGAGCAAGAGGTAGCAGCAGGTACACTTGCAGTCCTTGCTCAGTTCCAGTAGTTACCCAGCAAGGAAGAGTCTCTCTGAGATCTCAGCTCCAGCACGCTGCTTTTGCTAGTCCTTTGCAGCCATATGATATTCACTCTTAATACAGAGTAGGACTTTCTTTGGCTCATACTTTTTAACAGCTATTTACTTGCTTTTGTTTTGTGCAGTGGTAGGAGTTCCTGGTCATCACTGAGACATAACCAGTAATACCTGTTAGCTTAAATAAACTGTAACTGGACCCTGCTGGACTCTTTAACTTTTTTGGCAAATATTCAAAACCCTCTTTCCCCTTCAGTCTTAAGCAGTCTCTCCCTGCTATAAATAATACACTCTCAGTGACTCCACTCTAAAAGCATATGGAAAACTGCTTCCAAGCTAGAGGATCGGCTGTGGCTGTGTGTATCAGCAGGGCCATTTTGGCAGCTCAATGAGGTGACTAGGCAGCTGGAGATCAAGCTTTCAGAAGTACTGAGCATGGTTGCCTTTCATAGGAAACCAGACACTTCAGTAATGGTTTCCTCTTGATTCTGGGAAAGAATGCAGTTGTTGAAAGAAACCAAACTTCCAGCACGGAAATTCAGGGAAGAACAGCCTAGATTCTGGCCAACTTGTAGGGACCTTGGCCAGCCACACAGGCGGGGGCGGATCTGTTCCACCAGAGTTATAAGCAAACCCTCTTGGCAAGCGGTCTGTTATTTGGGTTTGCTGAAGCACTGAAGCTAAGCACTGCTGCCCATTGGCCTCCTGGACCTTTGTGCAGTCCCAAAATGTGGGAGCTACTGGTTACTGACTATTCCTTACAAGGGGTCTTCAGGAATTTCTGCCAGAGTTGCACCTACAGGAACCGGTCCAATTCGACAGGAAAGCATGTGTGTGCTGGCAGCATCCCACTGTGGGCTCACGTCCGTAACAAAGTGCGCAGAGATAAGGTTGGCCTGACTTGCTTGTCTGTTGCTTCTTGGGGTCTCTGCAGTGTGAGCAAACAGAGAAATTTTTCTCTCTGCTGGTTGTCTTTTTTGGGGGAGTGGGGAAGGGCATGGGGGGACTTGTCTCTGTAGCTGTTGGCAGCATTGGGCTAGTTTGTGGATGATTTGACAGAGAATGGGAGCATGATTGCATCTGAGATCTCCCAGAATATACTGCAGCTGCCATTGTTTCAACATTTACCTCTGCCTGTCAGAGAGCTCTGCTTTTGCATGGGGTTCTGCGAGAGGGAGGAGCTGTGCTGCAGAAATAGCTCTAGTTACTGAGTCTTTTTGTTTGCTGCTGACAGTAAACTCAAAACACAGTCTAGAGCAGTTGCCTCCTTCCGGTCTTACTGTGTCTCAGTGTTCAAGAGCCAAGTGTTACAAAGCCATCTCAGGAGGCACCGAAGTCTGCTTGCTTTGGCTGGTTCCAATTGCTGATAGAAGTCCCTATGCAGACAGCGCTTTTCTCTCTTTTGCCAGTCTAGCTTGAGCTGAGTGCCACTCTTCAGCCGTTCAGACGTGTTTGGACTCTCCCAGGCAGTATTGGAATTGCTGGGTGATGTTTGAGTACTTGAGTCAGCTGCTCCACAGCCTCACAACTGTCCACTCAAAAGAGATCAAGCAAAGCTGAAAATGGGAGATCAGGGCTTTGCTTCAGAACTTGTTCCTGCTTAATGAATTCTTGCAATAGCAGGGCCAGGTGTTCTGCCTGCCTCTGTGCTCAAGTTGAAATGAAGAGGAATGGGCAGGTTGAAGTAGAACAACTTTCCATGATTTCTGGGCCAATTTTCTCCATTTCTCCTGTCAGATCATGACAGAGGTTTGGTTTGTTTAAAGTTACTTGTCTCTGTATGGATCCTTGATCTCACTACTGCGGTCATTATGTCTTTTGAATTCAGTGGAACATAGTCCTTCTTGGAAGCTATTAGATT
Organism: Harpia harpyja; assembly: GCF_026419915.1. Classification (NCBI taxonomy): domain Eukaryota; kingdom Metazoa; phylum Chordata; class Aves; order Accipitriformes; family Accipitridae; genus Harpia; species Harpia harpyja. The sequence goes on along the minus strand of NC_068948.1, from coordinate 42,161,720 downwards.
CATAGCCAAGAGCTATGAAGTTCTCTAGCCTGGCTTTTTATTTCAGTGCAGTAATTTCACACTCACCCAACCTTACCTGTCTCTAGAAAACTGCAGAGCAAGACAGTTTCCTCTATTTCAAATCAGAGTTATTTCAGAAATCTCTCCTCCCCTTTTCTGACTCCTAGCCCTGTGGGATGGGGCAAATTTGGGTGTCTGTTGAAGTGCCTGTTTTGCTACAGCAATGAATGCAGTCTCTCTTTCTATGAAAGCTGACGTTATTGGCTTTCAAACATTGATTTTACATGCTGACGTTGCCTTTGTTGTTGAGCAGGTACTGCACACACATTGCTGGATTTTCCATGTGTGTGAGTCCTCATCAGCCCTGCTTAAGAGAACCGCACAGTATCTGAGTGTCCTGTTACCTGAAACTTGGGAAACCTTGGAACGTGTCTTTTCCTATGGAAAAGAAATAACGTGTTGAAAGTGGTAGTGCTCTGCTCACTTACAGAAGCCTTTCAGGCTAAATGATTTCTCTGAAGTCTGTTCCTAGCTCATGGGTAACTTCCATGTTTTTCAGCTGGACCCGCAGGCGTTGCAGGACAAAGATTGGCAGCGCACAGTCATCTCAATGAATGGAGTAAGTATGGAAAACAGAAGTTAGCACTGCTTCTGTACCTCTTATGTGCTTTATTTCTTTGCTCTTCATTGCAGCATAGGAAAAAAAAAAAAAGAGAAAAGAAAATGTTTGTGAAAAGTAACAGCTGTTCTCTTTTCTTCAGGTTGAAGTGAAGCTGTCGGTGAAGTTTACCAGTCGGGAGTTTAGCCTGAAAAGGATGCCGTCCCGAAAACAGACTGGGGTTTTTGGGGTCAAGATCGCTATTGTCACCAAGTGAGCTGATGGGTCACGTTTCTCCCTATTGTTTTTTAGAAAGCCAACTGGCCAATGGGTTGCGCCTGTCTTTACCCCACTGAGGGATTTGTCAGTCCAGCCTGCTTCATTTGGCTAGTAGTGTAGATGGCTGTGGCTGCAGAAAGGAGATGCTGTACATTCTCTGAGCTTCGTTTTTTGCAGGGGGAAAAAAAACAGTGTGCACACAGGCTTTGAAACCCAGAGTGTTTACTTACAGCATATCCCTTTTCTGAGTTCCAGAAATACCCCTTGCCCCTTTACTGTGTAGTTAGCTGACTTGGTCACAAATTTCCAAAGCCACTGAACAGTGATGTTTCCTTTCCATAATCGGAAATGTTCAAGTTCCTTGGATCCTGTTGTATTATTTTAACCCCTGATCTTTTGTCATGAATCGTTTGCCAGAAGAAACCTGTTTGTTCTGTTACAGAGTTTGGGAAGTGTGGTATTTCCTCCCTATGGAATTGCATTAATTGGAAAGCAACAGTGTTGCTATGTATCCAAGGTCTGTTTGGGAATCCTCCAGTTAGCTGCACAGAGTCACAGACTCCATGGGTACTGGGACCCAGCCAGAAGCTCAAGTGCTCAGGGCAGCTGCAGAACAGCCAAAGCCAGGCTGAGAGAGTCAGAAAGCCCTCTCCAGTTTTAAAAGGAGTTTTTCAGCTCAGTCTTGATTGCCTGCTCAGAATTTCTCCCACCCAAATTTTCCAGAAGAGGCTTGCACAGCAAAATAATGGGGTGATTTTAGCCAGCCTAGCTGGCTGGGCTAACAAGCGTTGAGAGCATGGGCTGCACTGAACTCTTCTATCTGGCTTTCTTAAGGAGAGAGAGGTCGAAGGTGCCTTACATAGTGCGCCAGTGTGTGGAGGAGATAGAGCGGCGTGGAATGGAGGAGGTGGGCATCTACCGCGTCTCTGGGGTTGCAACCGATATCCAGGCTTTGAAAGCTGCCTTTGATGTCAGTAAGTATTTGTGTCTGATGTTCTCCTTTGCACTGTGAGAACCTGCGTGAATTCCCTGTCAGGTGGCTGTGCTATTTTTAATCTTATGTTCCCCAAGAAGCATTAAGAGGTAGAGATTCTCACACAAGGAGAATCATTTTAACCCTTGCTGCATGTTTTATTAATATTCTTCAGCTACAGATATAACCCAAGACATACAACGGGATGGATCCTTATACCAAATAATGCATTTGTTATTCTTCCCAGCAGACATGAAATGGTGGGTTTGCCAGCCTTGCCAAATCTTTGTAAATGACAGACACCTTCCTCAGGGCAATCAGAAGCCATAATCTCCTCACTGTTGGGAGGTTTCCAAATTAACAGAAGTCCTTGAAATTGAGAATGTTTTGTGAAAGGAAGCCAGCAAAAAAAATTCTCTAGGATTGACTAGGAAGGGTGTTTACAAAACTGAAGTTGTGTGGTCAGGGCTCCTGAGTTCTCTTCTTAACTCTGTGTCTAGATTGATGTGTGCAGATGGTAAAATTAGACAATTTTGACCAACCTTTGTAAAGCTTTCTTTGATCTCGAGCAGACAAGGGCTCCTTACTGGTGCTGCATTTAAAAGAATGGCACAATGTCCCAAAAGGCATCTAAGATCAGGCAGATGAAACACCTCCAAATTGCTGAGGTACAAAAAGTGAAATTCTGCCCTACTTCCAGCATCCACATGACGGTCCAAGGACCGCTCAAGCCACACTCGAGCTCTCTTTTGATGCAAGCAGTCACGAGGCCTGTGCCAGGTGCCCAAATTCACCATCCCTGCACTTTATCTTCACTTATTTTGTGAAATTCCTTCCTTCCTTGTGTTTTTTTTCAATCCCCCTAAGCTACCAAACACAATGACTTATGAATTGTCACTAGTGCAAGTAAGGGTATTTCACATTTTGAAAAACAACTTTTTTGATTTATATTAAATGTTGTTCTACACTAAGCTTCATGAAACCAGCGCTGGCTCTGCTGGTTGGCCTGTTTCAGGGAAATGGGGTGGTTTTGTTGTTCTTAATAGTAACAAAACTGAAATGTGAGCCCTGAATTGCCTGTGTACTTTAGCTGCACTCAGTGGGGAGTTAGACAGCCTCAGAGTCTCTTATTCTAAGTTGTTAGAGGCAGGGAATTGGAGTAACAACTGTTGTCACTAACAAAAGTTGAATTGCATGTAAATACAGTCAAGCAGGGCTTGTTCCAGATCAGGCTGAGGTTGTTGGCACAGCATCACTAACCCTGGGTAATGCGAGGTTCCCTCTACTTGGTTTAAAGCTATAAACCGTTTGCAGTCATTTGTGCAGCACTTCTCAGTTGTCAGAAGGTAGCTCATTTAATCTGGAGAAATGTAAACAGGAAAACTCTCAGCTGTTTGGGCAAAGACAAAGGATAAACAAAGAGAGCCAAAGCAAGAAAAAGAATGAATGCAAGGCCAGCAGCTTCTTTACCCTGCTTCCCCTCTTCCCTCTTTCAGATAACAAAGACGTGTCAGTGATGATGAGCGAGATGGACGTTAATGCCATTGCAGGCACCTTGAAACTGTACTTCCGGGAACTGCCTGAACCCCTCTTTACGGACGAACTGTACCCCAACTTTGCTGAGGGCATTGGTAAGTGGTAGCAGAAATAACCCTTGATAACTGAAACCCTTCTGTAGGAGGCTGCTCCTAAAGCAATACAAAATACAATTTATAGTGTTGGACAGAAGCCTGGAACAAGCTGTTAGGGAAGTGAAAAGGAGCTCAGAAATGAGCGTTGGAATGACATCTTCTTCCAATGAGTTTGAATATGGGCAATTGCCGTGCTTTTTTGTAAGCTGAAAATGTCCAGGTTTCTGAAGGATGGGTTAAGAATAGAATGACAGCCTACTTGTTGAGGCTGTGTTTGCTGTTTGTCCCATTCAGTCTGCCAGGGAAGTCCTCTTTAGGGGGTGGGGAGGATATACCTTGTCTTATCTTGATGCAGGGGAAAAAAATCATAATGGTTGAAAGTCCAAAAGCACTTGAACTGCTTGAGAGAAAAGGATTCTCTATGCATCTGTGAAATAAAGGAAAGAGATCCTGTGGGGTATTGATGTGCAACTCTGACCTTCCAATCTATGATGTAATTACAGTCTATTCAGGACCATCTGTATTTGTTGGTTTGAGAAATTATGCAGTCAGTCAAATTCTCGTTCACTGCCTGTGGTGACGTTATTTTCTGTCTTGTAGCACTTTCAGATCCTGTTGCAAAGGAGAGCTGTATGTTGAATCTATTGTTATCGCTTCCAGAACCCAACCTTGTGACATTCCTTTTCCTTTTGGACCATTTAAAAAGGTAGTGTGTGGATTCTTTAGACACATATTTAATGTGTAAAGCATCATTATTTTGAAGAGGAGCCTTTTCCTTGAATTTGTGTTGAATCACACAAATGAAGAAGCATTTGCTGACTTGCTGTGAATGCTCATCAGATAACTATTGTCTCATACTCACTTAGTGAGGCACTAAATCCTGAATTCCATTCCCACTCATACTGAAAGGATAAGAACTGGAGGAAAGGAGTAACAAAAGTCTCAGGGCTTATCTAGTGCAAATGCATATTCCTGCTGCACTATTACTGCAAAACTGCACCTGCATCTGGATACAAAGACCAGGAAAGGTTTCAGTATGAATAATGAAGCTTTGGCCATGTTTAAGGACTTGTGAGCCCTGTCTCAAAAGGTGTCTGCAATCTAACATGATACATTTTTAAAAATTCCAGCACTTTTGCTAACCGGAGTTGTCAGTTCCTTGCTTAGACTAGTCTTTCTGATCTTGTCTATGTCTTTGTAATATGGTTGTAACTGTGAAAAAGTATTTCCATGCCTTTGATACTAATACAATAAGCTTGCTTAGTACATGCACAATGTGTTATTTTACATATTTTGTACATACCAGAGACTGTCACTGGAGAGATGAAAGATAATCTTCTGACTGAAGTTCTGGATTAAAATCCAGGAAATCTGGGTTTTACTTGTGTTTCTGCTGCAGACTTTTCTGCCCTTGGGTAAATTTTTTAACCTTTGTGCCTCAGTTTCTCATTTACAAAACTGGGATGAAAAACATTCCTTTATTTCTGTCCCAATTCTGCCTGTCCAGACAGTAAGCAGCGGTCCCTTTCCCAAGTTTAAGCCGTGTCTGTAGAGTGCCTGGAGACTGTGGTTGTGTCACATCAAGGTATTTGCTTATATATAAAGTTCATTTAGGCACATATGGAGAGAGTGGTTGACTGAATGTATCTAAAACTTTTTACAAAAGGAATAAATATGGTTTCTTACTTAAGGACGCTTCTAAATCCAGATATTTATAAAAATCTGCCTTGTTCGTTGTTTCTTCTCCCAGGGTTGCTGAGAGGGAAAGCGTTAACAAGATGTCCCTGCACAATCTTGCAACTGTCTTTGGACCAACACTCCTCAGACCTTCAGAGAAGGACAGTAAAATCCCTGCTAACCCAACCCAGCCTATCACAATGACTGATAGTTGGTCACTAGAAGTCATGTCCCAGGTAAAATCCTAAATGTGCTATTGAATCTTGTGACAACAGTATCTGGGAAACTGCAGTCCTCTAGCAAGGCCTGGTTCAGCCATCCTTCTGTGTTTTCGTGACAGTTTTTTTGAGAAACATAAACAACTTCTACCCTTACACAGACATTTTAGACTGTTTGTAGAACTGTGTTTCTTCGGGCAGTTCAGTTTGCATTTGTACTAATACAGCCTTTCGTGAAAAAATGTCAGTATGCACGCATCCTGTATGTTTTGTGTTTGTGCATAGTAAGATTTTTTTGAGAGCTGTCTCACAGCCCATATTGCTAGCCCAGGATAAAAGGACTGTCTGTTTTTCCGCAATGCTCCTCAACACTTAAACCACCTTCACTGATGCACAACAAAATTCTTTGCTAAATTCAGATTTCTTTGGCCACTGCTGCCTTTTGCAGGCTGTGCAGAGAAATGAAACATAGGCTGTCAGCTCGTCAGGCTGTTCTGTACGTTCTTGATTGAGTATTGGCAAATTATAGATCGGATTTTTTCAGTGCAGTGGAACACCAACACCATTATTATACCCTGGAAGCTGAAAAGAGTGTCTCTGAAGCAATGGAAGTTTTAATATTTCTGCTGATATTATACACTGTATTAAAACAAATACATAACTGCAAGATGTTCCTGTGGAGAGAGCTGTAGGCATGTCTGCCAACTCTCAAATAGCCAGGATGAGAATGAGTTATCAGAGCTTTATTATTACCTCTTTCTTTCTCTTTCCAGGTTCAAGTTCTTCTGTACTTCCTGCAGCTAGAGACTATCCCTACCCCAGACAGCAAGAGGCAAAGCATTCTCTTTTCCACAGAGGTGTAGGTGCCTGTGATACCAACAGGACACAAAAACCTGCTCTTGGCATAAATCTGCCGCACCTGAGAAAAAGAAGTCTGGCGTTTCTTCAGACATGACTGGCCTGTTCCTATCCTGGGGAATTATGGCCCTCAGTGCTTCTGCTGTTTGTTAACCAGAGACAAGCTGAAGAGAAAGGAGAAAAATCTCTACTCTTGATTGGCAGGACCAGAACTGAACTGGAGATGGAGCTGTGCAGAATCTCCACTAGAAGGAGCAATAGACACTTGAACAAATGCACCACAGAGTGTGGCTGTTATTCTTGTTGGGAATGTGACAGAAGGTATTCCTCATTTTATGGATTTAATTTATCATAAAGAAACTTCAAGATTTCTACTGGACCACTTGATAGGATACCCCTTTTTGGGTGAGGGGGTGTTGAAGGATATATCACAACTGTGTCTTTAATACTGCTGTTTTTAAAGTACTGTTCTAGGCCACAAAAATAGCATTGCTTTGCCAGAGGAGAGGAGAAGGGAAGGGTCTGGTATCTAAGATTCCCTCCTCAGAAATTCAAGTCTTGATTTGAACAGGGTTCTAAAGAAATGAAACAGTTTTGCGTACAACTAGGACTGTTGGGGTTTTGGGGGGTTTGAGGTTTGTTGTTTGTTTTTTGTTTGGTTTTTTTTTTTTTTGTCTCGCCCAACCCTTCCCTTGCAAATGTTTATACAACTGTAGGGAAGGAGATGCTCTCCTCTTGCCTATGTTGCACTTCTGATGGGTTTTTTTGGGGTTAAAGGAGCCAGACCCAATGATGTTACACTATAAATAAATATAGCAAATTAAAGAGAGGCAGGGAGGATGAGTCAGTGATTCTGTTTGTGATTCTGTTGTTTGTTTGCATATAAAAGCAGGGGCAATATTATCCAGGCAGAATTGCTGAATTCCTTAGACACCACCAAACTTAATGAAAATTAATTGGGAAGACTGTTAATTCCGAACACTCCAAAGAAAAGATGTTATCACTGCAAAAATAATTAAAGCATTTGTGGACAAAAACCCCCCGAAAACAATGGCTATCAGTTTGGCTGGCTGCTTACTCCAAACTTTTATCAGAACCTCTTTTTTTTTGATACTTGAATTTTTGGAGGCTTTGTACATTGCTTCTACAAGAGTCTTTTTGTGATAGATACAAATACTTTGATAAAACGTGTCAGAATGTACTTTATGGACAATCTAGCAAGTAGCATGTGTTGTGTGTTCTCCAGAAATTCCAACTCTGTTTTAAATAAGAGCAGTGAGGAAATTTCTATGGAACTACATGCAGCAGTACAAAAGCTCTAGCCAAATACCAACTTTGTGTTTCCCTGCCGAAATCAGTTAAAGCCACAGGGGTTACATAGGCATAAAGGGCAGCAGTATGTGTCTAGGGAGTTGAAAGCATAACCTAATTGCTGGTATCCAGAGCAAAATATTCTGGCTATGAAGCAGTTGTGCCAAACATCTTGGGGGGTGGGAGCGATTCCATTTTCATAAGCTACTCCAGCCCCCTTTTCTTCCTACCCAGTTACGCAGCATCCATTTAGTGGCATCCATCCATCATCATCCTGGCAAGAAGAAAAGTACAGCTTGAAGACAAGGGAAGGAATCGGCATGAGAAGGGGAGGGAGGGACAGATTTTGAAAGATTGGTAGATTGTCAACATCATTTGAGGGGAAATACGACAAAGAAAGCAACCCCTGTTATGCTGAATTTCACATTTTCTGATGGGTGATGTGCAACCTCTCAAAAAAAAAAATTAACAAAGGAGTCTTTCAAACAAATGGAAAGAAAAAAATTAAAGGGAAATGATTTTGTAGTCACTGTAATTCTGACTGCTGCATAATATTAGAAATTATTGTACTGTGAAGTTGCAAAATCAAAAAGGAACAAATATAAATTTCGATTTTGTGAGTATATCAATATTTTGCATGCTTTGTAACGATTCTTATAGGAATTTAATATTGCTTAGTATCCCTCCCTCCTTAGGTCTGAGAGCAAACCTCTTTGTAATGTAATGTACAACTAGAAATTCCTTCTCTCTTGTATGTATTTCCACTACATTCCAACTTCTGAACCCATAAAACAGAAAAAGTGTTTATAGTAGGAGGTGCTTTTTTGGGGGAGGGAGGGAATGAAGGCAAGGAAACTTGAAGGCTTGAGATTTTGATTTTTTAAATTTTTTTTAATTTTTTTTTTTTATTTTTGGCCTTTTTGAAGGTAAAAATTAGTCACAATCCCAAAAAACATTGACGTAAGAAACGTCATGCAGACCAGTAAACCACACTCTCTGGTTTTGTTTTTATGTATTTGTTCTCATTTTTACATGGTGGTTCTATAGCAATCCTTTTACTGCAAGCTGCACACCTACCCATTCCAAGCTGTTGTTTGATATATTTGAGGCAGTAGCACTGCTGTTGACTTCATTTAAAAGGAAAAAAACAACCAACTGAACTACACCAGGTAGTTGGGTGACAGCCTTTTCCTTTTGGTGTTTGGAATCTGTGGCTGCTCTTTGCAGTGTTGAAACTGGAAAGCAATACCATAATGACTGTGCCAATTTACTTTTGCCCAACTTTTTTATTTTTATTTATATAGGAAGTTAATTTTAATATTAAATTACTGATCTATAGTATGTAACCATGAGAAAATTGCTTTTGCTTTGGTTACTGTTACAGGTTGTTGCGTTTAGTCTCTCATTACAATGCTCAGTTCTAACGTAACATTATCTAACATGCAGGCATGTGGATCAGGGAAAAAAAGTTAATTTAACTTAACCCGTTAATTATTTCTCTTAACTATGGATATGTTTTCCCCAAAGCTGGTAATTTTGGGCTGGAAAAGATAGTGCATCTTATTGCTAATGATGAAATCATGGACTGATTTGAAATATGAGAATTGATTTCTTGAATTTCATTTAATTTTGCAATTAAGTTTTTTCAGATAGTCTTATGTTTTCAGAAATTAAGTATTTCCAAAAGGCTTTTATGTTCTTTTCCCAGGGATGTTGGTTGGGTTCGGTTTGGGTTTTTTTGGGGGGGGGGGGGGGGGTTTACTTTGTTATTTTTTTAATAAGCCTTATCATACTTAAACAAAAAGGGAATTGCAAAACTTGGCTTTAGAGAAGGTCTTCTGATTTCTACTCTTATATATTCCCTTGCGAATTGTGTCAGAAAAACCGAACTCTTCCATTTTCTATATTAAAAAGTTACAATATAAACAACATAAGAGCAAACTAGCAAAAAATTACCCTTTATGTGTGCACTGGGAGTTTATTCTCTTTCAGTTTCTAGTGTATTGGAGAGACCTTCCTAAAAATACAGCTTTCAGTAACAGGAATCTGAAATGTTAAAACTTTCAACTAAAGACATTCAGGTGATTGGGATAGTCTGTGTATCTCCAGTTTAAGGAGAGGAATAAGCATCAGTTTCCTGGCGTTTAGAAACTATTTTCAAATTCTCATGGATTTTTTTTAACACTCAATAGGGTTTTAAGTAAAATTTTTAAAAGTTAAGTAAAGCAAACCATGGGAAAAGTTTTCAAGGATGGACAAGAAATAACAGTTACTAGATCAGTTTCAGCTTTGTGTTTGTGCGTGCTTTGTATGGGAGGGGAGCGTCTGAAACCAAATTGAAACACATCCATTAAAATGCTGCTGCTGTTCTTTATTCTTGCACAATTTTAACAAGTTGAGGTAGTAGCTAAGCTATTTCAGGCTGTATTTTAATGCTGCTATTTTTCAATGTATCAGCTAGGGGCAAAACGCAGCAGTGTGTTGACTGTATTTGCTGATGCCCACTGCCTGCCTCGATTCTGACCTTCAGTTGCTAATACAAGGCAATCAGCATGCACCCTATGAAGCAAAACTGCAACTTTTTTTGTTGGCCACAAGGTGGTGGAACCACAGAGTATGTTTATGGGAAATGCAGTATTTGTACAGTTTATTCATTTTACCTGTTTAAAAATCTGTTTTACGGTTGTTTATGTTAGTTTTCTACGAGTTTATTTAAGCAAATGTACTGTTCTTTAAAGCATATGTGGATCTCCAGATTTGTTTGTCACACTTGTAACACTGGAAAGCATCACAATGTGTTCATCTATCTTAACGTGCCATTCTTTCAAGTATGTATAAAATGTAAATTGACCAACATGGCTTTTAAAAATGTTTAAAATCTGATGGCAAAAACCCAACCCTCTCTGATTCCTCACTGGTTAATTCTTTTGTTTCAGTGCTTGATCATCTACTGGGATAACATTATCAGATGTGGCATTCTTATTACGGAAATTTTAGTAAGAAATGGGAAATGTTTTAAGAAAAAAACCCCTACCCTTTCTCTTTTTACTTTAATTCAAGAAGACAGGGACTTGTAAAAACAGAAGACCAATACATTCATGCTAGATTTAAGGGATTTGCTTCTGTTCCTTGAAGAAGAAGAATCTGAAAGGGCAATTCCTAATTAGATATGATCAAATGAATCAAAGTCTTGGTGTAGTTAGCAAGTCAGTTGTTTATGCCCTCTTAAAGTTGTAGTCCAGGTGTGTTTTTCTTTGTAAACTTTTGCTAACTTTGTCATAGTACTGTTACCAGAAAACTAAATCTGATACCATTCACTTCCTTTAACATAAGGTATGTGCAGCTGAGATACTGGAGCCTTACATTAGTATTAGCAGTTGTCCATTCTGAACTAGAATGAAATGAAGGCTCATATGTATTCTATGAATTTTCTCACTGAATAGAATTAAATACATGGATTGCCCTTAAAATCAACAGAAGCTCTAATGGAAGCACTTACAGTTAATGATTATTCCTTAAGAAGGTTTTAGGCAATAAAAGTAACACAAATGGAAAAGAGAAGCATAGTTAGGAATCACTCAGATCACATCATCTGGAACCAGGAAGAAGTTCTCACTTCAGGTTCCAGAAGAAGGTTTATGCCCTAGATCACCATGAGCAAAGACTGTCTTGCCGGTGAACGGACATTAATACAGGAACGCCAGGAATTTAGCTACTGTAGCTTCCCAGTTCTGATGTGCTGCAACCCCTCTTTCTTGCCACTGAAAATTTACAGTTCAGTGCTAAGAAAGCAAAGCTTATCACTTGCTCTCTACCTCTTCCCCCCCCCCGCCCCCCACGGCAATAGATAGGGAGGAGCAATAGAGTCTGTATATTGCTGTAGGTGAAATGCCACCACAAAGAAGGAAAAAGCTAGTAGAACCAGAAAGTTAGACTACTGTTTAAGCTAAAAGTCTGTTTCAGGGCTGCAAGGATAAAATGCCACAATGTGCTATAATGATGAAATGGTTGAAACAGGACCAAAGCGAACTTGAGTGTACATGTTATCTTCATGCTTCTCCTTCCATGACCTTTTTAGATGGTCTAAAGATTTAGGCCTTCCAGGTCAAGCAAATACTTAAATGCTATTGCCAAGGATTGAAAATTATTATATGACCTAGTTTGCCTCCACTGTTGATTCTCTTTGTGTTACCGTCATACAGTGGAGTTGCTGGAGACCATTGTAAAAACATGCAGGTGAACCATGTGAATATTTTCCATGTCATTTACTTCCATCGTTCCATCTTGCAGTAAGAAAGACCCCTCCTTTTCCAACAGAAGCCACTTCACATCATTCTGCACTGTAGAAACAACCACACCGGGAGGTTCAGTTTGTAGCAGAGCTATCCCTGGAGATAACTAAAATATCTCCAGTATTCTGGTGCAGAATGGACCAGGTACTGCTAAAGCTCTGGGCTTGTGTAGGCCTGTTTTACACGTTAAGTAAGATTCTATTATTTACACCTGTTCAAGCACATTTGGGAATTAATATGATTACAGAGTCCCTGAGCCTAGCAGAAGTGTTTGCTCTACTGCTTTGTCCTAATTGCAGTCATGTTCAAATGCTCTTGTCAAAAATGGTTCATCAGAATGGAGAAAACTTTTTTTTATTTTCCACTAGAGCTTTTGTTTGTGTAACTGTTGCAGTCTTTTTTTCCCTGGTGGTAGGATCTTCTGAGAACCCAAAACATTCTGCAGATGAACCATTTCTCTGATCTGCAGAATGATTTGTATGACAAGGCCGTGTTATATCCCTGTGGATGTATGGAAGGGCAGGCTTGTGTACAAAACAGCTTCCTGCTTGGAAGGGGAATACAGCAGCTTTCTGCAGCTGCCCCCCAAAGAGGAGCACAACGGGTAGAGCCCACCAGTGAGCAGATGGCCTCGGTCCTTAGATGCTCACTTCTCCCCTGGGGCAGTCTGAGCGAGGTCCAGAAGGCAGTTACGGGAAAAGACTCGTCCGGTTCCTTCTTATTGTGCCTAACTGAATGATCAAATGCCAATCTACATACAGTAGCTCAAATTTCCTCCACTTTAGTCCCATTTTGGGAGAAACTGGGACTACACTAACTCCAGGTATTACACAAATAGTCAGCTGAAAACTGATCCGTATCTAAAAACTGTTTCAAATATAATGTAAAAGCTGCCATAGCAAAAGAACATTTCTTCACAACAGCCTCTTCTAATCCCTTCTTTACTGCTTCTCACAGCCTAAGAGAAATTGTGTTTTGGGCTTCACAGTTACACATGAAAACTTGCAGAAGCCACTCAGTAATGGTAATATATTTGGAATCCTGGATAAAATTTACCTATGCAGGCACAGATGTTTCAGGAGATGGGATATCAGTACTAACCAAGGCAGCAAAAAGAGGGTAAGGAATTGTTGTGTTGGAGAAGCACCACAACGAAACAGTGAATTTTAAAATTATCTCACAGCAGGACACTGTGAAATGTCCTTTCTGTGTCTGTCCATCAAAAAACCCAAACAACTAAGCCTTCTCTTCCCTATGTAAGTTGTGCAGTTTGTTCTTATCTCTAGTATTACAAGCATTTATAATCCATGAAGAATTCCAAGGAAAGGAGTTAAGACTATTTATTTAAATATAAATACAATTAAATTATGTAATTAGTGCTAAATTAAAAGGTGTAGAAGACAAACAACTTGTTATTGTTTGGATAATTTGGGGTTTCATCACAGTTAATATTGTTGGCATTGTTTTAACACTACCATGTTAGAGAGTCAGTTTTTGACATTTTATACTGCTGTTGCTAGTGCTTCAGTATCTCATAGTGCTCTGTTTTGGGGAAAGAAAACCTAATGCTAATAGTTTAATACTGAAAGGTGTTGAAATTGTACTGCTAAACATCTCTCAGTTTAGGCCCAAAGAGAGGGAAAAAGGAAAGGGAAAAAGGGGGGGAAAATATTGTCATTCTGGATAGTGGGGTTTTTTTAATTTTCTGAGAAAAGTGGTATGAAAAAGGGATCTAAAAACTGTATGTGGGGAAAAAAAAAAGGCATTTGTAGCCTTTCTTTGTACACAATGTTAAATAAAATCTCCTGTATCTATGTTTGTCAGGTTCTTTTGGTCTTATTTAACTAAAAACTGGGCCTACATTAAACTGAATGTGTGAACTGCATTCAGTTCAGTTTGCTAGAGGTATGGAATTTAACACTGGTGTTTCAAAATAAAAGCTATTTTCTGTTATAAGGTAAAAGCTGTATCACTTACAATCTAGAGGTTAGTACAGGGTTATTGCTGAATTGAACTAAAACAACTATAATGTGTGGAAGTAGTTTACATGTAAGGTAGAGAAGTAGCTGGGAAAAACAGTCCATTTTCAGATCTGTATTAATCCTTTTGTAGGAGTAGTGCTTCAAAATGCAACCAGTCTTGGGCCTTGGAACCTTTACATTTGTGTGCAGAGCACTTCAGCTGTAGTTATATATTTGCTAAGAAATCAGCTCTGGCCTCCAGTTCTTCAAACGTTGCATGAAATTAGTGGGGGTTTTGTAGGAATCCATGTGAAAACTGAATCAGTTATTTAAATCAAGTTATCTTGGTGCTTTATTTAAATCAAATATTATCTAAATTATTAATGGAATTAAAATACATTTATAGTTCAATATAGTCCAAATTTAATATAAAATATAAACCTCTCTATAATAAAAAGATACCTGCTTGTAAGCTCTCTAACTGATTTTCATTCAGTGTGGATCACAAAGATCACGTCTCAAAGGCAATATCCAAAGTAGAGAAGATGTAGCTGACTGTACAGTGTTTAAAACTACACTGAAATGAGGTGCAGGTCAAGAAAAAAATGTCATGCTTACACCTAAATTGGGAAAAGAAGGGGAAATGCAATGACTATTACTAATACTTCCTACCAGTGGTGTATCTGTGTAACATAAAATAGTTTCAAAATAGTTTTAAGACAGCTTCAATGTGGAATTCTGCAAAATGGTTCTCACTCAATTAAAAAGCGTAGCTTCGTAGTGCAACCACATTGAACGGCATTAGGATGCCCCTGAGTGAGCCTGCAAGGTGTCATAGAATCATAGAATATCTCAAGTTGGAAGGGACCCATTAAGGATCATCGAGTCCAAGTCCCTGCTCGTCGCAGGACTACTTTAAATCACCTAAGAGCATCGTCCAGATGGTCCTTGAGCTCTGACAGGCATGGTGCTGTGACCACTTCCCTGGAGAGCCTGTTCCGGTGACCGACCACCCTCTCAGTGAAGAACCATTTCCTAATGTCCAGTCTGAACTTCCCCTGATGCAGCTCCATTCCATTCCCTCGTGTCCTATCGCTAGTCACCAGAGAGAAGAGATCAGCACCTCCCCCTCCGCTGCCCCCCTTGAGGAAGTTGCAGACTGCGATGAGGGCACCCCTCGGCCTTCTCTTCTCCAAGCTGAACAAGCCAAGTGACCTCGGCTGTTCCTTGTAAGTCTTGCCCTTGACACATTTCACTGTCTTGCTTGCCCTCCTCTGGACACACTCTAATAGTTTGATGTCCTTCTTAGAGTGAGGCGCCCAAAACTGCATGCAGTGCTCAAGGTGGGGCCACACCAGTGGCGTGCCAAGTGGGACAATCGCCTCACTTGACCAGCTAGCTGTGCTGTGCTTGATGCACCCCAGGACACGGTTGGCCCTTTTGGCTGCCAGGGCACACTGTTGACTCATATTCAACTTGCCATCAACCCAAACCCCCAGATCTCTTTCTGTGGGGCTGCTCACCAGCCTCTTGCCTCCCAATTCGTATGTGTAAGCAGTATTACCCAATCCCAGGTGGAGAATCTGGCACTTGCTCTTGTTAAATTTCATATGGTTGGTCATGTCCTACCCCAGGTCGGAGCTCTACCAGGAGCTCTGCTCACCTAGCCACGCTTCTGCCACATCAAGCTCTTCACTGACTACCAGGCTGGCACTTCTCAGCTGCTTCTCCTAGCTGCTTTCCCCCACTTGGAGACCCTGGGTGAGCAACTCTGGCACTGGCTTGAGATGAACCACAGAGTGCAAGCTTGTGCAAATTCAGCCAGTACACACTTAGAGTACACTACTTCCCTGTAACAAGGAAGAACGAATGAAACTTAAGGCTGGAGCAGGATGAGAACATGAGCGCATAATAACCATGGATGTTCTGTGCAAATTGCTACACCTGAGCAGGTGTCTTCATTTTCCAGGCAGCCCTTGCGCTGCTTCCTAAGGCTTGGAGCAGGCTGCCCTAAGGCAGCTTCTCCCCAGAAGCCCTGCAGGATACAGCTATCAGTCTGAGACAGGATCAGCTGTACCTGCCCGACTCCCGAGAGACATTTGTCTGCTCTTTGTTAGAAGCCTCCAATTATGGAGATTCTGTAATCCTCTTGGGCAATCTCATCTAGTATGTAACCACAATGAGAAAGTTTTCCTAGTAGACAGTTGAACCACTCTTGCACACATTACAGGATATAATGCTGCAATAATATGCAGTTTTTTTCAGTGACCTTTTACATTCCTGAACTAGGATACCAGCCATATGCACTGTCAGCTAGAAGCTTTTTCATTAATTCACTGAGCTGAACGAACCACAGTCTGTTTCCTGCTAGAAAACAGCAGAGCCCCTTCGTGGGCTACCGTGAGAAATACATTGTACAAAACAAATGCAGACATTTTTCACACCCCTTAATACAGAAGTAATGCTGCTGACTGTCATTGAAATGCCTTTTTTTTTAACTGAAATATAACTTAAAAATCAATCCAAAGGTGGAAACACAGAACAATATTTTGTTGAACATATCATAGATCAGAAAACCTAGTGGAAATTACATTGGTCATATTGTTAGAAAACAAACATGAGAAATATTACTTAAGTGGAAAGGAGTCTTTCCATGTCAAACAAGTACACCGTGTCTATGCAGCAGCCTTCCAGGGGAATCCCCGCCAGCTAAGAACAGGCAGACTGACAGAGAAATGGATTGGGAAGGACATCTAAATAAAATGACTAAGACACATAAATAGGAAATTTTTCCCACAATGTAAATCAAACTATGTTGTAACATCTGGAAGCATACATCCTCTCAGTTTTAAAGGGAATTCTGATGAAATATAGATGTCATTTACTTTGATTTACAATATTAAAAATTAAATTTCACCCAAGATAACGAGGGGACTGTAAATCATACTTGCCCTCACCAATCTGCAGCCCTCTGAGTTCTAGGAAAGAATGTACCTCGGGGGAGAGGCTGCAATGCAATCTTACACTGAAGTGCTTCTTTTGATGAAACAGTTGAATTGCTGTTGGGAGAGAGGCTTTAACCCATGGTCTGAGCTAAACAGAAACCCTGATGGGGAAACTTTCACAGGGATATGTCAAATCAGCACATTTTCTTAGCTGCTGTGTTCATAGCACTTTCCAGCCAATGCCTGTAAATACAGACTCTGCTGTGCCTCCCACTAAAGCACCAACACTGTAATTTGGGTTTATTACCTGCAGTTGCTTGTTATTCATGACAACAGTCATACATCCTGCGTAACAACGGTGAGCCACAAAACTTAGCTTAGCGCAGTCTTTTAAAGGGAGCTAAAAGTCTGAAAGCTTGTGTTCACATGCAGTTCTTGTAACCTAAGGAGCCAAAGCTATCCTCTACAACATTTAAACATTTACTTCGCGCTCAAATGAAAAGCTCTAATTAATCCAACGCTGTACTGTAAGGCACAGGTTTAGGAGAGCCGCAGCCCCTCCGCTCCCGCCGTGTGAGAGCTCTGGTGAAAGCTGCTCCACAGTTTTGGCGGCAACAGCGACGCGAGGCCGCCGCACCTTCACCCTCAAGCTCTGCTGCACACTCCCGGGTTCCCTCCTCGAGGTTTCTCTGAAGCTTAAAATCTACCGGTTTATTCCAGCAAAAAAAAAAAAAAATAAATGTGTTTTTTTTTTTTTTTTTACCAGAGCCAGACCACCGCCACCGGCCCGCCTCAGCCCAGGGGCAGCGCCAACCCCTCAGCGCCGGGCTGCTGCAGCCAGGCCGCCTCGCCGACGGTTTCCCGGGCGCCGGGGGGGGAGCCCCGACCGGTTGCCGTTGCCCGTTACCGTTACCGCTGACCGTTGCCGTTGACCGTTGCTGCCTTCCCCCCCCCCCCCCCCCCCCCCCCGCAGGTCAGCACCGCCGCTGCCCTCCCGCCCTCAGGTGCTTTGCGGCGCGCGGCGCCTCACCCGACCACGCCCCCTGCGGGAGGAAGCGCGCGAGAGGCGAGGAGGGGGGCGCCACGGCGCATGCGCCGCCAGCGGCCGCACTCCCCCCCGCCCCTTCGGCGCGGGGTTGGCCTGCACCGGGCTTGACGCCTGCGCAGTGCCGTGGTACCGCCCGCGAGGGGCGGGGCGGAGGCGGAGGCGGGCGGAGGGGTCCCTGCCGTCCCCGCGCGCCCCTCCGCGCCCCCTCCCCCTCCCGCCGGCGGCGCTCGCGGCCCGGCCCGGCCCGGCCCGGTCCCCCCGAGACTCGGGCCGCGCCGCGAAGAAGCGGGAAGGAGGCGGCTGCCCGGTAAGCGCCGAGCGCCGGCGAGCCTAGCCTAGCCTAGCCCAGCCCCGACCCCCGCCCGCCGGGGGGGTCGCCCGCCACCGCGCCAGGCCCCGGCAGGGCCTATGTCCCGAGCTCCGGCCGCTCGCACCTCGCTCCCGCCGGCCGCAGCGCCTCACCGCCGCGACGAGCCCCCTTCCCGCGCCGCCCGCCCCCGGGCTCGGTCTTCTCCTCACCACCACCGCCGCCGCCTCTGCCCCGAGGGGCCGCCGGCCGCGCTGTCACCCCACCCCCCCCCCCCCGCCTTCCCCGCCGCGCCGCTCGCCCTCTCAGCCGGCCGCGGCGGTGACAGCCGCCCCGCTCCCGCCTCAGGGGCCGCCCGGCGGCGGCATCCCCCTCCCTCCCCTCGCTGGCCGATGCGCGCTGCGTCGTCCCTGTCACCCATTTTGTGACCGTCCCTCCGCGGCGCTTCGCCCCGGGGGAGGCCGGCTCGCCCGTCTGGCTGGGAGACGGTGAGGTAACGGAGGGCTTCGCCGTTGCCGGCTAGCGGGGCAAGCTCAGGTTTGCCCGGGTTTGCATCCCACGGTGAAATCGTTTTGTTTCACGCTGCTGGCTTGTTTCTGTAGAGAGGGGGGGTGGTGGTGCGTGTGGGAGCTTTCTGAGGAGAGAGGTAGAGTACCTGCACTTCAACACCTTTGTAGCTAGGTTTTGCTGTGGTGGGGAGGACCTTTGTCTGGATTCTGGTCTCATGCTTGGCTGGAGGGCCGTTTTTCTGCATTTTTGTAGCTGAAAGATCCTACAAGTTCCAGTTTTGTGCCTGCTGTCTGCCTTCCTGTGCCTCACGGTATTCCTTCTTGCAAGTCTTATGTGACCTGGTAGTGCCAGGGATGGAGGAAAGCAGGTTCCTGTAGCTGGGTCAAAATCAGAGAGCCACCAGCCTGTTCTAAGAGTCTTCCATACTCTGTGTCTTCAGAGAGAAAAACAATGCAGTGCTGATGCTCAGCAAACTGCACGCTTCTCTCCACAATGGCATCTGCATCTCACTGTCTGTGATTGCATGAAGTGTCTGTCTCTGCTAGGATCTGGAAAACATAGCTCTCCTGTAGCAGAAAAATTTGTCTAGTACATGGTTCCACTGGGTGAAAAGTGTTCTGAGGAGCCGTAGGTTCTGCTGAAGGACAAAGACTGCGTAAGCTCTACTCGCCACAAAAACAAATATAAACCTTCTGTTGCTGCTTCCTGCGTAATTAATGGTATGGACTTTGGCTGCTGAAATGTAGGCAAACTAAAGCCAGTGGCTGCTTTTAACACTCTGTGGATCACAATATACTTCTGCAGTAGCTCAGATGTACAGTTTCTCCTCTCTCCTCCAGCCTAGTTGATTGTTGTTAGGTAGTAGCTAACAAAAATGAAAAGAGCAGGTCATTGTAAGCAGTCTGAGATTAAAACTGAGAAACTGAGATGGGAGCAGTCTCTTGTTTCTTGCTAACACTGCCACTTAATTTTCAGTTAATGGAAAAATCAGATTCTGGGCTGGGAGACTATGTGAAATAAGAGAAAAGAAAATCTGATTTTTCAGATGTTTTTGTATGTCTGAAGACCCATGTCTACTTTTCTTTCTCTACTGAATACAATACGTAATTGTGGGGAACAAAACATCTCAAATGTTTTTAATTTAAAACTTTTAAATTTATTGTACCATTTCTGTCAAATACAGTGCCATCTAGATAAACACTGCAGTCCACATTTCCCAGGTCTTTTATCTGCTCAAGTCGAAGAGCCGTTTGTTGCCATGAGCTTTGTTGTGATCATTGATAAGGATCTGTGTTCTCTCTTTAGTAGTGTAAGGGATTGGTTTATTAAAATTTGATGATGGTGGAATGTCGCAGTGGGCAAACATCTGTGCAGGGATTTCCAGTTCTCATGGACTGTACTTTTTATTGTGTTTTGCAGCTTACCAGCTCTGCAGTGTTTTCCCTTTCCCTCTGTGTTCTGAGGCAGTGTGACCTCTGTGCCCTTCCAGGCCTGCTACCAAAGGCGTCTTCTGCATCAGGCTTGAGGAGAGGCTTGAGCGATGGTTTCCCTTAATGGAGAGTGTGTCCATTGTAGCAAATAAAAGAAAACTTGGGTGCTAGGCTGAGGTCTGGCATGTGATCATTCATGCTAGTAAATTGTCAGCATGGTCACTGGTATGGCTTAGCTAGGCCATCTAGCAACTTCCTAGGCCATACCTGGGCATCATTCAAAGGTGGTGAATCCCAGGACTTCTCCAAACAGACGTGGGACATGGCCACCCTTTCTGGATGGGGGAGAGGGGAAAGTGATTTTGGCTGTATAGTCACAAATCAAGCAGTGCAGGTTTGCCTCTGAACTGGAGAACAATCTCTGGCCTGCGTTAGTTACTAGTCTAAGGTGTAGACAATGAGTTTTAGAAGTTTCTGTCTAAGTACATGTTGGAATAGTTATTTTTATGCTGTAAAGATTTCATTGTACGGAATAGATGAGGTCATGTACAGTTAACATTTTAGGTATGAATAAATATATACTTACACGTAACATGGTGAAGGGAAATAAGTTTGTGCCATTTTTGCTTTCTGTTAGTATGAAAGAGGAAAATATATTCTCAGAAGGTGGAGGCATGCGATGGAAACTCCTTAAGCGATCTTTCACTAACATACTTCAGAAGTTCTTTTTTTTTCTTGCCTTGATCTTGCAACGTTGGAGCCTGTCTTGCCAACTAGGATCCAGTTCTAGTGTATAATGCTATTAATGTGACTGAATCTCTATTGCTCAGTGGGAAAAACAGCATAAGAAATGTTATGCTTGTACTTCCTGCCTTTAAAAATCACCCCATTTGATCTTATTTTTAGTCTTTATACTGAAAAAGGGAGAAAAAACGGGTGTTAGAAGCCGAGTTATATACTTAATCGTAGCCTTAAGTGACTAGTCACAAGGAACATATTACTTGTTTCTTTTGAGCTTATTCCAACTGGAGTGATCAGAGAAGCCACCATTTGGAGCACTTAACAGTTTAATGCAGCCTGCAAGTAATCATAGGATACTATCTTTTAATATACAAATAATTCATCGTTGGAGTTTTCACACACGCATGCATGATTTTCTTTGGGAAAAAGGACTTTTTCTTTACTGTAAAGGCACCGCAATTTCTGATCTTCATCTTTGTAAATAAGTGTCTCAGGATACCTTAATTTTGCAAAGAACTGAGACTGTTGCAAATAAGTGACAGAACTAGTAGCCTCCCGAATTGCAGAAAAGAGTAATACAAGAATAAATCGTGAAGTTAGGTAAAAGGAGACTTTTTAAAGGGGATCAGTCTACAAGGTTTCAGTACCACCCCCCCCAATATCATAATTAAGAGCTAGCCATTTGTTACATACTAAAGAGCTGTAAAGCCACTTAAGCAAAATTTCAAGAGAGAAAACTCATTTTTACTTACTTCAAGACTTGGTTTGACATTTACGAAAGATAAGTCTTGCATGATCCTCAGTTAATTTTATTTTCCAGGACTGTGTGCCAGAATGAAGCCAAGCTAACGATCGCCTGTAACTAACTGGTATATATGCACTGAACATCTAACATCTAGTATTTAAACAGTATTAAAAAAGAATAAAGGTAGTATTGAAGTAGTCACGTGATTTATTTGATGACATCAGCCTGAAAGTATTGGTATTTTTCTGATGCTAAAAACATTTCTTTGACTTTGGTCATTTAGCCAACGTAGGATACATGTTCTGCACAGGTACATCCAGTGAATAATGATTTCCTATGGGATATACATTTGGGGGTGTGGGGTGTGGAAAGCTTGACCAAGAGGCTGGCATTCTTAACAGTCCTTGAAACTTTCTGTGTTCTTCATAATACATTTCTATATGCGTTCTTAATTAAAAGCACACAGTGGTTTTGGCAGATGGGTCCTTCTTGAAACTTTGGCTACAGAATTTCCTTGCTGTGTGAAGGTTGGTGCTGGAGAGGCTTCTTCAACGTATTTCACTGTTCATTGCTAAAACGTTGGCAGTCTTCATATTGACAAGTCTTAACTGACACGTACAAGTTTATAAAAATGATCTATTAGAGCTTGATTTTCTCTATTTACCCATAGGATTTTTTTTTTTTTTTAACTGAGTTGCCAAGTTTTACTGAGCTTAAAGTTTCTTTTACTTAGCAAGCTAAATGACACTGAGATTTGATAATGGGTATGCATTTAAAGTAACATCTGTTGTGCAGTGAAAAATATTTCTTTCTTTGCAAACAACAGTCTTGTCTGTTTCGGTTTGCTTTTCCCTAAGAAGTAACCAGCATTGTAAATAGTTAATGGCAAATATTTCCTTCAAGTCCCTGAAGGAATATGGGCTTTTCTGGAGGAAAAGAAAAAAAATAATTAAAACTGTTCTTTATAGACACAATTCCTACCACAAACCTGACTAACTTGTTCACTTCAAGTTCTAGTTTTGCTTTTATTTTTTTCTGTGAAAAAAAAAGATCTTTTTTTCCTAGCAATGACAGGATCATGCAAAGCAACTTTTTATCTGCACTTACTTGTATCAGATGGACAATTATATGTCTCTTCTGGAAATGATGAACTTCTTAAATAGGTATGGTTGCTGGAAGTTGTTGTCATCAAATTATTCTTGACTTATGATTTGTAAATATGAGATGCATCCTTGAATGTAGCAATATCACCAGGTTTGACTATACTGAGAACTTTTCATCAAGAATTAAGATGTTAAAATGAATACTTTCTAACATAAACTTGTCTTCCACAACTGCTGCTATTCTTCTTTCTAGCCTTATACAAAACTACAAGGCTTTCCTCAACCTATAAGCATGGGCATCCCTATGACTTTGAAAAAGTTTAAGGGTGCTGTCTTGCTATTTTCCAAAGGTTTTGATAGTTTGCTATGATAGATATTACTGTGATTTACAACCAAGCTCGGTCACAAGGAGCTGGTCGTCTCAAAGCCATAGAGGAAAATGGGCAGATGTAGGAATAGAACCCAGAAACCTGATTTAATAGCGAAGTATCCTTGTTTCATGGTAGATAACGTCTTTTACCAATATAAATCTGCTTAATTAAGTGAGCATTATGAGTTTTCAAGGCTGGCCTACCCCCTTTCTTCAGTGCTGTGGTCATTGGTTGTCGTCTTCTTCCAGATGGAATCAGTACTGTAAGTAACACACTAAGATTAATGGAAAGAAGAGTGAAGCTGCTGGAGGTCCCAGGGGCTTGTGCCATTCCGTGGTGCTGCCAGCCCTTCAGTCCTGTGGACTCAAAATACAGGGGCTTGGTCCCATATCTTTGGACCACTATCTTTTCATATATCTTGGTTGACTCTCCTAACTTCCTTTTGTTTCCCACTTACAGACTTATAAGTGTTTTCAGCACTAAAAGCTTGTCATTAATGGCAGGAATTGATTTGTTGTATTTATGCATCAGTTGTCATAAAGAAACAAAAACTGCTTTTATACTATGTGCTTCTAAGCTCTATATTATGCTTTCAAGATTTGATCTTCTATATGCTGATATTCTAGGCTTTGTACCTATTTCTTTTTGCATTTTAACTCTATGTGTCTGTCTGAAAGATACCCAACACTTTCAAATTCATAATAAATGGTATAAATTCTGTTTGTGAAAGCTCACTCAGGAAAAATATTAAAAACATTTTAAAGATTATAGTTCCAAGTTTGCACATGAGATTTCAGTCTACTTGCATTTCACATTCGGAAGTAAATTTGCTATATTAGAAACATAAAATTATAGAAATATGCATTATAAGAACTTCTTGACAGTTTTCTGAAAATGTTTCTGATCTACACCTGTAAAAAATAAATAGTATCTATCTACAGAAGAAAATTCCATTAAGTCTATAACTTATAGACATTAGTGTTGCAAGTAAAGGATATTTGAAGGAAAAAATAACTATAAGGACTTCAGTGTAGCCTTTTTTAGTAGAAAGACTACATTTTTTCTGGAGGGAATGGGAAAACTATTCCAAGGCCTTTAGCCAAACATCAAAGGCTCGCCACGAAACCTGGAGGCATAGGAGCTTCTCAAAGAAATACCGTAATAGTGTTTCACAATTGAAAGTGCTAAAGCATTAGGCACTTGGCATTCCATGGTGGTATCAGCACATCAGCAGTCACATCAGTTAGGGATGCTGTACTGGTCCTGGGGTTTAAGTGCTTTCCCAGGCTCCGTCCCATGTAGAGTCCTGCATTGCTCCAACAACCAAACTGTCTAGGGAAACAGGGACTCTAAACTGGTTAGTGATTCGCCCTTTTCCGGAAGGCTTGGAGTAAAAATGTGGAAGAGAAACAGTATCCTATCCTTTTTCCTGGGGGAGGAAAAAAACCCCAGTGTCTGCAGATGGGAGCCTTCATCCTGTCCCAAGGACTTTTATTCTATGTGACTCAAATGTATGTCCTTGGGCTTTCACACTGGGGTGGGTAAATGGTCCTCCCCTAGCGATACCAGGGTATTTAGGAAAGATTTGCATGCAGTTCTGTCTTCTGTCTCTCTCCCAAACCTGAAGGATTTTAAACCAAGTAATGAGTGTGGTGCTGGCAGGTCTTAGAGGTGAAGGAAGATGTGGGTCAGAGCACAGAATTCAAACCCATAGACAGCCAATCTTCAGACCCTCCGCGGTGGTCAGTGCCCTGTTTTGTCTTGTGTTGATTGCTTAAAAATAACACAGTTCATCTCCTGTCTCATCTGTCTTACCATGTGGCTTGGAAAGTGGTGGTGGTTGGGCAGCAATGAGAGGTTCATTTAAATCAGGGGTGTTGCTGAGTGTCCAATAGCCTGAGACTGTATTAAAACAAATTTGGGGCTATACCGTCTCTGAAAGGGTGAGCCTTCCATCTTGTTCCTGGTTCCCAGTCCCGCTGCTTCCTTTGCATAGTATCTAGCAATTATAAGGTGAGTCAGATCAGTCCTGATCTGACTGAAAAAACCAACTCATCAAAAAATGAGCTATGATGTCTAGAATTGAGAGAAGGGGGAGGACTGAGGAAGGGTGGGTCTGCCTCTTTTGGTGGCAGGGTACAATTAAATTATTTTCATGACTAGCTTAAGCAATCCCCAGCAGGCACTTCTCTCCCCCAGCCTTAGCAAGGCTGGCTTGTGGATGGACCATTCCCATCCAGGCCATTCCCTTCATCCAGCTGAGACCAGGAAGGTTCTTCTGGGGCTGGGAATCCCAGAGCTGTAAGCACCTGGGGGCTGGGAAGGTCCCTGGGGGTGTATCTCTGTATGCTTCTCCTGTTCTCTCTTTTTTTTGGTGCAATGCCTTCAGGAATGTTGCCAGACCAGGTCAGTGGTGAAGTGGACATAGTGAGAACCCAGTCACCTCCTAGTTCCAGAAATCCAGGCAATAGAAGGTCCTCGAGTTGAAAATACATTAGTCAACAGCTGGTAAGAACAGATTTGTCATCGTAACCATGCTGGAAACAGGATTTGGGGTTTTTGGGTTTTGCACAAACTGAAGATTTGATGGAGTGTTTTGGATGAACGGGAGACTTGGTCAAAGTGACTCACCTATCTTACAGGTTTTACCTGTAACATACATGTGCTGGGAGCCGCCGGTCTAGCTCCTGAAATAGCACATTGCATGTCCTTTCTCTGTCCCCCTTTTTCTGATGGGAGCTAGGCTACTGCCTGCCTTTCTTCTGCCTGCGAACAGGCAGAAGCCTTTGCTGCAGTTGTTGATACAAGAGTTCAGCTGACAACATTTTCAATGGACAAAAGGGAAAAGGTCACTACTGGTCACCTACTCTAGCCAGCACTTTTGGGAACAGCTGTGCCAGAGACAGAGTATATTGCAATGAAACCTTGTCTACTGAGCTAGTCAGTTTGAAACAGAAGGAAGCTGTTGTGTTAGTTCCGCACCTTTTGTTGTGCTCTTCTGCCAAATTCCTTGGTCTTAAAATTGTACATTGCGGGTTTCGAAAGTACTTCCCTGGCCGTGTAAGGAAAATTTGCATGTGTGCAGGGGAATCTGATTGTTGGTTAAGGAATACAGTATGTACTTAGGGTTATATGACACTAAATACACCTTTGTAACTGGAGGGTTATTGATTTTTGTAGTAACACTTTAAAACATGCTTGGAATGATGAATGATAACAACACTTTCAGTTAACGTGGTTAACTGACCAAATATCACTTTTTAGACTAGCTGCTTTTATTGTTAAAGCTGGCCAGTCCTTTGGCTGGGAAATTTATTGTGTTAATTTTTTTTTTTTTCCCAGAAAACCTACAGTGCCAAAAGAAGAGTTGGTTCTATTTTATTGGGATATTAACCTAAGGGTTTTACAGAGGAGGTTGATATTTCTGATAAGTTTGTTTAAGCCTTTAAAATCTGACATAGAGGTGTAATTACTATCCAGGAAATAGGTATATATTACATCGTCTGTTAGCGCATGGCTTAAAATTTGGATGCAACTGTGAAATTTACCAGAAGGAGTGAAAAATGACAACGTAGCCAAAACCAGGTTTTAGTGTCCCTCCATGTTTATTGTACTACTATTTGACATGTTATATTCCCTCTTCTGTTTTCTTTATCATATTCTGCCGGCTGAGGTTTATCTGAGCTTACACTGTAAGAGACACACAGACTGCCTTCAGATACAAGGATATTTTTCATTACGTGTATGATCAACACCAATGAAACACCACCTATATAATAGTAATGTGGGTGGTATTCTCATCTATAGTGTGAGCAGCCATAGTTAATGGGCATGTTATGGGGTACTTAGCCCACTTAGAATATTTTTGAATCAGCTTTAGGATAGATACCAATACGGTATAGATTTACCTGGTCTTTTGTTCTGGTTTCCAAAACTGCAATTCAAAAAAAAAAAAAAAAAGCATCTGAAGGTACAGTCAGTGTAGAAGTTAGTGCTGAGACCGAGTTTTGGACAGTGCTGCCCTTCCTTGTGGAACAGATTCCCCATGCTAGGAAGAATCGGTTGGATTTAGTTGATGAACAGTTGCTTTTTCTTTCCTTGGCAGTGTTTTGAAATAGCGGTTGTTTAAAATAGGAGCTTGAAAACAAGACTACATTATTTAATTTTGTTATGAAAAGGCTTTTAGAGCACAGTTCCTAAGTTTAGGAGTTCTTCTGTAAATGTTCCTGTCACTTGTCTGGAATGTTAAGTATTGCAACGGTTACACATTGCTCACAGCAGTTACAGCTCTGAAGTTTTCTCCAAAGAAGGAGCAGAGAAATTTAGGTGTATAACAGCCAAATCTTGCCCAAAGCTCTGGTCTTTCCTCCCTTCTGTTTAAAAGAGAAGTAGTAATAGCAAGTATGGCTTGGATGGATAACGTAACTTAAAGGTAGAATTCCTATTTTTGTAATTCCACAACTTGTAATGGAAAACTATAAAGGCTCTTTTGAATTTTTTAGATAGAAAGTAATAGGAAAGTCTTTCCTCTCTAAATAACTACCTGCAGCAGTTGTTCCAAAATTGCAGCACCCATAAATCATTGACATCTGTATATTTTCCTCACGGCATAAGAACGTAGCAGCCACCGCCCTGACTGGAGCAGGGATCCATCCCACCTGGTGCTCTGGGTCCAGCCGTGGCTGTGAGCAGATGCCTCAGGAAAAAAAAAACAAAACTGAAGTCTTCCCTCCTAGCCTGACTGCTTTCCCACCCTGCAATTACTTTTGGCTCAGAGGGGTTTCTAAGCCCTTTGTGCTCAGCTATTTAGCATCCATTAGGGAATTTCTCTACCTTGTCCATGTCCAGTTTCCCCTTCCACTTGCGCTTCGTGCAGCCACAGCATTCTTTCAATCTGCATTAAAAATATGGCTCATTTTTCTTACTTTGAACCTGGCTCTAACTTCATTTGCTGGTCCCTAGTTTTAGTACTGGAAGAGATGATTAACAGCCAGTCCCGGTCTGCCTTCTTGATGCCATTCAGTATTTGATAGGCTTTTGTCATATTCCCTGTGAGATGTCTCATGGGAGCTATTATATACCTTTAATCTTATTTTTGCCCCTTGCTGAACCTTTTTCAGGTCTATAAGAAATCCTTTTTTTGAGATCGAGAGACCAGAACTGCACATGCCAATTAAAGTGTGGGTAGATGGGCAAAAAATTGATTTGTTGAGTGTGATATTTGTGTTTTATGGTTTGTTCTCTATTCCTTTCTTTAATAATTCCTGGAATTGTTTTGCTTTTGCCTTATTCCAAATACTGTACCGATAGTTTAATGAAGCTGTGAATCAAAACACTGAAGTCTTGCTGAGCAGTATTGATGAGTTGAGAGCACATTTATATATGAAGCTGAAGTTGCTTTTCCCCAAGAGATAGATTGCTTTGTGTTTACCTACATTTAACTTTATTTGCTGATTTTATTGTCCATTTGATCTCATAAGGGTCTTCTGTGATTCCATGCAGTTTTCTGTTATCTGTGGTATCTTAAATAACCCTCTAGCATCAGCAAACTTTCAAGTCACTAAAACTGATGTCTCGATCTTAAGGAATAAAACAAATGCACTGCTTGCTCTGGACTTCTGGAATCCAGTGGTTAATGGATTATGTTTTTGGAATTACTGAGCAAGAGACATCATTTTAGAGTGCTTGTGCAGCTTGCAGGTTGGAAGTTTGAGCTGTGGACATTATAAATGTAGAGAACTGTCTCTTAGTATGTAGCTTATTT
Source organism: Harpia harpyja (assembly GCF_026419915.1). Classification (NCBI taxonomy): domain Eukaryota; kingdom Metazoa; phylum Chordata; class Aves; order Accipitriformes; family Accipitridae; genus Harpia; species Harpia harpyja. The sequence continues at coordinate 42,132,958 of NC_068948.1, read as the reverse complement.
CATATCCCAGATGTTAAGTTGTTGGTAACTATGCTGTCTTGCCTGCAGACACTTGGGGAAGTTCTGAATCTGTGTTTTACAGGGGGTTGAAGAGGCTGTATTTCATAATCTTTTCTTCCCAGTTCTGCCTTTGGGGACTGTGTAAGTGACCTAAAAATGTCATTCCCTAATTATTTGGGCAAAAGTTGTCAGCCTAAATATATCAAAACCAAAGAACTTGTACAAATAGAGAGTGAAAGTGTACTGACTTCATTGCTCTTAGATGTGAATATTTCTATTTTCCTCTGTATTTTGGGTATTCGATGTTTCAAAAATGCTCAGTTTCCTCAAATTTGAGGGATTAGTTGTTTCTATTTTTCTGGAACTCTTAAAAGGTAGTTCTAAAATTATTTATCATTTTAATAATTCACAATTTTTTAAAAGATAAAACTGCTTAATACCTCTTGATAACTTTGTATTTTCAACCAAAGGCAAAAGACTAATACCTTCCTTGCTGCTTATCTCTCTCTCACCTTACAGGCAGAGGAAACTATTTTTTTGTACTCTTGTAATTGAGCCATACTTTTGTGACAGCAATATTAGCATAAATAAACATATTAAATAAGGGATGAGATTAAAATAATCACAGTAAGAAATCATACCCCACCCCCCTTCAGTTTTCAGGTTTCTAAAGAGGACATAAGAGTAACCCTGAAAGCATTTCATGTTGGCTGGGTGGATGTATCATATCAGTTTACAGTAAAGAGCAGAGCCATGCTATTGGGCAAAACACTTTTAAATTATTATTTATGGAGTTGTATTTGCAGTTGGTATAAAATGCAGGACTGGTTTCACATGCCTCCACCAGAGCAAGGAGAGCACGCTCCTGAACAAGATTCCCTTTTGTTTCCTGTACTATGTGTGCTGTGGAAAGAGAGACGTCTGGGAAAGGGTACAGGTTAGAGCGAATAGTTACATTTTACTTTAGGAATGCAGTCTTTCTATCTGATGTTTTGGGCTTGTTTCGGCTTTTTTCCATCCTGATTAATTTTATAATTGATACTGTAGTGCTAGTATTAATCAAATGTTTTCCAGTAACATCTTGTGTCTGTTGATAGATGTTTAGTAGTGTGATATGAGAGACCAGAAGTCTCTCTTGACTGTCTTGTGGAGTTACAACTCTTAATTCCACTGCAACTTTTTAGGGTTAAGCTTCTACTTTACTCTTTTTTTTTTTTTTTTTTTTTTCTTTTTTGTTTGAGGTAGGAGGAGGTGTGTGTAAAGCGAAAGGAGGTCTTCAGTAATTCTGTCTTTCTCCCTAGGGCAAAATATGAAGTATGGTTTTATATGCAGTATTTGCTTTTTAAAACAATAGTGAAATAATATTTTTAGCTCTCATTTGAATCACTAGTGTTCTGTCTTAATTTTCAGAACGCTTCATTTGGCTAGTGAGCGTTTTATTTCTTATTTTAAAATTTAGTGTTGGGCAGAGACAAATTTACTGCTGGTTCCCAATACTATGTCTTCCTAAGGAATGTGTTGTTCTTTAGAAGCATAAAGGTAGTCTTTATCTGCAGTATCTGCCTTTTGAGAAACTGGGTGAAGTAGGGCTTTTTCCACTTACAATTCAACAATATTGATGTCTTCTGTGTTCAGTGCTGAAACTCCATCCTCTTCTTCCTTCCTGGAGGAGGCAGGAGGGGAGAAATTGGCACAGAGAGGTCATAAATTCACTTTAGGAGCCTGAGTGAGCAGCCGCTTTTAGAACCTGTAATGCTAATTAATGTCGTGTCTTTATTTTAAGTTAAGTTGGACTCATTTGTGTCTTTTCTCAGTTTTTAAACTATAATTACACAATCTTCTTTCAGTAAGAAAGTAACTACTAGAGCTTAGTTTCTCTGGAAGAAAAACAGGAACAGCGGTACCTAACCCTCCCTGTCCTCTAAGCGTCTTTGAAGTTTCTGGAAAGGTGGTTTTGCCTTTGAGTTTCAGTAAATCACAAATAATGTTTTTCAATGTTAAATTTATGGATATTTTAAAGTAATGCTGTGATGAAACATGAGGATTATACTTGGTTACTTTGTTTAGTTTCACTTATTTACATCACTTTGCTATGCTGTTGCTGTTCTTGAAGCAAATACTGTTGCATGTTTTCAGGATCACTTCTGAAACATGCATTTTTTACAAAGCTGTTATGGATGAGAAACATTTGACTGCATACAGTCTTCTGTTACCGCTGACCTCTGTGATATATTCGTAAGAGTATAAATGGTTTATACTATAAAAGCTAATATTAGCCTGTATTTGTTTTTGAGATTATACATCGAGTGGGTTATGTTACTACATTACTTGCTATAATAAGTGGATCCCAAATGTATTGATCTTTTACTGTGCAGGCAAAGATGATGTGTGCAATGTGTATCTGGCACGTTGTAAGATGTGTCAGACTTGATGAATGTGCTCTGTAGGCTTGATAAATGTGTATTGCAAATGGCCACTGCTGGGTATGTGCAGGCCAGCTGGAGCTACTGCTTTACCTAGATCACCAGACAGGGTTGTCAAGCCCTGCCCAAATGTACGATAGTCATATAGTTGCCCATACCCTAACCTTCATTATAGCACTGGTTTACTGGCTCTATGAGCTGTCAAAAAGCCATGGTTCTGATTTACTGGGTTTGTTGCAAGAGTATAGTTTTTTCTTTGAGATAATTTTTTAAATGTAGTCAGCTTTACAACAAGCTGTGCACTGAAGTTTGATTATTTCTCAAGCGTGCTATGGACAACTTTTTTATGTAGCCTGTAGAACATCAAAAATATCATTCAATAGTAATGATGCCAGTTTTACTAAACAACTCTATCCTCTTTGGTCTTTTCAGTTTTAGTTTTCAACTGAATAAGATCAAAAGCACAAGTAAGTGTTCAACTCCTGAACATGAAAAAGGCAAGAATTGTAAGTGTGGCAGCTTAGGCCTACCTGTAAACATTAGCATCTGCTTCTGGAATCTGGTAGGCAGTTGTACCACTTAAAATTATGTGTGTATAGCAAACATATTATTTTCATGGGGCTTTTCTGGTTTGGGTTTTGGTTTTCTTAGGAGTGCCTCAAATTATCTCTCAGTTATTTAATCTTCTGTGAAGGCGTTGTGATTACTAGTAGCCGTATGGCAGGACCGGTGCATTTTTGACATTCTGATGATGAAACTGCAACAGCAAACAAAGTTTTCTGTGTCTGTTCATGCCAGCTTTGAGAGCTAAAGGGAATCTGGAAGCTATAAACAAATACTTTCAGTGTCTTAAAATGAAACTTCCTCTTGCTTCTGCTAACAGCACATAGGGGTCTGAGGAGGCAAAACTCCTGGAGTTTTACTGACTTTTATAAAAGTCAGACTTGAAATATACTTGTGTGCTGCAGAGATGGTGATGAGGAGGAAGGACTGTGTGTAAGCATATGGTGTTAATTTTGTTAGCTGAAATGAATTAGTACTCCTGATCACTGTGTTTTTATGTCACACATCTCATGCACTCAATCGTCAGTCTGCTTTTTGTGCCTTTGAAATGCTTCACTTTTTAAGAGATGGAGACAACTAGATGTGTTGCATGTTTCTAATCAGCTGCAGGATATTGGGCTCAGATAAACCCGATCACTTACTTCCACTCGGAATCTGTAAGACTGAAAGGGGAGTGGAAGTTTCCTCCTCTTAATCTTCCATCCTATGTCTTCTGACTCAGGGGACGTGAAGAAAACAGCTGCCAGCTATCTCGCTCTTGCAAGAGGGAAGATGATCCCGATGTGTCTAGTCTTTCTGGTAGTCCATGCTTCAAATTATGGCTGTTGGCTAGTGTACCCTTTCTTAGGTTGTCTTCCAGAATTAGCAGTTCTTGTGATAACTGCAGTGTTTGGGTCTGCTGCAGCTGCTACTGGTTTGAGTAGTCAGCTTTGTTTTCTGGGGTTTTGTTTATTTGCTGATGGTTGGAATGACAGTATTGACAGTTGTCTGCTGTTTGAAAAAACTTGAAGGCAAGGTAAAGATGCTGAAGTGTCCTCACTGCAGCCCGTGGAGCACGGTGGGTTACTTCTGGTTTCTTCTCAGAGGTAATCCTCATAATCATATGACTAGTATTAAATTTTGTAAGATCCCATGTGTTTATTAACGTGTTTTTTAATAATAAATGGTTTCAGGGAATCTGAATTTTTCAACTACTTTTCATTTTTATGAAATACTTTTTTTTTTTTTTTTTTTTTTTTTTACAACTGCTGTTACTCTCTCAGTACTTTAGTTACCAAGCTGGTGGTAATCTTTGCTCAGATCCAGTGTTGGTGGTAGTCAGGCTGTTGCCTGAATATTCCCATGGTATTTTCCTTCCCACAGTCAGAAATAAAGAACACTGCTGCTCTAATAAGCCTTTTCTTTGCTAGCTAACGAGTGAACTCGGCAACATGGGTCACTTATAAAATATCCTCGGTTGAGTGCCATTTGTGGAAAGAGAACTGAAAAAAAAATTATAATTTGGAGTGGAGCTGTAGGAAGTGCTTAGTTCTTGGTAAAAATTCCTTTTTAAAAAGAGCAAAAACCATTGGTCAGTCACATGCATTCTGTTTGGCTCTAATTTGTGGTCTTTGCTGTTGTGGACTTCAGGTCTTAAATAGAGCATTATAAAAAAGGCATTGCTTTTCATTTGTATTTTATATTTAAAATTTCTTTCTTTCTGCTTGTAGATTTGTTTGTAAATGCATCATAAACAGACAGCCCAGAATGAAGAAAGCAAGCAGGAGTGTTGGCTCAGTGCCCAAAGTGCCTGGAGTAAATAAAAGTCAAGCAACTGAAAAAGCCAAACCAGAAAACGGCTCCTCAGTGTCTGCAGTAACAAAACTCTCCAAAACTGGGACATCAGCATCTCTTTTGAAGGTAATAACCAATAGAACATTCTGATTATTTATACTTTTTACAGTAAAGCTTTAAAAAGAGCAGAATTTTTAAGGCATGTCTTTAATGTAGCTTAGACTGGAGGTTTATTATATGGGTAACTGAAGGGAATTTGGATAGTTACACAGCACTGGGCAGGGTAATAGGACCTTGTGTGGCATTCGTGCTATATTTTTCATATTGCAATGTGTGATGTGATGGAAAGCAATATACTTTGCACAACTTGGCTGTTCTGCAAAAGGAGCAGAGTGGAAGTTGCATTCTGATGAATGTTATTAGTAGTGTCATGTGTTATGCTCAGAATGGTGTGTCAGTGACTAATGGGGTTCGATAAGTTATTTACTAATTCTGAAAAAAGAACTAATGAGGTATCTAACATGAGAAACTTTTTGATATCAGTGATCTGTGTCAGGTCAGTGCAGCTGTATTCTTCTAGCCGTTTTGGCCTTTGCTTGGTGTGAAGTACTGCTTGAGCTGAATTTTCACAGGTTGATTCTTGCTCCTAGAACAAGTTCAAAGGTAGAGGTTTTCTCTTATATTAGCAAAATAGGGCAGCAGATTTAGGAGCATATGGTTTTCAACAACCAAGAAAAATAAGATATACTGAGGTGTGCTGGTGTGGAGTTTTCACCTGGGAGCGAACACATCTGGGTTGGATGGATGGTATGAGCCTGCCTGGTCTGCCTCTCTCTCATGGCAAGGAAACATGGCTGGACCCACCTCCTTTTGCCTTTCTGCAGCCCAGTATGCAGAGCTGTGGCACTGCTGCTGCTGCCCTGGAGCAAATGAACAGAACAAGGAAAAGGACTGGTGTCTGCAACTGGGGCCTGAACCACTGTCACCTGTAGGAAGCCAGATAGGCCATTTAAATAACTGGCAAGTAAAGACCTAAAATTAAAGAAGCGGTAAGGATTGAGGTATCTCTGTAATAGCTATACAGGCTTACTGAAGTCAAAAGGTGCGTTCCCTTTCTCTCTTTTCTTCTTGCTTTTCCTTTATAGAAGTGGTTAATACTTTTGCTGATGAACTTGCAAGCCAGGTTTCAGCTAGATTTTTCTCCCAGTGCCCCCCCCCTTTCCTCTGCCACCCAATGTATCTTGCAGTTTTCTTAACTTTAAATAATCTTTTGATGGTTGTTGACACTACTTATTTTGTATTTCTAGAAACCTTTCAAAGCATATGGAAACAAAAGTCCTTTGTAGTTTACTTATCAAGTTTCTTATGTCATACCTCTCAGTGAGATAAAGGAGGAGGAGGATGATCTAACACTGAAGTAATTTGACCCAGTATGCTTTTACAGTTTTACTTATATTAGTAATACTTCTGGCTATGTTTGGGTGTAGGATTAGAATTTATGACAATTGTGAGTTTAAGGGACAATGAAAATTTCTCTCTTAATTGCTAAAACTTATCTCGGCTTTATGTTACAGCCAGGCTTACTCATACAGTTGGATGTCTTTTACTTGTTAAGCTGCTGTTGTGCCAGCTCTATGACATAATAATATTGATGACTCTTATCTTCTTTGAGTGTTGCATACTTATACAACAAAGTTAGTTGTTTGTCTTTTTTTGACTTACTGATACTGGCAAATCACATTTAAAATTACTGGCTTGAAAGAAGTACCAATAACAAGTTGAATTATTTTTAAAATTAAAATAAATATATAAAATTATATAAATATATACTATAAAATATATAATATATAAAATATATATTATAGAATACATAATACATATAAATATATGTATTATAAAATATATAAAATTTTTATACTTGATCTTGTTGATGAAGCATTTGGCACATTGTTTTCCTCATAGTGGTTGTAGGATCTTCTCTAAGACTTGATGAATTAGTGTGTGTATTATGAATTTCATTTAATATTCCTTGACCAAAAAAAAAATGCCAGCATTAAATAACTTTAATTGCAACAGCTTACTAATTTATTCAGTCCTCAAAGTAAGTATGCATATAGATACAGAAAACTTCGAGTTGAATATTGAATGAAAGGCACTGTTAAGGAGTAGAAATACACACTTACAGTACTATACCAATCTTAATTCAGCCAGTAATACTGTTGCAAAATTGAAAATTACTTTGTAATTATAGTCTGGTTTTTTTCCGATCTCCTTCATGATATAACCATAGGCCAATGTTCAGCTTTGGGTGGGCTTCTTTCACTATGCATTGTTCCATAGATTTGTCCTTTTTTGTGGAGTTTTCAAAGTGTGTGGACAATGAGCACAGGAAGAAACTGTGAGACCCACCCTTCTGTACTGCTGAACACTGTTCCAGAGGTCAGGCTGTCCGTCAGCTTCGGAATGCCTTTTTGTCGGTTACTTCTTTGTAGGTTTTTGGCTCCCACTTTGCCCAGGACTTTTGTAAATGTTCAGCACCCCACCACCACCCCACACACATTATTACAGCAGGTTAACTGCCAGCCACTTCTAGTTCTTAATCTGTCAAAAAATACTCTGCAAATAACAGTATGTTCTTATTTTTAAGATCATTGGGTTTTGACTTCTATAGCTAATGAGCTTGTGATCATGCTAACACAACTGTAATTAGACGGCAGCTGTACTTCGTATAAATGAATTGCAAAATCCAATGTTCATGAAAAGCCAGGACTTTGACACCAACATTTGAATATTACAAATTAGAATGTGTTTTCAGTATTCATGTGTCTAGGCTTCAGTATTCTGTTTTCAAAATGCAGTAACTTAATTACAGATTGTTGTGAAGTTTAATGTTTGAAGTACTCAAATGCAGCAACAGCAAGCATCAAAGAAAATCCCAGGTAGGAATAATTAGATATATATAAAAAAAAAGGATTTGAATGAGGTGCAGTAAGTAGGATATATATGTTGAGAAACTAAGATGAAATGAATTGTAGAGGTGATCATTCAAGTTTCATTGCACTGAAAGTAAGTTGTGAGGGAAACCAGAATATGAATTGTATAATTATAAAGTGGTTTTTTATATAGAAAATCAAAATAGGTGTGGATAAACATTTCTAATTATGATATTTTCTAATTTTTCATACTTTAACGTAGGGGGTTTAATGCTAAGCAAGATTGCACTGTTCTCAGTAAATGGGAGAAACTTCTTCCTTGAGGAAAAAGCTGTTTAATAAACATATGACATTGATTTTGCTTTCATTAAAAATATACGCTACAAAAATACTTTGATTTTTAAAGTCAAGAATGGTTGCCATTGTAGAGCATTAAGAAAAGAGAGCTGCTGGTTTGTAACTTTTCCAAAGCTTTGCTAAATAGTTTTCTTTGCCAAGAGTATAGTGTTACAGTTTTGAGAAACTGTTTACTAATTGGCTGCAGAGGAGGCAGTGCCTTCCAGCCTAGACTAGAAATAGTTTATGGGTAAGTCAGAAGAAGAATGGCTGTCTTAAATTCCTTTGTTCAGCAAGGACTGGAGATGACTAATGTCAGAAAGTGTGTATTTTACTTAGCATTTTTTTTTTTTTTCCTTCAAGCTGAGTCACATCTTGACCCATTTGGCTTGATAACATGTACTTGTACTATAAGTGTGTAAAAGTTTAAACTAATGTGGTGGGTTGACCCTGGCTGGACGCCAAGTGCCCACCAAAGCCGCTCTATCACTCCTCCTCCTCAACTGGGCAGGGGAGAGAAAATACAACAAAGGGTTGTGGGTCGAGATAGACAGGGAGAGATCACTCAGCCAATTACTGTCCTGGGCAAAACAGATTCGACTTGGGGAAAATTAACTTAATTTATTGCCAATCAAACCAGAGTAGGGTAATGAGAAATAAAACCAAATCTCAAAACACCTTCCCTCCACCCCTCCCTTCTTCCCAGGCACAGCTTCACTCCCAGATTCTCTACCAACCCCCCCCAGCAGCGCAGGGGGATGGGGAATGGGGGTTACCATCAGTTCATCACACGTTATCTCTGCCACTTCATCCTCCTCAGGGGCAGCACTCCTCACACTCTTCCCCTGCTCCAGCGTGGGGTCCCTCCCATGGGAGACAGTCCTCCACGAACTTCTCCAGCGTGCGTGCTTCCCACAGGCTGCAGTTCTTCATGAACTGCTCCAGCGTGGGTCCTTTCCACGGTGTGCAGTCCTTCAGGAGCACACTGCTCCAGCGTGGGTCCCCCATGGGGTCACAAGTCCTGCCGGGAAACCTGCTCCGTGGGCTCCTCTCTCCACGGGGCCACAGGTCCTGCCAGGAGCCTGCTCCAGCGCGGGCTTCCCACGGGGTCACAGCCTCCTTCGGGCATCCCCCTGCTCCGGCGTGGGGTCCTCCACGGGCTGCAGGTGGATATCTACTCCACCGTGGACCTCCATGGGCTGCAAGGGGACAGCCTGCCTCACCATGGTCTTCCCCACGGGCTGCAGGGGAATCTCTGCTCCAGCACCTGGAGCACCTCCTCCCCCTCCCTCTTCACTGACCTGGGTGTCTGCAGGTTTGTTTCTCTCACATGTTCTCACTCCTCTCTCCAGCTGCAGTTTCGGTTCCCCAACAACGTTTTTTCCCTTCTTAAATATGTTATCATAGAGGCACTACCACTGTCAGTGATGGGCTCGGCCTTGGCCAGCGGCGGGTCCATCTTGGAGCCGGCTGGCATTGGCTTCATTGGACATAAGGGAAGCTTCTAGCAGCTTCTTACAGGTGCCACCCCTGTAACCCCCCCACTAGCAAAACCTGGCCACACAAACCCAATACATCTAATTTCTCCACTCTTTCAATAGGGTAAAAATGCTGACAGCTAATAGTCCATTTGAACTATCATGTTTGTCAGCTGATTGGCAGATTCAGTAGCAAAATAGAAAATCCCCGTTCTATGCCTTTTTGTAATACCTTGGTTTAGGTGATAGTTGCATCACAAGGTTGTTTCCCTCCCCCTCTATCCCCATGCCCACAAAATTGGTTTAGATTAGATATGAGATCTGGTTAGATTACAGGTTAATGGAGGATTGTCATACAGCAGCAGTTTGTGCTCAACTCTTCTCCCCACATGAGTAGTGTGCGCTTTGTTGAATTTGTAGCCCTCCAACTTTTTTATTTTCCTGTTGGTACTTACATTGCATCTGCAGTTTTGCACGACTGTGCAACGTAGCAGATCAAGGAACCGATCTGTCTCCTGGGAGGAAGGAGCCCTTTGAAAAGGCTTCGGTTTACACAGCACAGTGTGTAAGCACATGGAGAAGAGTGGAATAGAACAATAGTGGCTTTTTCACAGCAGAAAAGCCAGCTTAGATGCACATCAAACTAGAGCCTCAGAGTAATGTGTTTTCTTCCAACCTTTTATAAAGTTTTTTAGAAGGCTATACCATTTCCTACATGATTCAATAAACACGTTCTTGTCCTAAAGGATTTTACTATTAGAAATACCTGTTTCTATCTGTAAATTATCTGTATTTCTATCAACTGCATGCAGAACAAATATGTTCTCTTCCCAAACTCCCTTTTGTTTTGCAGCTGCTGTTCTTTGTAAATAGCACAAATCCCATCCATGCCCTTTCCACAATATTGTGATCAGTGTTCCTAACTGTTCTGAAATTTGCACTTGCAAAAATAAACTATATAGAATGGAATGAGATGCAACTTCTTTTTTAGTTAAGCAAGTGTACCTTCATTCTTCATGTATAGAATCATAATGTCTGGCGTATAGTTCTTAACATGAATATGTATGGAAGCTATAAGTTATAAACCTGCAGAATTTGAAAGTCATGATGTAAAGCAACTGGTTAATTCCCAAGCACTGCCTTTTAGCTGGGATGCTGGTTGAGACTTCAAATGTGTTATTTAGCTGAATAATACAGTTACTCAAGGAATGCTGCTAACACAGCTGTTTTCTTTTAATTTTTCCTGCCCTTATAATGGGAAAAATGTTTAACATATTTTGATTGTTTTGCCATTTGAAAAATTGCATTTTAAGGAGTTGTAAAGTCTGCCAATTAATACTTAAGAACTTAGTATTTCTAGAGTTTGCTTTACTCTGAAAGATGGATTCTCTGTTTGGGAATCTGGTTCTCGAGACTCCTGTGCTTACTGCTTTGTCACATTCCAGGCAGCTTTTGTGGCTAACAGTAGTTTCAGGAATGATCATACGAGGTCAGACAAAAAGTCCATCAGACAAATATCCCATCTCTGAGAGTGCCTAGTAAAGAGCATGAAAACAAGGCAAGGATATATGGTGAGGGTGGCTTTTTTCCTGCCTCTGAATACTGTCCTAGTCTCTAGTGACTTGTAGCTTAGTATTTTGAGCTAGAAAGGCTATTCTATTAATGTTGGATTGTTTTTTGTTGTTGTTTGGTTTGATCTTTTTATTGTGAACTTGTCCACCAGAAAACACTTAATCATATTCTACTGAAGGACATTATACTAACCTCCCAGTATTTGGTGGTTTAATTATCTGAGAATTGTCTTCATTTTTATGCTTAAGCGAACTTTCAGTCAAAATTGAGAAGTGTTACACTGTGTTGTGTTACTGTGCTTTCCTTAATTTTCTTTTTTTCCTCCTTGGTATTAAAACATTAATCATTTTGTCTGGGGGAGAGAAGACTCAGTTTCTATGGTCAATCCTATGTAAGAAGTTGAAGTTCAATTTCAACTTACCAACTCTGCACAGTGCAGTGCATATATAGTTTTCAACATTCTTGCATAGACACATGACTAGTTAAATATGTACTTTTTAAACTGACGGAATCTTTAACAGGAGAAATGTTGGCTATGCAGACTTCTCAGCCAGCTGTCTTAAAGCTGCTTCTTCCCTTTCTTTGAGACTAAGAGTAATGATGACCTCTTAGCGGGGATGGCTGGTGGCGGTGGAGTGGCAATGACCAATGGTGTCAAGGCAAAGAAGAGCACTTGTGTATCAACAGCATCTTCAGCTTCAGGGACAGCCATGAACAGTCTGGAAAATAAACCCAAAACTATTGCAGGTAAATGGATATATTGATCCTTAAAGATGGTAGTTGGGTGGCTTTTTATTTTGCTGTTACGTATTGAGGATCCAGGCTGCCTAATGAAGTGGTCAGTAAGGCCACGGTCAAATCGAACACCTCCTGTGCTCTTTTCCTGTTTTTTAATAATGTAATTGCCTTTTTGGAGTGTGTTCCTTTTAATTTTTTCAGTACTGATTATGCAGCTACTATATAAAACTAGATGATATAATTAATCTAGAGAATCACGGATTTGTCTAAAATAACTTAATTTGTCTAAAAAAAATCCATGCCACAAGCACTAAATCTTTAAGATGTAATCACTTGTTGCAGTCAACGTTTTGGACATTCTGTATTGCTTTGTAGAAATAAAGTAAGAGAGCTTTCAGAAACTGTTCAGAAAAGTGAAATTATTTAGTGTGTTATCAATATGGATGGAAACACGTCTTGCTTTCCATTGCTATGTTTTGGATTCAGTAATGCTTGCAAAGGTGTAAAGCATCTGGAAATAAAGTAGTAATAATCTATCCTCGTCTTTATGAAATGAGATGAAAATACAAAAAACCTTAGCTTTCATTTTGCGGAATCATAATATGCAATTCATCACTTAAAAGCTTGCATTCAAATCTACTGAAAAGAGAGACTAATTTGAACATGCAGGAATAGCAATGCTGCAGTTTTTGTACAATCTATCAGAACCTGTTGAAGACAGAAAAAAAAGAAACTTGCAAATGTTAAACTTTAAGGACTAACTCATTTTCAAAATACTGGTAAAACTCGTTCTCAAAATACTGGTAAAGCATAGCAATTGGTAGAGCATGTATCAATTAAAATATAACTGCACTGATTCATGATTAAGGTTGTATAAATGTTTACTCTAAATGTATTTTATGAAATGTATTTACCAGTGTCATTCAGAAAATCAGCCACTGTAGTGCTGATACAAAATACAGAGTCTTCTATTACGGATACTGTATTTTAAATTAATGTTCCTAACTGTCAAAAAACATACAGGTACAGGTTCCACAACTAAGCGTAGCACTTCATCTGGAAATAAAGAGTCAAGCTCTTCTAGAGAAAGAATACGCGATCGTTCTCGTTTAAGCCAGAGCAAAAAGCTGCCTTTGACTGGACAGGGGACCAACGATACGGTACTGGCAAAACGCTCCCGTAGTCGCACCAATCCAGAATCAGATATTCGAATGAGCAAGTCCAAATCAGACAATCAAATCAGTGACAAAGCTGCATTGGAAGCAAAGGTGAATGATCTTCTGACATTAGCAAAAACTAAAGATGTGGAAATCTTGCATCTGAGGAATGAACTAAGGGATATGCGTGCTCAGCTGGGACTTAACGAAGATCAGCTTGAAGGTGATGAAAAATCTGAAGAAAAAGAGGCCATTGTTGTCCATCAGCCAACTGACGTAGAGTCTACGTTGCTACAGTTACAGGAACAAAACACTGCCATCCGAGAAGAGCTCAACCAGCTGAAGAATGAGAATCGAATGTTAAAAGACAGGCTAAATGCATTAGGCTTTTCTTTGGAACAAAGGCTGGACAACTCTGAAAAACTCTTCGGCTATCAGTCTTTGAGTCCAGAGATTACAGCTGGCAACCACAGTGATGGTGGTGGTACTCTGACATCTTCAGTGGAAGGTTCTGCTCCTGGATCAATGGAAGACTTGTTAAGTCAGGATGAAAACACTTTGATGGACAACCAACATAGTAATTCCATGGATAATTTAGACAGTGAGTGCAGTGAAGTTTATCAGCCACTGACATCAAGTGATGATGCCTTAGATGCTCCATCATCCTCAGAGTCTGAAGGTGTACCAAGCATAGAAAGATCTAGGAAGGGAAGCAGTGGCAATGCAAGTGAAGTGTCCGTAGCTTGTCTGACAGAACGGATACATCAGATGGAAGAGAATCAACACAGCACAGCTGAAGAGCTCCAAGCCACACTTCAAGAGCTTGCAGATTTGCAACAAATAACACAAGAGCTAAACAGTGAGAATGAAAGACTTGGAGAGGAAAAAGTAATCCTCATGGAATCTTTGTGCCAGCAAAGTGACAAGTTGGAACACTTCAGCCGTCAGATTGAGTATTTTCGGTCCCTTTTAGATGAACACCATATTTCGTATGTAATTGATGAAGATATGAAAAGTGGTCGCTACATGGAGTTAGAGCAACGTTATATGGACCTTGCAGAGAACGCTCGGTTTGAGCGAGAGCAGCTGTTAGGTGTTCAGCAGCACTTGAGCAACACTTTGAAGATGGCAGAACAAGACAACAAGGAGGCCCAAGAAATGATAGGGGCATTAAAAGAACGAAATCACCACATGGAACGGATTATTGAGTCGGAGCAGAAAAGCAAAACAGCGATAGCATCTACCTTAGAGGAGTACAAAGCCACAGTAGCCAGTGACCAGATTGAGATGAACAGGCTGAAAGCTCAGTTAGAGCATGAAAAGCAAAAAGTGGCTGAATTGTATTCTATACACAACTCTGGAGATAAATCAGATATACAAGATTTGCTGGAGAGTGTCAGGCTGGATAAAGAAAAAGCAGAGACATTGGCCAGTAGTCTGCAAGAAGAGCTGGCACACACTCGCAATGATGCCAATCGATTGCAAGATGCCATTGCTAAGGTAGTGTTTAAAACAAACTGTTGTATTTTAACATCCTATATACGCCATGACTTGCTGTTGGTCACTGTAGTTCTTTTAGAAGTAAAGGATTAATTATGAGGTTAATCAGACTGCAGTAGTGTTAGAATTGATTACTTCCTCTTAACTTTTGTTATGAAAATGACGGAGGCTTTTTTAAAAATTGTATAGATTCATTCAGCCACATGGTAACTGTCATGTTACTTTTTAAAAATACTGGTATTTAAACTCCGCAACTTACTTCAAGGGCCAAACTTAAGCAGTATTTAAGATACTGTATGAACTTTGTGCTTAAATTGCACGCCTTCTGCAAGAGTTTCAAGGAGTTAGTGCCAAACTGGTAGAAGAGGGATGTCACTGAGAAAGTACTGGGGGTCAAAGGCTGAAGTGATAACCCAGCTGTTGATGACTTGTAGGACCTTTCACAGGTGTTGAGAGAATATTTTGAAGTTTCAGCTTATTCAAGTAGGTTCAGTTAACTTAGAATAAACTGATGGTAAAGGAATCAGAAAAGTGTCGTCTTTCTCCAATCAAGAAATGACTAATTTTGAGGTAAACAGAGATTTAACGAAATTTAATTTAATTTACTGAATACGTATTTTAGTTTTAAATGAAAAAAATTGACAAGCTTTTAAACAATTATTATTAAATATGGCAAATACGCATAGGTTTTTTACTAATGATCCATCCAGGAGCAGCTTGTGTGTTGACTGGGCTTTGGATTGAAGTGTATATTTCTAGCTCTAGAACAGCAATTTTGACTCGGATATAACTAATTTATCTAGTAAAAGTGTTTACCATAATTTAATATAAAAATAAGAATCATAAAATTTATTTAATAACTTTAAGTATGCATTTAAAGGTATATCCTCCTGATGAGAAAATTTATGCCAAATTTAATGTCTGAACTACATATTAGTTGCAAATCAACATGTTAGTCACGATCACCAGCCAGTTAGAATCAACTTAATTTGGGAGGAAAAAAAAAAAAAAAAATTTTAGTAATTAAAGTTGGGTAGTGCTATTAAAATAAAAAATACCGAAACAGATGATTTAAAGCAGGGCATTTTGTCTATTAAAATTGGTGCCTGTCTTGACCCACCCTAAGCCATGACCTAATTTCTCTTGTTTATCTGACACCCTATTTTTGCTGTTGGGTTAATGTTATTGTGCCTCTGATCCCAGCTTATTACTTACGTTGCAGTTTCATGAGGCAGAAAAAAAATAGCCTTGCTGCTCCTGAAAGGGAGAAGTCTACTACCGCTTCCTTTCCCTGTTTTTTTTTTAATTCAGTTCAATAGCTTGTAAGACTCCTCTGGGAACTAGTTCAACTCATTACACATCTCACACACAAATGTGAATCTTGCTACTTGATTAAGGAAATGAATCATCTCATAGGTCCACCAAGCACTAAAATTGATGCACAGAGTAGAGCAAGCTTTTTTTTTTTTTTTGCAAGGGAAAGAAAGAGTAAAGAGTTCCCCCCACACCTCCCTTTTCAATGGCAGCTAGATGTTAAATTGGATCAGCTGCTCATGAAATCACAGCCTTAGTACTATGGTATTGTTGCTTCACTTGAATACAGGATACTGTTGTTAGAGTAGCTGGGGAATGCTCATATATGCAGCTTGGGAATAAAAGAGTTTAACTCTGGCTCAGGGAAATAGTTGCACTAGAACAATACCTTTATAAGGCTTACGCTTGACTTCTTGTCCCATACTTTTTATGGTTGCAGAAATATATTAGAAGTATGGTAGTTACAAAACTAAAAGTGTGTTTTAAAATGCAACCAATTTAGTTATGATAAGATACATTTTTTTTTTTCAGGTTGAAGATGAATACAGAGTGTTCCAAGAAGAAGCCAAGAAACAAATTGAGGATCTCAATGTGACTCTAGAAAAACTTCGGACAGAATTAGATGAAAAAGAGACTGAGAGAAGTGACATGAAAGAAACTATCTTTGAGTTGGAGGATGAAGTAGAGCAGCATCGTGCTGTGAAGCTTCATGACAATCTCATCATATCTGATTTGGAGAGTAAGTGTTACAAGTTTCTCTTGTGAGAGAAATGATAATTTAAGAACAGCTGAAGTAGATAATTTAAGAATGCTGTGATAGTGAAAATATTTTCACTTGTCTTTTATATGTCTGAATTCAAGTCAGACTGGGCTTTGCAGAACCCTTATACATCAGGGGAAAAAAATCAAGTCGGCTTTGCTTTTCCAGTCCCGGTAGCAGGTGGTGTGGGAGTGAAAACCTGTGAATTGAGAATAAATATCACATCTGATAATGCTGTTTCCAAGTTGTTTTTCAAAGTAGAAGAACATGTAATTACAGACTTAATAGTAGTGTGCTCCTTGGGCATTTTGGAGACTGGATGATTGATTTAGTGTTTTGGTGGTGTTTTTTTTTAAGAATGCTCTCTCTTTTGAGTGCCCAGGTACTAGGAGTTACCAGATAGCTTGGGAATGTTTATAATTAATTATTTCTACCACCTAAAGAAAGGTGGTTTTAGTAGAGAAATGTGTGAATGGAGGCCCTGAAAGTTACAAATGTTAGAGCTGATTTGGCAATATGGATGTATTATATATCTTTCTGTGTAGATTTGCTCAAGTCATGAAACTGATCTGTGAACCTAAAAATGAATCTGAAAAACTTCAAGCAAGTTAGAATAAAACTTTATCTGTTGACTCTTGCCACCGTACAAGAAATAGTTGGGGCTTATAATGAAATTCATGTTTACTGTATACTTGTCTAGCTCTCTGTGCCTTAGTTCCCTCTCTGATCTCCAAGACCTACTCAGACATTCCTACCACAGGCTGGAATTCTGCAATTAGTCTCCATCTAAATAAGAACCTGGGCATCTGTACCGTGGCAAGCTGTATTTGCACAGGGCTACTTGCAAAATTCAAATATCTGGTATTCTTCCATGGTATACAAAGACTGAACAAGATAGCAAAAAACCCAAAGCATGATGCCTTTTAACAGCAAGGCAAATATTAATAGAAAGGATTTTAAATTGGTCTGCTATCAAGAAAAGGTAGTATCTTAAGCAAGCTAAATTGTTTATTCAACTGAAGCTCAGTGCCTTCAGACATGTGGCTGTCAGCTTGGTTTCCCTAAGCAACCCTTCTTTATCTTGAAAGACAATCACTGTTTCTCTTTACAAAATTGCTTTAGGTTTTTATTCTGTAATTTTTTTTTGCTCTTTCTGTTCCAAAACCAAAAGACAGACATTTACTTGGGAGCAGGAGCTGAGGGACATGGTCAGTGGCTCTGACTTTGTTCCTGAAGTAATTTTGTAGCAAAGTCTTGAAAAGGTTGAACACTTTTCTACTTGCATTGTTTTGTCCATTAGCTGAAATACATTCATACAGAAAACAGCACGGTAGTCAAGTAAACATTTAAGTGTCTGCCTAGTAATACCCGATTACAAGGCAGCTCTAATTTTTAGATGCTTCTGCTCTGGGGGTACAAAACTGCTGTCAGATATTTCACTTAAACTGGTAAAATTTCAGGTGGACAAACCTCTAGCTGGGCAGAAATTTTCAGCAAAAATTGCAACAGTCTTTGTTGCTCATCGCTCTTGAAATAGTTTGGAAAATTCAGCTGTACTGGCTGATGGCCTGGTATGATCCTTTAGGGAAGAAAATCAGTATTTTATAGGCAGGAAGGAGAGTGGCATCTAGTGGTGGTAAGAAAGGATGGCACCCAAAGAATGGTATAAACTGAAGAAAATATTTTTCTCTGACCACTTTAAAACACTGTTCGTTATGGTTTCATAATTAAACCTCATACAGGAGTTTCTTGGTGGTAGTCTCTAAGTAGTGACAGCAAAGAACAGCATCTCAGAAAAACTGAGATTTGGAGGTAGTACATACAACATATAAAAGACAGAATTTTAATAATTTGTATTAAAGTGACAGAAAAACACATCTTAGTAGTAGTAAGCTATCTTATGCTGATCAGACTTTTGGTTGGTTCTGGTATTCTGTCAGCCAAATGTCTAATGCCTGTGCTTTTAAATTTGGAAAATTTAGTGTAGGTTTAGGTATTTTAAAGCGCTAGTTAGAAGAATGGTGTTTTTTCAGGCTAAATAACCCAATGTAATAAAAATCCATAAAGGTTTTCTTTAGTGAACTTTTATTTTAGATTTTAAAATATGAGGAAATCTAACTCACCCCTTAAGGAGAGAATTTGCCTAACAGAAAAGTTACTGGGTGAATGAAAGTGACGGCAAGACAACTGGTAAATGACAAGTGATAAGTGATGGAAAACTCTCACTTAAAGAATTCACAAAGGACAGACTTTACAGTTAGGAGAAAGATGCTTCACAGACGAGGTGGTGAGTGTTCGTGGTTAATCAACACTAACTAGTAATGTAGGGATGTGAAGTGCTGTAGCAGTGGTCCTTCGGGAATGCTTCCTTGTGGGTTTTCCAAACACCAAAAATAAACATAACGAACATATGTAATGAAAAATTTTTCACAGTAATTTGAATATTGAACTGTCACATTTTAGCTGTTAATGTCTGCCTGCAAAAATGGGATCTCTTTGATATGGACAGTAGGATGTAAATTGCATTGATTGAAAACATACAGTATGTTCCTGATGTCCATCCAGATGCGGCAGGAGCTGTAGTCAGCGGCAGCTGAACTCGTTCCTGGTGGGATGAGGAGCTTTAAGCATAGTGCTTCTTGTATGTAAAAAGTCTAAGAAATAGTAAAATAGCCTGCATGTTTTATATCCTCTCTAGCATGCCGAGATGAAAAACCCTCTGCAGGTACTGGAGTGGAGGTGAGGGACTGGGAGAGGGCAGGGGAGGCAGGCGTTGCACTAGATGGCGTGTTTCCTCTGGTTTTCGTTTCTGACTTCGGAAAAAGTTTCAGCAGTCAGGCAGCCAAGCTGTCAGGGGAAAAAAGAAGCCTATTATTCTTCCAAGCAATTAATAAGAGTTTGTGGAGAAATTTTTCCAGATAACTTTGTCCCCCGATCTGCAGAAAATTGGGATTTGTAGGTTAGCTTATCAGTTGTCAGGCATTTCTTCTGAAGCCTGAAAATACTCATTGCATGTTCACTTAGCACAAGGTACATGTGCTAAGCATATCATTTCTCTTAGTCCATAACTATTTAAGTCAGTAAATTTTTTGGACAAGGGTAGGTGAGCAAGAAGGTTGATATATCTAATGTTCAGTGAATAAATAGTTCTTTTATGGAGCTGACAGTGTTCGTTTTTAATTCTGCTATATCTCATTTTGAAGAGGATCTTGACAGCAGTTGTGAAACTAAATTTTTACATTACCATATTTAGACCTTTTGTACCATAGTGTTGGAAGTCAATTGGATGTTAGTCTTCTAATTGTTAGTACTTTTTTTCTTTTTTGCTAGTGTTAGACCCTTAAAAAATTCAGCTTTCTTGCTGTATAGACCTATTGTCTGACAGCGATGAGCTCAAAAGCAAGATTGATATGCAAATTGCTTAAGCGTTGGTGTATTTGTAACCAGTGCCTCTTCCTTATATAAGGAAGCTATAATTATTAAATTAACTGTAATGCTGGCACTGCTCTGTGTAGATGTGATTATACTGGGATAGCCATTTCTATGCTAAAAAATCGAAATGCTATCCTAGTATAAGGCAAACCAACGTAACTAGTACAAAAACTACGAGAATGCCCATTGTGGATTTGCCTGTGTCAGGATTACGTGATTTAGTGTTGCTTATCAGGAATTGTCATGTTTTGAAACTACTATGCATATCTGAATACTGTAAGTCTCTTTTTCCTTTCTTTTCCCCCTTTTTTCCCCCAGAGACTATGGAAATTAAACAATTGAATGTTGATACTCATTTTTATTTCGTAGTGATAAATTCTAACCGCTAATTATAATTAGTAAAAGTTACAAATACAGAATACAATGATATTTTTTCTCTGGCTGTCTTACAAAATTCAGATGATATCTTAGTTTCTTCCTCCCACCTCCAGCCCTAGTTATAATGTTTTTCTTCACCATTTGTAGTCTGCATTTCCCATAATTTATTTTTCTACCCTTTAAAAAGCAAGACCTTGTCAAACTGTGATTTAAATCAATACCGTTTTGTAAAATGTAGACATAATTGAATCCTGCAGTAAAACACAAGCAGCTTGCTGATTTGCCATTTTTGATTATCCTGTTCATTCATCAGAATGGTCTCCTTGTTCTTCACTTACCCTAAACAATAGTTACTTTTCCTTTTAATCATCTTTCTTGTCTATGCTCCTTAAAAAGAGGACACTGGACAATGGTAGAAGAGAAGTACCTGTCCTACCATACTGAAAATTGCAGCACATACAGGTGGGAACGGCTTGTGTGTGTCAGAGAAGAATCGTGGAGGTTGTGAGGATGCAGAAAGGAAGGATACCACAAGGCAGCTGTACAGAGAATTGCTGCCTGTGTACTTGTTTTGACTACTTGAATTTTCAGGCTGTAATTGGTGACACAATGCAAAGAATGGAGTTTAGGCTGTAAGAGGTGAAATCACTTATCTTAGTCTTAACTTCTCACTACGTTTCAAATTCAGTTGCAATTTGGTAGTTCTTTTCAGTTCAGTGGGTTTTGGTTGTTTTTTTTTTTAAATCTCTTCGATTGATTGGGGGAGAAGACTGTTTCCAACAACTGCTGTAAAGTGCTCTGTATTGTTTATAGTAACTGCAGAATATTCAGACCATTGTGTTTTACTTCAAAGCATAAATATACTAAAACTTAATGGTGCGTTTCATATCTCACAAAAGCTCAAAACAATGGCATTACACAAGCTATAACTCTGGATGCATTTATAGTTTCTCATTTGTGGTTATTTTTAGATGAACTATAGCTTGCTTTTAGTAGTAGACCAAATTTTATTTTTAAAAACACATTTTCTTTGAACTGTCTTCAAAAGAGAAAATGGTAATCCACTAGATTTTGTTTCAGAATTCTACTGGAAGCTCTTTAGGGCATGTTGACTTGCTGTCATTGTTGAAAGTTATCTAATTTGCAGTGGATTTTTTTAGCATGTGTTTAAAGGAAAAAAAGGTGGGGAGGGGGAGCGACTTTTATAACTTTAACCTAAAGCTGGCATCTCAGTGCTGACTTCAGCTCAAACAAGTTGTGTGCACAGAGACAAGCTGAAAATTAGAGGCCTTTGCTTAAATATCATGGTAGCATGAGATTTGAGTGGCTCGCTCTGCTAGGCTTATCTTCAAAGCTTGGATGCGTCTTAAAATGTGCAGTCTTACAAGAAGGAGATAAATACAGAAAAATCTGTCTAATTTTAGTGTTTCAACTTTCCCAAGCCTGAAAGGTTATCGTGTTTGCAGGCCGGCTGAGGTTTATGTCATTCTTCTAAAGAAATTAGCTGTGGCATTAAAAGCCTCTCTACTTGGGACTGTTGAGGCAAACCTCAAGAATTACTTCTGATGAAGAAACCAAAAAGAATTCCATGGCTGAAAAAGTGAAATGTTCTTATGAGCATAGTTGAGGCTCCTGAATGTACACATCAGCATAAATCAGCTTAAATCTGTTCTTAGTCTTTGTTACATCTGATTTAAACATTTTTTTAAATGCTTACTATTTTCCATTTAGCCTGCAATAGCCTCATTTTTATTGTCAAGAAAAGCCATTTCACAAAAGTCAAGGAGTATGAAGGTATAAGCTTACTTGGGAGGACGTTGGTAGTATTGGTAGAACAAGTGACTTTGAATAAACCCTGGTTTAATGCTTTTCCTGAGACCTGATATGCAAATAAAAGCACTGGAAAGTTTTTTCATGTTAGAAAATGAGAGCCACAAAACTTTACTGTATCAATCTGTTTGTATGAACATATATATCTATCTTCTGACTATTCAAATATTTATTATGCAGTTCCATAGATTTTTGCCAAGGTTTTGTATCTTGAACAGCCTAAATGTATTAGGTACCTTCAATCTTTTTGTGGAAAGAGCATTGCTAATGTACAGGAAAAATACTTGTTTCCAGCAGGTCTTGGAATCATGAACCTGAACCAAAAAAATTCATTCAGTCAGTTGGTCCATCATTTTTACAGGTTTGAAATAGCTACATGATGCTATAGAAATAAAACATCCTAGAATCCAAGGATCAGTGAAGTGACACACTAATTAGAAATTTATGCTGTGTTCTTCTTCATTAGTTGTTTAGTTATAAGAATGGAGTAATCAATCACATTGTCCTTCTGTATTGAATAAAGTAACGAATAATAATTGCAGTAGCCAGTCTGTCAGACGCCACATGAGGAGTTGTGGTGATCAAGCTGCATACCCTTTTGTATAGCAGCTGACAGATTTAGAGAACCATCTCTTTCATAACATGATCTCATAGACTGTTTGTCCCTTTGCTGTAAATATAGCTTGTTTCAACTTCAAATAGTATCTCGGTAGACAAGAACGTAAGATCCTTGAGGACATGAGTAGAATTTTATCCCCATTGAAGGCATGGCTGTGAGTGTTATGTCAGCTGCTTTGTGGCAGGGAGTAAATTGTGAATCAAAAGGCTTCGTGTAGCTGCAGCTTACGTTTGAAGGGGGAAAACCCCCAGACCATCCATGTTTTTTAGGATGCTTCCATGTTAAATCACCTACCTTGTTTATTTGCTCTTTGTTATTGCTTTGTCATTTTTATACTGTGAAAGGTAGAGAAGAGACTGGTATTTGTATAAGAATGGAGTTTGCTTATGCTGTTCCCCTCACCAGTCGTAGAGAAGTATGTAGCTATTGACACTCTCTGTCAAATTATTTCTGCTCATACTAATATTCTCCAGATGGCTCTGGTTATAAAAATGTATTCTCTTAAGTTTTTAAAAGCATTTGCAGTTTTTTTCACTTACTTTTTTTTTAAGTAAATAGATCCCTGACTAAGATCTTACAGAGAATTTGACTTTCTTTCCAGATACAGTTAAAAAACTGCAGGACCAAAAGCATGACATGGAAAGAGAGATAAAGAATCTTCACAGGAGACTCCGGGTAGGTTAAAACCTAAAAACTCAATAAATTGTAAACTTGGAATGTCATAAGACCTGCATGTGAAATTGTGAAAAGGTAATATGGTTACATGTAATACCATTAAAATAATTATTTCTGAGAGACAGGCATCATATGGGAATATATTTACTAATCTACAGACACTAAAGAATTAAATTCTGAAAAATTCTCAGTGTCACAAAGATACGGCATTGGGCTTAGGAGAAAATGTTCCTATATTTTCTGATGCATAGTTTAATATTAAATTTTTTTGCCCTCCACTTCGAACGTTTTCTTTGTTTCTACAAAAGAAATTAATGACCTTGGAAGTCTAGTTATTTCCAGCAAATCTTCTTCAGTTTAACTTGTAAGTTAGGTTGTGCCTAATGCCAGAGATGAGTGCCTTTGTCATTCCTGTAAATTGTTCCCTGTAACAGCAGAGGGTAACTATGAATAATAGGGATAACTCTTAATTTTATCTTCAAAATTCTTGCTGCTGCTTTCAATTTAAAGTTTTATTTACCTATAGGAGGAGTCAGCAGAATGGCGTCAGTTCCAGGCTGATCTACAGACTGCAGTGGTTATAGCAAATGATATAAAGTCTGAGGCCCAGGAAGAGATAGGAGACCTGAAGCGTAGATTACATGAAGCTCAGGAGAAAAATGAGAAGCTCACTAAAGAGTTGGAGGAAATAAAGTCACGCAAGTATGCAAAAGACAACACGGATATTGTCTCTTTTGTAGGGGAGGGTACAGTTTTGGCAATCCAGTATCTTAACTATTATTGAGACTCCAGAAGTTTGTAAATCCTCTCACTTTGAGAATCTGTATTTCAACAAGCTGCCATATGCAGGCTTTCAGAGGCCAAATTAGGTAAACTTATAAGAACAGTATTTGTTTCTTTATGCTGTATACTTAATCCATCCAAGAATATTCAGTTTGGCGCTTTTGCAAAACCAGGTTGAAGTGGCGGGTTTTTCCCATTTAACAGCTGGACATGATTTAACTTCCCTCAGTGCAAAGAACAAGCAGTGTTGACTTTTCTGTACCATCATTAATACTTCTTATTAGCAGCCAAGGCTTTTGGTATGGTTAAAAATACAGCTGGATTTTTACCTGAGAAGAAACCTTTGTCTAATTCTGCATATATCTTGTACTGTTTTCATTCCGCTGATAATTGTTTCTGGGAAAAAGTAGAGATGCTTTCTGTATAAAAACATTTTTAATAAAAAGAATTCAAACTGTGATGTATTGTGGCTTGAATTAGGTGCTACAGTTATTTAGAAACTGAATTATATGTCTTTCAGAAGTATTAAAGTCCTCAAATCCATAGAATAGGAACATCTTGGACAGCACCATTTGAATCCTGACTACATTGTCTCTGGGGATTGAATACAAGTATAGCTTATAATGACAGTAATGATGTTTGTGATGTGTATATATGAAACAGTTTTTTTCCATGTGGATGGGCATTTTGTAGAATACATGACACTTAACCCAGTATCCAGTAGGATATGAGATAATGCAGGCTATGGAACTTGGGGAAAAGCTGATGGTAGGAAGAGCAGACTGGTTACACTGAAAATGGAAAATTACCTGGATGGATAAGTGGTGGGCGTAAGGCATCTTATCTGAAGTAAGATCACCAAACTAAGTAATATGAACAATTCTTTCTAATACATTTCAACCAGAATTGTAATTGTTCAATTACTGCTTGCAAGTGAACCTTTGAGGTTACAATTGCACTTTTGAAGGTAGAACTGGCTTGCTGATTCCTCTCAGTATATTCATTATTATCTATACACAAGCATCTTTTGACATTTGATTAACTGCAAACAAAGAGGCAACTGAATCAGATTCCTTGAAAGTGGTATAGCTACTGTATTGGAGGGAAAGTGGTAGGAAAGTCTATTAACAGTGTCTGAAGCAAAAATCAGTCAGTGTTTAATTATTGCAGGCTGTAGAAAATAGGTTGCTTCAAACAATTCTTGTCTTGTGTGTGACACTGAATACAATAACCACCATAAATAATCTGTGCTAAAAATCTAATTTTTCTTCTAAAATGGATTCATATGCTGCCTAAAGATGTATGCCATAAATGTATTCTTACCTCCTTAGTATTCATTTAAATTGTTTTCTGTTTATGCAGGTGGAAAAAAAAATTCTCCCCTCTGAGGTGATTATTTTCATGTGAAATGGTGAAATCCTTAAGGCTCAATTTTCTCCATCCATGTGTACATGTGTATGTGTGAGAGATGGGAGCAAGAATTAAGCCTTAAATCAAGTATTGATTTGATAGACTTTTCACCTGGTGCTTAAGCTCTCTTGCTGACAGATAGTAAGAACTTACAGTGATTATTTAAGCTGATAATCTATTTCTAAATTACATTGAAAGAAAAATAGGTTAATGTAATGATCAATTTGGACCATAGATTTTAATTTGGCTTCAAATTTGTGTTGATTTTTTTTAAGACTTTGCATGTCAAAAATGTTTTTTAAATGCCTTAATTGGGCTGCATATTGATTTCAGGCAGGAAGAGGAACGTGGTCGAGTGTACAATTACATGAATGCTGTAGAGAGAGATTTGGCAGCTCTGAGACAAGGAATGGGCCTGAGTCGCAGATCATCCACCTCCTCAGAGCCAACTCCTACTGTAAAAACACTCATCAAGTCATTTGACAGTGCCTCCCAAGGTAATTATTTTCAACCAGTGTAGTCGCTGTACCAAGTTACAATTTTGTGTATGTTGACATGGACACTTCTAATGGCTTAGCTAATTCAAAGTAAGTTGGTTTATTGTACTGTCATGACCTATAAGTGTTGGCTGAAACAAACCAACCTCAGCTAGATTGCACAACAGATTGTTCACTGCAGTTAAGTGCAAGCATCCTTTCTTTGTCTTGTTTTTTTCTTTACTGTCGCATTGCCAATGACTCATATGCTAGATGCTTTGATTCAATGCTCCTGTATATTAGAAATACATAAACATATATTACACACATAATTGTAGCTGGAAGCACAGCTGATTTCAGCCTGACTATTAAAATGTGAACTTAATGTGCCAAATTAAGCATTCTAAAAGCCATGTAATAGCTAGAGCTAAGTTTGTTTCTTTTAATAACTTATATTCTTATAGTCAAAGTGCTGATGAAGGTTAAAAATAAGGTCCAGCCAGTGTCACTTATTAAAAGATACAGGGAATGTTTTCTAAAATGAAAGGGATCTCAGTGTTGAGACAATGGACTTTACTATAATTCTGACTGTGGAAACAGGTTCTGTTGTCCTTCTCTATAGATGAGCAGAATAGGGAAACCAAGTAATTATCCTGAAATGAGAAACATTTGGGTTTTAGCTTTGACTGCATATGAGACCTCGTATGGATTAAAATACTTCCCTTCCCAGGTCTTTGGATTTTGAATTTCATTTACAATAATGTCACTGTAAGTCTCTGATGTAAAAAGGCTTGGCCTGAAGTAGACTAATATCACCAGGGAGACTCACAGTACTATACTGTGCATGGCAAATCTACTTTTAATTGCTTATAACCTGAAAATTTGTTAAGATATAGAAGCATCTCTGTACTATTTGGCGATTCTGTAAATGGTTCTATTTCCACGCTTGTTCTCTTTGTTCGTAGGTATTTACAGTTTTTTACTTTCCTAGCGTTAATTTAGAAGGTTTTTTTTAATCTGTTACTGGATGAATGTGCTTTCTTGCCAGAGTTTGGTGAAATGATAAATCCCCTCTCCCTTCTTTTTAATCTTTTATTTCAAGCTAATATCTGCCTTCTTCTTCAGCATTCATGTCTAATCGTGCTGTTAAATAACCAGATGACTGATTCACCAATTCAGTATTTGTCTGGTTTTGTACCTTTCTAAACATGTTATTTGTTTAATCCCAAAATTTCAGGAATATAATATCTAGTACCTGTGGACTTTTGACTGGAAACTAGAAAGGAGAAGCAGATGATATAGGTTATCTTTCTTGTCTTACTGGCAGACCCAGGTGCCTGCTACCATCTCTTTCATTATCTGGAGATCAGAGAACTACTAATGCCATCATTTACATTTGCCAGGGTAATAGTACCCTGCACCATAGCCTTGTCCACCCCCAGTAAACTTATGTTTTTACCATAGATGATATATTCAAGACAGAAAATGAATGTAATTACAGAGGAGTAAATGTGTAGGCACACTTTTAAATGATTTTGCAG
Organism: Harpia harpyja; assembly: GCF_026419915.1. NCBI lineage: Eukaryota > Metazoa > Chordata > Aves > Accipitriformes > Accipitridae > Harpia > Harpia harpyja. The sequence goes on along the minus strand of NC_068948.1, from coordinate 42,105,266 downwards.
TCAGTTACTAATTGAAATTCTGAAAGATGTGATCTGGTAAAACCAGTAATGTAAAGTACAAGGCAAGAGTTCGCTATAACAGCCAGTCTCCTGTTTCACTGCAAAACAGTGCAATGCCTCACGATGGCTTCCTTTCTGTGTTTCTACTAGTTCCAAGCCCTGCTGCTGCCACAATTCCTCGCACTCCCCTGAGTCCAAGTCCTATGAAAACTCCCCCAGCTGCTGCTGTATCCCCTATGCAGGTAGGTGTTTTATGACTGCACTTAATCCTTCTTTGTAAAGAAGAGCATGTGAAACTACAAGTGGTAATACACAAATATGGCTGACTTTGTGGGGAAATAATGATAAAACGTTGCCTCAAGTAAGTAATTACTAAAATGTTCAGTCTAACAAAAGAGTCTTTTCACTGAGAACCATGTTGTAAATACAAGATTTGGCATAATTTGGAAGTTCTTGTTAAATATTCCCAACCATTACTATTCCTGTGCTACTGAGAAGCATGGGAGGAAAACTTTATCTGCATTCCTTAGTTTTAGAGTTGCTGTTCATCAGTTCTTAGTCCTGTGCCTGGCATGGAAACAGCAGTAATCCCCTTCAGGCAATGGACTGAGATCTGTGCAGAATCTGTCAGCAATCATCAGTATAAATATATCCCATGTTGCATGGGCTTTCAATATCAGACCTGACCAGAGAGTAATGAAATAATGAAATTATTATCTTTGTTCATTTTGTACTGACTGAGAGTTTGGCCGGTTGGTGATTGTACTGTGTGTTTTGTCCTGTCCCCTCTGAAGCTTTGTCCATTTGTTCAGCTGCTACAGGAGCGTAGGTACACTAAGATTGCATCATCAGTACTCTAATGCTCAGCTTTATGGACCATTGCTGGCTTTATTATCTCACTAGCTGTGCAAAGTGAGATTTTTGGCAAAAGCAAGCAAGTTTAAGGACAAAGAGGTTGGGACCAGATTCACAAAGTACAATCAAAGAATGTACTATGTGTTTTATGCCTTTAATATCAGTAATTCCCCTGTTGCTAACCAGGAGTACCAAAACTTCATTTTTACTATAGGTCAGCATAATGTTTTGGTAATAAATCCTCTCTGTGTGAACTGAAGAATCTATATCCATGTTGGCTTTTAGTGCTCAAGGAACAATACCCGGAACAGACTGACTGTTCTCCTGTGCTCAGACTAGTGCAGTTTTTATTCATTTAAGAGTGAATTTCATGAAAAAAATAGATAGCCTCAAAGCAAAGAGAAAGAATTAAATGGTTTTTGTGAGAGCTTCTGCTACTTCCTGTGACTCAGTCACTCTTGACAGCAGTTTTCTAAAGTGGTTAAATGTGACAAGTTCTCTGACAGATGCTCTGTTCCTATTGATCTTGTCTTTATATTTCTGTTTATTTCTGTGCTCTTGTAGGAAGAGGCAGACTTAATCTCATGTTCTAAAGGGCTAAACCAGAGCTTTGGCAGACAGAAGACTTTTTGATGAAGCCTAAGGCTTAATTCACTTTATTTACCTGTAAATTAACCATGAACCAAAGTAATCTCTTAGAATACTGCAAACCTGCTCAGGTTTACAGCTCTTGTTTGATGTTCTCGATCTGCCAGAATTACTTGAATTTGAATTCAACTTCTGGTATAGAACCAAGTCGTTAACAGCTGGATACTCATTAATGGGAAACATTGCCTGAAAAACAAAGGGGAGGGTGTGTAAATGTAAACAGCTTCTATTGTCTTTTTGAAGATAAGTGGTTTTCTTGAAAGCATTTGTAATTATCCAGAAGGCAACTGGGTTTTGTGACCTCAATTATGTAAATTGCATTTAAAGAATATTTTCTGCTCAAGAGAGAAGGGGTTTGGGTTCAAAACCAATTTGCATCGTCTTTTCTTTGTTTTCATATTGCTACCTTGTTTTCTACTATTGTGTTCTATGCAATTTTTTTTACATTTTTTGTCTGGTTTTTGCTCTCTTGCAATTGAAAAGCAAGATTCTAATAAGTAGTCACTATGTGAGTTGACCTGTTGGCTCTGACCTTATAAAAGTTATCCATGGTTTAAGATCTTGAGTAAAGGTGGAAGGGTTGATCTCTGTATGGGTGTTGCAGTGCTTATTTTCATTAATCTTGGTTGCTTTTAAATGTTATCACAGGGGAAATATTTACGTGGGCACCTACTGAGAAACTGGCATGATTTTGACATTATGATAAGATAGATTGGTTGCAAAAAAGATTTTTCCAAGTACAGATGTGTCAACAAATGCCCTCTCTGAATTATGCGTATCACTTCATTTTTGTGTTGGACTGTTGTCGTGGTTTAACCTCAGCCAGCAACTAAGCACCACGCAGCCACTCACTCCCCCCCACCCCCAGTGGGATGGAGGAGAGAATTGGGGGGGGGGGGGAAGTAAAACTCTTGGGTTGAGATAAGAACAGTTTAATAGAACAGAAAGGAAGAAAATAATAATGATAATAACAACAGTAATAAAATGACAATAATAAAAGAATTGGAATATACAGAACAAGTGGTGCACAATGCAATTGCTCACCACTCACCTACCGATGCCCAGTTAGTTCCCAAGCAGCGATCCTCCCTGCCCCCAGCCAACTCCCCCCAGTTTATGTACTGGGCATGACGTCACACGGTATGGAATACCCCTTTGGCCAGTTGGGGTCAGCTGCCCTGGCTGTGTCCCCTCCCAACTTCTTGTGCCCCTCCAGCCTTCTTGCTGGCTGGGCACAAGAAGCTGAAAAATCCTTGACTTAGTATAAAAACTGCTTAGCAACAACTGAAAACATCAGTGTGTTATCAGCATTATTCTCCTACTAAATCCAAAACATAACATTACACCAGCTACTAGAAATAAAATTAACTCTATCCCAGCCAAAACCAGGACAACTGTCATGAATTTCCTCAGTCTTGGAGAATTTGTTTTTGCTTTGTTTGTTTTCTTTACAGTAATATGTGTATGTATAAGGAGATACATTCTTGGATATATTTTTGCAACTGAAAACAAACAAACAAACCAACCTCTTTCTGGCTTCAGGTCCAAGACCACAGTGGAACATAGCTGTTATTTACCATAGCGCTTAGCAATACTGCAAAACAATTTAGGAAGAGAGGTATGAAGAGAATGCTCTTCAGAATGTAAAAACAACCCTGCTGGGTTAACCCAAAGCTTAGCTGGTTTGGTATGCCACTGAGAGGGACCAAAGCAGATGCCTAGGGAGGAATATAAGGACAACATATCTGCTGCTTTCCCTAAGTACTTTTTTTCTGTTTCGTAGCTGGAGGACTTTCTGAAGTAGATGTGGTTTCAGATTTACTGGTCACCACTGAGTGTCCTGCTTTGCTTTGAGCTTATAAACTTTCAGGCTCCAAGCGATTCAGTGTCAAAGACTTCCATATCTTAACTACTTAATGTGTGAAGAACGGTGTTTGTTCTGAAATTACCATGTGTAGGTGCATTGGCATGAAGTACTTACTGAAGTATGTACTGAAGTGCAAAGTGATCAGGAATAGATACCTGGATAGTGGTTGAAAGTCATCTTTCCTTTGATAGCCAACAACAGACACGAGGATGAAGAGTCAGAAGCAAAATATTTGGAGTTTAAGGGATTTGTTCATCCTGCCATAGTTCTGTCTCAAATTTAAAGTGTCCGGATTGTTGTTCTTTAGTTTTTTTGTCTCACCTGTGTGCTGGTTCCTCTTCTGGAGTTGTTGCTCATCTTACCAAAAAAAGAAGAAAAAAAATCTGAAGAGAGTCATAGGTAGCTAGCAGAAACTTTATCTTCAAACTAGGAATGGCTGTGAGAAATTGTTGACGATCTTAGCATCTTTACCTTTATCTGTTACTGTAATTACGTTATACAAAGACTACTATGTAGAAACATGTTATTTAACTCTGGGAACAATTTTCTTCATACATCACATCAAAACTAGTCCTTAAAGTTTCTAGTGTTTTTTATTCTGCTAGACCTCAATGTCAGATGAATAAGAAGAGGTCACAGATTGCAAAGCATCTTTAGTAATTTCTGTCCCATTAGTAGCCTCCATGAATAGCGTCAAAAGCATGTGATTCCTCTGAGCTTTTCATCCTTTCATTTAGTGTTTTGAGGAGTTTGAACACTAGTGTAAAGGACAAATGGTGTTTAGCAGTTAAGTGCTAAAGTGTTAAGTTTTAGAATGTATTTCTAGTTGAAGCAAAAAAGATACTTATAAAAGGATTGGTAGGATCCATATGTGTTTGCACATCAAATGCGTTTTGTTTTGTAAGTGAAATGAGGAACGGCTGATCTGAAAATTCAGCAAAAGCTCAGTCAAGCAGGTAAGTTTCTAACACCTGTAAAATGTTTCAGGAAAAAATATTCTCCAAGAGACTTGTGCACTACTACTATATAGATGATGCCAAGTGGAACTAGATAAACATCACTTGGTTCATTTTCCTCTAATTTGCAGTGTACTAGTCCCTTCATTACTACTGGTAGTTGTAGTAGTAAGGTATGTAATAAGGAACTAGCAACAGTGAAAGTAAGCCCTGTCTGCAGCGTCAACAAGAGCAAGAAGACAAACAGTTCGTTTTATAACAAGGAGACAAGACCAGTACACAGCAAGTTATCAGTTGAGTAATACGACCACTTTCTGACAATATCGATAAAGGATGTTTGCTTTTAAGTGGTATCCAGAAGCTGAGAAAGTGATAAAGGTATATGGTTATCCAGTACTGTGCCCACTCTGTACATACCTCTGTTTCCTGGCTGAAATTCTGTACTACCCTGTCTTTGTAATGACAATCCCAAAGCTAACCAAAATGAAATCTTTTTCTTTTAACTTCATTATCTAACTATTTATTGTAGCTGTTTCCTTGGAGGAGGATTGGGGGGGTGGAACGAAATGGCTCTCACTTTGATACAGTCCTTGTCCTTTACTTAAAAAAAAAATCCTAAGTGGGTGAAGTGAACTTTAAACGTAATGCAAGTTTGAAATACCAGCTCTTATGGGAAGCTGCTGTAGGCACTTCTTGCATGGCTCATAATTGCAGTCACTTTCATCTGCACATTTAAAGGAATAATCTTTGTAGTGTATGTGCAGGACTTTTGATATATAAAGTGATGAAATTCTTCATGCTATATGTTGGCAGTTCTTTTCTCCATTTGATTTCTAGCACAAAAAGCATAACTCTAGTTTGACTCTAAATGATGAATAAGTAGCCCTGTAATCCTGCCTGTGCTACAGGATGCTGCAAAATATATACTGTTAACATTTTTTAATCACAATTTTGGATTTGTCTGTCTTGCCTGTGTGATTTGGTGTGAGGAACATCTGACCTTTATTATCTTATGAAGATAAGGCTTATTTAACCTTCTCATCTAATCTTGGGCCAGATGGAGAGCTGAAAAAGTTTTCAGGATAAACACATTACTGGACTGATTGTGATTAAATATTGGAATCTAATGGAAAGGGCAGGGTGAATAAAGAATGTACTACAATTTGCAATAGGGTCTTTGAAATGATTAATTTAAAAAAAATAATTGTGGGTGGTCTTCCCTGGGTCTTCAGCAACTGAATATGAGTTTCAGTAACTGTAAGGATAATTATTGCATTGTACATTTCATTTGTGTGATTCTAAAATGCTTATTTCAGTGCTATCCAGTGGTTACTAAATTGTGTGCAAGACTTATATTTGTATTTTATTACATATTTGGCAAACACTTAACAAAATGTCTCTCTCCAATTGTTCACAGAGCATCTCAGTTAAGTAGGTGGTAACCAAAGCTGTTGACATTCTGAATAAAAAAATAGTTTTTTCAGTAGGTTTTTTCTTAGCAAATGGTAGTTTGTGTCACTACACCCAATACACCATTATCTTACTTTTCCAGGAAAAGGCACAAAGCTGTAAAGACATATGTTAATAATGCAAATCAAGCACTAAAATCTTGGCTTCTTATAGGGAATTGTATTAGTTTAAACAAACATATCAAGTTTAACCAGAAGAGTTTTGTACAAACAAAATATAAATGAAGGTGAAAATTAATAGAAAAACTGCAAGAGAATTTGCAACCTTAATTTGCAACATTGGTTTGAGAAACAGGTTTCAGTTTAAAGTGGTAAATGTTATAATATCAATGCATAGTGTATGTATATATATTCAGATTGGCAAAAGCAACCGGTGAAGAGGACACACCCTTTTTCACTAAGTATTTGTAAAGGTTCCTTTATTTTTTTTTTAGCTTTTTAAAATCAGTAATAATGTCATATCTGAGTTTCTAAAACTGATTCTGCAATTTGTTATTTGGTTTTTTACCTTCAAATTGTGTTTGACACAAGTATTTTTCCATTTCAGAGGCATTCTATAAGTGGACCAATCTCAGCTTCAAAACCCCTTGCTACACTGACAGACAAAAGACCAAGCTATGCTGAAATCCCTGTTCAAGGTATTGATTCAAGTTCATTCAAACGTTGGTTTTAGCAATGCTATTAATACTTTTAAATTTTATTTTGTATTGTTTAGCATCCAAAGCATTATCATATTATAAACTTTTTATTATCAAAATATTTTCATAGAATCATAGAAAATATCGCGTTCACGTTTTTATTACTTGTGTTTCATCACACATGGTGACATATCATAAAGATGCTTTTTTGAATTTTCAACAAAACCATGATTGCATGCTGATAATTCGGCATTATTCTGACAGTTTTTAATGTGTGCATAAACTGAGATCACTTGCAAAATCAAGATAAGATGATTTCAGAGACATGTCTTGCAGCTAGCTTCCAGTTATTAAAATTACGTAACCCTGGGGTTACATTATTTATTGTGTGGTTGTGGGGTTTTTTTCCCCCCAAAATGAAACAAGGATGATGGTTGGCATTGCATTGCATGTGAATAACAAAATATAAACTTATTAAGTATTGAATCTTCAGGAGCCAGATGAAAAATTGAATGGAATTAAATTGTGTTGATTTATCTGTTTCCCAATATTTCCCTGTTCTGTGAACTTTGTTTTGTCTCTCAAAACACTGTTGACAATGTGCTCTTCCTGTGAGAATGAATGGCTATCATGTGTTGGGTGTAGCTCTCTGATTTACGCCTGCTTTAGGGGTTTTTTTGTGTAGATGTTTCTCAAGATAATCCCCATATGACTCCAGGCTGAATATTTCCTCTCAGTTTGGTATTCCCGAGGTCTGATGCTTTCTAAAGGGTTGGGTTTTTTTTTTCTGTAGCACTTCATAATAGTCTGTGTGTGCCAGATTTCCTTCTTGCTTTTGTTGAATGCATATTGAGGTTATTTGTACAATACAGCTGGAGTTTTAATTTTAGAAACTTTGATATTTTTAGGAATATCGAAATGCCTTTCCAAGAAGATAGTTTTGGATTCTTTAATTGTTAAAGAGTTCATGGGTAGATATAAGCTTAAACACAAAATGAGTGGTATGCTTTACATAGTTTTTATGTTTTCATTAGAGTCCATTAATGTAGGAGCAGGACCGCATGCCAATAGAGAGTGTGCCAGACAGAATTCCTGTTTACAACCGTACCGTATATATTTTTAAAGTATCTCTGTAGCAACGTATGTTTCTTATGTCACATTTTCAACTAATGAATGGGGTTTTACTTTTTTTAATCCTCATTCTTCATTTTCATGGTTTTTTGGAATTCAGGTTACTGCCTTCTAAGTGTTGCTACATAGGAGTATGTAAACCTTTTGTTTACAGTCTAAAGGTTTTATTTCAAGGACTATTTCTTCAATAATAGGAAATAATTTTGATTTGATGCTACAGAAAATGAATTTTCTTGTAGTTTGATTTTACTCATTGGCAGCAGGCAGAACTAATCTTTCCGTACAATGTGTAAAGGCACCTTTTGGACTCCACTGCATGGAGGAGGAAAAAAAACCCCAAAGCATGTTTTAATTTAAAAAATAAAAAAAACCAACCCAACAAACCAAAGGAAAAAAAATAATCACATAGTGGACAAAGCAATCTGCTTTACCAATCCACATTGTGAATGGCGTATTCAATATTTTTGGCCATGTGCTAAATGGGGATTCCTTGCTCAGCCTTTTGGTTTAGCAATTAATTTTTTTATAGACCAGGGCAGGTGGATTAGTAAGAGGCCTTAAGGAAAAAGGATTAAGGTCATGATGTATTCATAGTGAACTTCATTGGTATGAACAAATTTAGACCTTCTCTTTTATACAGATAAAATCAGTTGCTCTCACTATAACAGCCAAACTCAGGCACCGGTAGACAGTATTCATGACTCATACCTAAATGTCTTGCATTTAACTGGAATCTTTGTTAATGATGTTCTCTCTTCTTTTTCTTGGTCCAGAACATTTGTTGAGAACATCTTCTACCAGCAGGCCAGCATCTTTGCCAAGAGTACCCGCTATGGAAAGTGCCAAATCTATTTCTGGTAATACCACGTTTTTTTGGATGATTAGTAAAGTGAGGAACTCTCATTTCAATGCTGTACTTACAGATCTACTTTGCTGGCATAACCTACAAATATTCTTCAGTATTACTTATAGTGGTTGCTGCACATTTGATGTTAACTTTGAATTTTTAAAAAATAGACTTGCTAAATAGAATTTTATGTAGAGTATTAGTTTACTATCAAGCTGACATTTCAGTATCAGCAGCAGCTCCTAACAACAAATCTTCAAGATTTATAGCACGAATAGTGTGATACTGTGAAAATGATACTTTCTATAAACTAGGGAGAACTAATTTGAGAGAAATACTTTAAAAAAACCACCTATATTTGAGTAAATGGTTTCAAGAAGAAAATGTGGTTTAGATCATTTTGATTTGTCCTAAAAAAAAAAAAAAATCCACCCAAAAGTGTTTTTTCCCAACTTCTTGTGTCTGGTATTTATAAATTAATGTACTTGCCCCAAGTCATTAGAAAATAAGTCTCTGATATATGTGGAGACTTGTATCTTTGATTTGCACAAACATAAACAATGGTGACTATTTAGGTATATAAGACAAACCTCATACTTTTAACTGGAAACTCTTCCATGTAGAGAAAACATAACCATTCCAAATTTGGTTTTACAGAGTATAATGCTTGTGCTTTCATTCGTAAGAAAAATTTTTTGTCCTTTGATAAAATGAAGCAAGCTCTGTAGAATGTGGCTGAATGGTCTCAGGTCAATCTTTAATATGCTTGTTGATGATAATTAATGTCCAGAGCATCACATACATGCCAATTCTTGATTGAAATTAAGTGGAAATAAAGCAGCTGTCATCTCTAAACTGTTCTGGGTTTGGTTTTCTTTTTTCTTAACTATTTGAAGCTTAGCAACATAACTACATAGACTAGAGAAAATTAAGTGGTTTAGTGTTAAAATTCCTTCTCGTTCATGAAATCCTTCAAATGGAAGTAGCAGTATTCCATTAAGATACATTCATCAAGTTTTCTTTGCTTCAAGATACAAGCTTGATCATAAATGTTGGTAGTACAGTCTAAATCCTTGATATTTCCTAAGTGGAAAATGCCAAGAAAAATGTTGAAGCCTAGTATTGGGTATAGGTTTCTATGCGTGGTTTCTGAACTAATGCTTGTCAGAGAGCAAGAATAAGTTCGAAAGTTTTTATGTTTGCAAATGATAAATGTATGGGCGTTTTCCCACGTAGTCTCTCGACGAAGTAGTGAAGAAATCAAGCGGGATATCAGTGCACCTGATGGAGCATCTCCAGCATCTCTCATGGCAATGGGTACCACCTCACCACAGCTGTCACTCTCATCTTCTCCTACGGCATCAGTCACCCCTACTACCAGAAGTCGAATAAGGTAAAAACCCTTTTTTGTGGTGCACTGAAATGTGTTCATTTCATAGCTCTTTGTCTGCATATTTCTAGTATACAATACTGGCACTAAGACTGCAGACTCTACTGCCACCCATACAATAATGATCTTCAGTAATCTTTGAGAGCTTCAGAAAGTGTTTTCTGCAGCTCAGTATATGTTTTAAAAGTTAGATCAGAAGTTAGGCTTTTTAGAGCTTATGAGGTTAGTACCAAAACTTTGTGCTCCACTAGAAAACCAAGCTAAGTCATGTCGCTAAATAATAGCCCCATATCAGTTAAAAATACCATGAAACCAAGTTCAAGGAATGAGCTTGCGGCATGTTGAACAAATATTTCAGAGTGGCTTGGACCCAGGGAGACCACATGATAAACCTTAACTTTTGTAATTGCAGCTGAAGACAAAGAGCAGCATGACTAGGTCTTAATTCCAGACACTGCCAAGTCTTCTAAATAGCCATGAATGAATGGGCCTGGGTTATTTGTCCCACAGATGAAATCATAATGCAAGGCTAAGTAACAAATGGCCAGGCAATCCCCTTTCATTAGTAAGATAAAAAGATAAGTCTGTGATAAATTTAAAACTTTTTCTATCTGTAGTGTTATCAAAGGACTTCAAAGTATTTAAGCCTCATGTTATGCACATGAAGTATGTACTTAACCCTGCTTCATAGATTGGGAAACTGGCAGACAAAGGTTAAATTACTTTCTCAAGACCATTTATACAGAGCTTCCTGACAAAGCTTTTTTACAGCAGAAATATTAAACCCTTAATGTTCTGAGACATTTGCAATATGTAATAATTACATTATAAAATTGTGAAGTTACTTACAGCTGTGGGTGCTATTGAAAATTATTTCCCTGAAATCAGCTGAGGCATGCCTCAGTGGTGCTCTCCTTTCACTGTGCAGAAATTAAATTGAGTTTGGATCTGTGGGTGCTTTACCAGCAGCAATTAATATTGTGTGTGTTAGCATCTAAATTTAGATCAAGTACATCCAGGAAAAAAAAAAAAAAAAGACTGAAACACCTGTATATGAACTTTGAACTGGTAATGTATAAAATTGCATTGATGGCAGCCTGCAGACTGTAGCAAATAGCATGGCATTTCATGGTAAAATTGTACAGTTATAATTATGATATCATTACTATGCCATCTGACCATTGACTGCAATGCTAAGCACTACAAGAAGACTTAAAAGTGGAATCTGCAGCAGTGGGTGTGTGGTGATGAGCACACTCTTTAGAACTGTCCTCAGCGTGTCACTGCTGGACTTCAATTTGATATGTGATCAGGTTTCTCTTTTTTCCCCTACCTTTTTCTGAAAGTTGTTGTAAAATAAACAGTTATTGCTATAGTTCACTAAAACAAATACTTGGCAGTTTACTGTTCCCTGTTCTAGTTGAAGCTTCGTTGGCTCTTTGATTTGGAATACAGTTGACCTAATATACTAACTTGTAAGATTTATATGTCAAACCATTTCTCATTGTCTCCATACAACTTATGCTAATTTATTTTCTTCAGCAGTGTTTTCATAACTGTAAGAACCTGATAGAAACCATGTGCTCTTACTGGAATTTGAGAACAGGCTGTACAGCTCCCACATGGCTAAACAGTATGTTTAGCATAAAGAGAGGGAGCTTTTAATCTGAGTTCTCGTATGTTGTCCCAAATCTCTGTTCTAAAGTTCTCATAGTGTTGCATAATCTTTCGTTGTAGATTGAATATGCAATCTCGTTGTTATTTGTTTCAATTACCAATGAAAAATATACACCAGTTTGGGTTGTTGAAATATGTACTGATTTAAGAACTGAAGTACAGAATTTCTTGAAGCATCATTCTGGCTGTATGGTGCCTATGAAGTTTAGATACAGTAACCTATCCAGATAATTTCTTTCATATTTAAAATACACAATTAGCAACTTCCTTGTCATGTTAATTCTCTCTGAGATTAGCAGTTAGGTTTGAAGGCTCATACTGTTATCTTTCATGCTGAAAGATACTTACTGTTTCCTGTTTATTGTTCTGCTGTGCATATATTTTCATGGATGCTTCAAATGTTACCTCTATTGCAAATTGCAATATATATACTTAAGATTAGTGCCTTAGAAGATTTGGTTTTATGTTGGCATATGTTCTCTTCTTTTATGCGTTGAGTGACAGATGCTGTCACTCAACGGTCTCTGGTGTTCCACTGGTAGCACACATGCATGAAGAAATCCGCAATCCCTGGATGCTTTCTTTTCTCCTAGCAGGACCTGGAGAATTGCTACCTGTAAATCTGCAGCAGAGAATCCACTGAGAATACTATGTGTTTCCACATTCCACCCCTCTTTCCAGTCACCAAATGGGTTATAAAGAACAATGAATTGAAGATTTGAGAGTGAATCTATACAATCTGTATATCTTTTTGGAAATATCCAAAAGGGGTAACTTAGGGTATCATCTTTGTGGATGTTGTGAGAATCTTGCTTACATCTGCATCGAACTCTTTAAAAAATGGCAGACGAGGAAATCTTTGCAGTATGGATTCACTGATAGGTATCTTATTTTAATTTTCCAAATGGAAATTATTAAAAATAAGAACAACTGCTGGCACACTTTATATCCAGTAACTAAGCTCCATAATGGTGTAATACCTAGTCATTTTGTCAAAGACTGTTCACTGGAGTATCTATAGAAATACTGATTCATGTAACTAGCCCACTACAAAAGTATTAACCTCTATAATATATATTTCCTAAGCTAAGCACTCATTTCTGAAGCCTGGTAAAGAGATGCTTGTAATAGACTCATGTGAAAAAATGGCCAACTTGGATATGATCATTCTTTTCTTCCCCAATCTTTCCTTAAAGAAAAAATTACTTAAGATAGCTTGACAGACTGGAAGTGAAATTAATTGATAGCTTTTATTGTGCCAGTTTATCAAATGGCAGATCAGCCTAGTTAGATCTCCCTCCTCTTTTTTGAGAACTCCAGATCTCAGGCAAATGTTCTGTTAGTAACACCATGCTGCTAGTATGCAAACTTGTTGTTTCAAGGTGACATTTGTAATCAGCCATGAGATTCAAAAGAGATAGCATCAGTTTATTCTCTTTCTAAATACAAAATAAAGTCACTTGAATTAGTTTAATGATTCGAGCTGGAACTTACCGTGTTGTGAGTTTAATTTTCTGAACGCTTAGAAAATGTATCATTGAGGTTGAAAGATGTAGGAAAAAAAGTTTAATTTAAAGGAAAAAGAAGGATGATTTGCTAATGAAAGAATTACTCCAAAATAACTCTTAGGCCTCTGCAGGTATTTCTGTGTATTCTGTTTTTCAGTCAGTAGTGCTGTACCCTACTGCTTTCACTGTGACAATAATTGGTCTTTTTTTTAAGCTTTTACACTGTGTATTTCTGTTGTAAAAGATACATTACAAGCTCGAAGTTGCACTTCTGCTTTGTTCTTAGGGAAGAGAGGAAAGATCCCTTGTCTGCCCTAGCAAGAGAATATGGAGGATCCAAAAGAAACGCCTTGCTGAAGTGGTGCCAGAAAAAAACAGAAGGATATCAGGTAACTGTAGAGCTGTTTAACGTAGCTGCAACACATTAGAATCTGCCAATGGCATAAACCAGGCTGCTCCACAGTTGACTGCATAGATTGCAATGGCACTGGTATGTACTGTACTCTCTTCTTGGAACACATGCTGCGAGTCCTAACCTAAGTAACATTAATAGCTCTTTAGTCACTTTGCTCCATGTCGATGATAGCTTTTTTCTTAAGGGGGCAGCTGACCTCCTATTGAGGTACTTTAAGACAGCCTTTTACAGATTGCACTTTTGAAACTGTAACTGAAACTTTAGCAACTTTAAGGTTTAAATTAATTTTTCCCAAATGCAGTTAGAGTACCATTTCTCAGATTTCAGAGATATTGTTTTGATAGGTAATTAGTGTAGGGTTTTTTGGATCTTTTAGTGTGCTCCCATTTAGTCTCTATTTAGGGACAGTTTGTTTTGTGAAGGTCGCATTGTCTTGCATTTTGAACTTGGCTTTCTGCTGTGGTTCCAGACTTTTTTTTCAGTTAGTCCAAATGTTATCAGAAGCCAAAAGAACTAACAAGATAACTATCCAGAGTTCTCCTGATTACATTATTTTTTCAAAAGAATAGTGGCTTCAGCAAACTAAACCAGGATGTTAATAGTCTGACCATGATGTATTTGTTTGGTTAACTTGCATTGAAAGTGTTTGGAGTTCCCAACACAATCCTCAGTTTAAGAACCTTTACTCTTTCCATGACTTGAGACTCACAATGCAGGAGGAAGTTGAGAACCGCATAACAGGATGATTGCCCATCCATAGGAAAAGTCGTCTTTCAGTACAATGGACAGGCTTGTGATATAAGCCCTTCCCCCCCTCTTCCTGTGGCACGTCTAGTACTAAACTGTGCTATTTCTGAGGATAAGCTTCTTTGTGGAAAGAGCCTTTCTCCTTCCCCACGTTTTAAAAAAGGCAGGATGTTATATTTCTTTATAAATCCTCTAAAACTGAATGCAAAAATATTTTCCCATATTGTCTTGAAATGAAAGATGAATTTGACAGCTTCCTTATCTGGTTAAGGAAAAGTAATAGAAAGTATTCCAAACTTTTCATTCTATAGTTGTGTGCACATGCAAGAGCATGCTTTTGTTTATATAGATTGCTGCTTATAATTAATTGAGTTTTATAAACACTAGTAGAAGAATAGATTTTGAGACTTAATGTGCTTGCTTCAACAACTGTAATATGGTTATCTGCTTGTGTTGCTACTGAGAAACCATAGCATATAGCATCTGTAGAACCAATGCATGCCTTCTTTTGAAAGAGTAAGATAATATCAGGAGGTTATATTAAGTTAGGTTTTGGAGAAGAATGTCTTTTGCTTTAGGCACACTCATTATTCATTTCTTTGTTGCACAGAATTTGATTATTTTCAGCATCCCCTGAAATTAAATTCTGGTTAAACACCATGCTAGTGGTGTTCTATTGTTTTAAACAGATCTAGCATTGTATTCATTGTGAGTAGTACTTATCCAGCTTTCTGGCATCTCAACAACGTTATCAATACCAGATAAAGATTTTTTTTTTTTTAATTGAAGCTTTGCTTAGTTTTAATTTTATTTTAAAACTACGTGGATTCAAAACTGACAAGCAGTAAACAAGCATCAGAATAGTAAACATCCTCCTTCCTCATTAAATCCCCCTTAAGGTAGTGTAGCTCTCTTCTTCCTTCCCCGTCACCCAAATATTGACAGGGTACCTTTTCTTACCTTCAGCTCCTCCTAGTGTCTTATACTCTGCCACAGTTCCCTTTTATCCCCAGCATTTCCCATAATTAGAACTTCTACTTTTCTTCTATACCACTGTTTGCTTTTGTTTGGCTTAGCATCTGGGCAAGAGCCAGCACATGCTTTTTAGAGCTACTTGCATGCTGACTGACCAGCCATCTTCTGTCTCTGAGCTGCTGCGTGAGCCACACAGAAGAGTCCTAAATATCCCAGCCTTTTCCTCTGTAGTAATAGCAGTAGGTCCACTTTCTGTCTAGTCACCAATTTCTATCCTATTACCAATTTAAATCAAAGTTAGCTATTACTTATTTAGTTACAGATATAACAGGTTAAAGGAAAAATACTTGCAAATTGAGTCTGTAACAAGTTCTAAAATGACCTGGAAGAGTTTAACCATGATTTGGAAACAAGGAAAAGAAAAAGGAAGTCTTAGAAGTCTTTTGTTTCAGAATAATTATTTTGTTAATTTTGTCCTATTCATATTATATCAATTTGTTTCTAATGCAAATCTAATTAAACTACCAATATTTAAGTAACACTCAGCCCTGTAAGCCAGTATTTTTCAAGTATGTCTTTGTCAACATGGAAAGATGTGTTTACTTCTTCATCAGTTGCCAACAACAATCACTTTTTTTGGTCTAGTTTTCTCCCTCTCACCTGGAGGTGATGTCTCACAGCTGTAGTTTTTTATGCATTCATGTATGTAAAATATGTATAGAAAATTATTTCAGCTCTTGGTGTTTCACAGAGAAGATGAAACCATGCACATTGAGTTAAAGCCCCATTTCTAACAGAGCCATGTTTGCTCCTGGCACTGTTTTACCTTTCATTTCTGGGATTATATTTTGCACTGGATGTTGGAGAATAGTTGAATTTCTGGTTTACACATGGACTAATAAAGTAATCACACAAAGCGAGATACAAATCTTAATTTCAAAAATTTTGTTTAAAGTATACAGAGTTATAGGTGGCTTAAAATGTTAAAAACAAGGTATGATGTAGCTGGCTTACCCTTATTAATGAGCAGCAGCATACGATTAAACATGATTCTCTTTGTAGGCCAGCTGTAGCTCTTGAGCTGCTTTTTATTCCATGTGTTGAAAATACTAAAGAAGAAAAAAAAAAACCAAACCAACACCAAAACACACCAAAGTCTGTACTCTTTCACAGAGAGAAGGTTTCCTTTATTCACAAGATACTTGTTGAGAATACAATACTACTTAATTGCTTGGTACAAGTAGTATTTTTTTTTGTCTGCTCAAGTAAAATGGAAGAAGAATAACTTCTGCTCTCCTATCCCCTCTAAGAAATTACTTTCAAGCTTATGATTAAAAGTCTTAAGTATCTCTGTTTTAGAAGCTTCAAATTTTGTGAATGCCAAGTAGTTCAAAGGTGATAGTGTGGTGAAGCTCTATTTCAGCCCATTATAGTGGAAGGATTTTATTTAAAGCCCTTCCCACACATTCACAGACATTTACACCAAACTGCTCTTTCCACCTCTGACAAATATATAGTTCCATATAGCAGAATTTTTAAAGGTATCTTAAGACTCTCTTTTGTGAATGCATTATGATAAACAAGCTAATACCTAACCCTGTTAAAAAAAACTATAATAAATTCCTTCCTTGTGCAGTTTTCTTGATTTATTCAAGCAAATTTGGAAGGGAATAAATGAATAGATTTCTTGAAATGTAGTTGTTAAATAATATTTAACTGTGTTCCAAATCTGGTATTTTTAAAGAGTACCTCAATAACAAAAATAAGGTTAAAATAGCCAATGAAAAGAAGAGAAATCTTACTATGTTGTTGCTTTTAATATACATGCTGTCTGAATGTTGTTTGCAAGCAGAATTTCTCCTTGAAGCTTAAGTCTGGAGAATAGTGATCTGCAGAAGGTCATTGCAGAACTAACAGCAGGCAGGTTCTGTATTAACTTTCATCTAGAGCCTGTTCAGTCTAGACAGTATTGCACTCACTAAGTTACTGAGTTTAATTATATACAGGGCTGAACAGATCCCTAAGCCATGAAAGAGGAGAGTTGCTCTCTTAAGATAAGGGTGGGGATTTTTAAGCATTTAGATAAAGGAGGAGCAAATCACCTTTAGTTTTCAGATGAACAGGCAAAAATACTTGAAATTTGATAATGTGTTAGCTTTGCTCAGGATCTGACATACTGATTCAGAGTACAGTGCCAAGTGCTGCATTTTCCAGAGAAAGAGAATCCTCCTGACTCTTCTAAAATATGTGCAGTGTCATAAAACTGTCATAAATTCCAGATATCTTCAAAGCATAAAGTAATCCCATCCAGCTGTTACGGAGCATTTACCCTAACTGGAACGCAGCTACTTTCATTTTGAGTACACAACTAATAAAAGTCCAAAAAAGGATGTGAACATGCATGTTTCGTGTTAAGAAGGGGACCAATAAACAGGATACACACATCCTTACCCATTCTTATCTACAGCAATATTTCAATTTATTTTCCATTTTTTGTCAGCATTCTCAAAGATAATTTGCTTCCAGAAGTCTGACACCAAAAAAGCAATTGTCACAAGATAGCAGCAAGAATAGACTAAATTTTTTTTTAACCTTCCTTTAAGCTTTCCATGCTTCCTAATTACAGATACACTGGAAGACCTCCTTAATGTAGTCTTGCAGTACCTGTCCTCTAATTCATGCAATGCTGCTTTTTTCTGGAAAGACCACCTAATTTTTACCTCCTATACAGATCAAAGCTACATGTCTTACAAAAAATTTAAAACGTACTATCTACATGGCAGCAATAAACAATAAAATTGTTTAGTGATTGAGCAGTGTGATTGAGTATGAATGTATGTGTACCTAATGCTATGGCGAATTGCACCTTGAAATCAAGCAATGCTTTCATTTGTACTCAAGTAATAAGTGTAGAATAACAAAGCTAGAGGTAAAAGATGGTTCGGGTTGCTTTGTTTTAAACCTGTTCCTATATACACGTCTTTATCAACACTAAGCTAGACCATATTCTACTCAGAGTATTATATTGATTTTTTAAAAGCACAAAAAGAGGGCAAGACTGTGTGCTTATGTAAGCCTATGTTCAAATAATGATTCCAGGGTGTGCATGCTTTCACTGGTGCTATCTGGTTGATTCATCAAAGTAGTCAGGCTGCCAAAACACTTCTCTCCTTGGTTTAAGCTGTGATGCTTTAGCCAAAAACTGTTGAGTTAAGGAAGGACATGCTTCCTTTTTCTGTTTGGATTGGATTCTGATACAAGAGAAATGTCAACTTGTGAGACTTAATTACGACAAAATTTAGAATAAATTATGAAGCTGTCTGTATCTCTAAGTGCTTCAAATGTTAATGTCTGAAGCTGTTAGGGGTTGGTATTTTTGAGAATGACTGCTCCTTTTATAGTTCTTTTTTGTGCCAAAACTGAAAAATATCATGTCTTTGGTATGGAAAGAAACATTAACGGTCAATATTTAAGGGTTTTGATGGTTTATATTTGCCATTTACTGCCTTTTCAGAAGCTGGGATTGAAGAGGCAGTAGTTAGGACTGCTGTTAAGTCTATTCCAGAAATACTTTTACGTTCTCACCTACTGCTAAAAGTACTGATAGCCTCAGCTTTAGTCAATGATTTGAGAATCAGTGAATCCTGATTCAATGGAGTGTGGATAGCAGTTATTTTCTAGTTTACCTTTCTAACTTTTTTTAACGGATACTCTTCTTTTGTGTGTGTATGTGTCTTTTAAAAGCTTTTAAAAGCTTTTTAATAGTAACTTTCTGCCGTGGTAGGAAGCCTGCCAAGGTCTGTACATTTAAACCTCAAATCTTGTTTTAATGGTTTAATATATTATAGTACAGGATCGTATTAATGCTTTTGCTTTCTCAGCCCACTTATTTTATTAACTAATACAACAGAGACAGAGACACATGTTTTTATTTTCCCCATGTCCTGACTCATTTGTGAGCCAAACTGAGTTAGGATGTGGGAACCTCTCCCCCTTGTGCAGAGCAAGGGATGGAGAAATAGCTGCTATGCAGTATGCTCCTCTGCTCAAATTGTAATATACATAGTTCAGGGAGATTGAAGACAGCTGTGGATATGTCTGCTGAAGAGATAGTTAAAATATCTTTGTTCTTAATTTGTAACTCTAACTTAGAAACCATGTTTTCTATGGTTGGGTTTTTTGGTGTTTGCAGGATTTTTTTTTTAGCTGTAGAGTTTTCGGGGAACAGGGCGGGCAGGAAAGAAAGTTGAATTACTGGGTTATAATAGTTAATATCCGTTTCTTCCTTTTTAAAAAGAAAAGGTATTTTCACTGACTATAGAAGACCTTTAGTTAATTTGGGATTATTGCAAAAAGCAATAGGAGACAATTTCAAAATTAGCACTACACTGGTTAAAAATACTTCTAAATTGTCAATTCTAGAAAAGTCATAGGTTGGGAGAGACCTTAGACTGATGTTATGCAGAGCCCTGTTAAGCAGTCTAGAATGTTTCTAGTGAGGGGGATTCCGCCACTTCTCTGGGCAACCTATTCCAATGCTTAATTGTTTCATGGTGAAGACTTTTTGCTTATATCCAGACAGAATTTCCATGGAAAAAAAATTGCACCTGTTGCGCCTAGTCCTGTCACCATGTGTCCTTGTGAAGAAAGTACCTCCATCTTCTCTATAACTGCCTCTTAGGCACTGGAAGACTCTGATTACATCTCTCCTGAATCTTTAGGCTGAATAAATCAAATTCCTTCAACCTTTCTTCATCTGTCAAGTTCTTGAACCATCTAATCGTCTTGCTAACTCTCTGCTGGACCCTTTTTTATTCTTCTGTGACTATTTTGAACTGGGGGGATCAAAGCTCTATATAGTATTGCAGGTGTAGACTGTCAGGGGTCCAGTAGAGTGTAAGAATCCCATCCCTCGATCTGCTGGCTGTACTTTTAGTGATGCAGCTAAGGGTACAGTTTGCCTTCTTTACTGCAAGGATGCACTTCTGATTCATGTTCAAATCCAGTTCATTTACTGTTTAACCGCTATTGTATTTCAGCCTAAGATAATGGGTTGTTTTGTTCCTATTGCATTTCAACCTTGTTTCAGGAAGAATCTTCTTACTCTTTTTTTTCTGTGTGAGCATAAGGGAATACGCATTTTGTGGTGACTGCTCTTACTCTGCATTTTGCAGTTTAATAGGAGCTTGAGTCATGCTTGAAATGTTTTTTGGTTGTGGATCCACCAGGGTGTGTGTTCTCCTACCATCTTGTCTTCCCCTCTTTGTCATGGTTGTAGAATGGACTATAGAATTTGGTCTGTTTGATTATGTAAAATGTAATATTCTTCTACTCTGTCTCTAGAAAAGTCTTACAGATTTTTAACTCTGTTTCTTATTGCTGGTTGGAAAGTGTCTTCCACAGATCTTTTTATGACAACAGCCTGTTGCTTAACTCCTTTTCTTAGAATTGCCTTTTTTAAAAAAAATCTCTCCCAAATACTGGAGGTGACTTCACTCCCATCCTAAGTATTAAACATTAATAGACAATAGACAATCTCCTTCTAGTTCACCTATCTCTAGAAAGTCTTATTCCTCATTTGACAATTTATCTGAAAGTATGTCCTTCAATTGCTATAATACTGTGTGGTCTGAAATGGCTTGAAGAAACATTTCGGATTAGATTCCAGCAGAATTCTCTTAATAGAGCCAATTACTTAATAAAAGCAGTAACAAAGAAGAAATTATGTCAGAGATTTTAGGCTGATGTTCTGTTTACCATCAATTCTTTGAGAAATAAGAGCTTAATGCAAGATTGATTTCATTATACTGACCAAGCTTTTTCAAAAAACCACAAGTAGTTAAAAGCATTTGGGAAATAAAATTGTGCTGTATTTAAATGCGCCAGTTATGTGCTCAAAGCCCTACATAAAAAATTAAATTTTCAGTTTAAATGACAATCTGTCCAGTTTCTAGATTTGTTTTTTAGTGTCTGACCAATATCATACTTATTTAGTCTGAGAGGTAATAATAATTCATAATGCTCAGAGCAATTGGAAACAGAAACCAGTCCCTTTTAATTGTTTCCTTCCGTTGTATTTAATTCAGCTTCTCTGAATACATTAAAATTCTTGGATGATAGGTTTGTTTTCTGCTTGTTGTCGTAATAATAAAAGCTGGACCCCACAGGAAGATTTAGAAAAATACAGTATTCCAAGTTCTTTTTGAGAACCAACCAAACTTTGTAAGTGAACTTTTTTTAAGTGGCCCTTTTCCCCAATCTTTATATTCAAATTTCAACATTCTATGGATGCCACTAATATTTAAAATGAAATTTTTAGTTTATACAACTGTAATGTTTAAGAGAAACTTACTTTCTCTTCCTTTAGTTTCATTTACCATTTTCAGCACAACTGTATCCTGGTTTTCTTGCTCACATACTTATAAAATGATGAAAAATGTCTCTAGATTTTCGAGGTGAGCACTCCTGGTTTTTAAATCATGTAAAGAGTCCTGTCTTCAGCCCCAGTTGTTCTGTAGGTCTGTTTTCAAGTGCATCCAGACTCTTTTGATACCTTGCAATTTCTTTCTTCATATATTCTGAGCACAAGTCTTCCTTCTTCGTCCACAGGGTCAAACCTCAGGTGTAGGTTCTGATGATCTCATATACATCACTGCAGCATCCTGTTTTCTAATTTTGAAGAGTGCATTCTTGCCTGTTGATGTCCATCCTGACCGTTGCAAAGATCGCTATTCCAGCTCATTGCTTTAACAGTATTGCATTGTTTGCTTCTCCTTTCTCCGTGCTCCCACATTTCCAATATAAGCTATTGTTCTCACTTTGAAGGCTGTGTACCCTTCCATCCCTCTTTCAGTACTGAGATCTCATCTGTGCTTCAAGTGATGCTGCTGTTTAGGCTCAAACTCTTAAATTTTCAAATAAATATTGCTGTGCTTTCTCTGAAATGTGTGGAGCAACCTGGGAGAGAAAAAAGACATTGTAAGCTCTGTGAGTCAAGGTACTATCAAACTTTATTTGTACAGTGACTGGTGATTGGCTTTAACAGACTCCTGGTCTATGGTAAATAGAGTATCTTCTGCAATAATGCCAGTTCAACAGGTACTTGTTGAAACTATATCCAGCATTAAGTCACTAGATTGGAAGCTAGTGTGTTAGAAACTGTTCATCAGATTCAGCAATGCTTCAGCATTCCTCCTTACTTTAATAAGGAATGTCATATCTATCTTTGTAGTCCTGAGACTTAAAAATTTGCTAATGCTCTCTAGTAGCTTTAACTAGTACAATTTTTTTTTTTTTTTTTATCGTTTGGCTCAATGTATGCATGTATGTCTGAGCAGATCTGTGTTTAACTTAACTGTGATGATGCTAATGTGCATCTTTCTCCTCCCCTTCCCACATCACTTGGCCATCCTGGGGAAGGAGGGAGAATATTTCAGCCAGGGGATGAAAACCAGGACTGAATTTTTCTCCCTCAGTGGATTGTGTAGCAAAGGAAAACATGATCATCCACATTTGGCTTTTGTAACTAGCTTGCCAAAGATGACTGTGACAAGAAAAAGCCCTTCTCCCTACCTTTAGCCGTCGTCTTGATAGAGATGTGATCCGAGGCACTACTGCTTACAGGGTAGGGGGAAAGAACATTTCAAGAAGTAGCTCTGTAAACAGACACAAGTAAGAATTTATTGGCTTTAACAATCTGATTTTTTCCCTTTTTTTCCTTAAAGCCTTGTACTGTGTGTTGCATTTGTTTGCCTAATTTAAGTAACATTGAAAAAGTTTTAACCAAGCATTAATTTAAATCCAATTTCCTGTCTCTCTTGAGGAGAAAGGAGGGAGAGCTTCATGGTTTTTTTCTTTTGCTTTTAAATTTTCCCACCCCTGTGGCTGGAGGAAGCTGTGTGAAGAACATGTTCCCACAGACTGGGGGTCTCCAACAATGACATTTCCGTTTGCAAGCAGGCAGCAGGACGGCAGGCGAGGCTCAGACCACTGCCTTGGGCATTGTGAGCCTGAGCACGTACGCTTACGTCACCAGAGTTTGAACCTGCATTTGATGGACTTTGTATAAAAAGTGCTAAAGCTGAGCAGGAAATGGAGATTTCCCTCACATTCTTCTAGAAATTGCCTTCAGTTTTGTTTTTTTCCTCTGTTGGAGGGGATTGCAGTTGTTTTCCATTTGTAATCCAAATCATTGGTTTGACAAGAAATACAACCGCCTTCGTTCTCAGCCTGTGTGGCACAGTAACACTGTGGGATTCTGGGTGGAGTCTTCTGCACTAGGAATGACAAGTTTTATGTCTTGGCAAAGACAGGTGATGACTATTACGCTGTCAGGTGAAAGGTTGACTTGTGTGATTGTGTTTCTGCAGTTCTGTGACTGGAGGTCATAGTTCCTGCTACATTAAAATTTTAAAAACTAAGTAGGGGAGCTAGTTAGCTTCTGCTTAAGCCCAGTTAAGTGAGTTAGATATTAAAGTGTATTTATATTTCTCCATACAGGTCTAAAAGATAAACTGGGAGTTGTTGTTACTGGTTTTTTCTTAATTAAAAGTTTAAACTGACTGCTATCCACTTAGCCGCTTTACCATTGTTTGACTGCCAACAGCCAAGTATAGAGTAATTTAAAAGGTCACTGAGGCATCTGGTTCATAACTCTTTTGGACTGGGCTGACTCTTTTTACAATAATATATACAGTCTCAGGAGATGCATTTACCAGTGCCACTGATTTTCCTACTGGAACTAAAAGGTCAAGAGTGCAAGACTGCAGTTTTCAATTTCAGTTTCAATCCCAAAGATAATGATTCCCTGCCATGTCAGTGTTAAATCTGTTGGAACATCTTCATTTCCAAATTAAACTTAATTTTTGTTTGTGATCTTGTTTGCATAAGTTGCTGTATAGAAGTCATTTGTTTAGAAGAGAAAATACTTGTCCTCATCAGTTAGAAATTTTGTCTTGATATTAATGCAGTGGAAGTAGAAAAGTAAAATCTTATGTTAACAGAGATGCTTGCACTTTGTCTGTTTCTGGGATTTTAGGCATACATCTTTATCTCGTTTGCTTGTCTATCTTGGTGTGTACGGTTGTACCAAATCTATACTCTTACCCTTACTCTTACTCTACCACAACATTTTACACCATTTAACACACACGTTTTGCACGGGTTTTTTTGGTGGGGGATGGGGGGGCGGCAGTGTGAGCTTAATATTATCTGTAATTAATATAAAAGATAACTGACTTTCTTATCACTACATTTTTTTGTTGTTCTCTGTAGTAGTGTGTTTTGGTTTCTTACCACAGAACTTTAGTATTAGGCTGTTCACTTTCTCTGCTGATTTCTTCAAAGGTATTAAAAAAAACACAAAAAAACCCCACAAGTATTGGTGGATTGGTAGAAATAATACTTCTTAGATTATGATTTTAATATTGTTTAAATTTTTTTCCCTTCAAGAATATTGACATAACAAACTTCAGCAGTAGCTGGAATGATGGCTTGGCTTTCTGTGCGGTTCTCCATACTTACCTCCCAGCTCATATTCCCTATCAAGAACTAAACAGCCAGGACAAGGTAAGACATTAAAAATCCCATTCCTAGGACTGTGAGACTGTATAATTAACATGAGTTAATAAAGAAGAATTAACAAATTTGAGTTCTAAAGAAACCAATATTACTAGGAATCATAACTGAAACACTTCAAACTACTTTGCTGCTATTCTTATTATAACCTTTTAATATTATGAGATCATTGGGTTAAATGGAACTTTGAAACAGGAAAAAAATAACAGAAGTTCGTAAAGTTTAAGTCTGAGGCATTTTATTTAACCCAAACAGTTGGGAAGTGTTTTCAGTTCAGGTTTTGGAAGCAAGGGGTGTTTAAACTTAAAGATTTTAAATCCATCAGATTTGTACCTTGACATGTTTTGTTCATCCCTTTCAATATCACAAGGATGTTGTTTCATCCTACTTTCTTATACTGATAACTGACTGTGATACTCTTTTCAAGTGATAGGTATCCAATAAAGGTAAACTAGATGTCAAGACTGCAGAGTAGTCTGTATGTATTCTAGTGTGCTACAGTTAATACCTACTGGTGTGTTATCTGGAGATATGTTATTAATGATAATATATCCTAAGAAAATAAGAATATTTCATTAACACATGAAGATACTTTTTATGCTTTTTAAAGAATAAATAATCCATTCTTTAGCATTTTATAACTCAGTCATTCTTCACTGACAATGATTTTTCAGCATTATCTTCTGAATGAGGAATTAATAAAAATTTTCCATAAATTTTTGGATTATATTAGGACACGTTCATTCCTATGGCTCTCTTTAGATTACTGTAGTCAAATTACGGACTCCATTTGAAGCAAAAGTAGCAGCATTACTATGAACATTCTTATGCTACTTTATTATGTTTGAAGTAGTATTTCCTTGGTTTCTAACATGTTTTTATATCTCATGCAGAGAAGAAATTTCACTTTGGCTTTTCAGGCAGCTGAAAGTGTTGGCATCAAATCTACTCTGGTAAGTTTTAACTGCATGCTGCATGAATTATGACCCATTTATAAAGATCAAATTATTCTATTTTGTACTTTTGAAAGATTTTGATGCTTTATACTTAAAAATAGCAGCGGATGAGCTCAGCTAGAGGTTATTGCCCCTGTATCGTACTTGACTGAAAAACATAAAAGATACTCCCTACCTCAGTGGCTTTGTTTAATAAACCCACTGTCGTCAACAACTTAAGCTTACGTGTTTTTTGCATTAAATAGTGACTGAGATACAGACCTGTAGTCCAGCAGCTACAGCAAAGGCAACAGTGTGATAGCCTGTAGCAGATAAACTCTTAAGCTATAAAAGGAAGATTCATCAAACCTCATCTCTCAATATCATAAGAAATAATAATAAAGGCAATGGATTTGTTTGAGAATAATTTGAGAAATAGTTGTGTCATACAATCTTCGAGAATTCATTAATTCTCTCCTGTCTCTGACCTACTTTCAAATTATTTGGGGTTTTTGAAATTCTGGAGGTACAAATCAAGCTATGTTATTTGTTCTTTTGCTTAGTGGAATATAAGAGTCAAGATTTATCTCTTAAACTTTTCATTTGTCATCATTGTAAATAATTTTAAGTTTTTTTCAAATTATTGTTTATAATAAGTTTATACAAATCTTAGCGTAAAAGAATTAGTTTTCAATAGTGTAGTATTTCTAGAAAAGGAAGATTTCTGAAGGTATGGAATTGGGAGTATCCCAAGCCCTTGTCAATAATCACAAAAATCCAGCTAAAATTGCCAGTATCAGAAATGATACTTAAGTGATACTTTTGTAACCTAAATTCTAACAGAGCTGCCATAGTTAGCAACTAATAATACAACACAGTTAGACATTTTTAAAAATAACACTTCCTTTGATCCTTATCAGCACTTTTACCCCCCCCAGCATTGTATTTGCCGACAATGGCAGTGTAACTGTTGGGCTTTTGTACTTTGACTTTGTCAGTGATCTGAAACATTGAAGTTTCTTACTAAGTGCTGCTGTAAGAACTAGATTGTGGAAAATAACTGCAGTAATCCTTCCATAATTCAGCTTTAGTCTAAACAGTTAATGTCTGTCCTTTCTTTTTGTAATGTATTTAATTACAGATACTCTAAAAAGGCAAACTGAATGGAATGAAATCTTCTAAGCGCAAATTGTATCTATCATAAGGATTTAGAATCTATTTACATACCTACATATGCAGTGTGTATGATCTGTATGTTTGTGGATTTTTTTCCTTGTCCATATTACATGGGTGGAGGGTGAAAAAGGGTGTGAAAACGACTGTATGTAAATAGTAGTGGTAATGTAAGGGGAAGTTATTTGTTCCCTGAATAAGAAAGTGTTTGGCTACTTTCATGTAGAAAATTTAAAAGAAACATTTTCTCTTTTTTGAGTTCTGGAAGTTCCTGGACCCAAAGCTTACAAAATAGACCCTTACAGTAAACAAAATTTATGAGAAACTACATCACTCTGTTTTCCTTTGTACATGTGCCTTTGAAAAGGGTAGATCAGGCTTTGTTTACCCTGCTTATTCACCAACAATCTGGTATAGTGTTACTATGAAACACATGTGAACTGGCCTGTCAGTTAGACACGAACTGTTCACTTTGTTTCTTGGATATACCCAGATTGGTAGTAAAGTAAACTTCCCTCTTCCTTGCCTCTTTACTCAAAAATATGTATAAAATAATCTAAAGTTCAGTAGTTTACTGTAAAATGGGATTCAATTATTTATCGATGCTTGACTCTTACCCTGATATGAATTTTTAACTTAAGCTTCAATTAATATCTGGGCCTTGATTCTGTGACTCACGGTTCTAGGTAGATTGCATTGACTTGCGAGGCTGGTGTAGGGGTATGCGAACACTAAAGTCTTGACTACTATACTAATTGTACTAAGTGGGGGACGACTCAAGCATGCACAACATTAGACATTTTGATCTTAAGTCAACAAAATAACTACAGATACGCTATTCATAGCTGTTTACATTTTGTAAGCCATACAAAGATATATGGAAGAAAACAGATCTTTCTTCATCAGTGCTTTAAATTGTGGAAACTTTACAGATTTACCATTCCCGGGAATTTGTAAAAACACTACCACATTACTCACAAGGTTATCATTCCTGATTTTGACCAATCTGTTTTCTGTGACAGGACATCAATGAAATGGTGCGAACTGAGCGTCCAGACTGGCAGAATGTCATGCTGTATGTTACAGCAATTTACAAATACTTTGAAACCTGAAACCCTAATAATTCAACAGATCCATGGGATAGAACCAACATGAGCTACCAGATGGAAATCTTATTGAAATGCTAATCCCCATTTCACTGAAAACTGGCAACATTTGAGTCCCCTCAAACTTCAGTGACACTATCCTGGATTGCCTCAGATTGCTTCAGCTACTAAGCCTGGAAACAACTGTTTAAAAGCAAGAACTTGTTGCCACAGTGCTTGTAATAACCCAAGTTATTAAGCTATTCAGATTAATTATGTAGCCTAAAGAGCCTGGACTACTTATGTGCTGCCTTTCCAGCCAGACTTCCTGAAGCTTTCTTTCCTAGGAGAGTGAGATGAATGGATCCTCTAGCATATAGGAGACTGAATGTACAGATAAAGCTTTGAGAAGGAAAAGGGTAACATGGCGTCATATTACTGAACTTTCTGTAGCATCCTGATACCACAGAGTCTGAACTTTCTGTAGCATCCTGATACCACAGAGTCTGAATATTCTCCCCGCAGCATATGGCACCCCGATACAGTAGAGTTCTTAATGGTAATTTAGTTACTGCCTTTACAGCTATTTTCCCTCCTTTAACTATTCTAAATATGCACAATATGCTAGGAAAACAAGCTTTTATTCCATAACGACAAATTGAGTGGAAAAGTGCTCTCGATACCTCGAAAAATTTGGCACAGAAGAACTCTTCATTCTAAAGCTTCATTATAAGCCTACCTCTGTCACAGTGATGTGGCTTCCAACTTTATCTTATGGATTGTAAAGACTAGCACATACAGCTCCTGGTTTTCAGGGTACGCTATACTTCAAGGAATCTGTCCAAACTCCCTGTGCTTCCATTATAACAGAAATGAATCAATAATCAACCCTTGTATGGCTTGTTCTTTCTCCTCTTCCTCCTTTGCCTGTGTAGCACACACAGCTACTGCAGGCCTTAGTCTACAGCAATACGAGCATACGTCATGGATTTCTGTGGTAGAATTTTGGAACTGGGATGGCATTTCCTCTGCAGAGAAGATATTTTCAATAAGATATAATAATGAAGTAGTTTGTCTCAAAATCCAGCTTTGCCATGTTTTCTGTGTGTTTTTGATTGATCTCGCACATCCTCATCTGACTGACAGAAGGTGAGATGTTCTCTGACAAGAACTATGGAGGAACTGATGTAATGTGTATACACCCAGTAGTCTTGAATATTGCATGGAAATGACTCATTGTCACAAGGAAGGAATTGAGATTTAGTCTGCTCAACTTCTATTTTCCTAAAATGTACCTGGATTTATGTAACAGCTCTTGGGCAAAAGAGTTCAAGTAAGTGCCTTAGCGATCATTGAATTGATACATCCTGGCACTTCAGGGCCTTGTGCAGAATGTTAATGGCTCAGAACGATTTCATATATCCATTTGTCATAAGCTGTTTGTTGTAATCTTGTTTGTCAAATCAAGGGAAGACTTCACTCTATCATTGCTTCTGCCTCTTATTTTTCTGAATGCTTATCAGCAGTTAAGCCACAGCTGAAAGTCTCTCATTAATATTAAGCAGAAGCCTACTTTAGAAATGAGTTCTTTAACAATTGCTATTTATAAGCACATGCTCTTTCAACACAGTAACCCTGTTATAAAGAAAATTAATCTGCCATTCCTATGGTGCTCTTATGACTGTTAAGGACAGTTTGAATGTCATAGATGTTAACCCAGTGAATGCAACTGTGCTTGGCATCTGTGAAACTTCATCATGGTATAAAAGCACAGATTTAACTCAAAATTATTGCCAAATACAAAAACTTATCATCTGAAGAACATAGCCCATGTGAAGAGTAATAATTCAGCATGTCTTTAGCAGCTAGCATTGTATAAAAATATACATTTACACTGACATGTGCCTGTGAGAATTACAAAAAGTTTGCAGAATAACTACTTAATCCATACTGAGGGCCTTTAGAGAAGTTTTCAGAGCAGCAGTGTCTCACACATTCTTACAGTTCTTTAGAACCCTAAAAGTAGCTAGATACCCTCAGATTATTAATTGGTGCATTTGAAGAGCCAACATAATCTAAAGACAATTGTTGCAAGAGAGGCTTCAAGTGAAAAATCTTCATTAACAGATTTTAATATAAGTCTGATATACAATTTCCTCTCCTGTATATTTCTTAAAAAAAATTTTGTTTACTTCATTTCTTCAAATAAGTTTCAGTAAGAGTAGTCTTATTGGAAATACACTTTAATGCTCTCACATTCCATCTCCTACTTCTAAATTCCAGGTTTTGCCAATTTGTGTTTAAAAAACCCTTTTATTCACCCTCTGAACAGACATCCTTATCTATGATTGTCTTATTTATTGCCTTAGATTTTAAGAAAATATTTTTCTAATGAAAAGGATAGCATTTCTTGGTCTAAATTAATTCATGACCTGTTTTGCTAAGGTAATTTGAGCTTTAAGCTGATTTTTTTCTGTCCAGTGGTCAACTTCATTTACCTGGAATGTTGTATTAGTCCTTAACTGAAATAACACTAATAGTTAACCATTTGTAAAAGGGGAAATCACATTTTCCAGATACTTTCTGTTAAAAAGATGAGCTGCTAGTCTTCAGAGAGAGTGAGAAAAAAAAAGTTATTAGTAATTAGAAAAATAATCTTGTTTTGAACTTCAGAGCTCTGCAAACTTCTTGGTGTGATCTGTCTGATAAACCTCTGCTGAATTCATATCTGTAAAGGAATATTGGGCTTCATGAAGAGGGTTTTTTTATAATGATATATCTGAGCCTTTACACATAAGATGCTGCGCAGCTGTCCAAGTGGAAGTAATGAAGCAATGGAAGATCTAAAACAAACATAATGCCCTGCTGCATTGTACAACATGTTTTTTCTGAAGGTTCAAACTGCATTCAGTTTTTCAAGAGGAAGAATAGCTGTAGCTCTTCTGGACGTGGATGATACTGTTCTGTTTGGTTCCTACCCATAGTCAATCCTGAAACAGCCTGTTTTTTTGTACCTATGAAGTGCAAGTTTATGCTGATTTACTTTCTTTTTAATCCAGAAAATATTTCTGAATGTACTAAAGAAAGGACAAATATTTTATCATCAATTTATATTATTGCATTTTAATATGTGCCTTGCAAATGCCTGTGCTGTAGTATATCAGGGTTACTCATTGCCAGCTGTAGGGGTGGGGTGGACAACAAAATGGAGCTGTTGAACATATTGATGCACTTACAGCTATATCATCTTCTGGATCCTGTTTACTGAAATGCTTCCATAGATTAGAGAGGTCAGTTTAGAGCCAGATGTGTATTCAGTTTGGCTAGTTGTCATCCTGATGCAAGATCATTAGCAATGAACTGAATGAACAGTTGTGAGGTTTTCTTTACCAAAAAAAAAAGGGATGGGAGGAAAAATTAAAATTTGGTTATTTGGGAAAATTCTGTCAGAGAGGTTTTGGTATGGAGTATCTAACAATAACAGAACTGAGATGACTTCAGAATGGATTACACTTGATTTGGTTTTCAGTTGGTTTTGTTTGATCCAGTTTGATGTGGTTGTCTTGTATATTTAAATAGAAATACTAAATTAATATCTCTGGTGTGGATCTCTGGCCCTCACAAAGACCTCTCATTCTCATGCCTCTGAAAAATTGTTAGTGAAATTTTCCCTTTTAAAATTGTGTTTGTGGTTAGGTTACCCAGAATATAATATTTAATTACAGCATATTCTGATTTAAAAGTAAATTTTTGTCTCCTTTGCATAAAATATATTCATCAAGTTACATGTAGCATTTCTGATAATTTTTTGTCTCCAATTTTGTAAAATATTTCCACTGTTTGTGTTTTTTCTGTAAAGTCCATCATCATGCTTTAGGGGCCCCTTAATTTGCCAGAGCTAAATGAACTCGGCTTTAATGTATTGGTGTAAACTTGTATTAATATCACTGGCAGAGTCATACTCTGGTTTTACATGCATAAGGAGAAATAAATTTGGCCCTTGCTCTAATGATGCAGTACAGTGGTTTAAACTGCTAAGGATCTGCCTTAAGAGTTTTGTAGCCATGGTGAAAAATTCTCATCGGCATCTCATTTCTGCTAATAATCTCAATGTTAAGTTCTTACCTATTTTTTCAGTTCCCTGATTCAACACTTCAGACATTTGGATTCTGTTGCATGTTTTGCATCACCAAAAAATGACTTTTACTCAATTCTCTCTCTTTCTGTAGAGTTTTGGCCCAGGGTACAGATTTTGTTATAGCCTAGTTTTAAACAAGATTATTTGGGAAGTTGGAGATATGGAGAGCTTCTGGGTGTTTTTCTTACTTTCTGTGTTCTGCTTGTGATTGGTTTGGGAACGCTGTCTGGTTTTCAGGTGATAGGTGATAATATCTTCCAAAGCTGCCCCCTCTGGATGGCTGGCATGAAGCTATGCATAGGCTAAAGTTAAGCCTTTAAAACTGCGTTCATGGGACTCATGTGGTGACTTTACTACTTATTTGCCTCTTGCAACTAATACAATCACAGCTTAACTGCGGGCTGCATCAAGCAGGAGCTATTAAGGGGCAGAATTCTTCTGGGAAGGAATCCAGTTGTACACCTTTACACTATTTTTTGCCTATTGTGAGTAATACTTTTGCTGAGGTGGCCTAAGAAAGAGGATTTTAAAATAGTAGTGTTCATGTACAGACTGATTTAACTATATAGTTTGTTTGTGGTCCTTCCCTTAACTTGGTAAATATTTATTTCTGTTTTATTTTTATGTTCTGCCAAGCTCTATTTCTGCAGTTCCTTTCTTTAAGCTAGCATTAGGATATGAATACTTAGTAACATTAACCAGTTTGAGGAATGATTTGGTGAGAAGTGGTATTAAAGTGCAGTCATCATTCACAAGTTCTGGACGTGCCACCGTGCTTTCCCAAGTTGGTGTGTGTTGATTGGCAAAACACGTTAGAGCTGCTTAACTCTCCCCCATGAATTCCTTATCTCCCCTGTAGCCTACATCACCCCAGGGTGTCCATCAGGTGCTCTTGCCCCCAAATTGTCAACTCCTTAGATGAGTTAAGAGTTCATAGCCATCTCTTAATATATTCAATTGTCCCTATTTAGAAAGGTATCTCTTAATAGTGTTTCTGCTTTCAAAGGAGAGTGGCTGGATGGGTTTTAAATTACTGTCCGGCTTGCTGAGCATTCCCAGTCCTTCATTCAGCTAAGTTTTTTCGGTTGTATTCCCTGATTTCAGTATCAGTGTTGTAGTACGCTTTGTAATTGTCAAAGCCAAGATGTTAAGCATTTGGAATATGTAGCAAGTATGCTTTTGATAATTAATGCTGAGTAACTTAAAAGATCAAGGTTTGTACAGTTCTGATCTCTGTTAGAGTGTTGATACGAGTGTCTTTTTCTCCTTATGTATTTGCGCTTGCCAATTTTTGGGATGCAACACCCTTGAACTCAGTTTGACAAGGCCACTATCCTGGCCTCCTTAAATTAATTCATTCTGTGGTAGTAGAATTATTTCCTCACACTGAAACTTCAGTAAAACCTATGAATACCAGATGACGTTTTTCCAACTGACATTAGCTTTTACTTGGAATATTCCTTACCCTTAGGCCACTGTCTGCCACAGAGTTTCACATAAAGTTCCCATCAGTTCCAGCAGGACTCGTGGATACAAAACAGTAGAGTAAACTTTTGGCAGAATATTATGGCAGCCTGATGCAATTAAGCTGGTTTCATTTTAATCCCCTATTTTCAGGGGGTTTCAGTTTAGCCAAAATCACTTACTCAAAGCTGAGATGTGGCACGTTTGTTCTCCACTGGGAAGTATGCTTCTGTTTAATAATATTTTTATGAGATTGTATTTATGGAAATGGAAAGAAAAATGTCATGAAGCTAGTTTTGTTGCACTTTTTCTAAGGCTTTTGTATTTTGCATAGAGTTCTAGAATATGAACAAGTCGTTTGGGGAAGTCAAGGCTGAAAACCTACTCTGCCCCAGCATAGCAATGTATTACGTGCATTTTCATTCTAGTGGTATATGTATTATTTTAATTGCATGTAACTAGTGTATTTATATGGTAGGTAGGAAGCCCAGTGGACACTTCCTGCTGCAGAGGAGCCATTGGCAGTCCTGGTTCCGCAGTTCATGAACTGACTTGTCTTGACAGTAGACTGCATTTGCAATAATGGAATAGTCAATTTTTGTTTCTGAACTCTTATTTCAACAAATGGGGAGGAAGAGGCTCTTTTTTCGTTCCATTGTTGAAATTTCTCTGGAGGCTTTTACTGGTTTCCAATTATTGCATATGCTCAATTAGGATGATTACTTGGGAATCAGTTCAGTAAAGAGGGCATATGTACACGTAACATACTCAAGTAATTAATCCTTGTAACTTACAACATTTCAGTTTGTTAGAAACTTTCGTTTTTACGTGTATTATAAGGTCAATTTAACTATTTTTAAGTAGCACTTTTATACGTATCTGAAGGGTTTTTTTTGAACAGAAATGTTTTTTCTGTATGTTATCTAATGGGAAGAAAGTATAACGCTACTAAACAAAGCATAGACTAGTTAGCCTCCAGACTGTAAGTTCACTTTAGGTCAGTAATGATCAAGAGTTGTTCGATGTACATGAAATAAATCAGTGAACCCTTTTAATATTGGACAACTCTCCAGATCAAAGTCAGAAGGGCATTAATTGGTACCCTCCAACTCTCGGATGAGGGTACTTTCAGTTCAGGTGTGAGGCAGAATTGACAGAACAATATGGTGAATTTTGGAGTTCATGAAAGGACAGAATTTTGTTGATATCTCAGTCTAACTTCACAGCAGTATATTGGTTAAGGACTAACCTTGTTTGAGATGACACTGCAGCCAGTAATAATATCTCCTAAATAGCTAATTTAAAGTTAATTTTCCGTGGCCTTTAAAGATAATGTAAAAACCAGTGATTCTTGAAAGCTCTTCTCATCCATCCAGCTTTTCTGATTTGTATTGGTTTTACACTCCCTTGAAACACAACTGTTAGACTTACCTAACAGTACATGTATGGGTTTAGTAATTCTTGTTCTAGACAACAAGCGCTTTTCTTTTTTCCAGAACCCTTTCAAATGGTTTACACACACACATTGACATATATGGACGTTATACATGTAGAGAGAGGTTTTGCATAAATGAATATATGTACGTATATATACACACATATATACATGTGTGTATACATATATGTACATCTGCAGGTTCTTAATGAAACTGAACATGTTTCAAGAAGTGCTTGCGTCTTGAATACTTAGGGTGGTGTATTAGTGTATATATTTAAAAGGTAAGGAGGAAAAAAACTTTTTGTTTGCTTCTGGTTAGAGCTGAGAAATACAGGTTTGAGGAAAATTTGGAAGTATGTTCAAATTGTATTTTACCCTGTTCCTGGTTTGAAAGGCACAAGCTGTTAATCATTGGAACTTAAAAGGTCAGCAAGCATATTTTAAGCTAAACCTTTTGGAGGACCAATATGCTTTTAGTTTGCAAGGACCACTAAAGATCTGGGCATTTACTTTCTCCATAATGTATTCTGTATGAGTATTTAGTATGTATGCCTTCAATTTGCCAATGTTGCCATGTTTTCTTCTTAATTATTCATGAAATAAAGATTGCAAATAGCAAAATGTGTGTTGATGTTTTCTTGAGTGAAGCCACTACAAAAGGGAATATTTTAACACTATTTCTGGCACCGTGGTTTTTCAGGAGTAAATATTACAGGAAGTAGTTTGCGGAGGTTTATACACTATGGATGAGAAGGGCATGCAAATGATTTGCATGCAAATAACCTCATGATTTTATGGAAGCCATGTCTCTCTTGGTATACCAGCATACATTAGGGTATCTACCCCCAAAGGGTTTTAAATTATAAGATGGTGAATACCCTGGATAAGAGGTACGTATTTAAGGCATCTGCTTAGCCTGTATTGTCCTAGTCTTGAATATGAGTAAGAGAAGGGAATTGCAGAGAATATGTTCAATTTAGGTAACTTCCATAATGCATTGCAGCATTAGAATTATTTAAATGTTACTTAACCCAACCCAAGTAAGGCAATGCCTGTGTACGTGCTCACTCCCTCTCTCTCTCTCTCTCTAGGAACTGGGCTGGGGAGGGATTGGGGACTTAATCTTTATAACAGTTCAGAGTATTTAAAGTAGATGCCCAAAAATGAAATTTCCAGGTGAAAATAAAGACTAGAACACCTTAAATCTGATTTCATCTCAATCATCCTGGATGGTAACTGTTTTCAAATGCTGTTTTAGAGCTTTAGTTTCAAGTGCTCTGGAATAAATTGGATCCAGAGGTTTGGATTGAGCTCCTGTTTATTGCAAATTGTGTTCTTAAATGCACTGACTAGTATACGTATTTTAATTCTCTTTCTTACATAATTTTTTGAGATTTTGTGTGACGTTTTCTGACCATTCAGCAATCCAGAAAAGTCTTTTGTCTCAGTAATGTTATTCTGCAAGAAAATGTCTCACTTCTTTGTTGAGGTGAAATATTCTCCCTGAATTTGAGTGGTTTAAGAAAACTCTTCTTAGTTCTCAGAATGGATTTATATCCTGTTTTTAAGCATGGATCTTCAGTTTTCATAATTCTTTTAAAAATAAATGTTTTAGAAGTGTAGTGTAGTAAACTCATGTCAGAAAATAGATGTTCTTCTTTTCTGTAGCAAGTGCATGACTGCATTGCAGAAGTGACTTGTACACCTGCAATTGGCAATCTGAAGGTCAAGACAGAAGCGGTGAGCCGGGCAGAGGCCAGGCTTGAGGTATGCTAAAACAGTAGTGTCTGCATAATCTGTAGAGCTGCAACTTTTCTTTCCCATATCCACTGAAATAATATTCCCTAACTAAAGTTTTTTTCATGGATTGTCTTCCAAGCTGTCACTACAGAATTTTGTTAAACATGTGGAACTAGCTCCATAAGTGTGTTTAAGTTGAATATAATAAAATCACTTAAATAATTTTGAAGGACTTACCATAATGTAAAACAGCAGCTATATGGAATAGTTAAATAAAAACCTCAGAAGCAACAGCAATGTAATATTCCATTGTATTAAATAACAAAAGCTTATATTGGAGTCACGATTGTTCTGCAGTTAAATTCTATATAGGAACGAGGTTAACATTACAGAACTTTCAGCTAAAATTCTTATCATAAAGGCTTTCACAATTGCAGCTACTGTTAAGACTTTTAAAAAAAGAAGTGCTGAATTCTGTGCCTTTCGCGTTGTTCACCCTCTCTTAGCTCCCTCACTTAGTGTTTTGTCTACAGGGTTTTTTTCAGCACTATCTTTCCTTGGGCCCACCATCTGCGTTCTTGTTTCTTAAACTGGTGTTTTCTTTTTTGTCCTCAATACACAAGGTTTAGTGAGGTACAGAATTTCTTCTCTGAATTTACGTAGTGGTGGTATTGTGGAAAGCTCCAATACCTTCCATATGAATTACTGCTTGATGCTGCAATCCAACACCTTGAACGGAGAAGTTAGCTAATTAGTGTCTCTATTCCTGGCATCTCAAGATTAGAAGAGCATTTATGTCTAATTAAATGTTTTTAATTTGCTTCATTTGTATTGGAAAAGTTGGTTTGAAACTTTTCCCATGCAAGTCTCTGTTTAGAAAAAATTTTGTTTGTGAATTTTTAAAAAAAGAAAAGTAGATAAGGGACTGATGCCATCAATCCTAATCCAAGTTAAGGTTTTTACTAGTCTTTGTCTGCCACTGCCCTCTGTATCACCATGGTTTAGCTGAACTCTGTTTGTAGAACTGAATTTCTCTATGTACAGCGTAGACTTTTCTTAGGTGTTCTTTGCCCTTCAGGATTTTCAGTTCTTTGGAACCTCCTTAATCGCATTATGAAAATAGGATCGAACACAGTAGTGTCTTATCACAGTATTTTTACTGCTAGACATTTGCATTGATTATATAGTGTGAGGAAATATTTGTGCTTCTCTCCAGTGCTGCGCATAGCTCAATCCCTTGTTTATGCTTCCTTTTCTTAAACCATTTTAGGCTCTTTCCTCACGCCAGAAGCCTAAAAGTTAAGCTCTTAAAAATGAAAGAAACTTGAGAAGGAGACATAACAGTCTGGAGACAACTTCACTGAGCTGTTGACAATATCATATTTTTCAAAAATAAATATACCACAGAGCACCGAAATGCCAGCGTGTTGAGTTAACGCTGTGTGTCCCTCTGGGGCCACGTTCACAGTCCATCAACTGCAGTGGAGTAAAGCCCAGGGTAAAGCCTGCAGTGCACATAACCAGTGCGCTCTCTTGAAAATCACAACGTTGGAGGGTATGATCCTGAGGGGTGTTGAGCATTGACAGTTTTGCAGTGCAGGAGCTGTTAGGTTTTCAGTCCTTCAGAAAAATCTTTCCCCAAAATCGCTGCTCTAACAAAATAATATAGCTGGACTATCGTCCAGAGAAGAAACGTAAAGGGAAGGCATGCTGCAGTTTTCCTCTTGGCCAGAGTTACAGATGTTATATGTTATACAGGCATTGGAACAGGGTGCTAAAACACTAATTTAACTTTATAAACCTATGAAGTTCCATCATTTTGCACGTACATTTCCAGCACGCACTATTCCCTAGCAGGGAGTGGTGAGGAGCAGGGTCAGTAGCTACTTTTTATCTCCAATTTGTGCTGGGACAGAGCTTGGTTATACACAATGTGTATTTTGTCAAGTTAAATAAGGATTGCCCTCTCATTGCTCCTTAGAATAAAATGAGAATAGTGTAAGTGAAGAAGAATCATCTGACTACTTCTGCTGGGCCTTGCAACTCCAACAGTTCATTTATTGTATAAAGGTAACTTCTATATATTACTATTATAGAAAATAAATAGCTGTTGCTCTGCAGCTCCCACATGATGATTCATGCTACCCGTTTTTCTTCTATTAATAGTCTAAAGCGAGTGCTTAAATTTAGATTGAACTCCATCTCATAGTCTGTCATGCTGAATAGCATTTAGAGAAATGAAGCCACAGTCTGTTTGGGCAGTGCCTTTTATGGAGGGTAGTCCAACTCTTGACATGAAATTACCGAAAATCCTTCTTTCGTTCCTGACCTAAGTGCAAATGGCAGGATTTAAACAGTGTTGGGGATATGGTTTGCACTTCCCTGTTCGCACAAATCTTGACTTTAGCTTGTTTTCCCTAAGCCTAGGTAAAAGTTGAACTCCTATGCTGGAGTTGAACAGTTTGTGAGAAGGCTTCGGTCTTCGACACAGAGGAGCATCCTTCATGAAGTTGCTAGCCATGGGCATTTCCAGCAAAATTTTGCATGGGTAACTTTGTTAAAGGACACTCTCTTCAGAAAATCTAGCTGCTTTTTTTTTTCCCCAATGTTGATTCTAGAATTGCTAACAAATATTTAATGTTGAACAATGTGAGAGAAATAATTGCATATATATACACAAATATGGATTGTTATTTATATATATCTTTAATGTTGAAGGATTTGCTGTGTTTCCAAAGGACCTCAAGTAACCCTGCCTCCATCCCTTCTCTTAGACTAACACAAGTGCCTTTCACTGCTTTTGAGGAGATTCAGGCAGTATTTATAGGAATGGGATTATGTACAAGTCAGAACACATCATTTTAAGTGTCCTGTTTAACAACATTGCATATGAGTGCTAACGCAATACTCTGTTTGATGCTTCTTTGCAAAATATGCATCTCTTAAATGTAATTTTGCATATATCAGATGATTCAGTCTGGTTAGAAAGAAGAGTTTCATGACAGAGAAGAGCTTCAAAACTGATAAAGAGTAATCTCTTTCTTAAAGACAGAAATAATTTTTCTATTTAAAAAACCACTAATTCTTCCAGATTCTGTTCTAGACAAACTGATGATCATTTTCAGTCCTTCACACGGAAGCCTCAGTACATAGGTATGATTTTCTTGCTATCTTGCTGCTTACCAGGGTGGCAGGCTGATTTTGGTTCTAGTCTTTATATGAGTCTGTTTTGTGTTTACATTGGCATCGCTGACGTGCCAAAGCAGACTGTCGCTCATGCAGTATCAGCAAAGAGAAGGGTGAGTTTCATGATAGGTCTCAAGTGTAAAGTTTTTATTTACTTGGCTCTCATCTTTTTGAAGGAAGCATTTCAAGGTTTATGCCACACAGTCTTTCTAGAGTTTACTCCTTGAGCTCAGCTGCTAAGTCTGAGAAGTGCAAATAGTCTCATATCACTACCTTTCAGCTGCCCAAAATTCAGGAGTTTGGCTTGTTCAGTTAGGAGATAGTTTACAGTATGTTACTGCAACTCTGCTTCTCAGGAATGAAAAATCCTTTCTTGGCTGTACACAGGAGAATCAGAAAACTTAATTTCTTTCCTTTCAGTCCTGGGCTTTTTTCAGCTCGCAGCCTGAGCCAGCAGCCAGCTCTAAGTGTGTGGCAGTACCTTCCCCATAGGTGCTGAGGCTGCTGGAAGCTGCTTTGTTTCCAGGTAGTTTCAGCCTACTTCTTCATGTAGACCCTTCTCGAAGTGTATCTGGCCACAGCAGTCATAGTAATGCTGTTGTTTCCTTCATGAGCGGCTAAGAAGGGAAAGGAAGTTAGCGCTTTCTTGTACTGCTGCCCCTCCATATATCATAAAAAAAAAAAAAAGAAGAAAAAAAAAAAGCTGATTGTATTCCTTACTGTCAATTTACTGTCATTGTTGGCCACTGCTAAGGGAGGGCATAAGTACAAATATCTACAGGTAAGGACAATACACATTGAATATGCACAGGAAGAAATACGATCTGAAGAACACTGCAGTTCTGATACTTGACAGAGGCAATAGCATAAAAATAATAGAAAACCAATTAATTTCTTAATTCAAAAGAAAGGCAAAAGATCTATTCAGAGCTTACTGTAGTAATGAAAGCTATCCTATCCAACTGCTAAATAGGACATAAAACAGCAGCTGCTCATTATAAACCCATTTACTTGTGCAGAAGTGAGAAATAAGCATGCAAAAATAATAAAGGAACTGGCTCAGTTGCTCTGGAGGTGTAATACTGATTTTTAACATCTTGAAACACTGCAGAATTCCCAACTGCACAGAGAAAATCAGTAGGTGACAATGGGGACCTGATACACCATCCAAACTGGAATGGCAGGTGAGAGAAGGAACCAGTGGTTTGGTGGTTTTGGTAGTGGTATCAGAATGCTTTTATGGAAAAAAAGTAATTTCTAAGAAACATTAGAAGCTTGTCCGGGTGCCATCATCAGCCAGCCCTGTGAAAGCAGTTGGACATATGCTTTGGATCTTCTATGACTTGCTGATTTAAAAGAAAATCGACATAGTCTACATCAAATAATCTTAAAACTGATTAGCTGCAAAATTCAAAGAAGAATTGTAACTTGGAAAACAAACATCCAGTGAAGCATTTCTGGGGTCCTTCAAAGATGTGTTGATCAACATCGGTGACTCAGAAAACTTGTAAGATGATGTGTTGAGGACGGGACAGTTGGAAGAAACCAGCCTGACAGCTTAATAAAGGGAGCTGACTGCAACAACTTTGTTTTTAATGTATTCAGGAACAAAATCATATTTAGAAACTGCATCCCTGCTCCTTGAAAGTATTTTGATTCCCAGCTTTCATTGATTTCAGGGGAAGAGAGTAATTTGAATGTCTGAGGATCAGGGCCAAACGTGAGAGGCAACCTCTACGATATAGGAAACGCTACCTTGGAAAGGAGCAACACTGAACAGATGCAGCAGATCCTGGCAGACAGCTAATTGCTACAGCATGACACTTGGCCCTCTAGTTCAAATGCAATTGCTCAGCATAAAATTTCGTGGAGTATCACCTAGGAGTGGGAAAACACTACCTCTTGTACAGAGCAAAAGTGAGACCATTACACAAACAGTGCCCAATTCTAGTGTCAGCATTTTTTCAAAAAGCTCTGCCAAACTTCATGTAGGCAGGCAGCATTTCTAAATTTATCATTATTGCAGCATGTTTTGATGAGGCTCCTAAATTTCTCATAGTCTCCCACTTTTGCTTTTTTTCTTGACTTGGCTAGTCCCTAAAATCCATACATGTTACTGTGTGGTAGATTACTCCAGCCTTTTCTGTAACTTCCTGGGAAAAATGACTTTTTTTTTTTTTTTTTTTCTCCCCGCAGGATTCCCATTGTGTTTGGAGCAGCGCTCTGGCCTCCACTCTGCTATGTAATTCATAGCTGCGTGGCTGGGGCAGCCCGTGTACCAGCCTGCCTTCCCATCTGGGGTAAGAGTGGAGGATAGCACAGGTGCCAGGTGCTTCTGCCAGAGCTAAATTTTTAATGCTTAGATGCTCTTAGGTTTTGAGGTTGGTGCTGAAGTGGCTGCCCTGATGCACCGAAAAAAAAGCATCATTCATGCTCTTGCTGTCAGAGGAGGCTGGGTAAGCCAGTTGCCTGGGGGTCAGAGTAACATGCAATGCTTCTGGCAGATGTGGCGTGAGCAAAGCGTCTCTAGGGTTGGGAATCCTGAAACAAAAACTTTGGTTGCATGGTACAAGCATCCAAGCTGTGGCAGTCCCCTGTGCGGAGGAGTCTGGGCTGGCTGTCGTTGAAATGAATCGGTTTTTCATAGGCTGGGATCTGCCATGGAGTTGGTGGGAAGCGTGGAGTCGTGCTGGTGGTTTTTCATGTTTGTAATGTCCAACCAATAGGAACATGTAGATAAATTACTTGCTAAGATGTAACGTTAAAAAATAGAAATGCAAAAACTGAGAAGATATCCACAAACAGCAGTGGGTTCAGATTCTTGAGAGGTTCTCTCCCCGCTTCAAAATTGCTGTGAGATGAGTCATGGCTGTTCCCCAAGTCCGCTTATGCGGAGGAACAGGAGATGGCTGGGGACACGTGCAGCCCCAAGGGGCACGCCACCGCGGGCCTGACTTTGGGCAGGAAATGCATGTGTGCACACTGGTGGGATCCACAAAGACCTACTCGGTGGGAAATGTAAAACTTCTGCAAAATATTTAATATCTTTGCCGAGAACTCTTGAACGCTTCCAGAGTAGTAATGCCCAG
Source organism: Harpia harpyja (assembly GCF_026419915.1). Lineage (NCBI taxonomy): Eukaryota > Metazoa > Chordata > Aves > Accipitriformes > Accipitridae > Harpia > Harpia harpyja. The sequence continues at coordinate 42,062,319 of NC_068948.1, read as the reverse complement.
GGTTTCCTTTCCGTTAGTGGTAAGGACAGCTAAGCAGAGAAGAGAAGAAAGTGTAAGTTTCTCTCTGCTTGTGCAGCCTTTCAGGGTATCTCCGCATAGCACTGTACTGTGCCACTTGGTATAGCTGCAGGCTTCAACTCGCTGGGTGGGTTTTCCAGCCTGGAAAGAAGTAGGTGCTTAAAACAATGTAGGGAGAAAGCTGTCCTTTCCTCTTTTTTCCTTTCCCCTTTTTTCCTTTCCCCTTTCTTCCTTTCCCCTTTCTTCCTTTCCCCTTTCTTCCTTTCCCCTTTCTTCCTTTCCCCTTTCTTCCTTTCCCCTTTCTTCCTTTCCCCTTTCTTCCTTTCCCCTTTCTTCCTTTCCCCTTTCTTCCTTTCCCCTTTCTTCCTTTCCCCTTTCTTCCTTTCCCCTTTCTTCCTTTCCCCTTTCTTCCTTTCCCCTTTCTTCCTTTCCCCTTTCTTCCTTTCCCCTTTCTTCCTTTCCCCTTTCTTCCTTTCCCCTTTCTTCCTTTCCCCTTTCTTCCTTTCCCCTTTCTTCCTTTCCCCTTTCTTCCTTTCCCCTTTCTTCCTTTCCCCTTTCTTCCTTTCCCCTTTCCGTCGGGTGCGGATCAAGCACAGTAAAATTCCGCCCGTTTCTGTCGCTTGCATGTCCCTCAGGACAGCAGCTGGACTCCTTGAAGTAAGTAGCAATCTCTCCTTCAGCCGCTTTGCGAGATGCTGCTGCGGGCTGTCCTTGTTGGTCCGCCCCTGTCCGCCCCCCCCCCCCCCCCCTCCGGTGCCCGGTTACCGCCAGCCGACAGGTAAACCCGCGGGACTGCCGGGCGCCCGGCTCCGGACACCGGCTCCTCCACCCGCCGCTCGCTCGACCTTGGGGAGCCGCTCCTGCGGCCGCGGGACCCGCCGGGCTTCGCCGCCTCCTTTCCCGCTGAGGCCGGGAGCCGGGGGGGGGGGGGGGGGAAGGCCGGGGGCCGTCGTCCGCCGCCGCTCCCGCCCCGCGCCGCCCGCGCCGCCCTCCAGGGGGAGCCGCCGCCGCCGCCGGCTCCGCGCCGCCGGGCTGCCCGCGTCCTGCGGCGGAGGGCGCCGCGGGGCGGGAGCGGGGGCAGCGCCCGGCGGGGGCCGGCACCGGCACCGCCACACGCCTCCCGGGCGCGGCCGGAGAGGAACGGAGCGGAGCGGAGCCCCGAGGGCAGGTGGGTGATGCCGATGTCGGCGCGGCTGGGCTTCCACGGTGAGGGGCAGCTCTCGGGGAGGAGCGGGACACCCACCCCCCCGGCTCTGCCCCCACACCCCGGCCGGCCGGGGAGGGCTGCGGGGCTCGCCCCGGTGCTTCTTCCCGCCTGGGCGAGCGCGGGCGGCCCCAGCGTCCCGCCGGTGTACCCCGAGCCCGGCCGGCGCCGGTCGCGGGAGCCGCTGTGGGCGGCTCAACTTCCCTCGCGTCCTTCGCGGCGTTCGCCGCGGTCCCCGGCTCCCTCTCCTGCTTCTGCCGCGAGTTTTAAAAGCGGCCGCCCGCTGCTCGCTCGGTGCCGCCTCACCCCCTGCCCCAAGACGGAGGCGATTTTTTCTTTGCCACCGCTTTCCCCTGCCCCGGCTCGGATGGTTTTTCCACCGCGGAGCCGGCGTTCTTCACACCGTGCTGATTCCCAACTGTCAGTCCGCCGACACACCCCCGTGCTCTGAGATGTTTGCTCCACGGATCTTCCTTCAAACAGCAAGTGCTGGACTTTGCCCCCCCCTGCACCCAGCCCTCCTCCTAGCCCTTCGGCTGATATTTGTGCTTGCGCTTTATGATAAAATAGCGATTCCACAGGAGCACCCTGCATCCTGTAAACTTCTCCGTAGTGTTTAACAAAGGAGATTTCTACGCACTTCGCAACCGCGCTGAGGGAAAAAGGGCTGGGACCGAATAGATGGCGTTAAACCTGTGCGCAATCTTACCCCGTTCCTTGCCCCTGAAAGCCCTCACCCTGCCTCATCTGTGCCAAGCGCCTGAAACTGTTTTTCAGCGGTGTCCCTTCTGCTGTGCCTGGGAGCTCGCTAAGCCTTGGTACCCAGCGAGTACGTTAGTGGCGCTGGCAGTCACAGAGGGGCCTGGTATCTCTGTGCTGGGAGGAGAGGGCAAAAGAAGAAAAAGGGCAACAGGCTGCAAGGTGCTGGTTGTCTCATGGGCGAGAAGGCTTTCTGCCCTGACGGACGGGGCTCCGGGGCCCTGCCAGGGTGACCTGCCCTCGCGGAGGTGCAGGCAGCCCATCCTGGAAAGGTGCATTAGGCAGCAGGTGCGTTCCTGCTGCATACGTGCTGGCGTGCGGTGCCCTCGTAGGGGATGCTCCTGGGAGGAGATTTTTTTGCGTGGTCTAGGAGTCGCCCAGAAGCACCACGGTTGCTTTAATGCTCTTCTGTGTCCTGGCGCTGTATGAGCTTGGGCTGAGTTTGGAGTGCAGAGGTATCGCAGGCTTTGCTATAGCTTGAAAGTAGTAAAGGTGGTCGAGCACCCTCTTCAAAACTGCCTCGGGCAGAGGGCCCACAGAGGAGACGGGAAGGGTTAACTTAAAGAGAACAACATGACTCACTTAGTAAATAGCAGTTAATAGAATTGTCATAACTACTTAAAATTATTTTCCTAAGCAGATGGTCAACTATTAGATAACTCGATCTTTGGATGTATTTGTTTTCAGATTTCTTATCAGGCTCGTAAGTCCCAGACCTGTGTAACTCAAGAACTGTAGTAATTGATAAATTCATTCTTCTGCACGAGAGAAACTAACAGAATGAAAGAAAGCACGGCCAGCTCCTGCTGTTAGAGAGACATCCCCCAGAGCATGTTGCCCAAGTGAAGTACAGGAAGATTAGATAAAGTGACCAACGGGGATGTGAGAAATATTTCAATTGAATTAGATCTGTGGAAGAAATACCTTAGTTCGAATCTCAATAAAAAAGTCAATATAAATGTAATCACATATTACAAAAATACTATGAAAATGAAATCCTGCCTAATGTGGCAAATGGATTAAATTCTGAATTAACCGGGAAAGCTACGAGTCTCTGAATTTGTGGAGAAAACACGTGGGTACAAACTGCAAACATGTATGTGTGTATATAAAATAAAAAAGACCTATTCCAGGGTGCGGAAAAAAAAAAAAAAAGAAGGCAAGCAGGTCTCCTTTTTAATGTTGCTCAGGTGATGAGTTTGTAACTTACACATGTACGTAATCTGTCTCTCTTTCCATATGTATTTTTGTACATAAAAAATAGAATCGGCATCATCCTGTGCCGGGTCAGGGGATGTGAGCCCAGTAATGATGTTTTTAGCCTCTGTCCTTCTGTCAGCGGGTGCAAAAGGCACTAGAGATCTGAGCTCAGAAGCCTCCTGCCAGGTCTCCCATGTTTGCATTTCTATTTTTGCTGGTATTTTAATAGGATGTTTCCATAAGGGCTGCTGGCACTATTGTGTTTGGATGTAATCAACTTCTGAAAGCTATTCATCTTTTTTGTTTAATCTTCAATAATGGATTTTATGTAGAGCCATGTGGTTAAGCCCTCTTAAGAGCTACTGGGAAAAGCTCAGTCCAGCAGGAGGTTTGGAGGGACTGGTTTGAATCTTCCCCCTTCCTTCAGTTGTGTTTCTCTGAAGGGTCCGGGCTGGCTGGCCGAGTACATCTCCTTCAATCTTGAGCCTGGCAGCTTTTCCCTCTGGTGTGGAGGGAAAACCTCCCCCTTTACCACTTCCCGTCTGCCCGAGTGACTGATGGCTGTATGATTTGTCGTCTATACAGGATGTTTAAGGCTTCACGGATTTTCCACCGCAACGCTTATTGTCACTATGCTTCAGCTCTTCGCTTTGGTTTGACATTTCCGCCCACGTTTTTACACGTGAGGTGGGACAAGGCGTAGTGTGGCTAAACTCTCTCTTAAGAGTTCTGCACAGCTGTGAGCGAGGTGTTTTCCATCCAAAGGCTGGTATCAGCATCTCTCTTGGTGCCCTGTAAAGTTTGTCCTTGTCTTCAGCTTGAACAGATTTCAGCTCTTCTTGTTCATTCTCTCCATCTGATCTGGATGGCGAATAACTCTCTAGGTCCTTCTCTATTGTGTGTTTTCCATCTGAAAATGGAGATGGGCTATTAAAGCTTTCTTTTTTGTTGGACTCTAAGCCAAAATCTAAGAGATCTTGAGCTGTGTGTCAAGGAATCAGGGAGGATTCTCACAAGTCAATGGAGAGCTACTCCCTTTCATCGGGGTCTGGTATTTAGGACCAGAAGGCTTGGTTGCCTCACGGCTCACCTTCAGGTTTTGCATCAGTGCACCTGAACAGCCTTGGTGAAGCTACTTGAACACAATGGCACCTGTTCCTTGCCTCTCTGCTCATTTTAAAAAGGCAGAGAAAGTTGCCTGCCTAATGAGATGCTCGTGTAGCTGAATATTGAGGGTTGGTCTGTCAGGCGTAAAGAACCGGCAGCATTCTGCCTTGGGAGGGCAAGAGGATCTGGGCATCTACACAGAAGGTGGTTTAACCTCTGAAGGCTTCAGTTTCCTCTCTAGAATCGGAAGATGCCTCTCCCCTCACAAGGGTTGCCTCTGTGTCAGGAATAATTATTGGTTGTATTGCACTTTTTTTTTTCTGAAGTAAATCTCTGTAGATCAGAATGGACAGATGGCACATACAACTCTCAATTATGAAAAAATATCCTCAGGAGGTACTTCGAGGTCATCTAATCCATGCCTCTGCCCAAAGGCAGGATCAGCTGTGCTTTTGCCATTCATGACAGCTATTTCTCCACCCTGCTCCTAAAAACCTGCGGTGGAGACTCCTTAATTTCCTGGCGTGCAGGAGACGCCCTGATGTCCAGCTTCAACCTCCTTTGCTGTAACTCATGCCTCATCCCGAGCACAGTGGGCAACTCGCAGAGGATCAGCAAAGAGTATTTAGAAGTGCTTCGGCAAATGCAGGTATTTGGTAAACGTGAGTGAATAAAGGTGTGATCTCTTTCACTCCTCAGCTTGTGTTCTGTAAGGCACAAATCACGTGAAACCTGGCTACCTTGTGCCTGGTACGGCTGGAGATCCTCAGCAGAATGGGAGGGATGGGGTAGGTACGCTGCGCTACGGCTCCGCGTGGTGATGCAATTGCAAAGTTAGGATCAAGTTGTTTGGATAAACACACAGCGATGAGGTTGTGAAAAGAGCTAAGAGCCACTAAGTGCTTAGGAGAGTTCAGAGAAAAGCCAAATGCAACACTATGGCTTCTGTAAAACTTACGTGTTCAGGGTGATCACTGCTGTTAGGCAAAAGCGTTAACAGTGCTGCGGTATGTGTTTGAGCGCGAGCTTTGTCCCTTCCTGTTCAGGACGCCCAGGGCTTGATATGGGTGCTATAAACAGACATCTAGTGCTATGTGAGACATCCCAATGGGGCTGGCAGAGAATAGGATAGGACCAGAGCGAGGCGCGTGCCTTTCTAAAGTGACTGCAGAGGCCCAGGCGATAGCTTAGAGCACTTTAGACCCTGCTATTCACTCATACTGAAGCAACTCACTCAAACCATATCAGTTTAGTTTATGACTTGTTCTGGAGAAAGGTAGCTTTTCATCACTGGTCCTGTTGGTTGATGATTAAAAATTACCAAGTAGCATAAAATACTATCTATATTATGTAAAGTATATGCAGATGCCATTGTAGAAGATACACAAGGAGCCTCCTTGCCCAGAAAGCAGCAGTAAATCTTGAAATTTTATGTATGATTTGGGGCTCTTGCTGATGTTTTTTTGATTTTTGTTTTTTGAAAAGTTACACATTTTAAGCCCAAATAAGTAATTTGTTACAACTACAAACGCAGCAGTGGAAGGCAGGGTTTGAAAAGAAATGACAGCTACAAGACAGATTGTATTTATCTTAGATGGTAAGTCAGGGGTTGCATGCAGTAGGTTTATCACTATCTGACAGGTAACAAGATAAAGTCCAGGTGTTACATAGGGATGTGGAAAGACCTGAAACAGGAGTAAAGAATACTTTACATAGCATTTTTAGGGAACATTTGCAAACAATGCATCTGAGACAATGGAGAAGTTAGCGGGGAGTGAAACTTCTTGCAGGGATGGTTTCAGCCAGGGACAGGGGGAGGGAAAGGCATACAGAGGATGAGGGAATCTTCCTGTCCCTCTCTGATACAAGGAGAGGAAAGGGGAGTTTTCCTGAAGCTTTGGAGACGTGACAAATGACATGCTGGGCTCCTGTCTGTATGTTGATTAGCATTTGTGATTGCACTCAAAGCCAGGGTGGAAGGCACTCAGGCATACTCAGGAGGCCTCTAGTACTTGCAGATTGGGGCTATTTTATCTGCTGGCTAGCTGAGATACAGCATTCTCTGTCTCCTTGTCCCCTGTGTTTATCCCAGGTGACGCTCACAGCGACAGTTGTGGCTCCTTGTTCGGCAGCCCTTCGAGGAGGGCAGGAGAGGGATTGTTCGCTGGTGGAACCATTCGAAGCTCAGCTGAACCAGAGCCAGCATCAGCTGGGGGTCATGTCTGCGTATCTCCCCGGGCAGAGTCCCTCATCCATTTGAGTGAGTAATGCTGTTGAACAGAGGGAAGTGTAATTTAGTCTCATTCTGCTCTTCTAATGCGTCCCTTTGGGAGTGGTGAGGTTTGCACTGTTTTCCCTGTTGGAAGTTTCTTTCCTCAGTTAGTATTCAGACCGCAGAGTCTCTCCCATTTTTCTCCTGGTTTTGCTTCTTTGGAGCTATTTTGTTTTGGGTTTAGACTGTTGTTGTATTCTCCTCTCACTTCTTGTCTCCCTCTCCCCCCCCCCCGCCCTTTCTTTTTTTTTTTTCTTACTAGGGGAGCATAAGTGTTTCTGCTTTCTTTGCCGGTTCTGTAATGTTGGCCTGTTACCCACATCACTGTTCTTGTACTGGGAAAGTCCTCTACAAACTGGCCTATCATTTTGGTTATTGAGGTTTCCCCAGAATAGGATTGTCAGATCCTGGTATGAGTCAGTTGTGGAGCTTCAGGAGTTAAGGGAAGTAGGCTCTTAAATATTATATTCTGCGGTGATAACAACTTTGGTTTCAGTATGAGATCCATATACTTGGGCACAGACTGGGATTTTCCATAGGAAACATTTCTCAGGATAAAAGACAGCTAAGAGGTATGTGGCTCTTTAATACAATCTTCAGAAGAGAGACACGTGATTTGAAATTGATTTGAATAATTACAGTTTCCACATACGTCCGATCCACAGATCAGTGCCCAGGTTCAATGGGACGATGGAAAATAACATCAGACTGACTTGGGCTGGCACCATTACAGTTCCTGGAGCATGTGCGGGGAAGCACATTGAATTTTAAAAAGTTTCTTAAGTGTTCTGCAGCCTGGATTTTTGGCAAAAAATGACCTGTGCTAATGGCTACCGCGTCAGTGATTCCTTAAAATACCCTGATTCCAAAAAGTGCTTCCCTCCCAGAAATGAGGCCTCTTTAGCTGGACCTGTTAAAACTGAGGTGCCTAATTTTGTCAAACACCTAAAAAACCCTTAATCTTTTGGTTTATGTCATCCTGTGTCTTGCTAAATGCTGATCTGAACTCTGCTTGACCATTACGATTCATTTAGGGGTATAACGTGGGTAGACATAGAGGATTCTGGTGGGTTCAATGTAGTTACGTGATTCTTTTTCTCTGGTACAACTGTCTGGTGTCAGCTCTTGCAGGATATAGACAGGTAAGAAGCTGTATTCATGGGCTGAAGACTGGAAAGAGGATTCATTGACAGGTTTTTTTGTCCCTCCTACCCAGTTCCTAAAGGGAAATCTTCCTTTTCTTCCATGTAGCCACAGTACAGCCTAGCTGTATGATTACAGCAGGCAAGAGATGGACACAGTCCACTTGGGAGAAACTATGCTAAAGTCTTGGGGATGTCTGTTCTGGGCACCTCCCTGGGACCCATCTCTGCTTGGTTGATATCTTTTGTGTTTGGAGTCAAATGCCACAGTCCCTAAGGAATTTGCCTTGGGAATCTTTTCGGTTTATCCTTGTTCAGCAAGGTGTGAGGATCGTGGTTGTCACGCATTTGAGAAATGATTGCAGGCTTCTTTACAGCTGGAGCTTTTTATGATCTTGTATTGTGCAGAAACCGTAAAATATCTTAAGTTTTCATAGGAGAAAAGGGCCGCTTCCCAAGCATGGCAGAGGTGTCTCTGTTGCAGTGGGGTACTTGCTGCTGCTCTCCTTGCTTTTCTGCCTCCTGTAGACAAGCACACTAACTCATAAACAGCTAGCAAGTCTGGTAAAATATTTTCTAAAGTGATTTATGAATGGCTACTGGTTCTCCAGTGCAATGGTTTGATGTAGAAGGAGAGAAACTGATGACTAGAAATGTCATTTTCACCAGCAGTTGCATGCTCTCTCCACTCCAGAACCTCAGCATCTCTGGCCTGAGCAGTCAGAAGAGGAAGCGGGCAGAGGTAGCAGGCTGTTACTTGCAAACGGATGTGCTTTACCACAGCACAAGGACTTAGGAAGTGAAGGAAGGACTTCGTTAGAGTCCTCAGAGCACCAGCTAAACACTGAGACTTTGGGATCAGTAAGCAGTGACACTGGAGAGTTCTTAATAAATCGGATTATAATCAAGGACTTGGAAAAAAAGAAAAAAAGTCACTTTGAGTACCTCTAGAAAGGCTTGCATTAGCATGGCTGACTGTGATAGTGAAAATGCAAGTCACTTTGCAAGAGTGACAGAAGTATGGTGCAAGTCATAGCAAAGAGAAGAGGGAGGGACAAAGTAAGGGCATGTGGCCTTCAGACATCATCAGAGCATCAACTCCTCCTTATCCACAGAGGGTGGCAGAGTCCTAAAAATGTCTTAAATAGCTTTGAGACTGAGACAGAAACACTAACGGGATGATGAGGCGTGACACGGAGCAAATAAGCATTAGCAAGTCAGGGTAAGTACCTTAAAAAATGGAAGAGGGAAAGCTGCTGGAAACAAACCAAGGAGGCAGAAAATGTCTTATTGTGGCTTTTGCCCGCTTTTGGGACGAATACACACCACCAGCATTGTCACTCTAAATGCTTTTTCACTGGTTTGACAAACTAAGGTGAAATGCGTTGGGTAAAACACACCGGTGCACAGCCTGGGTGTGCAAGGGGCCAGGACACAACGCTGGGGCATGGGAAAAAATCGGGTTTCTTGCGTTGGCCGAAAATCAGCGCCAGTATTGCAAGGCACGGGGAGCACATGGTCAATCTCTGTGATTGAGCCAGCAGTGAACAGCCTATATAGAGCAAACGGCAGTCGGTGAGGTGGGCTGTGTGGGGGCAGAGGGTGGGTGAGCTCTGGGGGTGTTTGGACAGGCTCTGCTGCTGTGTCAGCGGGGTAGGCTCTGTGGAGGTCGGGCTGAGTGCTGCTGCTGTGTCACTGCTTCAAGTGATAAGAGAAGGGAGCAAGTTGGGGAGGAAGGATGTGATGAGCTGTGTTAGCAACCCGATGGAGGCTTGACTGCTTTTCATACTGTGGGTGGGTATGAGCCAAACAACTTGGGTGGTAATGGGAGCTTCATTGTGAGTCCTCGGTAATAAACCTTGCTCAGAGGGGTCAGCGTATGAGCCATGGATGAGCTAATGCAGTGAGACAGCTTTGCTTTGGCTCAGAGGCAGGTAGAATTTGCTCATCTCTGTTCAAGTTGTACAATGCCTTCATCAGGATAGGGAAGGACAGCTGGGGAATCATTTTAAGTTACATGGAGAGAGTTGGAAAGAGTTACATTCCTTCTACTGTAGAAGATGGGATGTTCGTTGACCTGGTACAACAGCACTCTCTGCACCGGAGTAGAGTGAGGTTTTGTTTCGCTGGCAGAGCTTACGCAAACGTTACTTGCAACCTGCAGAAGGATGGTGCTCGGAGAAGAGGGAGCAGGGATCGCAAGGCCTGGTGGGGGGCAAACCTGTAGTTAGAGAAGGCAAATAGGGTTTGGGAACAACTGGATAAAAATGCAGGAAAACGAACAGATGTACCCAATTCTCAACTGCCTGTCTGGAAACTTCATACAGAAATGAGAGGTGAAGTCACATCTGGAGAGAAGTTACTCCATTATTTTAAAATATACCAGAATGGATGCATTAGCAATATGATAAATATTTTCAGAGCAAATTCCTCCCTTGCCTGTATTCGTTAGTGGGTCACCTCTTCTTGATATCCTGTTTCCTCATTTCTCTTATTTTGTTCTTGAAGGAAATGTTCCTTATGTATGAACACAGCTGGCTTTAGTAGGGCTGTGGGGAGGCGAAATTTGCTTTTGAGTTCTTCCCTCACACAGGAAAGGAAAACTAGCTCCTCAGAGACATTGTGGATGATATTGGCAGTAGTAACTTGTTTCGGGCCATGGTACATGGTTTTAATTACGCTTTTTTACATGTCTGTCTTATGAAGGCTTATCCAAATGCTCTATTTTTTATTTTTGGAAATGCCGCTGTAGGTAAATCAGCATCATCAATCCTGGATACAAATGATTTGCTCAAAAATCCAACACGTTTCTTTGCCTTTTGGCAATATATCATGATGCCTGCTGCTCAGTGAGACTTTACTCTAGTGAGCACAGGGGAGCCTTTTCCCTTTTGTTTGTTTGTTTGTTTGTTTGTTTGTTTGATCTGGCTTATTTAACTGCTGGTCATTCAGCCTTACTTAGTTTTGCCCTCCCTGGCTTTTTGTGACCATTAGAATGGGAATAATTACTGTGAGGTTTTTTCCTTGCTTTTAAACATTTATAACATCCACTTAGGAAAAAAAAAAAAAAGTCAAATGCATTCTGTTCTAGTCTTCTCTTCCGCTACTGCAATAAAAATTAATCCACTTCTAGCACTTGGAGGGCAGGAGGCAAAGCTGAAATATTGGGTTTGGATTAGCCATTCCTATTAGCCAGCCTATCTGTGTTATGACCTTTTCTTGTTGTCCAGTAGGGTTTCACTTTTGGGGCATTTTTGTTTTGTGATTTTTCATATGACGTATAAACAGGAGGAGAAGAGAGACATGGGACAGGCTTCAAGGACATGATTTTATTGTGCTTTTTGTTGCTGTCACTGCTGCAGCGGTATGGATGTGTCTAGTAATCCCCTAGCTGATAAAGACTTTACACCCATATTCACCATGCTTGTTCTTGCTGTGAGTATAGCCTCCTTTTTTGGCCTGGACTGCAGCAGAGATGGAAATGTAAAGCAGAAATGTTGTCCCTTGTCCCCATTTCTGAACCGAAAGACAAAGATCAGGGGCAGTACAGATCTCTGAAGAGCCATTTCTTTAGCCTTCACTAGCGCATGGAGTGAAGGTTTTAAGTCTAGAGGGCTGCTGCTTTACTGTAAGAGGACATTAGACCAAGTTTAGCAAAGCTGAAGCCCTCATTTTACTCAGTATTTCTGGAGAATTTGCAAAGCCAATCCAGAAACCTTGTTCTCCCACTGTAGGGTTTACACTGGAGGAAGACTTCACTCCCCAAATGGGGACAAATGGAGTGCTTCAGAAGATCCTTGGCCCTGCACTTTTTGCAGTCAGAGCGTCAGTGGCTCAGATGATGTTTTGGATGAAGTCCGAAATGATCCTCTGGAAGGGTCAAACTGCCATGTGGAGCCCCTTGATAGAACAAGGATTTCCAGACATCCCCATGTTCTGCGCTTGTATGAGCATCCCTGCAGGCAGGTGTGCAGGGCACTGGGCATCTGTAATTCCAGGGAAGGTTGAGGGAAACTGCAAGTGCTCCAGGTACCTGAAAACCAAGAGCATGTTGTGCTGATAGTTTTGCCTGCTTTGTTTCACTTGTATCCTTTGTTAACAAAGAGCAGTCTAGAGGGAAATAGTCTATTATTAATATTTAATTTCCTCCTATTACAGTAAGCAGATGACCTAAAAGATCATTTAGCCAGCAGCCAATAATAAAGCAAATAGGGGAACCAGAAAAAGTATGTCTTAGTTAGATGGGTGATGCCTCCTTCCTCCTCTCTTTTCCTGCCCCACTCAGCCACATCTCTTCATCCTTAGATAGGAGGCAGGAGTGGGGCTGCTCTCTGACAGCTCTAAGCACACTGGCTTCGTGTGAGCAGTCAGGGACGTGGCGAAGCTGCTCTACCTGAAGTGTTCATAAAATATCGAACTTCAGAAAGGAAACCATTTAGCAACGCAGAAAAGTGCTACTGCTGCCTTCCCTATCGTTCTCTCCAAAAGGACAGCTGTTTTCATTATGTTTTACAGCCGGAGTGTTTTGCAAATTTGTGTACTGCCTGTGAGCACATTGGCTCATTTATTGTGACTTGATCCTTTAAAGAAACGGGGAGAGACAAGATTTCTTAGAGTCTTTGATTTAAAAGATAGGGAGATTCTCTTTGAGCTGAAGGGATTTCAAAGAGAGGATAAAAACTGACAAGCATCTCCCCCTCCAGGCTTTGGAAAGTAGGAAACATGATTTAGCAGCACCAATTTTTCTGCTTCCAGCCATGTGTGAATTCAAGCGTTTTCCCTAAGGGAGTTAGGTAATCTGTACGGGGCTGGTACCTGGGAAGGGTCGCGTTGTCAAAAGGAGATGCTAGATTGTGATCTGTGGAATGAGCCTTGATGAAGATTTCCCCCACGGCCTCCTGAGCTGCCTGCCGCCTTGCTTACCCTGTCCCGAAGCAGACAAGGAGAAAGCAATCCTCTCTGGAGCCCGGGGAAGCTGCAGACTGTCACCTATGTGCCCATAGACAGTCCTGGGTGCCCTGAGGGCTGCTGATCCCCTGGAGATTTTGCTAATATCTGAGAGTAGCTGTCAAACTGAAGTGTCACAGACGTTGTCATATAGGTCAGCCTGGCACGCAGAGGGTTTGTTTTCTCTGTACCAGCGTGACAGAGTGTGGGCATCCAAAACCGGGATGCCTGATCTCCGCCTGAAGGGGCCAAGAGCAGGAAATGAGCTTGTTTGAGACGGGTGATTTGGACCAAGCAGTGGCCAAGGGCTCACCTCGATGCTTTTGGCACTCGGGAGAGAGAAGGGGCAACACCTTAGTCCAAAGCCGACTGGAGATGCCAAACAAAAGCTTGCTTAGGCTCCAGTGGTGAACTGCTTCATGGGAACGTGCTGTTCAGATGCTTTATTGAATTTTCAAGGAGCAGTTTTTCATTGGGGCTGAAATATGAGAGAGAACAGAGTGTTCCAAGTCACTAAAAATGAACAGAGCAACAGCTTTACAGGTCTGTGAGTGGCAAAAAAGGTTTATTTAATAATGAGGGAAAGGCCGGAACATAGCCCAGGGTATCAAGAAGGAATTAATCCAATTAACAAAATAAAACATGGACTTAAGAAGAAATACTAATTGTAGCTGTCCAGCAGGGTGTGTGGTACAGGTTATTTTTCTTAAGTTTCAAGAAGCTTGCAATATTGATCCCTCAAGGGCCTGAGATGTTAAATATACGCTTTCCAGGTGAGTAAAGCAGGTTGTTAATTAATTTTATCTTGTCAGACCTGGTTGCTGAGCCTTTGGGTCTTGCATGAAGTAGATGATTCTATAATAAATTTTGCATTGCCTCTGGATATATGTCTCCTGCTCTAGGTGGTCTGTATTTCATTTTGTCCCTGTGCAGTAAATTTCTAGCCATATGAGCAGAAAGACTGAGCCTGTTCTTGTTTTAAAGCAAGTTGCAAATACTTGTACAATTAAAGACTTGTTATCATGTTGGGTGAAAGCTATAGCAGGCTGACACTGCAAGAGATGAATGAGGCGAGATGGGTGAGTTTGGGTTGAACGTGGGAACCTCCCGGGTTGTGGCACCTTCTGTAAGTAGCAGGTGAGGCCTCTGATGCGCTGGGGTTGTGTGGCTAATAATTGCTTTTTCTAATGTCAGTGGCAACTGCAGAAGCACTGGTGCTGAAGCAGACGCAAAGTGTTTCGTTGTGGCTGGGACACCTGCTCAGCTCTGGTCATTTCTCTTCTGAGATGTGCTGGCTCTGCAGAACTCTCCCAAGGGTTTTCTGGTCCATCTGAGAGCAGAGGGTGGAAGGACATGTTGTCCTCTTCTGGACATAACATCTCACAGATTGCTTCGGAATAAATGGCTAGGGCTTAGGTTGAAGAATCAGGCCACTGTTTGTGAAGGGGACTGGGAAGCAAGGGAATAAACAAATCCAGAGATAAAAAATTCAAATTTAACATCAGACCATGAAACAAACAGTTGAAGTAGAAGGTTAAAAGCTCTGTTGTGTCAGAAAACAGTATGTGATGTGGTCCTTAAACTTCAGATTCAGCATTGTGCTTTTTCAGGATACATGCAGAGCTGTAGGCAATTCCAGCTTTGTCTTTGTGCTGAGCTATTAGCACGTGTGGGACCTCCACAGTGTAGGTTTGTTACTTCCCTCCATGTCCTGTTGGAAAGCGAGTTTGAGATGAGCCGTTGAAAAGAGTCAGGTTAAACAAAATGCATCTGGGATTAATGTGGATTCATAATCCTACTAAAGGAAGCTCTGAAAAGGTGAAAAATATCCCATTAATTTCACTTTGATCCTCTTCACTGAGGTGTATGTGGTATGAATATGAGGTGCAAGAGCAACATAGCAGGACTTTAAGTAAATCCTAAAGCATCAGGATTAATGTGTCCAGTTCTCAGGCTGGCTCCTTTCAAAAAGCGGTTTCTTCAGTCTTTGACTTCATCTCAGAGTAGCTTGTGGGGTGTTTATGGTGGCTTTGTTTTACATAGCCATAGTTTTGGTCCAGGTATGTCACAGTAATTTGTTAAATTTTTCTAAACTTGTCCTGACGTGGGAGTTTGGTTATGAGCTTGACCTGCATGGAAACATGTGAGCATGTTAGGAAGCAGAGAGGTGTATGCTCCCTGCTCCATTGCCGGAGTATTACCCCGTCACCGTCTCTGCTGCCGTGATGCTAAGGGACACGGGAGCTCGCACTCCTTCAGAGCCTTCAGGCGCAGCCGTGTGTCGTACCTCTGACAGGCACACACACTGTCTTTCTCTTAGGGGCCTGTTTTGCCTGCTGCTTCCCTTGTTTCTTGTTTTTTTTTTTTCTCCTACCAACTTTTTCCTGTCTTTTTTTCCCCTTTCTTGCTCACACACACACACAAAAGCATTGCTTATTTTTCATCTTGCCCTTTCTGTTTTCTCTCCTTCCAGATTTTCTTTATTTCTATCTTATATTAATTCTAATCGCCTTCCCTGGAAGTCAGGCTGGGGTGAGGGAGTTAGTTTTCAGTATCACTGCTTTGAAACAAGCCTATTGGGATTTGTAATGGACAATGAGATGCTAGCAGAGTGATGTAGGAGCATGTCACTGACATCCCTGAAATACAAGAAAGCAATCTTTAGGAGGTCAGTGGAAAACTGGAGTTTTTGCTAAAAGAAGATAGACAATATAGAAACTTCTTGGGGTTTTTTGTTCTTCAGAAAAGATTAAATGGATGATCTTTATCTTCCTCTTAATAGCTAGATCACAAACTAATCTCTTCTGTTGATTTCTTCCACACAAACCAAACAAAACACATAAACAAGATTGCTGAAGGTGGAGAGAAAGCTAGATTTTTGAAGCGCATCCAAACCACTAAGAATCATTCACTTTCCTTTCAAATGCAGCATTAGCAATAGAGCTCTAAATCAATGAAAGGTCTAAAATTAGATTATATTCCTGAGATCAGATGTGAATCACAAGTTAATTGTATTTTCTTTTGTTATCACTGTCTTTACCCTTTTATTTTATCCTGAGAAATTAGGTTTCTGACTTGAAAACAGAGTGAACTGTGAAGGCATGAAACCCTGCTGGGTTAGACCACACCAGATCACCTGTGGATGGGGTCCCAAAAATATTTTGTTTTGGGGGCTCGTGTTGCATCTGAAACTGAGCTCAAGTGATTTATAAGTTTGTGCTGTGTCTCTCTCTCCCCCAGCCCTCTGACATTTCAAGTAGCCATTTTCTTAAATTAATGAGAAAATATTACTGCTAAAGCTTGCTAAATACAGTTGAAAACCCACTCTAGAATTGACAGGGTAGGACAGCAAACAATTCTCTCTTGACTGTGGCACAAAGCTCAGGGAACTATATTCTCCATTGCTATATTTTTAGCTGCAACTGTGGTGAAATGCCCGTATCTGAAAGCAGAGGTACGAGGTGACCTGATTAGTGTGAGGCATGCAAGCATATAGATGATGTGTATCTGTTCATATGAAATGGCAGCTGTAGGGACTATGTTTCCTTGCAAGCGGCACCAACTTGAGTCCCAGATTTGTGTGCACGATCCCGCAGGAACATGAGTGTGTGCTTGAGAGATGACGTTGGCATTGTGCCTATGTGTGTGTTTCTGGGAGAGGTGTATCTTGGTCAGTGTGTTTCTGGCTGATTGTAGTTGAAAAATGATGCTGACCCGAATCTGTGGATGCAACAAACACTATGGACAATGCAGGTATAATGAATAAATGGTTTGCTTGTAGGAGAAAGATTTACGTGAACAAAAATGATGGCGTTGCAGAGACCCTTGCAGAGAGTATGCATACTCAGCGGAAAAGTCCTCAAAGATGTCACTGTCTGACATACCTCAAACTATTCTCCCTGCTGCTGATCACGTTCCAGATTCTGTGCACTTGAAGGAAAGACTGGGTATGGCAACAGAGTGGTGACCATACATGCCAGCAACATAACCCCCTTAGGAAAGAAGGTTCGTGTCATTGCAGAGCAGGGTATTGGTGCAGCACTTTTTTGTGGCAAAGTACACGAGGGTGGGCAGCACGTGATGGCTCAAGTCTTGTGTTTGTGATCAGAGGGAGACAGGTGTACGTAAAAAGGCTCCTCCACCTTTCCTCTGTGCAGCCACAGCACTTGCCAAGGCGTAATTAGTGGGTCTCGTGTTTCAGGGCAGACTATTGAGCAGCTGCTAAAGTGCCAGCTCAGTTGGTAGCCTCGAAAACAAAACATCCCTTGTTTCTCATCACCACTGTGAAATACTGCCTTCCTGAACCTTGGGTTTGGCCCTGCAGCTTTCAGGATAGACAAAATGTGAGATTTTTGCCAATGATGTATTCTTCTAGGTCTGTTTAATATCCGTTATCAATTTAATGTGCCACTTTAATGAGATTTTGCGTTTTCCATCTCCTCCGTAGAGCTGATTACTTAGCGTATGTGGTTGGTGTTTGTTTTGTTTTTTTTTTCTTAAAGGAAACTACAAGTGAAGAAGTTGAATGCTTGCTTCAGCTGAAGAGACTATTTCCCAAGTCCTAGTGGGAAAAGGTGAAAAAGAGAACTGGAGGATGTTGCTAGTAGGTATGTACATGACAGGAAGCCATGACTAGCAGCATGATTGTCAACAGGAAACAAAAAGTCATAGCCGATGTGACGCTGCCATACAATACACTTTCTGTGTTGTGTTGCCTGCTGGACTTTGCGGCCTGGGGCGGAGTGTATGCCTACGTGAGATATTCTCCTGTCCATTTGTCTGCTGGAGTTTGAATTATTCTGCATCTGGTTAATCCACTTTGCTGGAGTTGGCAAGCCCTGTTGTTTTTTTTTTTTTTCTTGACACCTGCTACTGTAAAGATCTTGAACAGCTATGGGGAAAAAAGGGTGCGTGTGAGCAACCTTCACCGGCTGGCAGCTGAGTGCTCTTCAGACCCCGGACAGCTTTGAGGTGTCTTGGCTGTTCAGTGCTCTGCAGATATGAACGCTGAGCTTTTCTGGCACGTTCTCACATTGGCCTGGTCGTTCTCACCATGCTAGTACATGGGAAAGAAGACTTCCTCTCAGACATAGCTTACATCATCCTGGAACTGGTCATTGCAGTGCTGGCCATCCTGGGGAACATCCTGGTCTGCTGGGCAGTCTATCTGAATAGCAACTTGCAGAACGTCACCAACTATTTTGTGGTGTCCCTGGCTGCTGCTGACATTGCCGTGGGCGTGCTGGCAATCCCCTTTGCCATCACCATCAGCACTGGCTTCTGTGCCTTCTTCTATGGCTGCCTTTTCATCGCCTGCTTCGTCCTGGTCTTGACTCAGAGTTCGATCTTCAGCCTCCTTGCTATTGCCATTGACAGAATCATTGCGATCCGCATACCCCTCAGGTAAGCACGGGTTGGGCTGGGGGGACAGAGGGGAGCTAGGGTGGTGAGGGATGAACATCAGTAAAAACAACAGATCTGGAGATGAATCGAGGAAGGAAAAGTTAAACGAGGATCAGCACTTTTTATCTTCTAATTTGAAAAAAACTTTTCTAGGTCTTGAAGGCTTGCCTTGGCTGCTGGATTTTCTGGTTGCTGCTTTTTCCAATTCTTCTCTGTCCTCATACGGTGTATACCCATGGCATCACAACGGCGCTGCCTGGGAGCTGCCATTCCATATTTAGACAGGATCGTGCGGTAACCTCAATAACCTGTGCTCTGAGCTGCCGCCAACAGCACCAGAAGGATCGCTGTGGGAAAGTGGAGCTAAAGCAATACATGGTGGAGGGCAGAAAAGGGAGTGAGGTCAACTTGTCTCCCTCCCCATGGGGAGAATGGGGGACGCTGCAGCTGTAGCAGCAGGGTTGTGGAGAGTGTGGATGGGGGTTTTATCTTGGGGGTCCATTAAATGTGAAGGGAGGAGAAGCAGCAGGCTATGAAGAAATGGGCCTTAGGAAGTTTCGGACTAGTTTAGGCACTGCCTCTGGAAGCAAAGCATATATTAGATCAAGGCAGAGGCTTGTCCTGACCCAGACCTGAAGATGGTTATTCTGTGGTCTCTATTCTGGAGTTTAAAGGAAGAAAAGGATGTTTCAGTATTAGAGCTTGAAAGCTGAATATGACTAGCTGCTACTTTGTGTGCAACCAGGGAGGCTGGTGTGAGACGAGGGGAAGTTTTGCCACATGTGCAGGGGCTGCCACTCAGTTCAGTTTTCCAGAAGCATGTTGTTCTGACGGGATATATCTGACCGTGGGTGTGAAACAGCATTGTGTTTTGTGGGCTGGGTTTGAATGCTGTGTGACAATGCTTCCAAGTCATTCAGTAAGCTCAAAAAGATGTAGAGGAAGCCCCAGGAGAGGCCAGTGCAGGCAAAGTGTAGGAGTCTCCTTCCTTCCCACCTTGTCCTTAGGAGGATGCAGCACACTCTCAGGAATGGAGAGACTTGCTTCCTATCCTGAATAACAAATGTGGCTGCAAAAATGGAACACATTTCTGATTGTTGTGCTCTCAAGTTTGAGTTTTTGGACATCCTCGCTCCTGTTGAGCTAAAATCACTTGTGTTGACCTGTGCAATTTAGTTTTGTCTCTTGTGAATACTTTGGTCATCCAGCACTTATGTCAATTAACACAAACCTCCCATTCAAAACCAGAAAGCATTATTTTCCCTAGAGCTGCGGAGATTACCTTTTCATGTGGACCAGTGCAGCACAGTCTTTCCTGAAGCCTTGCCTCAGGAACCTTGTGCTGCTGTAACGTTACCGTTAATTGTTGGTTTCCAAACCTATAGTCATACCTGTTACAGCCTCTCCTTTTGATGTAGCTGTAAGGAATAACTATTGCATTCCATTGCAGAGAAAACTCTATTGATTTTAGTTACCTATAAATTGGACTGTCTCCGCTTTTCCACAGTTCTACATATAGATGGTTTCAGTTTATAAACCAAAATAATAATAAATGGTAAAGAAACATCTGTAGAGTAGCCCTCGGGAGCTTGCCTCAAATGATTTTGAGAAGGGCTGATGTCTTTAATTCATCTCTCATGAGCTAACTCTGAAGACTTTTGCTGACAGTTTAAGCGCTCTTCTTGCTAGAGGATGACTTGCCAGGAAAAGGATTTTAAAAATCTGGATTTCTGCCCATTTTGGGGGGTATCACTGTAACTATATTGTCTTGAAAATTTAATTTCCTGGAATAGCCAAGGTAAAGAGTCTTTTAGAAAAATCAGACTTCATCAGTGCTGGGCACGGTACCAGTTTCGCTATTTTGTTTTTGAAAAAACAGAGCACACCCTCTTCCACCCCAGAACAGTGGAGTTGATTGGGTGCAGAACCCACAGGTAGATCCATGGGTTCCTCCCCCTCCTTGTCCTCTGCTGGTTTGTCCTTTTACAGTAGGAGCGAAGAACTTGTCAATTGTGTTTCCCCTTAAGAATTTATGGATGAATAAGCATTAGATTTATAGCCTCAGACATGCTGAGAAAGTGAAAGCTGATTAGCTGAAGAGGGAAATGTGGTATGATTCAGACTGCTCACATCCTCATTTTTTTCTTTTTCTAATATCTGGTTGTCTCAAAAACGTGTCAAACCATTGGAAGGAAAGTTCTGCCACTAAAGACGCAATGTTTTTACCCCATGCTTTAATGCCTGGGAAAGCCTCTTCTCTCCTCCTCAGAGAACAAGAAAGGTAACACCAGGCATTCCTAATATTCATTAAATGAATGCTCTTAAAAAAAGAATAAATCAGACTTCCTTCACTCTAGCGAAACTGAAAAGAGCCAAACCTATTTTTTCTTATTCTTTTTCTTTTTAACTGTTTCATGTCTGATTTGTCCTAAGGAAGGTAACCACATGTCTCAATGGATACATATGTGGATGTGTGTTCCCACACAAATAAGCTATCAGTATTAAGGAGGCAGAAGAGCGGGATTTCTGATACTGCTTGGTTTTGGACACCTCAGTACATCATCAGAGTTATCTTTGGAATGATTTTTCTGTGGATAAAAGACCCTCCCCCAAAAAATTGCAGTGAGGAAAGACATCTATAGGTAAAATTTAAAAATACATAAAAACTAATTTGTGAACATCTTATGGGTTCTACCTTTCAAATTATTAAAATATTGTATAGAATTTGATAAACTTTCCAAAAGTTCTCAACCACTTTGCTGAATTCTGCCAGGTTTTATACAAATGTAACACTCTGCAAGTGGCAATAAAGTACTCCTAAGGAAGTGAGTCGGAGCCATTGTTTGGTCTAGGATAAAATCCGAACTGTGTCTCTAACATCGCAGGTACCTGAAAACCTACACTCGCTGATACAAAACCCCTGGGTGTTCTAAACAAAACTCACTGGGAGTCTGAGCTCCAGGATGAAGTCATGGGCCAAGAACAATTGCTGCTTTCCAGGCTCTTTGGTGCCAGCAAATGCTCCGCAGGCACGGTGCCCAGCCACGTGTTCTTGTGCAGGCATTTGTGGTAAAGATACTCCCATGGTGAAGGGCAGGTAGCTCTGATGCACTGGAAAGAGAGGAGAAATTTTTCTTCCTGCAGCCAAACGGAAAAGTTTTCTCAGGTTACTGCTTGCTCTGTGCGCTGAATTCAGGTATTCACCTGTGGCAAAAACACTTACGCAGGTCAAACAGTGCCAACTACAGTAACTTGCTGAAGTGCAGACCTTTTCCTCTGATGAAAGTTGCTTTGGAGATGACTGCCTGAGCTACTGGGATGCTTCTCTGGGAAAGCTTTACTAAGGTGCAGCTCACTGATGTCTGGAACATTGGGACAGATTGATCCCATGTAGCGGTGATTGAAACTGCAGCTCTGAGGTTGCATTGGGATGCTTTTCTGCCAGAGGCTAGGGGAGCTGGACATGAAGAACTGGCTTCTCAAAGTCTGGGGCAGGAAGAACAGGGGAGATGAACACAAACCCTGAATAAAGTATAGGACATGGAAGGGGCCTTTGTGCTGAGAACAGTCTGTGTCAGCAGTTGCTTTAATTCTCTAGGGTTGCCTTCTCAAATGCTCATATACGAGCATCTGAATTGGTGAATCAGGGATTTAATGTCAGTTTGAGCCATATCCGGACTTATTTCTTTCCCAGCTCACCATAAACCTTTTGACTTTATGATGAGCGTTTCCTACATGCGCTCATGTTTGTGTCAAATAGATTATGGGCAGTTTCAGCCTAATATGAAAGAAGGATAATTCACTTCCTCCTTTGAACAAGCATGGGCATGGCTTTGAAAGCAGTGCCAGTTGTCTATGGCTTCATGGGCTGCAGTGGAACTTGCTGTTACCAAGGTTTTAGTCTGGAAGCTGATCGTGCCACGAGGAAAAGAACGGTGCCTGTCCACCTGTATTGCCTCTGCTGTTTAGAGCCCTGCGCCCACCTGTGGCATCCCACCTACCCTGTCTCCGTAGCATAGACAAGCACTAGTATCAGTTAGCACCTGGTAATAGGGGAGAAAGTTTCTTGACTGAGAGTTCTGGGAAAGGGTTTTTTAGATGGTGCATGAGAAGGCCTGGGTTTCGCTTCTTGCTCTGCCACAAGATTTCCTGCATGATCTGGGATTGTCAGTGTTTCTCATTTCCAGATACATGTAATAGGGATAGAATATCCTCCTTTTGTCTTGCCTCCTATGACTGCAGCTGCCTGAGGTGGAGACTGTTGAGTGGATGTGTTCAGTGAACAGTGTTTTGTAGGGATTTGTTAAAAATCATTGAGCACTGCTGGAATTCAGATCAAAGCCCAGTGCCCCCAGCGCTGAGCACGGGCTTTCTGGTGTGGTGCTGTAAAGGTGGCTGAAATGTGCTCCGTGCATGGCAGAGCCATCTGGCCAAGATGTGCAGTGCTGTCAACCAGAGGTGAGTTTGGAAGACAAGCAGCAGGCTGGTTGGATGCTGTGACGATGCGTTAGTCCAGCTACATATCATGCAATGCATGGAAAGATTTTTAACTTCTACCTGAGGATGCTGTAGTTCTTATACCAGCTCTGTCTTCCACCCAGCTTGATAGTTTATGAATCAGACTGGTGAGGTACTACACTTTGTGCAGGAATCATTGTCTCGGTGACACAGAGCTTAGGCCAAGGACTCAGAAGTGTCACATCTTCAGCCAAGTTACTCTAGGCAGCACAGATGAGTTGTGCAGTCACCAAGGGCAGCTGTTCTCCTGGAGTCAGTTTGCCAGCCTGATGGCTGGGAGAGCAGCAGGGCAGGTGAAATTATTTTGGGGAAAACATCCACGTTTCCCTGTGTTTGCAAAAGTGGATTTTGTGTTCTAGAGGAGTCAGGTGACCCTATCCCCATACACAACTCCACCGTGAGCGTCCCTATGCTCTGTGCTAATGTTCTTCGTGTCTGGAATTTCACGAGTAGAAGTCGTTGTTTGTGTAGCAAGTCCAGTATTTCCAGGAAGCACGAGAACTGCTTTTGCACAGACAATCCAGTGCTGTCTGGACACATCAGACATGGTACAAAGTCACCCGCCAGCTATGCAGAACATGGGCTGTAGGTGTGACCACCTCCTTTCAGCAGGCTGTGTCTGCTGCGTAGGTGCCAGCAACTCACAGTGTGTGTGATGCTTCCTGGAAGCCCTGAACTTACCATGTAGAGCTGTACAGCACTAGGGATACAGAGAGCAGCTTTGGCCTGGCTGCTGTGAGCCTAGAAGGATGCCTAGACAGGTGCACAAACTCTTTGATGCCAGCCTGGTGACATCTCTGAGTGGACAAAAGGAACGAGTCCAGGAAAGTCCGCTTGGACAATAACCCTACTTCAGCCAAGTCAGCCAGAGGTGTCTCATGTGGATCCTAGAAATTAAGCTCTCCCAAGCGAATGAACACTTCTCAGTGGGTACCTGGCCAACATAGTGCCACACACTATGTCACGAGATGCTGTGAGCTTTCTCTCTTAACCCTTGGAGATACCGACCAAGGCGTTACGGAAATGCACTCACTGATGAGTTGATAATTGCTACTGCCAGCACAATACACTGCAGCCGGAAAGCAGGCGGCTGCTTGGGTTAAGTGCTGTTTCTAAGCCTTGTAAAGTTTGTTGCATGGGAATCCCCAGAGGGTTAGAGGGAGGGAGAAGTAGGGGGGTGGTTGCCTGGAGCAGTAATGAATATATTTTTAGTGGAAGGGAAGGGACATCTCTAGTCGTGGGATAACAGCTGCACAATTTCAAAATTCCTATGACAAGATGTAGCCAATTCCAGGGCTGCGGGGTTTTGAGGGTTTTTTTGTTTGTCTTTTATTTTTCCAAGCTTCAAGTGCCTTCAGCCAATCTCTTGCTCCCTGAGTATACTTTTCAAAGCTCAGATACTGTTTTGGTGTGTTGATGAGGTCTGAATGTGAGCAGCTCCCTGCTACCATCCATGCTGTGCCCTTAGCATCCCCTAAGCATTGAGCAGGATCCACTACTTGCTGGAGAAACCTTTTTATCTCTCAGAATCAGCTGAATCCCTCCCTTATTTCTGGAAGGAGGATTTCAGTGTATTTTGGGTACTGGGAATTTGTGTGGTTGACTCCCTCCCTCACTCCCTCTTTTCTGATTTTGAAATGCAACTGAGGAAGGGAGACTCAAGCCTGCCGGGTCTTGTGTGGAGCCAGGTTTTTTCCAAGGCCCATCAGCAGGTATTTAAAGCACGTGCAGGATCTCCTTCTGTAACTGTGCCCGGCAAAAGCAGCCTTTCTCCTCCCCTGTCTTGAACTTGCATTGGGATGGGAGCATGAACCTGTGGGAGTAACTATTTCATTGAGAGATGGAAAGATTTCTATGGCTTGTTGGATTATTTTTTTTTTTTATGTTTGTTTGCTGAGAGAATTCTGGGGACAGAGGGAGAAGGACCATTGGGTAAACACTGGGAGCCCAGCGCTACTGTTGTCTGATCGCAGACACATGGGGTCAAGTACAGTGTGGGACCCACGCTGGACGATGTGGGAATCCGGCCATCTACTTTCCATGCTAAGCATTACCAAGGGAAGGAAATTGCATTGAAATGTTAAACTGTTGCCCTGATTTACATTTTCAGAGAGAAGAACTGGTGGAGTCAGCTCAGGACTCGCAATAACCTGTGAGGCCTTGGGAACTGGCCGATATTTCAAACAAAGCAAGGTCCCTGGCTGCGCTGTCAGATTCTTACCATGTTGCTTATTGTCTCTTTCAACAGATCTTGGAGAATTTACTGCTAAGAGCACTTGCTTCAGCCAGGCATATCAATACCTCCACCACTGAAGTCCCCTTTGGTGTGTGCAGTGCAGCCCACAGCACACCTGTAGTCAGAGCACTGTCCTCAGCTTAATTCCTCCTTTCTGAGAAAGACATGGGGTCAGCTTAGCTGGGCTGGTGAGGAAAACTGCTGACTAGTCTCAGTTATTGAAGGAAGGTTGGTGCCATTGAAAGTGCCATTGTGGAGGAGCAGAGTGAGGTGCTGTGTAAGGCAATGCCAGCCTGGCTTCTGCAATTGAGTCAGCAGAATTTCCCTGGAGCACACCTGAACGTGGACACGGGGCCGATGGCACTGTGTCTGCGAGTTCGTTTGTGCTATTTGGCTTACAGATCTACTGTAAGACAGACCTAGCAATTCCATGCTACAAGACTGCTCCTTTGCCAGAAAGGAGAAACTGCCTTAGCCTTCAGCGGGAGAGCCACGGTGGTCTTCATCACCAAGGGTCAGAGCAGTGCCGTTGATTCTCCAGGCTGCAAGATCGATGTGCATGACCAATAGGGCTGGTGGAGCGAAGGAACACGGATGAAAACTGTATTAATTTCCCTGCTTTTCTGTCACCTATTCACTGCCTAAAGGAAAGGGAGGGAAATTTGTGGCATACAATGTCACCATGGTCCCCGCTGTGCTGTGCCGTGCGAGTTCTGCACGGCGATTCAAAGGTCCCTCTGAGAAGCAGACGCCTTTCTTGCTGTCTTCTGTCTTCTGGGCCATTGGGCCATTGGGAAGTTGCTTGGGTGTCGGGCTTGTTGAATGATACTGATGTAATTCCCATTTTCTCTGCTTTATAGGTACAATGGCTTGGTGACTGGCTCTCGAGCTAAAGGTATCATTGCCATCTGCTGGGTATTATCTTTCATTATCGGCTTGACACCAATGCTAGGGTGGCACAATCGCTCCCAGATCGAAGAGCTGGGTTCCAATAAGTCCTCTCCCATCAACTGCAGCAACAGTATGGTGGCATGTCTCTTTGAGGCTGTGGTCACCATGGAGTACATGGTCTACTACAACTTCTTTGCCTGTGTGCTCTTGCCCCTCCTCCTCATGTTCGGTATCTACTTGAAAATCTTCATGGCAGCCCGGCGACAGCTCAAGCAGATGGAGAACAAGATGGTACACGGGGAACGTTCTCGCTCCACTTTGCAGAAGGAAGTCCATGCAGCTAAGTCTTTAGCCATCATTGTTGGGTTGTTTGCAGTCTGCTGGCTTCCACTACATATTATTAACTGCTTTACCCTTTTTTGCCCAAATTGTGCCCATGCTCCCCTCTGGCTGATGTATCTGGCTATCATCCTGTCTCATGCCAACTCGGTTGTAAATCCTCTAATTTATGCCTACCGAATCAGGGAGTTCCGATACACCTTCCGTAAAATCATCAGCCAGCATATCCTGGGCCGGAAGGAGCCATTCAAGGCAGGAACGGCCAGCTCTAGGACTTCCACTCACGGTGGGGACGCAGAGAACGCCAGCATACGAATCAGTGAGTATGCGTTAGAAGTATACACCAATGGAGAGATCCACAGGGATCCTGAAAAGCAGGACTTAAACAAATGCAAAGCTGGCTTGGAATGGCACCAGAATGGAAATGCTCTGGACGTGGAGACAAATGGGCACCTCCCACATTCCTGCAAAAATGGGATTCTCTCAGATGCATGCGTGAACAGGGAGCTTCACAGTGAAGAGCTAATTGATGCCCAGGTGTCTTACTCAGATCTGGAAAGAGCTGCCTTCGCAGCAGCTGATGTTTCCTGATGAGACTTTCAAGGTCTTCCTGGTAGAATTATTTTTTTTCCATTGGTGACCTCTGCTGTGGCAGAAAGGGAGGTTGGGGGGTGGGGGGAGAGGTGTGTGTTCAGATCGCTGTGGAGAAAGGGGGCCCTGCCCAGGACTGTTGGGATGATCCTAAATACTAGACTGGAGAAAAGCCAAGAGACCATTGAAACGGACTAAGGAAGGAGGGACACGTGAGCCATCAATGACCTGTCAGCAAGAGCAGTGCCAAGGTCAAAGATGGCATTCCAAGTTCAGCACTGGGAGACCCTGCTGATGCAGGGCATATCATGACATTACGCTGTACTGTGTGTCTGTGGTTGCGTGTCGGTTTTGCTGTCTTTACCAACAGAAATAAAAGCATGGCTGGAAGTATTCGCTGAACTGCAAAGAGCAACAGGGAAGGGGCCTTTTAGTACTTTGGCCCTGCAACAAACAGAAGGGGGGTAGCAACATCTGTTGGTCAGGAAGGATGCCAGCAACTGCTTGGACAGGGAAGGAATTTACCTGATGGGAACTTTGGATACCTTCAACCATGGCATTTTGTCTTTCAGTTCATGTTTTTAAAGCTTATACTGCAAGAGGTTGCTCAAATGGTTTTTTTTCTTGTCTTGATAAGATTACTTAATGTTAAGTTATAAAAATGGGCAAGAACTCATATCCATTCCCTGAGCGCTCAGTGTTCCAGATGCACAAGGCAAATATAACCTCATAGCTCTCAACTTCGTCTAACAAATAGTGAAAACAGTCTGTAATATGGGTTTTCCGTAGCAAAAGGGCTGTTAGCGGGACTTGGTGCTGCAGATAGTAGACAAGCAGGCCAGGTTGTGGTCTGTGTCAGAGGGGCAGTCGTGCCCTGAGGTGTTGTAAAGAGCTGTCGGGCATGTGAGCTGTCTGTAGGCTGGTGGACACCGTCTGCTTTTTCCCCCGTCTCTGTGCTTGTCCTCCTGAGCTCCTAGAATGCAAATTCTTTCCATGGCCCCATATGTGTGCGAGGGGAGCTAATTTTCCGTATTTTGGTCATTTTTGTCCTCGCTCAAAAGGCTTGTGGGATTTTTTTCTTCTTTCTTGGGATAGGGAGGAACACACACACACTACCCAACACTTACTTTTGGAATTTCAATAAGCTCTATTTAAACATCTTTTCTCCTGTGATTTCATTTTTTTCCTGATGTGCTTTACTGTGAAGCCTGATTTGTCCCTGCAGTGCAGAGGCCAACAGAGCTGGGTCTGTCTGGTTAGAAGATGCTCCTACTCTGAGAAGCTGAAAGGTGTCAGTAGTAGTGGAAATCAGCTTAGAAACTGCAGTAGTCTGTCTGTGTAAGAGAACAGGCAAATCTGTGCTGCAGCAAGTGTATGCACTGATGTGGTTTGTTGTAGAGGTGTTTCACAGCAGTTTCATAATTTTCTGTATCACTTATGAAGCCTGGTAGCTCAAGGACAGCAGAATGCCACATCAGCTTGAATTCTACTGAAAGATTGTCTGGGTTTTTTTTTTTCCAGACAAACAATCCATGTCCAACACCACTAGCCTTCTGGAGAGACAGGCAGTAATGGTCCTACTGGAAAACCAAAAGTCTGGTAATTCCAGGGATCTGAAGCTTATTCCCTAGCTGAAAACATCAGAAATATCATCCCCCAAACCTGGCTTTTCTTTGTGTCTGTCCACTAACATTTCAGAAGCCAAATAATTTCATTTTCAGAAAGGAAAGGGGAACTGGATTTTGATATTTGAGGAAGAGCAGGTTAGGTTTGTATGTTCTTATTCCATGTTTATTTTAAATATTGTGAACTATTAAAATGAAAAGTCAGTTTTATTTGAGGAGAATTTTCTTCCTGCCAGTCTCCCTATGTGAAGGTGGGGAGTAGTTTATAATGCTGAACGTGTTCGAGTATGTAACTGCTCCAAGCTAGCACAAAGCTTACTGTGAGATGGATAAAAAGATGTGGTTGCCACCACAATCCTTAGCAGAAAGACAGGCAAGCTTGTAGAACAATAGACATCAGAGTTTAATTGAATTGCTGCTTTCTTGGCACGGCTCTTCCACGTAGTCTAACGTCAGAGGAGTGGATTATCACTCCAGTACCATTAACAAACACTAAGCCATTTCTCTGTAACTGACGTCGTAGGTAGTTCCTCTGTAGGGTGACTTGGGATCTTGTTACTCTTGATCTTTCTTGATGGAATATTTCTGTAGGTGGCTCCTCTGACCTCCTGTAACAGTGGCAGAGGAACTCAGTCAGGAAAATGGGGGTCTGATCTCTTCA
Source organism: Harpia harpyja (assembly GCF_026419915.1). Taxonomy (NCBI): domain Eukaryota; kingdom Metazoa; phylum Chordata; class Aves; order Accipitriformes; family Accipitridae; genus Harpia; species Harpia harpyja. Next base: position 42,033,406 of record NC_068948.1, on the reverse strand, counting down.
GGCCTCAGTTGGGAGCTGAAATGTTTCTAAGAATAACACAAGATTACATCCGGCATTCATGTCAATAACAATTAGGTCCACAAAGAAGCAGAGCAGGGAAGGAAGTGTGGGAAAATACCAGGATCGCTCATGTGCTGGAACACACGCGAGTACCGAAGTGTCTCCTATTGAGCTTTAGTTGCCATTGTAAAGGGATGTTTTGTGCCACGTTGCATCAGACTTTCAACAGCTGATGTGGGTTGGTTGCTTTCTATTGTATCCTGAGCTTCTTCACACTCAGTTATGGCAGCCTCTTGCTTGGTTGCCACAAGAATCAAGTTGATCTATGTTGATGCGACAAACTTCAGATTGTCCCTCTGGAAAACTTTCCTGCCCAACCAGATTGCCATCTGACCTTACTGAGTTTCCAGATGTCTTGAAATTAGCTTTTCTGTTGCTGTTTGAGATGCCCCCCAAATGTGTCCAGTCCCTTTCAGTATTCGTGATCCAGATTTGAAATGAAAAGGGTGTGTGAAGGGGCCAGGGGATGTGTGCAGGAGGAAGTGCAGTGGGGGTAAGGACGCAGCGTGTTTTATATAGAATTGGAAGTCTGTAGTCACAGGAAGGAAGGGATGGCAATTGCACCACATGCTGTGTGCCTTCTGGCAAACATATGTCTGAGATGGACCTTCAGAAGATGTTTCTGAAGCAGTTGTTGGGGGGAAGCATGAGCCTTTTGAACAGAATTTTGGACTTCTTATTTCTTGTTTCCTAGGGATCATGACTTCAAGGCTTGTGCACCTTTTTTTTTTTTTTTTTTTTTTTTTTTAAAAGTGCAGCTGTGGAGTCCCATCAATGAAATGTGCTCTTTCCACCTCCTGGCAGCACTTTCCATTCCTGAGAAAAGTACCTGTCTTCCAAACTGCATAGGGCAGGGATCATTAGCAAAGCGAAAGTTAAATGATTTTTTCCTGACCTCCCCACTCACATCCCCATTTTCCTTCCAGCTGGAGAATTTTTAGCTGATGAAATGTAGCTGTTCTGGATAAACAAAGATGGTACCAAGACAAAGGAAAGAATGAGGTGACCATCAGGAGAGGCTGGAGAAGACCTCCTTGGGAATCCAAGGTGCAGTAGGTCCAGAGAGTAAGAGCTGAGGTGAGAAGAGACTGATTTCATTGAACTGGAACTTCTTACTAAAAATGGCTGAAGACCCATAGAGAGATGTGGTGCCTCCTTTGGCGTGAGGGCATTCCAGGAATTTCACCATTCCCTGGAGACTCTTAGGCTCCAGGGTTTATTTGCTTTATAGGGTTTTGGAGAAAGTAAAGTTTGATCAGTTGCCAGGAGTAATTTTATCAAGAGTTTGTCTTAGGGCCCTCTCTCCAATAAGGCACTGCTTTTTGTGTGTGCAAATAAATGCACTTACAGCGTTGTTCTGCAGAGTTTCTTTTGGATCAGTAGTATTTCAAAGCTCTGTGCAAGCTTGAACTGCAGCTCTTGAACAGAGAAGCCGTTTGGCGTGGTGGGACAGCTGGGGTTACTGTAGACAAAGGGTTTGCCACTGATCCCCATTGGTGGTAGGAAGCTTATTGTGCAGATGGACTTGGGAGTTACATGGAGTAGTCTGAATCTTTGATCATTCTTTGAAAAGAGGCTCCAAGGGATGCTGGTGGATATAAAAATGTCTCTAAGGTGTGGGAGAGGCTGGAGGGTTAGGGTTAGATGGGAAATCTTGGTGGTGAAGGAATATTTGTAGGGTAGGTCTTGGGGAGGATTTCAGGGGAGCAGGAATGTGCTGGGAGGTGCTGGGGATTGCACAGATGGTGCTGGCATGAGACCAAGGTGTGACTTGCTGAGGAAGGACTCTGGAAAGGATGTACAGTCTTACAGCTCTCCTGGGGTCACTGCGGAGGGGAAACTTTGTCTGATGTGTGCGGAGGGTTGACTTCATATGGTCTATATGTGACTGAGGTAGAAATGGTTCTTACGGATTATCTCCTTTTCACATACATTGTCTCATTTCATGAGCGTGTCCAGGTGTAACAAAAGCCCTTCTGCTTTGTGACCATGAGCCCTACCTAAAACCAAATCAATCCAGCTGTGTTATGTGGGAAGGACAAGCATGCAGCAACAGTGCTGCGATGCATTAAAACTGTAGAATACTCTCTAGTGGTGTTTGCTAAGTTTAGCTGCCTAATAGTCAGTTCTCTCCCAATTTGTTTTGGGCATCAAACTGCACTGAGTCATACCGGAGAGTTTTTTCTTTCTAGCCCTGAGCTTTTGGCCTTCTTTACGGTAAAACACATCAAGAGTAACTAAAACCACACCAGTTCCTCATTTGCATGAGAGATGACTAACCTGACAGACTAAGAATCCCAAAACTGGGGCATGTTGTGTGTAACTCACTGTCTTATTTGTCTGCTGGGACTGTTCACACAAGGATGTGTTAAAATGAAGACTGGAATCTGTCGATCTGAGGACATCCTTTGCTTCCCCCGCTCTGTTTCATGAGCTGGTGTTCCTGCCCCCTGTCCTGTGGAGCGGTTGTCTCTGTGGTCTGCAAACCAAGACACTATGAACACCCTGCTGCACACGCTGTCACTATAAAACAATTACTCTTTTAATTTAAATGTTTTATGAATATAGTTGTTGTTTTCCCTCTGTTTGTCAGTTACCAGTGGGAGGGGAGGGAAGGGGGTGGGAGAGTCTGTGCATGCAAATGTATTTAAAGTGCGTTGACCAAAGGTTTTTTTGAATCTGTGAAGTTTTCATATCTGTGAAGTCATCAGACTGCTGGGCAGTGAGGAGCCGCTGGTGCTGCTGAGTCTGTCTTGGTTACATTTCTTAATAAGCATTAAAATAATAAAATATATTTGTAAAAGAGAGTGTGAGTGCCTTTGTCCCAGGAAGATCCGGCTGGCTGGCCCTTTTTTGTGCAAGTGTTTTCTTATTATTTTATTAGCTTTTTCCATAGATAGATCCTTCCGGAGAGCTCTCTCCCTGGTGCTGCCTATTCTTTTGCAGAAGATATTAGCGTGGACTCAGGTGACAGACCCAGATGGACTAGAAAGACCCCTCACATCTCTGACATCCTGGGATCTGTCGTCTTGGCAATGAGAGAAAACGTTTACAGCTGTGTACCGAACACAAGGTAGAGCATTGTATTTGCCCAAACCACTGCAGTGTCAGGAACGTTGTGTTACACAGCAGGACCCGAAGGGTCCATAACTGGACCATGAAACACCTTTGCCAGCTGTGACTGGAGAATCCCAGCTTGCTGGCTCTCCTTCCACGTGGCCCTGCCGCTGCACCTCAGACCTCCTTGTAAGACCATCACAATTTCAGACCTCTGTCCCGTTCTGCCAATGCCACTCGGGCTGAGCTAGCTCCAGCCTGGTGTCAGCCAAATTAGTCTGGAAATGGAGGCAGTAAATCTAGATGCTGCTGTGGTGTCACTCAAGCCAATTCTGAGCAATGCTGACAGGATGAAGCGGGAATAATTTCCAGCTTTTTCCAGCTGGCAGCTACTAAATGCGTGTATGAGGACGGTAGTGATTGTCTGTACAATCCAGGAGCATTTGGAATCGGGTAGTGATGAAGTGAAAGTTCACCAGATAACCATCAACTACTGGTCATTCCCTCTTTTGGTTCACTTTGGAGCTGGGCTAGAGGCCTGGCTGGAGGCCCCAGTTTGTGGAGAGGTGCTGGCACCCTGGTGCTCTGGGGCCAGCTGTGCCTGAGCTGTTCAACCAACTGTGTAATTGAAAAGCTTTTTGATTTTTCCCTCCTTTCACAAACACTGTGCGTTTTGTTCCGCAGCATCAAAGGCCAGGAGCTCGGAGGAACAATGGGTGTCTGCAGGAGCCCGGGGGGAACAATGGCCGTACCTGGCCCTGGGAAGAAAGCGAGTACTTGAAAGAACAGCGAGAGCTCCCAGTTTAACACAATTGGCCTGATCTGGAAACCTCTGCTCAGAGATCCACACCTTGGCTTAGTCACCCAGAGAAACTAGACTTTGCAGGGCTTTTGCTGTAGACTAAGAGCTGTCTGAGGATAATATAGCTCAATAGTTTAATATTAATGCAGCACTGGGGAACTGATGACATTTCTGAATGGTGAAGTAGGATGGGGCTGCAGAGGATGGTGTTTTCCCTAGTAGTGGGTGGATAATGTTTTTGGCTAAAAAGCCTTTCACAGTATTTAAAGCAGCAGGATCTTCCTTGTCACTTCTGCCCCCAAACAGGAAGCCTTTGCTGCTAAGAATAGTACATACAAGTGCCTGCTGTGCTCTTGACCATCGTGTGTTTCGAGGAGAAGTTTTGGGGAGTTAAAAGCTCTGAGCACCTTGTCTGAGGCCCTGTGGACCTCACAATTTACTTTCACAGGAAAGAGTCCCACTGTCTTGCATTTGACTGAAGTGACCAAGTGAGGAGTGAGATTTCCCGTATGTTCATTCAGGGGAGGGAGAAGGACTTCTGTCAGCTCAGAGTGATCCTGGGAGGAGTCCACCTCTGATCCCGCAGATAAGCAGGTTAGATGATGCAACTCACTGCAGGTTGGAGTCTCGCTGAATAGTAAGTGGAGCTGTATTCCTCCCTGACTTCCCAATCTCCTCTTCAGTGCTGTTCTGAGAAGAAAGGGGGACACTTCTGAATATTGGAGATGTTTCCTCAGAAATTACCCAGTGGATGGGACTGTTGGAGGGTTTTTGGCTGGAAGATGTGACACTCTTACAAGCACTGTCATTTCTCTGCTGTGTGACTGCAGTAGTCACTGCTGAGATCCTGCAGTACTACCCAGATCTCAGAAAATCAGAAACTGATTTCAAGAACTGGAGTCCTTGCAACACGTCAAAGAAAATGATCTAAGCCAAGTTTGGGTCTGAGAGTAGCATGGTGATTTTTCAGCAAGTGAAAGGCGAGGACTGGGATAAGAGCTTTTAATCTGCAACTTCAGAATAAACTGTGTAAAGATGAGGTTATTTGGAGTGCAGATCCATACTGTGTGGCCTGAGCCTGTTGCACTGAACTCCAAACCTGGGACTGTGGTTTTTAGGAGTGTCCAGCTGCAATCCAGAGAGGTGAGTGCAACTTCTACAGAGCCCAGGGCAGTCTTTAAACCTGCTGGCTTGGACACTGACAGCACTGGAGCTGCAATCACTCAGGCTTTGTTTGCCAAGGATTTACCCAGAGCCCTAGGCAGCTCCAATTTTTTGCCTTACCTAAGGCAAGGAGATTAGATAATGGCTCATAATGACAGTGAAGAAAATCCATGTGCATGGGGTATCTTGCTGCCTCAGCTGTTGATGAGGTCATGGGGATGTCTTTGGGGCTGGTATGAGTCCAGGATATTACTTCTAAATGGGAGTTAAGCATATCTCAGAAGATACTTCATCTTGCTGGAGAACTTGCAGCTGCATCATTAGGGCATTTGGCATCATCTGGGCTGTGACAGCTTCTGCCTGCGCTTTGGGGTTCCCAGGGATGCAAGGCTCTTGTGCAGTGTGGTGATTGCATCCAGGGAAAAGAAAAGAAGAGTCCTAATAAAGAGAATTGAGCAGCCTGGATCAGTTCTACGAAGAATGCAAAACAAGCCTGGGCCGTCTCAGGGTAAGCTTGCACTCATGGTGCCTCTTGAACCCATGTCCTGTTATTGTTGGTGTGGAACATGAGGGTCTGGGCCAATGAAAATAAGGAAGGTGGCTTGACAGACACAGATTTTATCTTTTGAGATTCGTCATGACCTTTCTAGTGTATAATAAATAAAGTTGACTCAGGAATTGGCAAGTGCCCTATAACATGCAGTCCTGGTGTTGGGACTCGGCAGAATGTTCTGCTTAGCAATGCACTCTGTTAGCTTTGTTTGCCAAGTTCCTATTTTGGAGGTGTGCTGAAGGGCTGAACAGTGGCAGATGCTGAAGCCTTCTGCAGGGCAGGTGCACTGGACCTGGCATCTCTGACCATGCTGATCCAGGCTGGATGAAGGTCATTTTGAATCCATGCTGATAGAGCCTTTTACCACTGGGCCATAAAAAGAGAAGAACTGTCTTGCAAAGGAAGAATGCTCTTTGCAGCGGTGTGAATCTTGGGGCAAAGAGGACTCCCATCCTTTCACATTACTGTTTAACCCATCAGGGATTTAATTCAGCATTGAAGAGTATTGCTTCCTGTATTAATGTCTTTTGAGCAGCCCTGCCATGCACACTGGATCCTGCGATATTAAACAGTTCCATCATCCAGAGGATGTGGCCAATTTTGCAGGTGACAGGAATGGTAGCTTTGAGACTTTGCCTGCTGCCGGGTGAATCCCTGCCATACCATCTCCTCTGTTAACCATGATTGTGAGCAATCACAGTCAGGTTTTCTGAGCTAGCTGTGGCAGCAGGGGCTGTGATATACAGGGCTCCTTTGCAGACAGCTGGGAATCATGTGCTGCTAAATTGAAGCTGTTCTGTAATGGTAACACATCAGATTGTGAAGTTATTCTGCAGAGCCAAAAGACACTGGGGAGAAGAGGGCTAATGTTTGCGTTCCCAGTCCCAGAGAGGCTACAAGGGGAGAGCTGCAGTTAATTCACAAAGATTATGGCTGATTCAAAGGCAGAGTCTCAAGAGGACCGCACCCGGCGTTGGCACTGGGGTGCTGGGCTACATGAGCACTCAGCACCTTAAAGTAAAGGACAACTGGCTGCCTTGTTTCTGAGGTGCCTGCCATTTGGGAGCAGTCCAGTATTCCAAGTGTTTCCTGCCTTTCTTTATATTCATGCCAAAAGCACTAACAGAATAGGGTGGAGACAAAAAAATCTCAGACCCTCCTCAAGATCCTCCTCTAATTCCAGAAGGATCAAAATGCTAAAGGTTGCATTAGAAAAACAGAAATAGTCTTTTCTCCCACCATTGGTAACTCAATGCCACAGCTAAAGCTGAGAGTCAGCTGCTTATTCTACAGCTGCGTCCTTTCTGAATTCATGAGAAATAGCATTTTGATTTCCTTCCAGAGGAAATATACAGTAATGTCTCGTAACTTGCACTGAGGCCTTCCATTCTGCAGAACTAACCCATGTAACATTCATCTGCAACTAAATTAAACCCAAGATCCCCTATTCCTTATGGATTGAGCCAACGCTTGGGAATCAAGGCTTTTAATCAGAAACCTTTATAGCTTGCTTTCTCTGAGCACTGGCTTCCCATGCAAGTTCCCTCCCATCCTAGGTTCTACATCTGCAGATGATCCCTCCTTTCCCGCCGTATGCCAGACCGGGGATGCACAAGAAATTTATCCAGGATGCAGGGGCTCTCTGTCCCTTTCCATGGTTCAGCACTACCTGGATTTTCAGAAGAACTGTAGCTACAACGTTCCTGTAGATTTTCACTGTGTGGCTGGAGGGAGGGATGTGCTCTCTGTATGCTAACAGCAGTCTCCGATTCCCTTGCAGGAGGATCTTTCGATCAGCATTTGATTTGGAAGCGCTGTGTGGGACACACGATCCTCCCAGGGAGAGTTTAATGCTTTCTTCCCGTCAAAAGCATGAGGCTGCATCCTGGGGTCAGGATGTCAGTGACATGTAGCTGACACTGAATGCTGAAGCCTGCGTGTCAGTCAGGTCTTGGAAGAGGCTGCGCTCTGTCTGCTGCACAGACACGTTCGCCCTCTCTGAATGGAGGTCCTTGTGGACGTAGCCATGAACTTGGTGTTTTCCAGGTGGCTGTGTTTGCTCTATGCCGGATGAATCCCAGTGCTGTAAAACACGTGTCCCTGTTCTGCTTCCTAAAGAGATGCATCTGCTGATGTCAGCTTCCAGGTAAGATGCACCGGAACCTGCTCTCTCTCAGCATCTGTGGCCTTTGGCCTCTGCTGGTAGTCAGGCATCCTAAGGAAACTAGAAGTGACCTAAGGCTATTTTTTTGCTAATCCTTGGTCAATGTTGCAGATGGAGAAGTAATGGCAGTTTTCCAGCAGGTGAGACCCTCCAGGCCAGCAAGCCAGACAAGAAAAATAAACACAGGAAATAGCATCCATGCAATAAGATAACAAAGAAAGGAGAAGCTGGGAAAGCTTTCTGCTGCATGTGTGTTGGGGGGGGAAGCACAGAGCTTGGAGCTCTCTCTCTAACAGGAACAAGCAGATGTTGAACCTTAACACAAAGGAAGGGGTTACTGCCTGGACGGAGAGAAAAGTAGAGAAAAGAAGGTTTCTGCTTTGCCCAGACAGAGGAGGAGTTGCTCTCTAGGGTACAGGGTCTGTGGAATGAAGATCTTGAGCCTAGGTGTGGGGTGAGTTAGTGCTTTGCTCAGGGCAGAGAGTTCTGGTTAGCTCTGCTCCACCTGGTTGTTCTTCTGTCTCAAAAGCAGTTCTGAGTGTCTCTGTGTTGAGGCAACCTCTGCTCTGTCTTACCTGTGAAACCCATTCCCTGAACTCCTCCTCTTGGCATCTTTGTGTCCCACCCCCCACCCCCCCCCAAAACCCATGGGCTTATCAGAGCCTCTACATTGCTCAGTTTATCCCTGATGGCATGGCTGGGTAGTACGGTGGCAAGGCATCTGCTGGCTTCATCCCTGTGCTCAGCAAGATGGAGAAGCCACCTGTGGTGCCCAAAATAGCCTCTGCCTGGGCAATCCAATCCAAATGGTGTTGATAGTGGTGGGGGATTCCCATGCCTCATAAAGAGGCTTTTGTTGGGAGGATCTAAGCTGAGCTCCAGGCCTTGCCAGCTGTGGAGAGGAGCAGATGGATCTGCAGTATAAAAATAGATTGAAGCAGACTTGTTCTGCCCCTTTTCTTCACTAGCTCAAAGTATAGTCCCAGAGGTGCCTGGTCAGCTGAAGCAGAGCAGAGAACTGGGTGATTTGCAGCTGCCAGTCTGCCTGGAGCCCATTAGCTGTTGTCAGAGACAGGAATTTATCTCTCTTCAGTCGCATTCGCCTTACAGCTGCCGTATGGACAATCTTCTTTGCTCACAGCTGTTGGCAGTGTGTTACATCCCATTTCCCTGAGGCAACACAAGCAGGAGAATGGGGCATTTCTGTGAGACACCATGTTCCTAAACTCTGCTATACTTTACCTTGAGAAGCAGAGGTATTAGTCCATGGCTGTGTCCTCTGGATGAGATCTTTGTACAGCACCTAAGGAAATGTGCTGCAGACATGCACCAGTGTGTCATGGGCAGTTTCAACTAGTTGATTGGTAGATTTTGCAGCAGTCAAGACCTCTGTGTGTTGCACGTGGAAATCTCACCTTTTTCCAACCCCAGCTACAGGGGGAACATTTTGGAGTGCTATGATCTTTGTTGTTGCTCCAAGTGACTCGGCTGCTTGTTCCGATGCCATAAGTTCATACCAAAGGTCTGAGGTTAAAACACCCTTCAAAGGCATCCGAGGCTCATTGTCCTTGGTCTCTTATGTAGATGAAAATGGGATGTCCCCTGTGGATACCCCCTGGCCCAGTTGTTCATCCCAGCACTTTCCATCTAGGCTTAGAAATTTTTCAACCCTAAAATACAACGGTTTTGGTGCACAAAAGCAATTGCGAGGCTGCATCAGTACTCAGAGCAGGCAGGATGTGGTCCCTCTGCATTGCGCCTGCAGAGCACTGCCAGCCCATCAGTCCTGAGACCTGTTTGCATAAAACCCCCTTCTCAGTTGGCATCCCCACTCCATCCCCTCGTGCTAACTAAATAAGGATCACATAGATGTTTCCTGAATGGGCTTTCGTAAGGCACTAATTTGATACACTCAGGGCATCTTCCTGTAATGAATGTTCCTGAGGTAAGGTAATTGAAGGTGACTTTGCATGGGTGGGTGGGGGGAACAGGGCAGGACTGCTGGCAGACATCATGGGAGGAATAGAAGAAAACCCTTTTGTTCCTGTAAATTCCGAGTGCGTTGTGTCTGTTTACACTCCCTGTCTCCCCAGCTTCTACCTGTGCTTTGTTTTGAAGGTGGCTGCACTCTTCCTCTCCTCCTCAGTTTTTGGGGTATTTTTTCCATTTCATCTTGTGCATCTGTTCTGCTGCTTTTTCATTTTTGCTTTTTGTTTCTTTGCTGGTTTCTTCCACTCTGCCCTATGTTCTCCTGCTTCCTGAAAAGCCGCATGCTGTGGTGTGTGAGGGAGAGGCACTGAGGCTGGCCATATCCCTCTGCACTGGCATCCCAGGATATACTAGCTGATTCCCTGCTATTTCTTCCAGGGAGCCATATAGGAGCAAGAAGGGAAGAGGGAGTGAAGAATCCTAGATTTCCAGGTGCTACCACAACTTAAATCTTCAGGACATGCACTTTTGCTTTACATACCCAGTTTGTTTTAGCCAAGGGAGGAGACAGCACTGCTGTTCAAGTGGAGGGAAGGCCTCCAGCCTCACTCCTTCTATGATAGTTTCTCTTTGGGAATATTCTCCTTGACCACAGACCCCTGTACTCTCGTTCGGTGCTGGGAGTCAGGAAATAGCGGCAGCACCGAGCCTTTCCACTTATTTACAGCATTTCCTTCTGTTTGCTTCGGGAGCAGAAAAGGGCTGTCTAAAGGGCTTGTTTTTTTCTGAGCAAGTTGGATTTGCAGAGTAGAGGCAATTGCTGTTCCTCTAACTTGGGAAGCACATGGTGGGGAAAAGGTAACTTCTGGAGCCTGGGGACTTAGGATTTTCCTCGCAGATCTAGAAACCCTGGGCTGTCAGAACTGCAGACAACAAACCACCGGTAATGTGCCAGTAAACAGACTAGGAAGCATCTGCCTTGCATTTCAATAGCGTAAACTTGGCATTTCACCCCTGACTGTTTCTTTCTTTAGCTCCTTACAGAAACCTTTCAGCCACTAACTTGATGGGATTCAGCTCAAAAAATGGCCGTCTCGTCTCTAGCGACTGCCACGAGAAGTCTCCGCACTTCATGGGGAACTCAGTGTTGCCCCCACCTTCAACAGTTGGTGGCTGTCATGGTGCAGAGGTGGGAGGGGGCCTTCCTGGGGATTTCCAGCACCACAGCAGGAAAGGGGGGACCAAAACTGGTGGCTCCAGCAGTCCAGTCCAAACCTCGCTTCCATCTCCACATGCCCAGTGAAACTCTAGACACAAACCAGAATCTGGAGTAAATGCATGTTTTGATTGCTGTGTTTTGTGCCTGATGCGCTTGGTTAATGGCCAGGCTGTGCAGCAGGGGAAACAATCTCCAAAACACAGCCCTTCTTAAGCCCCAGATTTGGGCATCTAACTTGGTGTAATAGTTCAGCAGCATTTGTACTGCAAGTGCAGCGTGTGTATAGTTGTACCTCCATTTTTCCTGATGACCACTGAGGGTCATTTTTATTTTTATTTTTAAACTCGGACAGGATGCTTGAGCTGGAGGACAGGGAGCAGTGAGGGCTCCCTCTGCTGTCTGTGGGCTTTCAGGTTCCCAACTAATTCAGTCCCCACTCAGATCAAATGTTTTCCCTGGGAGGAGATGACATTGGAAGCTCTTCAGCCTATAGATGACTCTGCAAAAGACCCATATCAAATACAGTTATTGCTGTTAATATGCAAAGCCCAGTGCATCTCACAGCACCCTGTGAGTAGGTCTTCTGGCTTCTGTGGCACTGTGGTCACAGCCTGTGTGTGAACGTGAATTCAGGTTTGGACCCAGTGTAATATACCATTGAGAAGGGATGGATGCTGCAGTTTTGGAATTCAGCAGAGGATGGACTAGGCTGGGAGACACTCACACAAGATCATCATTGCTACGCTGATTAGGTAACACCTGTGCTGTGTCATCCTGTGGAGGCCAGAGGAAATTAAATCCTGTTCAATTTTGGGTAGAAAGCTCAGGTCTGTAAAGCAGCTTGTTCTGTTGACTTTTCTGGTCATTTACTTCAGGCAGGTTTCCTCACTCTTAAATGAGACAATGATGGAGACTCCATTGTCTTCACCAGGATATTCCTCCCCAGGATGACACTACCTGACTCAGCATCAAGACTAAAGCCCTTAGGGAGTTGCTAAGAAGTCAGGTGGGAATGGGGCAACCACAAAGGATTTTTAAGAGCAGTTAAGCAACTTAAGAGCAAAAGTGCCTCTAAATTTTCCTGAATGTTTGGCTTATTAAGGTTATTAGCCCAGGTCCTTATTTGTTCTGGTGTAGCCTGAAAACGTCCTGGCTAGTTGAACTGGACAGTGCCTTGCCAGAGTACTTGCAGCAAGCTGGGTGGCAACTTTTCTCTTTGCCTTGGACAGGTCAGTGTGGCCTCTCACTTCATGTTTATGAGGCCTCCTTTTTCTTTTGGAGGGTCTTCCCCTTTGTTTGCTTGATTTCTTGTTTCCCCCCTCCCAGCTCTCTGCAGACCACATTCTGGAATTGTGCTCAGGAAGACATTCCTGTGTTTCTCAGCTGTAACATAATTGATCCTTTGTTATGGTATTTCAGTTAGGTGCCCCTGAAGGGTGAGCAACTCTGGTCAGGAGCAACAAGACTTTCTCGCTCTGACTGTTCACTGGCCTGGCAACTCATAAAAGTGCTATTTTTCTTCACCTCAGTTAAACTGCTAACATGTCCCAGCACGCACAAGATGTGGAGGCTCAATAAACCCAAAAGGCTCATTGTTAAACAAGGTAAGTCATCCTGAGAGGCCAGCCATTAGATAGTTTTCAATGCTTTCCTCTGTTTTTTGTCAAGGATCAGACAGTGAGGTGATGTGGCAGAACAGTCCATAGCACGAATGGAAAACACTGTGTTCCAGTTCTCTGTAAAGGCCCAAGAATAACTGCCTCGGTGCTTCCTGTGTCTGGTTGATGCTGAGCTATCAAAGAGACTTCTTCTGTGGGTTACATTGAGCTCTCTGCATTTAAGAACGGAAATGATCTTCTTAAATATTTCTTTTGCTGTTAAGTTTGGCCCTTGCTTTGCTAGCAGCTGTACCCATTGAACAAGCTAAAAAAGAATACAGTGTAAAAAAATTAGACATAGAAATAAGAGAAAGGAGTAACAGAAAAAACAAGCACCAATTCGATCATGTGTCTGAGTTCATTCAGACCATGTGGAAGCTGGGAATTTTACGCAGGCAGCTGAGAGACAAAATGGTAGTCATTTTTAGAAGTTTTGTCTGAGCGTATGAAGGTGAGAACATACTTATAGGTCAAGCATACGTGGGCAAGGGAAGCTGAATCACTGGCAAATCAGAGGCAGGAGAAAAGAGTGGGATGCAGAGATCTGAACTGGGAAGGGTTATTGCCTGGGACATGAATATTTTGTGTAATGCATAAGGAGATGGAAAGGTGAAGAAAGGCCACAGGCATACTAATTATTTGCAAATTGCACTATGTCATCTTTCCCTCTGCCCAATTTCAGCCATTGTTTGGTGCAGGCAGCAATACATGTGCATGCTACATCCATCCATCTTCATGATAGCTGGGTTAAATTGCACAATCATTATGAATACCATTTGCAGGCAACTCCTATTGCTGCTCCCAGCCTCCGTCCAGTAATCTGTGGCTCCAGGGTCTGGGCGCTAACATTTTGAAACTGTGGTCAATCGGAGGGTATTTTTCTGCTGCTGCTTCTCTCACCTTTTTATTCCATTATTCTGCTAAATCACTGTGTTGTAAGTAAGCATTCTTCTAGGACTGGTAATTCAAGATCTTGTGATTCAACGTGACTAGAGAATGGTTCTTTGTACCTGTAAGAAGTGAGGAATCCTTCCACTAAGATTTTGCTTCTAGCCTTGGGGAGAACTCCCACACCAAAAACTACAGCTTTGTGTACACAAAGCTTCCTAGGTAGTTTGGTAGTTGTTTCTAAAGAGGGCTTGCTTACAGTGGGAAATTACACTATGTTAGAAGGAAGCTTTGAAGACCTGTAATAGTTAACATGAAATTAAGCACATAACGTGAACAGAGAAGCATGGACCAGCAGATGTGATAGTGTATCATATTTTTGTACACTGAATGCAAGGTCCAAGTGAATCTCATAAGTGTTGCAATTCTTCAGGACCACAGCCTAACCTGATGTAGTTCTGCAGTGCTGAGCATCCCTTTGGTGTAATTGCTTTTTCCCTCCCAAAGCCTGAACATCTGGATTTATGGTGACAAAAGCAATCCAGTGAGGAAGGAAATGAAAAATGGTACCCCTGTGTATTTGAAAAGAGGCTGGGTATAGTCTGAGTCACAGCACATGTAAGAGATGCTCTGGCATTCCCCAACTGTCCCATCCCACAATACCAGTACCACTGCTGCTCTCCTCTGTTGGAAACCGCTGCTCGCAGTGACTGCTTCTCAGCATAAACATCTCTAAAAGCCCCTCTGCCGCCATCATGTAAATGGTGATCCACCAGCCACTCTCAATGGGAACTACTGATAGTAACCTCTACCATTCTGCCCTAATACCAGTTTATTCATTAACTTTCTATGTTTTAGGTGCATGCCTGTTAATTTCACCTACCACTGCCCACCTCTCTGGGCTGAATGTACAGCCCTTGTGTTACAGGATCATAAAAAAATCGACAGCTGGAGGGGATGCAGCAGTAAGAGAGATGAACGCTGTCTTCCTGGGACAATTATGAATTTTTGTGCCTCTTGAAGGAGCCATATGGACCCTACCCACGCGTCTTCACCTCTGCTTGAAATGCCTGATAATGCTCTGCTGAGTTGGGGGAGGAGGGGAAGATGGGTGAGTAGGTAAGCATATATGTGCTCTTCACTGATTTTTCTGATTAACACAGGAGGAGGCTGTGCTAGAGGGTCTTCCCAGGGCACAGCCTGGCTTGATGGAGGCTTTAAAAAGTTATTTTATTTTATTCAGTTCCTGGAACTGAGCTGATGCTGGTGGTTGTCATTATGCTTGGACCAGGAGGAACTGAACTGAGCGTCAACATGTTTGTGAGTGACATGCTCGTGACTGCTTCCTGTTGTGGAACAAAAGATGTAAAAGGTGAGTAAGCAGGTAGTAAAACATGGATATGAAAGTTTTGCAGGCTCCCTTTTGCTCTGGAGACAGAATCAAGTAGAGCCTGTGTTGGGGGAAGATGTCTTGTAGCATTGCCTTTTGCCAAGTAATGCCTTTTTTTCTGCTACCACTGATAAAGGAAAAAAATAGCTCCTTTATTGTCACCGAGTGCTGTGAATAGCCTGTCTGATCAGTTAGAGATTTGATTTGGTAAGGAAGCTCTGGGCTAGCAGTTTATGGGACAACATGCTATCCCAGCTCTTTATCCCTGCATGGCCCAGTTATCCATCGCACACCCCTGCCACACTCACTTATTCCCTATGCTCCCCTTCCTTACATCTGTGGGTGGACCATGTCTTGCAGATGATCTGTCCAGGGAGCGTGTGTTACGTTTCCCTGCTGTTCATGTGACTCTGGGGTTGCTTGTTCCCTCACCAGTTATGTCTGAGATCCTGTGAAAATATAGGGTGTGAGGTAAGTGGAAATCTTGAGGCATGCCAATGAAGGCGGCTATGTATTGTTTCCAAAAACATTTCTTTCTGGTGTGTAAAAAAGAAGGGTCCCTTGTTCAGGGTCTTTCTCACCCAGAGTTGCTTCTCAGAGAAAAGCAAGAGCTAGCGCTCATATTGTTGCTAGTGATTCTGTTAAGTATTCCCCCAGGAGGTCCTACATATCTTTGATGTAGAGTCGTTTATGTGTTGGCTGCCTCCATCCCTACCAGTGGTGCCCCCCCTTCCCTCCCCCCTCACATTGCCTTCTACCCCTACCAACTTTAAATGGCATCTTTTGAATAATCTTTGTTGACACAAGCTGCCTTAGTTGTAGTTGCTGCAGGGGTTGGGAAGGTTCCTCAAGCAAGGAATGTTCAGTCCTTGGGGTCATGGAAACCAGCCAGGAATTTCTGCTCTCCCATTCCCAGGGGCATGAGGAGCCTGCAGAGGAAAACCAAAGGTGACCATTTCCTCAGTTTAAATGTCGTTGACCTGAATTGGAGATGTTTTCCAAGACTTTTTAAGATCAAGAGAGCAGTTTTGGAAATATGACTGATATCTTGATGGAGGAGAAGTAGTGATCATTTCAAATTGTAGAGTCCTATAATACAATACAGGAAATTGTCATCGGAAAAACGAAAGCATCAGGCACTGTCTCTTTCAAGCCTTCAGAGCTTTTCCCCCCCCCCCCACTTGATACATGTGTGTGGCTTGTTCAGTGACAGAGCTGGATATTAAATGGCCAGGTATCATTTCTTGCATGTATGAATGCAAAGTATCAAGATAGGCTATAAAGTTAGCTATATGCCATATGATCACTGAGGATAGTGTGTTACTCTGAAGGAGAAAGGAGGTAACAGTGGGACTAAAGCTGTCTCTTTTCTGTAAGACTGATATCTTAACAGCTCTCGTGGGAGGAAGGACATGTTCAACCTAATAGGATAATGGAATAGTATGTTGAACATATCGGCTTTGACACAGACCAGCTGGTGGCTGTAGACACAAATAACCTAAGGAAAACAAATTTGAAATGTTTCAGGAAATGGCTATATGCATGCAGTGCAGTGGGGGGGGCAGGAGGGTGCCTTGTGTGTAAAAGAAAGAAGATAAAAGCCTCTCTCTCTGGCTGTGGGAGGAGTGTCTTGCTCATTCCTGGAAATGACTACATTCCATCCTTAATGATAGTTGGGGCTATAAATTTAGTACTGTATTCTCCTCTGGACCCACAGATCTCTGCACTGTGAGGTTGGACCAAAGGTCCAGTATGGAGTCTAGCTGGTAAAAAGAAAAATTCCCCAAACAAAACAGAAAAACCTTCCTACAGTTACTGTTAGAAATTTCCTCAGAAATTTTTGGTACGGTAACTATTGCTCAGCAGGAAAATTATCTCCACCAGTAGGTCGTCCACAGTTTCTTCCCTTCCTTCTTTCTGCTCCTTTTGTGTTTCTAATACATCTTGTCTTTTCATCTCTGTCCAACTAGTTTAAATTCCAGTCTCCATAGACTGCTGTCCAGCAATGAAATGGTTAACACGGACTTTTTATTTCTGTCTTTTTTTCCTTCATAAAGCCAGTCTTCATGTTTTGGAGCCCAGTGAGATACCTGGGTGGAAGGTAATTACTCTTCTCAGAGCTTTGATTTCAGGCTCTCTGCAGACCTCAGCAGATGCCATTTCAGCTGTTCCACTCTATTCTCGTGTGAATTATTTTCTTTGAAACTGTGAAAGATAGAAATGTACTTTTCTTTCTAAATTAAAGCTCAGATTCTGAGCTGGAGCATGTCAGGCAAACCACAGCCAGTTGGTGGATGAATGCATAACCATATAGGTAATATGATTCTTTCAGTGCCTCTCTCAAGTCAAAAGTTGTGTCTTCAGGCGACATGCAATCCATGTGCTTACAATCCAACTGGCCAGATTTCAGTATGTTGTGTGACCACCATAATAGATGACTCCAGGTTCGCTCTGCTGTGGCTAGGATCAACATGACACGAAAGACGGTATCAGTGACGTAAACTGCTAATGAGCCTTTGAAAGATGCCGAAGATATCTAAGATCTTGAAGAGGCCAATCAATCCTCCCCTTCTTCCCTTGGTCGTTGCAGTTCCACTCTTGCCCTGGCACACGCGCTTTCTCTCTCTCTCTTAAAAGTCTTCAGTTCATGCCATTACAAG
Source organism: Harpia harpyja (assembly GCF_026419915.1). Classification (NCBI taxonomy): domain Eukaryota; kingdom Metazoa; phylum Chordata; class Aves; order Accipitriformes; family Accipitridae; genus Harpia; species Harpia harpyja. The sequence continues at coordinate 42,015,862 of NC_068948.1, read as the reverse complement.
GTAGCAAGCATTCGTATGTGCTCAAGCAGAAGGCTAGTAGAATGTGTTACGCTCTTCATAAACACAACTTCCTTCTTCCTCGCTTGCCAGCAGCATGTCAGCAGCAAGTACCACTTTCTTTTGCAAGAATGGCTTTGGTAAAAGGTACACTAATGAGATATACTCCATTGACGAGTTATTTCTGGCACAGACAGAGCTGGAAGGAAGTCAGCATTACACGCAGACAATCTTTGGCCTGGGAAGGTCTGAGAACCCTTTAAATACTTGGCTCAGAAATGGCTGTTTTCCTTTTATCTAGGAGATTTTTGCTTTCCTGTTAAGTTAATTAAACTTCTGTTTTGTCTTCCTCATGCCCTTTTGCCAGTGTCTAGCCTTTTCATGAAGACACTAGTTCAATAACCATCATTTATAGTGTCAAGCTTAGGTTACTACCGTCTGTTTGCCAAGTGCAGCTGCAACCATCTGCCCAATTTTGCCTGTTGCTGTGAGCCAGAGATACTGTCCTTCACTACACAAATGTGCCATTGAGGCCTCATGGTGTCCCTTCCATGAGCTGTCCTTAAAAGATGGCATGTTTTGCCATCTTCCCACTTCTCTGAAAAAAGGGCTTGTTTCCATTGGACAACTGATTTGGATTGCAGTAGTGTCTGCAGTTCAAGTGAAGTACTACTTCTAGTTAAGCACCTTGTATGGATATTCTCACTTTGGAATAAGAGTATGTTATTCAGAAATAAATTCTAGAGCAGATCAAATTATTCTGAAGCAGAAGTTTCCAGGCAGGGTGTCAATGTAAGTCCCTGCATATAAAACCCCTGAAGGCCTGAAATCTTGAGAGACTGTGTTCCTGAGTGTCTGGGGGTAAGCATCAACTCATTGGACGAATTCAGCTGAAGGGTTGAAGCCCCCTTTCCCACTTCTTAGCACAAAACTGTGCTCCTACATCATGTTGCAGCAGAGTGATCCCACAGATGCTCCCTTTTTTCTTCCCTTCCCTGCCACCCAAATCACACTGCAGCCCAAGTTACTTCTGGTCTGTGAGAACTGTGAGTTGAATAGCTGTGGTGAGAGACTAGCAGGGAAGCATTTTAATATGGAGAATGTTCTGTCTTTGGGCCAGTCCATGCAATCTGCACTGGAGGTCCTTTTTTGACAGTGCCTGTATGTAGACATCTAACAGGTTTTCTATAATAATCCTAGTGGTAGGAAGGGTCTCATCCTTTGTGAGGGACAGGCCTTATTATAATTTCTTGGTTCACAGCTTGAATGCCTTCCCAGAAATGCAAGATGTTGACTGTTAGTGGATGTTGTTATTCCTTTTGTGCTGCCGTGTGAAACTAAAGGTTAATGTAACCCGTTATTGACTGCTGTGTGCAAGCTTTGACCTGCCTGAAAATATTCAGTGCCTATCCTAAAAGTTACCCATGAGGCATTCAGTTCAGTGGGCAGGCTGTAGAAACAAACCTCTTCAACCTCCTTGTTGAGTTGCTTTGAATAACATCAAACCCAAACCTATACAATTGAGAGCCAGAGTGGTGTATTGAATCATTTAATACTACTTTGTCACTGGCCAAGCTGTTAACCAAAGCTGTCTCACCTAGAAAATAATGGGGTTTGGGCCATCTAATAAGCTCACCTGAAACAATGTACAGTTTTTTGTATGAAATAATTTTTCAGTGACCTTTTTTTTTGTTTTGTTTTTGGGGTTTTTTTTTTGTTTGTTTCTTAAGGGCAATGTAAGGTTCCTGTATTCTGCATTTTGTTCTAACTTGGATGGCTCTGAGGTAGCATTTTGGGATTACTTTACACTCAAACTGTTTATACAGGGCTAAATGACTGAAAACTGTCCTTTTCAGAATTCCAAGTAAGTTCCCATTACTTTCTATATGATATCCCTATCAACCCTATTAAATGTTTTTTCAAAGTTTCTAGAATTGACATAAGCTTTCCACTCAGAGGGGAACTCCTTGAGGATTTTCAAGTTAGCCACATGATAAATTCAAGGCCATCTTTCTCAAAATCAGATTATTCAACCCCAAATTAGATGTTTGCTAATTCCATTCTCTAACAATATTCTTGCCAGGAATCTGACAGTATAGAAACATCATGTTCCAGACTCTGCCTCATCTCTCCAGCTTTACACTTTGAAATATCTGATTTCTGCAAGGATTGAAACAAAAGATCATTCTCCTACTACGAGGGGAGGGACATCTTCCTCTTCCCCATTTATACCTAAAATTCATTCATTTTGGTATAGACTACTACCTGCTTTGATGAAGGATTAGAACACTCTATTTATAGTAGGTGCTTAAAGACCAGGCTTCCTGAACCCGTGGAAAACAAATGCGCCAGATTTTATTCTTTTGTTCTTTTAATAAACTGTCCGTGAGATTCTTCCCCTCCCCTCCTTTCCTGCTGGTTTACTTGCATTCTTATATGTTCAGTGTTTTTCTCTTCTGTCTTTGTTCCAGTTTATCAGCAATTTACACACAGTTGTTTCCCAGACTCCATGATTTCAACAGCAAAAATAACACTGACCTTTTGAGCCCATGAGCAATCTTGTTGGTGGTAATTTAGCAGAAAGTTACAGTAATGAACAAGAACGCTGCTCTTAAAGGTTAGATCATTAAATGTGTTTTATGAGTGTTTATTACTTCTTTAATGCACTTCCTGTGCACCAGGGAGATAGCCATATTCCAGGGAAGAATGGAGTTTTTAATTGGCAAAAGTGGTCAATTTGTGAATCTCTTCCTGGTTTAAAGATACCTTTTCAGGTGTGATTTAGTCAAAGTAAGCAAGGACAATATTTATAGCTAGAAAGACAAAAGCGCTAACAATAGGACTGTTCCAAAGGTATGTTAACTCCTTGAAAACTGTGAGCGGGGCTTTTCCTGTGGGAGGGAGGCAAGGAGGGAGGGGAAGGTGACTGAAAACTTACGTTTCACTCCCCAGACTTACGGCTGGTTAGGGACTGCTTTGGTCCCAGGCATGCCTGAGAGCAGATAAAATGTATTGTCAACAATAAACTTCCTCAGTTTTCAGCCACTTCCCCTCACCCAGCCTTCAGAACGGCAGGAAGCCCAAAAGCAGATGAGAAAAGCCAACTGTATGAGGTTTATAATTTGGCTCTACTACTCTATAGGTGATTGTACCTGTGGCTTTTGCAAAGCCCACGGGAAAGGCAGGGAATCGAAATGCAGACCAGAATTTTCTATCCGTATCAAAATCCTCAACCTCACTTTGGCTTAAGTTTATGTACAGACCCATTTCTAAAACTGGTAAGAACACTTGTAAAGATTTAAGTAGAATTAGGAAATGAGCTCTTTGTCTGTAACCAGTGTAAAGGCAACCCCCCCCCCCCCCCAACCCAAACCCAAAAAACCCCACCAAAGTTAAGTGTTATTAGTAAGAGGTCATGGTACAAAGGAGTGACTAAAATGGACAATGTTGGTTTTCCTACATCACAGCACACTTAAAGCTCATTTGTCTCAATGTATAAACCAAAGCAGAACAGAAAGGAAGTTTATCAACTGTCTTCCTTCTTTCAGCTGTGTATTAAGTAGCATGAAGCTTCTGTTTTATCTTCCCTCTATATTTTAGACCTGTCACCTCTCTCACAACTCTTATTATGCTAATTACCCTTCACTGCCTGTCTCTTACACTTGAAATGTTTTGAATCAGGTGTGTTCCAAGATAATTGTTTTATATCTCTGTATGAAGCAAGGGAATCTGTATTTGAGGGTAAAGATGTATTTCAGTGATCTATTTTGCAGCACACTTCAGTACTTTATTTTGTGGCCACTGGAAAAGGACAGTGTAGAAGGTCATTTTAAAGGGTGTTGCAGCATCTAGAAAGCAAGCTTAGACAGAGCATCAATATCGTGTGGCCTTGCAGGACGCATCTGGGTCCACGACCACCTAAATCCCTTGATAGGTGTTAATAACAAGCAGCATGACCCTCTGGGTGATCTGAGACAGTTACTGCTTTAGGGACACGAGTTATTAATATATTTAGCTGCTCTGGGGAACTCTGTGTGACCCATTTCAAGGAATGACAGGAGAAGAAAGTGTCTGGAAACATGATTCGTATGATAGTAGCAGGGTTTGTAAGAAGCTGGGTGTTTCAGAGGGAATATATGTACATACTACTAACTTAGCAAGGAAAGACAGAAATTCTGCCTACAATCCTGCCCACCAGCTCTAATACATGATGCTGTTCGGCCTTCCCTCCTATCTTGGGTTACAGTGGAAAGACTTTGTTTGTTTGTTTAAATCTTTTCTTGGGTCTTTCCCAATTTTAGCCTGAACTCTAGATATTTAGCTCTTAAATTCATTCTCCAGAGTGCTTCTGACTAATGCCAGGGTGCTATTGTGGGGTTTTACAGGAACTCTTGGGAACAGTGTTGCAGCACAGAGTGTGTGGACCAGTATTATCAAAACCCAGTTTTAGTTCTGAGATGGTATCTGTGCAACACAGGGTTTCAACACAGAAGCACGCAGGAGCTGCTTTCTATATAGATTACACTGTGTGGTCCTGACTTCTCTATCCGACTTTCTGGACCACCCTGACTGAGGGCAATAGAGATGAAAAGCATGCACACTTCAGAACTGTTTTGTAGGAATTTTCCCTCATTTTAAAGAACTTTTGTTCCATAAAATACTTATTTTCCTCTAAACCAGTTATTACAGCCTGGGTTCATACCAAAAGGTTCAGCTATTTCCCCAAATAATTACTTGGTCCCGGTAACGCGGAACTGGGAGGAAGTTTAAATACAGAGGTTTGAAGAAGTCAAAACCAGAACTGGGATCTGGATTCAAGCATCATACTTGACAGATAATTGCAATGACTGAGGTGGAACATTCAGACTTAAATCCAAGCTCTCTAATACGCTTTGTCTGGGACATGGAAGGCATCTTCCTTTATTAGGTTACTTTCCTGCTCAACATTAACATTTTGTGCTTTGAAGGTTTATTGTGTTGGCTAGAGTTATACCTTTATATACACGTAGTCCCTATGGAATAGCCCGATCTCCTTTCATCATTATTAGTAATTCTAGGCTTGTCATTTCCTATTCACGCAGTCTGGACCTCACTGTGTTGTTGCAGGATGGTTGATATGGTGCACAGGAAATGTACTGTTTTTTCAGGTCTCAACTGTTCGTGAGTATTCTTTTCAGGGGCTTCAGTTTTATTGCCGTGAAGTCCATTTCCTACATGTAGTACAATTTACTAAATTACAAACAAGGCACCAATAGAGAAGTCAGTGAAAGTTCACACTAAGAATAGAAGCTTGAAGAGAAAAGTTCAGTTATGTGACCTTCTTCAGGAGCTGGATACAAAATAGACCTGCTGTTTTTCCCTTTAATTTGCAGTCCAGGCATAAAAGAACAGTTCCCAGAGAAACCCAGGCCCTTCTGTTTGTTTCTACGAATCCTCCAGAAATGCTTTATCTGTTGACATCCTGGGTATGCTGATATGGAAATGAATTTACATGGTCTCCTAATTTCCCTCCTGTATTGTCAGCTGATTTTTGCATTGATCTCCCTTCCTGCAATGTTTAAAGATCTGCCAGCCATGAATGGAACAAAATGTTACTGATATGTACCTTTAAAATTGGCAATTAAAGCAAATTAGGATCATCAGATGAAAAATGCCATGTAAGTATCAGTCACTGCTTATTACTGCCCTTCAGAAATACGTTTGGAAAGAAAAATAATTCCTAAGAACAGGTTTTTAGGCCCTTGGTCATGAACAGGGAGATGCTACACTGATGAGTACAGGGCAAGTACTTACACAATGTACTATGTATCCAGACTTTAAAAAAGTTCCTTCCTTTCAAATGATGGGTTTTGGTTTTTTTTCTTCTCCTTTGTATTCACCATTTTTTGCTTTATAACATACTATCATCCCTCTTTTAGCTTACCTTGAAATTTCCCCCTAAGATTAAAGGATTTTCCCTGACTGCTGTCTAAGAGTTATCTAAAAGAGTTAGTCTGCTCTTCAGGAGTCACTCCAAAGAGTCCCTGCCCCTAACAAAGCAGCAGAGCAGCACGTCTGCCCTGGTGCAATTGGCATACAGAGCATTGCTGCAACTTTGGGGGTTAAAAAGGGTGGATTAGAGCAAAAGAATCACGTATCTCAAAATGCCTTGATGAAACCAGACTACCCCTGGACGCTTTCTGTTTCAAGTTAAATATTAGACACTGTCTCCCTGACATTCTTTTTTTATTTAGCCTAAAAGGCTTAATATTTAACTCAAAATACCTAACAACTGCAAATGCTAAGTGCTGAATGTTGTTACATCCTCCAGAAGATACAAAAAGCAGTGCTTAAACTCGGTGGGATAAATTTAGACATATGTAGCCATCCCTGGACTTAGTGCTTCATTTGAGTGAGAAAACCAGTTACCATGTTGTGAATTTCAGTTGCATTTTGAAGCAGAAGGCATAGCCAATAGTTCGGTGGGAATAACTAATTTAAACAGGGTGTCCACTTGGTACCTGCAGAAGGAAATATCCTTTATTTAGATGCACTATTTTTGTCCCAGATCAAGGTCTTAATTTGTTCAGTCCTTTGTCTGACATCAGCTTTGGTTTTGGGATGAATTTCCAATTATATTTGGCCTCAAATCTATGTTAAAGACAAAATTATTTATTACTGGCTCCTGTTCAGAGTCTTATTGCAACTAAAATGGATGCACACGTATCTGTGAAAACCATTGCCATTATATGACCTCCTATTTCTAAGCCTTTTTGTTGAATGGTATCATTATAAAAAGCACCTAAAATGTTCCGCTTTTAGATGAGTGATTTCTGACGCTGAGGAGTTGGTCCAGAAGCGGCAAGTAGCTGGGAATGGCCACATCCGTGCCTCTTTAACCCTCTGGGGCACCTCAGGGTTAGCCACCAGTGCACAGGGCGCACAACCTAGCCAGCCTTGCGACAACTAAAGGAGACCGGCCCTACCGCTGCCGCCTGCGCCTCCGGGGCTCCGTCGCCACGGTGGAGAAACTTCGCGGCCCCTCACCAGTCCCAGAGGAGAGCCGCGCCCGCCAAAACCCCTCTGAGGAGAAAGGGGCGTGTCCCGGCGGGGGGGGGGGGCAAAGTTCGCGGGGGCGCGCGGGTGCCTAACGGTCAGCGCGTGCCCAACGGTTCTGCGCCCCTCGCCTCGCCTCGTCCCGTTCCGTGCTGCGCCATGGCGGGAACCCTGGAGTCTGTGGAGACTTGCTTGGAGCAGCACATCCCGCCCGAGGACCTCGCCGAGGTGAAGCGGATCCTCTACGGGGGCGAGGCAAGGTGGGCTGCCAGGACGGGCTCGCCTCCCTCTCCCCCGTCGCGGCGGGGGGGTCGGGGTCGGTGTCGTGTCCCTCCCCGTCTCCCTCCTCCCCCTCGGGCTCCGGAGGGGTGCCTGGGCCGGGAGTGAGCGGGGAAGGCGTCAGTTTGAGGACGGGTGCGCAGGACACAGGGCTGGGCTGAAAGGAAAAAGGATAGGTTCTGTGGCGTTTGTGGTACTGTGGTGAGATAACTGGGGTAGTTTGGAGGTAATCCAAGTTTGGGAAGCAGGGCAGTAGGGAGGTTGTATGAGAAGGTGGCTGACTGGAAGGAAAGACCTGAGGGGGATAGTTTTGAGGGGGGACTGGGGAAGTTGTGGCTTCGGCGTGAGGGAGCTGGAAAAGTGGGGATCTAACATGAGAAGAAATGCGTTGGAGGGAAAGTGTTTATAACCTGGGGGCGGCAGATGAGACTTTGTACGTGTATGCTCCTTGATTTGTGCAGCAAGGTATTAGTGTCTGGAAATCACAATTATAAAAGAGGACCCTGGGGTTTGCTGCCATGGAGGAGAGCAGTGAGGTTTGCACATGACCTGGCTACTGTCTGATTGTTCCCTTGTCTGATAGTTGCGTATTGGGGCATGGGAGCTTGGGTGTCTCTGTAGGGGTAGACAGTATTTGTGATCCTTTTGGTCCATTGCATTCAGAGCAGAAAAGAAGAACATCTCATCTTGAAATGTCTTTGTTTCCTGTTTAATCCAGAAAACTTAATTTGCCAGCTGCTGCTCTATCAGCAGCTCAGGAAAGAGATTTTGAACTACAGGGCTATGGATTTGAAGCTGCTCCAGAGCAATTGAGAAGGCCACGCATTGTTCGAGTGGGACTGATACAGAATAAAATTCCACTTCCCACAGACACAGCAGTGGCAGTCCAGGTACACAAACTGGGATCTGGGCCATTTGTGTGTAACTCCTCTTCTACTGGATTGAGAAATAACACAGTTCAGTTGTTGATGTTAGAAACTCCATCATGAAATGTCTGCTGATTTTCTGGCCATGTAGGACCCATCACTATCTTAATGCAGCATACTGTAAGAAATTTGAATGACACGTTCAGTTTTATTATTTCTCAGAAATGCCTCTTGTGTTGTGTTTACCTAGTGAACAACTTGTTTGCAGTTTTTCCAAACCTAATTATTTAGTAACTGATTTGGTACATGAAAATCCTTTGCCTCTAAAATGAAACAGAAAATCATTTACCCAAAATCAAAAGAGATGGCAGCCCATGGAAACCACAGGTGCAGTTCTTGTTTTAATTGAGAAATGTTCCATTATAGGAAAATCCATTAGAGTAAACACAGATTAATAAAGCTGTGTTCATTATTCTTTTTACAGCAGTAGATGAAATGTTATTACAAGGTGACCATCATCTCTTAACACCTTGGACACAAAAGCACTGAGGTGTGACATATATGTATAGAAATAGCCTCCTAAAACTAGCTTTAAAAAAGTGAAAGAAAATACCACATTTATAAAATTTCCTGGAGTAGCAGTTTTGTACAGTGACAGGATAGAACATTTCTGAAGTAATTTGTTTTGGAAAGATTACCTGTCACAGATGCAAGTAATTAATTTGGTGAATGGATCGAGTTTGTGGATTCTTTGTAGCATCTGTTGAAAAGACTACCCATTATATTAATGATTTTACCTTATAAATAACTAGTTAACTTTTTCTGTAAATCACTGTACAGTTGTTGAGTTCGTAGGTCACTGTTGACTTCTCTTGTGTCCCTTTTTATTGACACCTGAAAGTATCAATGTAAAGTGCTACACCTATGCTTATCTTTAAGGAGAATACTCAAGAAAAAGTACTTTGAAACAATGTTTTTTGACTAATTAATAAATGCTTTGATGTTTTTTCTTGGTAATAATCTACCGAGCTCCTAGGACAGAGGGATTTAGAAAATAGTTCGGAGGTAATAACTTCTAGAGAGTATCCAAGATCCAGGCGTTTGAGTAGGATTTGGAGATAACCAAGGAAATAGACTGTCCTTACCTCATGTTTTAAGATTCTGAGCACTTGACTTGAATTCACATTCACTTAACATCATTCTGTAGGTTGTTTACAATGAGCAGCAAAGTTTAAATTTTTGCTGATTCTATTAAGATTTTTAGCTATTTGCAAGTCAGTCAGCAATGGTTTGCCATATATTTAAATGTTGTAACCATGGAATTACAATTCCATTGGACTGCTTTATCTATTTTCAGCATCTAAATGCTTTAAAAAATCTATATCTAATTCTTTCTATTATCAGTGTTCAGGAATGATAACTTCTTGAGTTACTGCCCCTGAAAGCAATGGGACTAAGTATAGAACAAGAAAAATGTAATGTGAACAAAGCTTGTAAACACAAGTGCGTTAGAACATAGAGCTTTTTTAATAGTGTGACACTTCTCACAATCAGGTGGCTGCACTGCACAGACGAATTGAGGAGATTGTGGAAGTAGCTGCAATATGTGGGGTCAACATAGTTTGTTTCCAAGAGGCTTGGAGTGAGTATTTTCTGTGATTCCTTCTAGGTTGTCAGAGGTCAAGTTCCTTCTATTTTAACAGGTGTCCTGTACTGGAAGTATGTCTTGTAAGTAAAGAGCAGAGATCTTCCAAGATGTAACAGTTGACTTTACTGGTTTGCTTTCTAAAGGAAAAAGCAAAGAGCTTAGTCAGCAGAACTGTATGGAAGATGTATGTGAAGTCTGTTGTACTGAAGACTGGTGTACGCCGCAACAGTGATATTTGTAGGCGTGCTCCTTCTTCGTGTCGTCCTTCGTAATCCTTTCCTCCTGGTTTTTTTCTCCTAAAACTTAGGGGGTTTTCTAGACAAATATTAAAATTAAAAAGTCTAATTTTAATTAAAATGCAGTCTTTGAGGCTTAATAGAGGCAAAAACCAAAATGAAGGCCCGTGAAATGTTTGTGAAAACAGGTTATTCACAGAAAGTGTACACTACTGACTGGAGTGTATTTTGTATTTTTACCTCTGGTAAGGCTTCACTAAGTGCATTCTGTCTCTTCTGTTTTGCTCTGTGTGGGCCCAAAACTCCTTGCCCTTGCTAAAAATATTTTAAAATAGCTTTTGTCTTTAAACAAGGAAAACAGTTGAATCATTCTTAAGTGTTTAGTTTTTTATCTGTGTTCATGCAAACTGTGTATTTCTTGAGTGACATGAACATTCTTGTAAATTTTATCTTGCATTGGTGTTTTCTAGCCATGCCCTTTGCTTTTTGTACAAGAGAGAAGCTTCCTTGGACTGAATTTGCTGAGTCAGCAGAGGATGGGCCAACAACAAAATTCTGTCAAGAGGTAAAAAACCAACCAAGCGAACCCCCGCCCACATCCAGCCTTCAACACCAGCCCATAACTGCCACTGATTAGCATGGTTTTCTTCTTTATGTACCAGTAACTTGCTTGACAAATATTATGATAGTGAGTAAAGTAGAAATGGACAACAACAACTGTGCTCAATGTTTATTTTTTAAACTACTTCGCATTTATAGACTACCTTCTACCATGGAAGGCATGTGAAACCACCCATTTAACTATTCCTGAATTTTACACGGGAGGAACAATTCTTCATACAAATATTTTAATTTCCATTTAAAAGCTGTTTCTTGCCTAGAACAGTTGAATATTAAACAATGCTTGTATGAAAGTGTG